>NC_135306.1:36037664-36645998 GCF_048772815.1 Callospermophilus lateralis
ATGTAGCTAACTGCAGGAGATGCTGAGAAATACAGCTTTAATTCTGGCTGACCATGTCTTTTAGTCAAATTGAACTGCCATAACAAAATACCATAGGCTTCAACAACAGTTATTTCTCACAGTTCTGGAGGCTAGGAAATCCAGCATCAAAGTGCCAGCTTTCCATTCCTGGGAAGGGCTGTCTTCCTGGCTTGCAGACAGGGGCCTTCTTGATGTGTGCTTCCATTGGCCTTTCCTGGGTGTAAGTTGTGTGTGTGAGAGGAGATCTCCTACTTCCCCTTGTTATGAGGGCACCAATCTTGTCATTAGGGTACTACCCTCAGTATCTAGCCTTAACCTGATCACCTCTAAAGGTCCCACCTCCAGGTACAAAGACATTGGAGGTTAGGGCCTCAAAATATGAATCTAGGAGGAGCATAAACATTCAGCTCCCATAACACCCTCTGACCTAGTTAAAAATGGGAGTTGGGGGCTCAATGGTGGCATACTTGCCTGGCATGTGTGATACACTGGGTTTGATTCTCAGCACTGCATATAAATAAAGGAGAAAAATATTCATTTTTTAAAAATGGGAGCTGTTAGATTGTTGAAGAAGGTCAGACCCATATTGGGAGCCAACCACAAAGTCTCCCATAATTCTAATGCTGCATTTTATTGTTTTTGATGTAAGAGCTGCCACCTGTGGAAAGCCCCATTGCCTATGGAAACTTACTCAGCTGCATTAGGAGAAAACAAAAGTCAAGAAAATAGATATTTAAAGCTGTTATCTCCATATGCATATGTTTCCTAGCTTGTCTCACAATATCCGGAACAACTTCTCAAACAACTGCTAGTTCATGATAAACTAGCCATCATAAAACTTTGAATTATAGGCAGTAAACATCAAGGTCAGAAGAACTGATATTATGCATTTTTATTTCTTTTTTGTTTTGTTTTGTTTTGCTTTTGAATGGTACATATTAATTATACAGATGGTGGGTTTCATTGTGGCATATTTGTACATACCTTAAAAACATAATCTGATCCAATTTCACTCTCCAATACTTCCCTCCCCTTGATCCTCTTCCTCTACCTTAAAAATCTCTCTTCTACTTTCATGGAGTCTTTTTCCCCTGTTTTTCCCCCTCTAGCTTCCACATATGAGAGAAAGCATAATAATTTTCTCTCTAAATCTGACTTATTTCACTGAACATTATGATTTCCAGTTTCATCCATTTCCCGCAAGTAACATAAACTCATTCTCCTTCATGGCTGACTAAATGTGATGCAAATATATATATTCACATTTTCTTTATCCATTCATCTGGTGATGGATACCTAAGCAGATTCTATAACCTGGCTATTGTGAGTTGTGCTTTGATAAACATAGTTATGAAGTTATCTGTAAAGTACATTGGCTTTAACCCTTTTGGATAAATACCAAGGTGTGGTATGCCTGAATCATATGGTACCTCCAAACTGATTTCCATAGTTACTGTACCAATTTATAGTCCCACCAACAGTGTACAGAGTTCCTTTTTCCCTGTATCACTGCCAAAATTTATTGTGATTTATATTCTTTTTAAAAAATGTCTTATTTTATTGCATTATAGTTCTTTAATTTGCTCCAATTAGTTATACATCACAGAAGAATGCATTTTGACACATTGTACACAAATGTAGCACAACTTCTTCCTCTGGCTGTACATGGTGCAGTTATTTTGATGATTGCCATTCTAACTGGAGATGGAATCTCAGTATAGCAGTTTTTGTCTCCGTGTAGCTTTGATTTGCATTTCCCTGATGGCTAAAGATGTGAAACATTTTTCTTATAATTGTTTCCTTGGTATTATTTTCTGAGCATTAGAACTCCTGTTGAGGAAGTCATTGCCCCGTGCTCTTATGTTGAAATGTTCATCCTATGTTTTCTTCTAGCAAAGTTTCTGGTTTCATTATTAGGTCTTTGATCCTTTTTGAGTTGACTTTTGTGCAGGTTGAGAGATAGGGATCTAGTTTTATTCTTCTACATATAGATATCTGGTTTTCCACACACCAGTTGTTAAAGAGGTTGTCCTTTCTCCAATCCATGTTTTTGGCACCTTGTTAAGAATCAGATAACTGTAGCTGAGTGGATTTGTCTCTGTGTCATCTATTCTGTTCCATTGGTCAATGGGTATTGTGATGCCTCTGGCATTGCTCTTTTTGCTCAGGATTACTTTGGTTATTCTAGGTCTTTTGTCTTTCTATATAAATTTTAGTATTGTATTTTTTATATACATTTTTTAATATCTTTATTTTTTAATTTATTTTTATGTGGTGCTGAGAATCGAACCCAGGGTCTCGCACATGCTGGGTGAGCACTCTACTGCTAAGCCACAACCCCAGCCCTAGGATTGTATTTTCTAGCTCTATGAAGAAAATCATTGGTATTTTGATGGGAATTGCGTTGAATCTGTAGATCCCTTTTTAGTAATATGGTCATTTTAACACTATTAATTCTACCTATCCATGAATATGGAGGTCTTTTCATCTTCTTGGTGTCTTTTTCAATTTTTTTTTCTTCAGTGTTTTATAATATCCATTGTAGAAGGCTTTCACCTCTTTGGCTAGGCATTATGAAGTTCTGGATAAAGCGACCAACACATTCCTTGCTCTTAGTTGTCACTGAATACTAGTTTATTGTGTACATCTAAAATAAAAAAAAAAAAACAATACATTTAAATGTGGGATTGGTATTTTGGGCTATTTCCAGATAACAGAAATATCTTTCATTGTTTGAGAACTGCACCCAGAACGTATGGTAATAAAGTCTTTACATTTATGTCTCTCACAGAAGGTAAGATGTTTTTATAATAGTTACTGTAATGTTAGGTCCAATTCCAGCACATAGGCTTCCTAAGATTTCATCATGCCTTGCCAGATGATCTGTGGCCTTATGACAAAGGCAGTACATTGGCTGCATCCCCTTATGCAAGCTGGGGATCAACAGCTATGACATACATATGTACGTTCATATTTTCATTTGGGTTCAAAAGCAACCTAGCATAATTTTCACATTAATTTCCTGAAGTCTAAGTATGTAAGAAATTTTAGTGAGAGAAGTAATGTAAGTGGAAGGACACTTGTTACCATGACACATACAGGGACATTTGACCAACACTCCATTAACAAAATGACCAAGATTCTCAGAAAACCTACATACAACTAAGAATTGCCTTTCTTCATAACTGTTAGCCCTTTCAAGTTTGCCTCCTGCAATCAATCAGCACAGCCAAGGGCAAAGAGAGATTGTCTACAGGTTTTGTTTTCATATACCCTGCCTTTTCCTTTGCCCAAGGATACAATCTAAGCAAAGATTCTCTCCTCCACACACAGAGACATCTTCTAATGTGTTCTAATGAAATGTATTTGAGTTATTCTCTGACTTTCTGATAATATTCCTGTGGTTATAGCTTAAAAAACTACTTTGGAGCCAAATCAAATCCCCTACATCCACAATTGCATCCCCTCAAATCCATAATTCTCACAAATAGTCCTCAAAATACACACTATTGCTCAACTCAATCTTCTGGTAGAAGATTTCAAGTTATAAGAGACAGCTGTACCTGATGTTTCAAGCAACCCCACTTCACTAAATTCAACAGGCAAAGAAGGGTGCTGAAGAAAGAAAATGGTGCTTTTGTTCCACACACTATTATCTTGCATGAATGACTTCCACGTTTTTTAGTACTACTCCATCCACCTGTAACTGTGCAACATTGGGTGAGACAGTCACAAGTCTATGCAATATATGTGGTGGTGCAAATTGACAACATTCATTTGACAATACAGAGGACTGATAACATTTTGACTCATCCCACAGGTGTTGAATGTCAATAGTCATGACCCACAGTCTTATTTCTATCCAGATTTACAATCCAGATTTATTTTTAAAAAACCCTTAAAGAATCTCACTGGTCTCTCCCAAACCCTCACTTCTAAGAGAACACAAAGTTCTCACCAAAAATTTCAGGTGGCTTCACTTTCCTGGATGGTAATGGGAATACTTGAGGGCCCACCTTTGTTTCAGGGTGATTACAGTCGTTAATGTCCAGGTGCCAGGCCTCTTCTGGGTTTGGCCACAACTTGGGATCTGACCTGTGCTACAAAAGTAAGTGTTAAGATGACAACCCTGGCCTGCTTGCATCTGGGCTAGATAACCACATGACTCCACAGACATTTACAACATCCTTGCTGCTGTTTTTTTATTTTTTTTTTTTGTGTGTGTGTGTGTGTGTGTGTGTTTTAACCATCCTGTATTGAATAGAATTTTTCAAGTTTTTAATAGCCACAATTATTTTTGTTGAAATTAGTTTTGGGAATTAGATTTATGGTTTGATAGGGTTTTTAATTTTAACTGAGAGGAGGTCATGCCTTTGAATAGTGTTTTGTTTGGGTTTGGGTTTGAGTTTTCTTTAAGAAGATGACTACTAGGATTTCAGATACTTAATGAGAAAGTTGCTTTATTTTCTGGCTAATATTTTCAGACAAGTTAAAGGAAAATCTTTAATTTTGTGAGTTATTTACATTGGAAACTGAAGCTGAGGAGGTTATTAGGTCTCCAAGTTGCCTAGTCTGTTAGTTTGTTGTAACATTGAGATTTTCAAAGCAAGTGCTAATTTTTTAAAACTGTTTTTCATCTGGTTAAAATTTACAAATTCATTAAAAGAACTTTTACTTGGTAGTCTCTCATTACCTTGAAATAGAAGGTCAAAGTCGACAGTTCAGAGCATGGAGGTTTCCCTGCTCCAAGGACCCAGTCCTTCATTTTTGCTCAACCCCCCTCCCCCTCAGATGTGTCCTAATTCCAGTGATCAAAGCTGTTTTGCCACTTTATTTCAAATATTCCAATACAAAGAAAGGGGAACAAAGAGTAAGTAGTGTTTTTTTCTGAAGGACTTGACCTGGAAGTTGAACACATGGCTGGAACTAGATGCAAAGGATTGTGGGAAACATTGTGTCTTGTTAGGAATCTAACAAGACATGCTCAGCTGAAACTGACCAGTTTCTATTAGAGAAAAGAGGAAATGAAAATGGGTATGGAAAGATCAGTGGCCTGTGCCACAATAATATTTGACTCGTAGATAATTGCTATATGGTGCCTAGTGGTTAACTGGGGGATGGGGAGTTCTTGGGCTAAGGGATAGTTTTTTGTGTGTGTGTGGGGGGGTGGATTACTTTGGAGGATGTGTGAGGTTCTAGGGAGTTAATCTGGTTTAGGGCTGTTTAGTCTTCAGGAAAGGAAACTCTTGAGCCTGGATTGAAGGTGATTATATTAGGTGAGGTTGATTGCATCCTATGATTACGTAAGAATTTCGAAGATAGGTAATTCTGGTTTAATATCAAAATACAACAAAAAAAGTTCACCTAGAAGTTTGGTCATTTTGAGAAGTGGTCTTTTTTGGTTTGCCAAATAACAAATCTTCTAAGTAGAAACTGTTTATACTCAGTTGTTTGTTTGTTTGTTTATTTAAAGTATTCAATTCTCTCCTCTACCTCTCCTTGTGCATTGTACATCAATGTCAATATTCATTCCATGTGAGTTCCATTTGGTCACCTCCTGAAGATCTAGCCACAAATAGCTTTCAATAGCACCTCTGGGCACACACCAAAAAAGTAAATCTGCTCTAAGTAAAATCTAGTAGCTTGCCAATGTTTTCACCAGTTAGGAATTATAGGAATTTAGCCATAGAATTTGAAAATAAATTGAAGTCTCTTTTTAGCCATTTTTTGTTTTTAATAGAGACCAAGATCCCATTCATTGCAAAAAGTTTTCATAGGCATGAATGCCTGTATTTGATCCAGGAATAATAAATGATTGACTGTTACCCAGCAGCAGGGTGGGGTGGGATTCCTGGCACTTTTTTTTTTTTTTTTTTTTTTAAGCAAAGGAAAAAACAACTGAGTAGGAATTTGCCCTTTCAACAGCTTTTTATGGAAAAGTAGATTGAGAGTAGGTTTGGGGGGTTTTTTTAATCCCTTATTGCAGTAATTACCAATAAGATTATGCAAAGCCAATGGAAATGCTGTTTTAAGTCAACATAAGTTAGCAGACTTAGATGCTGTCTTGTTATCAACTAATAAGGCATCTTTAGTTTGTTAACTTTTTATCTTCATGGATTCCGAATTTGAATGTTTTCTTTTTAAGTATAAATATTTACTTTTGCTAAAGCTAAGTTGAAATTCTTGAGCGTTGACTTGAATATACACAGAAAAGATCAGTTTTGTTTGTGGTAGCTGCAAAACCCACTGTGAAATTTACAAACAGCAATTTTGTATTATAAATCATTACATTTCATTGTGAAAGCTTTTGTTTCAAAGGATAAAATTTAAGATTATTTTAAAGCAACAATCTTAATGTCAGGTATTATAAAAGAAGTTTGTCTCATTTAAGAGTGCTGTAAACTAACAGTTTTCAAACTTTTTGTTCTGCAGATTAGCAAAAATTAAAACTATTAATACCTAATATTGCTGAGTGTAGAAGGAAATAAATTCTTTTCTGTTTGGTTCTGTATAAACCAGGCCGTGTTTTGTTGTTGTAAATTTTTTTTTTGTCTGGCTTTGTTTTATAGTACTGGGTATTGAACCCAGGGCCTTGTGCATGCTAGAAAATCTCTCTATCACTGAGCTACATCCTAGCCCTTTTTATTTTTTTGAGACAGGGTCTCACTAAGTCACCCATGCTGGCCACAAATTTGTGATCCTCCTGTCTCAGTCTCTCAAGTAGTGGGACATTTAAAAAAAAAAATACTATAATATTAGGTAGACATATGAAGCAAACAAACCAAATGAAGAAAAGAAAATTCAACTGTCTTCCACAAAAGAAAACTAGGGGCCCCAAGAGACAAAGACCTCAGTTCCACAAGTGGAATCATCATGTATTTAATGTGGGGTGGCCAGATTCAATAAGTAGGACAGGATGCCCAATTAAATTTGAATTTCAGATAAATGAATACTTAAAATCTTAGGCATCCCGTGTTTTGTCTGGCAGTCCTAATTTAATATAAAACAATAGTAAAAGAGAGAACAGTTTTATCCTGGATTGTTGCTAAAAACGTTTACCCTGAATCTCTTTTTTTGATCTTGTCCCTTACCTAGGATATGGTTTCTAACCTTTTGTCACAGGACTTCACCAGCTAATCCCTTTATTTTATCCATAATCTTGAGTCTGTCTTTCAGTGTCTGCAGTATTTCTCATTTTCTTTCTTTTTCATTCGTAAGACTTTTCATTTTCAAGTTGCAGTTATCAGCTCCAATTCACAAAAACATTCAAGGCTCAATTTTCTTATCATCTCAAAACTAGGAATTACTAGATTGTCCTGGGGAAAGGTGTAAGAAGGCAAATCCAGAACAGAAAGCTAAATCTTTGGAGGTGCTCAACCACAAAGGAACAATTATTTCACTATTCTTGTTGCTTTTACAGGAACAGTCAGGCAAAGAAAAGATTCTTTTAAATCCAGAAATTTTGCCCAATTAGTTCAAATCCCATTTATCTTAGTTTAGAATCACCCACTTCTACCACCATCAGATCTCTGAAAGTTTAAAATGGTCAGTTACAAATATAATAAATACATCCAAAAAAATGGGACAGTGACTTGATACTTAATTAACTTAAGAAATCATTATTAAGTGTTTGGGGGAATAATAATGGTATTGTGGTTATGCTCTTTATAAGAGCCTTTATCAGAGTTGGGGTGTAGCTCAATAATAAGAATAAGACCTTTTTTATTTTTTGCATGCATCCTGAAATATGTGTTGAAGTTAAATGTTGGGTACCTATTAGGACATTATACCATTCTTCATATTTTTAAGTATTTTTGAAACTTGCTATAATAAGAATAAAATAAAAATTATTATATACATACAATGGAATGTTGTTCTGTTTTTAAAAAGAAGAAAAGTATGATTTACTTGCTGCAACATGGACAAGACTTGCAGATGTTATGCTAAGTGAAATAAGCAAAAGAACAAATGCTGTATGATTCCACTTATATGAGGTACAGAGAGTACTCAAATTCAGAGTCAGAAAGGAGAGTGGTGGTTGCCAGGGCTGGGGAGGGAGGAACAGGGAATCAGAGTTTAATTGGTCTAGAGTTTCAGTTGGGAAGATGAGAGAAGTTCTAGAGATGGTAGTGCTAATGGTAGTGCTAATGTGAATGCTCTCATTACTGCTGGACTGTACACTTAAAAATGGTTATAAATGCAGCTTAGGGATGTAGCTCAGTGGTAGAGCACTTGCCTCGCATATGAAAACCCTGCGTTTAATTCCCGGCACTTCACCAAGAAAATTAAAATGGCAATGTTGTGTTATATACATTTAGTTTTATAAACAAAACATTCTACTGTCAAATGGACAGAATAAAGAAAAAAGAACAAAATAGCAATCAAAACTGAACACAGGAGATTAGAGATTAAATTTTATTCTTGAAAAATAAGTACATATTCTTTTTAAGACAAAAACTATCTTTCCTCTTAGCCTTTTCCTTTGTGGCAAATTTAAGTTTTCTTTTAAATGTGTGGCAAATTTAAGTTTTCTTTTAAATGAATGGGATAAGAAGAAAATGTAAATAAATAAATAAATAAGCAATATTATTGTAGAAAACACAGTAAATGTTCTCATCAGACAACTTTTACCTGAGCTGATCAATCGTGACAGTTTCTATAAGCCTCTGTGTACTCACTGTCCCGTAAAACCAGATCACAAAAATCAACTATGATTTCAGATGGGCCCTGCCCTGGTCCCTGGGCACTTTAACAGCACATCCTGGCTGCTTTTCCGCCTTCAAAGTGCAGCTAATACACATACAGCTGTTTTTCCATGTCTATATGTTTCACATCTGCATACTGAACCAAACTTTGATAGAAAATGTTCCCCCAAAACACACCTGTTCTGAACACAGATTTTTTTGTATGTCATTATTCCCTAAACAGTACAGTGTAACAATTATTTACATAGCATTTGCTTTGTGTTAGATATTATATGTCATCTAGAGATGTTTTAAAGTTTATAGAAGGATGTATGTAGGTTATATACAAATACTACACCAGTTTATAGCAGGAATCTTGAGCATTTGCCAATTTCCGTGTCCTTGGGGGTCCAATTCCCTGTGTATACCAAGGGACAACTGTAATTCCAGCCCCTCTGGCAGAATTCCACTTTCCCAGGAAACAAAACAAACTGAGAAAAGATAAAATGATAAAGCAGCCACCCTTTAGCAAGAAAGTCCCATTGTAATCTAGGCTCAGAACGTCAAGTTTGTTCACAAAGATTAAACACCTCATGTTTGCATGCTGTTTTTCATTTCCTGTTGCCTTGAAAGATAACTGACAATACTCAGTTATTTCTAAAATGTCAAACCCCATGGAAATAATCCAATTCTTGCAGTGTTCCCTGTCCTATGTACCCAGCTACTGTTTATATCTTGAAGCCAAAGCAAGCACCATGGGTTAAATTCTCTGCCCTGGGCCTCCCTCAGAGAACTTGTCCTTATAGAGTGACCTGGCCATATTAAGGTCAATCCCATTTGTACTCACATATCTAAGGCAAATAGTCTGAAGTTTGAGCAACACACAGCAGTAAATGTAGCAGGCAAGATCCTGACTCCAGGGAGGTATAGCCAAGAGGAAAAGGTAGACACTGAAGAAGTAACTCTAAGAGTCATGAGTGCCATCAAGGAGAAATGCAGAATGTTTAAACTTGGGATAGGCTGCAAAACCCAGTGTGGGGCATTGATGGTCAAGGAAGGATCCTCTGACAAGAAACAGGCTGAGGGAACTAAAATTACAGCTCATCCAACTTAAGAGGTATATCCAAATGGGCAGAGCATTCAGGGGGATGGTGTGGGAAGATCATTCTCTGCCCTGGATGGGTTGGAAACAGGTTAATTTGCATAATCATAGACATTCATGATAAAATTTTACACACAGTATTATGCAGTATGTTAAAAGAAGTCATAATCCCTTACAGAAACATTTTTGTGGGTGTAATATAATTTAGATGGGACAGTGACATAGTGTCTGAAACTTGAAGAAGAGTTCAGGCTTTGGGGACAAACAGTCAAGCACCTATAAGACATTGGGACTTTACACAGTTGATTGCCTTTGAACATGTCATGTCTTATTATGCTGAAAGAGTCTCTTTCTCTTTCTGTGTTTCAAATTGTGATATGAAGGTGAACTTTTTCCCAACTTGGTGTGAACTTCTCTTCCTGAAAGGGAAGTTGTTAGGTGCCAGGCCCTAGAAAAGGGTAAGTTGTGGGGAAATCCTGCCATATAAAAAAGGACTTAACACCAACTACCCAGATAGGACACATAGTAAGTACACAATAAATATTCATTGGATAGAACCCAGGAATAAAAAAAAAAGTCATTGATCCTGACACACTGTGAATTTTTAAATATAACCATAGAATAAGTATTTTTATCATACGATCGTTGAGGTCTCCCCCATCTAACTACCAAGCTCTGAGGCAAGGAGTTAGGCTTGGACCCATATCCAGTAGACTCTGGAAGACTCACTTCCTTAGGGCCCAGGACAAGGTGTTCAAAGGAACTACTGTGCTTATGAACTTTGCTCCTTCTGTAGCTCCTGTCCCCACTAACTGCACTCATGGGATGTAGGACATTGTCCCTGCAGGCTTGAAGTGGACACTTTACACTCCCAAGTTTGAATTGCTTCTGCCATCATCCCTTTTTGCTGGCATAATTGTTCAGTCTCTTCACCGACCCCAAGAGGGACTCGGCCTGGGCTTTCTACCCAGTTTCTGTAGATAGGAAACCAGAGACTCAGAAAGAATTGAGTTCCCTGTGCTCAGAGGGTGAAGGCAGTACACAGAACCCTGGATCCAAATCCTGTCCACTTGATTCCCAGGTCAAAGCTAATTCTTTCCATTTCTTTTTCATCAATTCAGCGATGCCCTGCACCTCTTCAACTGCAACTCCCCACACTCCCTCCTCCTCTCTTCCCCTTCAGCCACAATGACATCCTTACTGATTCTCAAACACTCAAGCTCCTTCCTGTCACAAGACCTGGAATGTACTTCCTCCAGATCTGTCCTAAACTGATGTCTTTCCCTTCACTTGAGTCTCTGCATGAAAAGCACTTTCTCCCATACCTGAGATGACACCTACCGTTGCTTTGCCTCCCCTTATCTCTTCAGTCTCCTCCAACACTCACTACCACCTGATCAATAATAATGTCTTTACTTATTTGTAGTTGACTGTCTCCATTAGAACGTCTATTCCCTGAAGGAAGAGGCTTCATCTGTCATGTTTCATTGCTAACACACAGTTTGTGGCAGAGGGCCCAGTACAGTGCTTACCGCATATTTGAGCTCAACATTTTTTGAATGAATGAAGTATAGAAAGCCTTCACTACAAACAATGGGCATTAGATTCTCTTTGACTTATTACAGAGTACAACCCCAAAGAAGTCATTCTCTATCATTTGAACTATCATTGAAGGGAAGTAAATTCTATAGACCTTGTAAAGTATATGCCTTTAGACAAAAGGAAATTATTACAGTGGAGTGGCATCAGGCTAAGTGCTGTGTGCTCTGTGAAAATAAATAGAACATAGTTCCTGATCACACAGACAAAGACATAAGTGAGGGAGAGGCTCCCGGAAGTCCTGGGTCAAGAGAAACAATTATAAGTACATGAATTTTTGAGAACATTGGAGGTGTCAAGAGAGCATTTAGGAAGGTAATCATTAGAATATTAAAAATGGAACTTTGAAAAATAGCTTTATTTTAAAATGCTAATGAAATTTTATCAAAAAAGTAAATATATATGGGGAAAATGAATACTTTGTCAATAAGGTTTAATTTACTATAAGCAAGAGGACCATACTTCTGATTTCTGTAATTTGTATTGTGAAATTGTCCAGTTGCTATAAGTATACAAGAATGGCATCTAGTGGACACTTGAATAAACTACAGATCCTTAAAAGACCCATTCAGAGAGACAGCCAAAGTATCATTTGTTCATATTTTCTGTGGTGACCAGATTTCCAAATTTCACAGCCAACATAACTTTTTTAAAAAATTGAAATTTACATAGAGTTGTAAAGATTTATTTTTTTGACATTAAAGCATTAAACAATAACCAATACCACCCACTAACAAAATGTTCTATTAGAAAGAACATAATCTCAGATTATGTTCCCTAAAATAGAAAGAACATAATCTCAGATTAAAAAGAAAAATGCTTCAAACTGCCAATATTTAGCTTTATAAAAAAAAAAGTACCATATTGCCTTTTTTTGTTCCTCATTTGAAAAATGAGATCTAGAAAACTTTATGGGCAGGTACTTATTTGTAGATTGGTATTTGGGATCTGCTGCTCAGTTGAAGAATTCCTTTACAACACACCCTGCATAAATACCCCCAGCAATGGAGAGGTGTTATCAAAAACACCTATAGTTGGACATGGTGTGTCACATACCTATGGTCCCAGCACTCCAGAGAATCACTTAAGTTCAGGAGTTTGAGACTAGTGCCAGTGTGGGCAGCATAGTAAGACCCCATCTCAAGAAGAAGAGAAGGAGGAGGAGGAGAAGGGGGAGGAGGGAGAAAAGAAAAGGAGGAAAAAGTAGCTATATCTTCTAGCCCTGATGGTAGGAGGTTCCTGTTTAATTTAGGGTAAAATTGGCAGACTACACCTCTTGGTCCTAATTTTGATCCTTTTAGGGCCTAAGCTCTTTTTAATTTGGATGTGTGAAAGCAGTTCTCAGAACAAAACTCCACTTCCCATAGACTCTTCCCTATACTGAATTCCCTCACTTTCTTCAACTATTATTTAAACCCATGGTTGGCAGGGCTACTAGGTACATTCTATGGCTTCCAGAGATCTGATTGCTACAAGGTAAAAATTAAAACACTTTGTGAAGGGTAAATCTGAACTTCTTTCCCCAGACAAACCAACTCAGAGCCTTATTTACCCACCTTTTTGGCAGACAGGAAGGCAGGCACTCTTGGAGTCACAGTCTCTTATGTTACAGATGACAAATGACAGATGACATCCTTACCTCCAGACACAGTTCTCTCTCCCACACCTCCTGAATCTCTGGGCCTAGAGTTATCAAGGTCACCCACTGGTCACATTCCATTCCTGACTTTTCAGATTTCTGCTTGCCTGGGGATGTAGCCCAGTGGCAGAGTGCAGGCCCTGGATTCAATCCCCAGCACCAAAACAAAATAAAGCAAAGATTCTTGCTAGTGGTATTTGCTTTGGATAGTATCTGTAGAGACAAAATTACAATAAATTTTGTTAAAGCTCTAATACCTCAGTTCTAATAACTGGTAACACCTCATCCTATAAAACAGAATAATTTTCATAATGAACTGAGCAGAGGAGGTTGGCTGTATAGGCATATAGGGCTGAAGAAAGAAGGAACAGGGAACAAAAGACAGACTGGTGATTTTAAAGTTACTTTCCATATAGGGTTTAAAGAGAATGGACTATTCTTTACTACACTCACTGATTTGGGTTGACTGGAATCTCCTGGTTTTTTTTTTTTGTTGTTGTTGTTGTTGTTTTAACTGACAAGTTTGGAAGTTCAGTTTGATTATGTGGCACTTAGCACCAGTGACTCCATTCTGGTTTATCCATCCTATTGAGGCCTAATACAGGAAGCTAGCCTAAAACAATGGCCTCCCATATATGTTAGCAGAAAAAAATGCATTAGTGTACTATTTAATTCAATTTAGCTGTGAGTGAGAGAAAACTTCATCTCAACAGTGGTTTAAATGAGAATTTATTTCTAGGCAGTATAGAGCCACTGTAGTACCCCCATATTATCAGGAACACAGGATCCTCCTATCTTATCGATGCCCCAAGTGCAGTTTCCATTGCCCAGGTCACTTTGTGGTCCAATGACACCTGTATAGCTCCAACCATTGCATCTACAATCTTGCCAGATGGAAGAAGGAAAGGCAGTGTGCCCCCTCTATTTAGGACATTTCCCAGAAGCTGCATTTCACTTCTGTTGGCCATTCCTATCTCCAAGGGAGACTGTGTTGTCATCTTCCTCAGTATTGTTGTTTTCAATAAGGGGAAGAAGAACTGAGGCTGGGCGACAACTAGCTACATGTGCCACCTGTGAAATGACATGAGATATAAGGTCACATGATCTCTGTTCTGACCCTGGTGATCTGTCTCTCTGAAAAATCACTAAATTTAACATCAAAGTGTATCGGCTCCGTGCTTAAAATTGGGCAATACTGGGATCCATGAAAATGATTCAGTGGCATCATGATCATTCAACAAATGGGTTTAATTTGATCTCCTGAATTGGTATTTCTATAATTCCTTCCCAACACTTCTCAGAAATGTTATGTTTTTCCAAGATCCCAAATCTTGAGAAAAATAGAGACCTGGGAAGAGAATCCTATGAGAATTAAAGCTTCACAATCAACACAGAGATGTTATGAGTTCAAAGAAATCCACTGATATCAAATGAAAAATAGAAAACGCTAAGGAATTCATTGAAAGGTGAGTGATGATCCCGAAGGAAACAGGTGGGTGAAGGAAAGAAGAGGTAATTCTGGAATTAACCGTATCAGCTGGGGTGCTGGGGTTGCCTCACTCAGGCTAGAGAGGGCCCAGCAGGAAACCTCTTCCCAACTCTCATTGACATCACATTGGTGGCTTGCAGTTGACCCTAGAGGGAAAAGCTACATACCAGAGGTTTGGGTTTTTTGTTTTGTTTTATCCAGAAGAATTGGTTTACCAGTGCACACTGGTTATAAGAGTGTGCCTGTAGCCTGATCTGCTTTTTTGTAAGTCATTTTTTGCAAATAAAATTAATGTTAGTAAATTTATATACATAGGATATTTACACAAATCCTATGAGTGGTATCAGAAAAAATAACAAAGTTTAGAAGCAAAATAAGTCCTTAAATTGAAGATTTCGACAGTGATTCTGTTAACCTTGCTAGGGGATCTGACCTTAAGAGTATTTGAAAACTTACTAATAAACTGTCATTTCCAAGAGTTTGCATATTCACTCTAGGCTAGTTCTTTGTAAATACTTTAACAGAAGACATGCAAAGGAAGATATAACTGCTATTGTAGAAGATTCAAACATGAATCAGAAACTGTTCCAAAATTTGAATTAGTAAGAGCAATATTGATTTCAACAGCATAATCAAGACCTAGGATAAGCAAACAAAAAATGCTAATCATTGAAAAAGAAAATAAATTTCTAAGAAATAAAATGTGCTCCAAGGCCTAATTCAGAGATTCCTAGATCACTTTTTTAATAATTCATTCAACATCCATGAAAAATTAGTTTTCTATGTCTGGAATATTTGTCACAAGCAAAGATCAAGACTTTAATGGAGCAATTAAAGTTTTGTGTTTTAAAAGTTTGTTTTTATTTTTAAAGTGTGTTTCCCCCTGCAGTATTGGGTATTGAACCCAGTGTCACTACATCCCTAGCTCTTTTGATTTTTTATTTTGAGACAGGGTCTTGCAAAGTTGTCTGATCTGGCCTTGAATTTGTGATCCTCCTGCCTCAGCCTCCCAAGTTGCTAAAATTACTGAGCATGTACCACCATGCCTGGTTATTTTATTTATTTTGTACCACAGATGGAACCCAAGGGTGCTTAATCACTGAACCATATTCCCAACTCATTATTTATTGATTTATTGGTACCAGGGATTGAACCAGGAACACTTAAACACTGAGCCACATCCCCAGTCCTTTTTATTTTTTATTTTGAGACAAGGTCTTGCTAAGTTGCTTAGGCCTTACAAAATTGCTGAGTCTGGTTTTGAACTTGCAATCCTCCTGCCTTAGTCTCCCAGGTTGTTGGGATTATGCATGTGCATCAAAATGCCCAGCTTAAAATATTATCTTTTAAATATTAAATATTTGTGCTATTTTTCAATGTTTAAGTGAGTTTTAATTTGGTGTTTATTTTGTGTTAAGTTCCCTTCTTTCTAACATTTTCTATTTCTAGTATCTATCTCAGTATAAGAGATAGATACTAGATATTGTTAAAATAATCTTGTCATGTTATATTGATTCATAATAATAAAAAACCATAAAACCATATTTTTTACAGAAAAACTTTCAAAATTTTTGCATCATCTTATCCCAGAAAATTAGTTCACTGTTTATTATTGAGGTTATTCATTCTTTTTTTTTTTATTGGTTATTCAAAACATTACAAAGATTGCAGAATCACATCGGTTACACATCCACATTTTTACATAATACCATAATAGTAACTGTTGTATTCTGCTACCTTTCCTATCCTCTACTATCCCCCCTCCCCTCCCCTCCCATCTTCTCTCTCTACCCCATCTAATGTAATTCATTTCTCTCCTTATTTTTTTCCCATTCCCCTCACAAACTCTTATATGTAATTTTGTATAACAATGAGGGTCTCCTTCCATTTCCATGCAATTTCCCTTTTCTCTCCCTTTCCCTCCCACTTCATGACTCTGCTTAATGTTAATCTTTTCCTCCTGCTCTTCCTCCCTGCTCTGTTCTTAGTTGCTCTCATTATATCAAAGAAGACATTTGGCATTTGTTTTTTAGGGATTTGCTAGCTTCACTTAGCATAATCTGCTCTAATGCCATCCATTTCCCTGCAAATTCCATGATTTTGTCATTTCTTAGTGCTGCGTAGTACTCCATTATGTATAAATGCCACATTTTTTTTCTCCATTCATCTATTGAGGGGCATCGGGGTTGGTTCCACAGTCTAGCTATTGTGAATTGTGCTGCTATGAACATCGATGTGGCAGTATCCCTGTAGTACGCTCTTTTGAGGTCTTCAGGGAATAGTCTGAGAAGGGCAATAGCTGGGTCAAATGGTGGTTCCATTCCCAGCTTTCCCAGGAATCTCCATACTGCTTTCCATATTGGCCTCACCATTTTGCAGTCCCACCAGCAATGTACAAGAGTACCCTTTTCCCCACATCCTTGCCAGCACTTGTTATTGTTCGACTTCATAATGGCTGCCAATCTTACTGGAGTGAGATGGTATCTTAGGGTGGTTTTGATTTGCATTTCTCTGACTGCTAGAGATGGTGAGCATTTTTTCATGTACTTGTTGATTGATTGTATGTCCTCCTCTGAGAAGTGTCTGTTCAGGTCTTTGGCCCATTTGTTGATTGGGTTATTTGTTTTCTTATTGTTTAATTTTTTGAGTTCTTTGTATACTCTGGATATCAGGGCTCTATCTGAAGTGTGAGGAGTAAAAATTTGTTCCCATGATGTAGGCTCCCTATTTACCTCTCTTATTGTTTCTCTTGCTGAGAAAAAACTTTTTAGTTTAAGTAAGTCCCATTTGTTGATTCTTGTTATTAACTCTTGTGCTATGGGTGTCCTATTAAGGAATTTGGAGCCTGACCCCACAATATGTAGATCGGAGCTAACCTTTTCATCTATCAGACGCATAGTCTCTGACTTGATATCAAGGTCCTTGATCCATTTTGAGTTAACTTTTGTGCATGGCGAGAGGAGGGGATTCAGTTTCATTTGTTGCATATGGATTTCCAGTTTTCCCAGCACCATTTGTTGAAGATGCTATCCTTCCTCCATTGCATGCTTTTAGCCCCTTTATCGAATATAAGATAGTTGTAATTTTGTGGATTGGTTTCTGTGTCCTCTATTCTATACCATTGGTCCACCCGTCTGTTTTGGTACCAGTACCATGCTGTTTTTGTTACTATTGCTTTATTTAAAAGCATGTAAATAAAGTGTTATGAGAAATATGGGACCTAGCCTGGTCCCAGTGACTGTAGAGGCTAAGGCAGAAAGATCACAAGTTTGAGACCAGCTTCAGTAACTTAGTGAAACCCTGCCTCAAAATAAAAACTAAAAAGTGCTGGGGATGTAGCTCAGTGGTAGAGTTCCTTGGGTTCAATCCCTAGTACCAAGAAAAAAAGAGAAAGGAAAAATATGGGCTAAATTATGATTTCAGAAATGCCTTGGAATTCCTGCAAATTTCAATGTCTCCTTCTCAAATATTGAATATTAATATCAGTCAGAAATTCAGAGACATTCTTCTGCATCAATGGCCTTCAAACATTAAAAAAAGAAAGAAAGAAAAGAAAAGAACTCCCTTGGAAACAGGAGTTTTGAGTGACTTGGGATTGGGGGGCTTCTCACTTCTGAGTCTCTAAGTTTTGCTTTCCTCATCTGAAAGCTGTGATCAATACAGCCTGCTTGACCAAGCTCCAGGTCTGTTGTGGACGATAATGGAGAGAGGCTTGCAGGAGAGTTCTGCAAACCTGGGACACCTGGAAGGCTGTCACGTGCCAGGCAGATGTCAGTGTCACTATCCCAAGGGTCTTCACTGACCTCCAGAGGCACAAAAGGTTCTGCCCTTGGAGGTTTTACAGTCTTGTTAGAGAGAGAGGACATCTACACCCTGGAAGCACCCAGCAGCTCAGAGACTGAACCTTAAATGTCCTCCAAGATCATGTGTTGAAGGCTGGGCGGCCAGCCTGTGGTGCTATTGGGTGGTGATAGAATCTTTAGGAGGTGGGACCTAGTGGAAGGAGATTAGGTCATTGGGGGCTGCCCTTGAAGGGGATATTGGGACTACAACCCCTTCCTCTCTCTTTTTTTGCTCCCTGGCTACCATGAGGTGAGCTGCTCCTTTACCATGGGCTCCTACCACGATGTGCTATGCTCCCACAGGCCCAAGGCAATAGGGCTAAGTGACCATGGACTGAAGCCTCTGAAACTGTGAACCAAAACCAGCCTTTCTCCTTTTAAGTTGTTTATCAATGGAAAGCTGACGAAAACACCTTCTAATGTGAACCAAATGAGCTGAGCTAGGACTGGAGGTTCGAACTACAATAGGGCATTCTGGCTGTTCTCCTAAAACGGGCACTCCACCAGCCTGCTCTTAAGGGACAGGGCTTCTAAAAGCAAACAAGATCTTGGGTTTAGAGTGTAGTAGTTTTATAACTCGTCAGCATCAGGCAGAAAATCTGAAAATGTTACCCCTCCTGTGAGAGTTACAGCTTACAAAAAGGGGAGTGTAAATTAAAGCTCACTGAAATAGGGACCAAGTCATATTTTCATCTGGAAATGCCATAAAATGTAGATGAGTATGCTCATTGCCCTCTCAGGATGTGAGTGTTTGCATCTGTAAAGCACCACAAGGCCTTGGATGATTCCATTTCTCTGCTCTGAGGATTCATAGTGCCACATGTCCCGGATGAACCCACAAAAAAGAACTCCAATTTGTCTACCTATATCCTGAGTGTCCTTGCTAGGTGGGGCTCTGGTTACCCCCAGTCAAGAAGGCCCTTTGCGCAAATAACGACTGTTTGGAAGTAGTAATAGTCAAACTTGCATTCTTTTTTTTTTTAATATTTATTTTTTAGTTGAACACAATATCTTTATTTATTATTTTTATGGTGCTGCGGATCAAACCCAGGGCCTCGCACATGCTAAGCGAGCACTCTACCACTGAGCCACAACCCCAGCCCAAAACTTGCATTCTTAACCTTTTTGCCATTGTTTAAAAAATATTATGACTAGGATAAAAAGTAACACGTAACACACGCTTGCTCCAATAAAGTCAAACTGCACAGAAGGATATATTCCTCTTCCCTCTTAAACTATCTGCCCTGAGATTATCATGTCCTTCTCGACATCAGTGTCATACAAACACACACAAACACACACACACACACACACACACACACATATGTTTAGTATAGGAATTATTTTTTCTTTTGTTCTGTTAGAGAGAAGCAGTGTTAATTTGCTTTTTTTTTACTTTTATGAAACCAGTCTGTAACTTGCTTTTCCCCTAATTATTTACTGATAGTGGGCAGTTCACCAGCTCAGCACATTTTTTAAATGGCTGCCTATTTTCCCACTTTGTAGATGTACTATAATGTGTCCATATATTTCCCTTCCCTATTGATGAGTACTTGGATCCTCATAATGTTTCGCTGTTATAAACAATACTACAGGAATATCTTGGACTCTAGTGTGGATGTTTCCCTAGGATAAGATTGGGTTGCTGGGCATGTGCATTGCCCAATACCCTGCCCAGGCTTGATCATTACCATCTTATTATTTCATCCTGCTCACTGACCAGTGTAATTTCTGCCTTCTCATCCTCATCTCTAAGGTGGTCCAGCCCACCCATCCTCTAAGCCTGAAGCCTCCTTCAGCTCTTAGACCTGAGACCCTCAGAGGCCACCTTGCCTGTTTCTTACAGTCAGAAACGGGGTTAACTAGAGAAGTTGATTGAAGGTTAAGTCTTGGTTTGCACTAATGGTTGAACTAAGGACAGTTTGCTGCTGTAACATATTACTACAAATTTAGTGGCTTAAGACAACACAAATGTATCACATTATGTTCTGGAAACCAGAATCCAAGTTGCACTCTCTAGGCTAAAATCGAGATGTCAACAGGCTCCAAGGAAGATGTGTTTACTTTCCGTTCTAATTTCTGGAGACTGCCCCCAGTCCTTGGCTGGCAGCCCCTCTATGGATCTCATACCACATGACTATCCTGACTCTTCTGCCTCCCTCTTCCACATTTAAGGATCTTCTTGATTGCACTGGGCCCAGCCACAGCATTCAGGATAATTCTGTTATTGAAGGTCACCTGAGTAGCAATTGGCATTCCATCTGCCACCTTAATTCCCCTGTGAGAATAAATATATTCACAGCTTCTAGGGATTAGGGTCTGGACATCTTAGGGACCATTATTTGCCTGCACTAACACTTAGAGTCTGAAGGTGGGGACAGAGACCCTGACAGCTGCCTTCTAAGAAGTCTGTGTCTGAGAAAAATCCTCCGACCAGGCAGGTGATGGGAAATAAAGCGAGGGGACTGTCAGAGGACTGCCATGATCTATGCAAGGCAGTGACCAATGGGTCCAGGCACAGGGAAAGTTAGTTGACTGATACCAGAAATAGAAAGCAGCCACCCCTTACCTAGGGCCAGCCCCCACACAAGGGCTTCCAGCTGCCATGGTGCCTACATATCAAAAGGATAAGAAGGCCTCTGAGCCACCATAGTCCTGGCTCCCTAAGTGATGTCTGTGGGCAGCTGAAAAGGCCTTGGTGTGGAAGTAAGCAGTGGATGCAAGGAAGTCCCTCCCCAGCTGTGAGCCCTGTATCTTTCTCTTCACTGGGATGAAGGGAATTGCCTTAGCAGGGTCCTCACCTTTGCTGGGCTGGGGACCTGAGGTTAGAATCCAAGCCCTGTCTCACAGAGTATGTGTGGGAATAGCCAGGCCTCTCCCACAGGCAACTGAGCCCCAGAATGCTCTCCTCAACCTTCCTAAACATACCCCCTCAGGCCCAGAAGTTCTAGCAGTCGCCCTCAACACCCAGGGGCCAGAGTTCCCTCAGAATTTAGCAACCATCCCCCCCTTGCCTACCTTATCAGTGGGAATTAGGTAGAGAGGGAGAAAAAGAGAGACTACGTCAACCCATTTGTATCTGTCCCAAAAATTTGTCCCCATTTCTGTTTCTGTGTCTGTGTTGTTGTATTTCTATCTCAGATTGGAATTGTTCTGTTTTATAATTTGAAAGAATAAATTTTGTTCCTTTTCCACTGCTAATATCTTGCTTTTCTAAATTTTTATTCAAACTGAAACCATTTGTTATGGGAAATAGAGATAAAGAGTGTTAGTCTGTTTGGGGTCATTATAACAAATGCCTGAGATAATCAAGCTCTCAAGAGGAAAGGCCTATTTGGCTCACAGTTTTGGGGGTTGGTAAGTTGGGCTGTTGCTTTTAGGCCCATGGTGAAGCAACACATCATGGCAGGAGCATACTGGGGAACAAAACTGTTCACCTACCACCAGGCACACACCTGTAATCCCAGCAGCTCAGAGGCTGAGGCAGGAGGATCATAAGTTCAAAGCCAGCCTCAGCAAAAGTGAGGCACTAAGCAACTGAGACCCTGTCTCCAAAGAAAATACAAAATAGGGCTAGGGATGTGGCTCAGTGGTCAGTGCCCCTGAGTTCAATCCCTGGTACCCACCCCCTCAAAAAAAGAAAAAAAAAAAAAGTTGTTCACCTCATGGCCAGGAAGTGAAAGAGGGGAAGAGAAAGGGGCGGTCCCACTGTCCCCCTTAAGAACAGACTCCTAATGACCTAAGGACCTCCCACTAGGTTCCACCCTTAAAGGTTCCACAACTTCCCAATAGCACCATCCTGAGGAGAAAACCTTTAACACATGGGCCCTTGGGGAAAGAACACTTAAGATCCAAGAGCTACATTTTAGCAAAGGACACATTTAAAACACCCAGACAATACCACCCTCCCAGAGACAGTTGCTTATCAACACCATGGCCTATAGCTCTCCACATATTCTTCAACGCATAGAAGTATATTGTGACAAAAGTCAAATTTCATCATACAGCCATGTATATATGCTCCTCTAATTGACTCTACGTTTTCCTTCTATATATGATGATGACTTTTCATATTAGTGAGTTTAAATTTACCTCATTGTTTTGGAGCCTGCCTAGCATTCCGTTTTATGACTCCAAGGATATGCCAGGCAGTCCCCTCCTGTCAGTGTTTAGGCCATTTCTAATGTCATCTTACAGATGCACTGGGTCAGTGCACCTGGGTGGGGGTGTGGACTGGGGCCGAAGGTCTCTGTGTCTCCAACTGTATCTGCCTTTCCAAGTGTAATGTCCTTGAAATGGGGACCTGGCAGAGCACAATGACCCCTTTCTATTCCTTGGAACAAGTGATTTCCTTTAAGGAAGGCACTTTTCCGGAAAACATGTTATTCCATGGCTTCCTGATTCCAGAATCCAACATGTTCCAGAAAGAAATACACCCTGGTTTCGGAGTCAGGGAACAAGGAGAAAGAGCAAGGTGGCATGCCTCTTCCTCCACCCCTTCCAACAGCTGGGTTTCAAGGATCTTCATGCTCAGACTTCCTCCAGACCCAGCAAAACGGGATTCCTGTCTCCTCTGTACAATCCGGAAAAGGAGGCCCAGCAAGTCAGTAGGAGTAGGAAGGCAAGGACTAGCCCTTTCCCCTATGTGCATGGGGGCTGGGATGGAACCCAGCAGTTCCCCCATCCCTTCATCCAGTAGTGGAGCTGAGAAGGAAACCCCAACAGGAAAGGAAGCAAGACTTGCTGGGGAGAAGCACAGTGTGACCTCTGCAGGCGCAAAGCCTTAGGAACACCTCGACTTAGCTGGCCCAGGACTGAGGTCTGTTCACCTCAGCATGTGTTCCACCTTTAGGGGAGGCCTTTGGGGCTGCCCATGAGAACTGCAGGTTACAAAGACCCTTTTGTTCTGCATAGTCAGAAATACAGATGGGGGCAGGTGTCAGCAGGGGTTCTGCTCAGGTAACCCCGGGCAATCAGACCCCTGGGTTCCCCTCTTCCTGAAGAGACCCAGTGCTGAGCATTTCCTTGATGCAGACGCCAAGTGTGGAGGAAAACAGTGGGGTGGCTCAGTCCCCTCAGAGGGAAGATGGAGATGGTGGGGTTGCTGTGAGCACTGATGGTACACTATATACAGAAATCAGCATAGAGCCTGCTGCATAGAAGACCAACAGAAGCGGCAGCCCCGGTGGACTGAATGGAGAGAACCCTAGATTTGGAAACTGGGGCTCCTGGGTTAAAGAATGGCTCTGCCCCAGATTTCCAGCTTGACCTTGAGCAACTGCTTCCTTCAATGCCACCAGATAAATAACCGTCTTGGCTGGTATTTTGGTGACAGCCTATCTTGTCCTTGCTGCCTCCCTTCCTTGGGATGGTGGGGAGAGGCCTCTCTTTCCCAGAAGGTGGCTTCCTGCTGGCCTTTTGCTAAGCCTCCTCTCTCTCCTCACGAGGTGGGCTGCACTGGGGAGAAAGGCACTCCACATACTCCACGCACACACACCAGACACATATCACACACACACACCACACCACACACATCACACCCTCGATGTATATACATACTACACACATCACATGCCACAACATGCACACCTCATTCGCATTACACACACACACCCACTGTGAGGTGGTTCACCTCACTCTACTCACCAAGGTCCTTATCAACCCTCCTATTGCAGGATCCAGGCACCTCTTCTCAGCGCCCTGCTCCCTTCACCCAGTTCACTCACCCTTGCAGAACCCCTCTCTCCCCATAGGGTTGCCAGATTAAAAAAGGCAGGAAGCTTGAGTCTCAGATAGACAAGAATAACATTTTACTCTACTTATGACCCAAATATTGCATGAGACACATTCATACCCATAATTATTCATCATCTATCTGAAATTCCAATTTAATTGAATATCCTGCCTTTTTATTTGCTAAATCTGGCAACCTTGTTTTCCTGAATCTCTGCTCCCACACACTCCACACCTTCCTGTCCCTTCTCTAATTGCTCCTCCTCAGTCCTTCCCTTTATCAGCCTGGCCCAGGGTGGTGGCCTTGAGCACCTTCTCTTCCTGAACCCTTGCTCTTCTGGGACAGTTCCTCTGGACCTGGGACCCATCTCCACTTGGGACTGGCCTTGCCAGAGTCCTCCCGGACCTCATCTCCAGCTCCTGTTGCAGAAGCCACCCATCCCCTGATCATTGCATGTGGCTGGACACTGCACCTGCTCAGCCTGACAAGTAAGACTGTCTCTTTGCCACCTTTACCCTTCATTGCCTGGAAACACACTGCCCAAATGCAGCAAAAAGTACTTCCCAGAGGAGCTGGCTGTGGTCCAGACTCATCTCCTCGTGCTGGCCAGGCTGAGCCACTGATTCCTGCACCATATGTTCTGTGAACAGACACCTTCCCCCAATTTCTGCTTGTTTAAATCCCTTCTCTTCCAGGCCAGCCCAACGGCATTGTCCTCCCAGCTCTCTGGGGTTCTCCCAGCTCTCACCGAATCTGCTGCCTTATCCAGGAGTACACCAAGTACTGGATCATGCCTGAACAACTCCCACCTTCTCTGTGCGGTGCCTGACCACAGTCAGTACTCAGTCAGAGTTCATGGAATGAAGGAGTGAGTGACTGAACAGGTGGGTGAGTGATAGAATAAATGAATAAATGGGAAAGTGAGGCAGTAAGGCCCAAGGAGAAGGTAGCTGGGAGGGTAGATGGATAGGGGATCCAACGTGAGGTTGGGTGACTGGGAAAATGGATGAGTGTGTGGGTAGATGGAATAAGTGGATGGGTGGGGAGGTAGGTAAATGGACAGGCTGGTGAATAGATCAATGGACAGATGAGTAAATGAACATGAGGAGCCTCCAGGCTTGATGGACTGCCCATCTCCTGCAGAGGGAGGCCAGGCTCCCCTGCCACTATGTCACTCTAATCTGGAGACCCTCCCTGGCCTGACCCGGTGAGGGTTGTGAGTACGTAGCACAGACACAGTCCCCTGAGCCTGGAAGGTGGGACCTGGCTCCAGCTAATGAGTGCCTACCTGGAATAGAACTGACTCTGCTTGAGGGTTGGGGAGGACAAGGCCACTTCTTCTCCCCTCTGAGATCCTGAACAGCCATTT
Organism: Callospermophilus lateralis; assembly: GCF_048772815.1. Lineage (NCBI taxonomy): Eukaryota > Metazoa > Chordata > Mammalia > Rodentia > Sciuridae > Callospermophilus > Callospermophilus lateralis. The sequence goes on from NC_135306.1 coordinate 36,063,144, forward strand.
CTGTCCACTGGAGGCTCCTGTACCCAGATATTCTATTGTGTTTAGATGGGCTCACCCACCTCTGACCTGTCCAGGTGCCTCTGGGAAGAGGACCCTTCCAAGTTCCTGTGGCACTGCATTGCCCAGGTCCTCTTTCAAGGAAGGATTTCCTTCTGACAACAATAGTAGGATCTGGGGATATTAGGAACCTGCCTCACGATGTGAGTTTTTTTCTCTACCCTCTCCTGCTTCTGCCTCCTTCCCCACACAGGTGTTCATCCCTAACAGACATCTTGCCCTCAGACTCCATCTCAGTGTTCACTCATGGAGAACACAACCTGCAACAACTGCCTCAACTCCATCTCCAGAGCTCTCTGAAGTGGGCTCCTTTCCACACACACCTAAGAAGGCCCTGCTTGAGGGCTACAGTGTCCAGAGGGACTAAGACATGGTCCCAGAACCTCTTGTCTCTGGACTGAGCTCTCTCGTCCCTGGGTTCACCCTATCCCATCCCTTCACCCATCCCCCTCCACCAGCCTGACCCTGCCTGTACCCTTCACCCCACCCAGCACCATCACTTGGCACCTCCTGGCTCCAAGCCTCTCTCAGCCTTTCCTGTGGCATTCATGTGGCAACAGCAGCTTGTCTGGACATTATTATGAGCCAGAGCCCCCCTCAGCCTCAGTCCTGCTCCCCTGAACAGGCAGACCCTGGGAGAGTCACCCATTCGGTGATAGAGCAGATATATGAGAAGGCTCAGAATTTTGCACCTTTCAAATTTGACTTTTTAACTGTGGCACAGCATTTATTCTGTGGGCAGAAGAACAGATTTTCTGTTAACAAAAACTGAATATCCATTTGTGATGAAAACAAGAGCTTTGTTACATGCCCTGAATGTAACATAACATTTTAGCTTTTTTAGAATTATCTTTTAGTTCATGATTTTCCTACATTCCTAAGTGACAGCAAGTCACTCACATTCTCTAAGAATAGAAGTGACCTGTTAGAATATAGCAGTAAAGTCTGGTTCAGAATGTGTTTGAAAGCCATCTTTCTGGTTTTCCTGTTAATAAAACATCTTGTACTTTCTGTGACTCTTATTTTCTCTTCTGTGGTTTTCCAAACCCGATTTGGAAAGACCCGTAAAAGGATATGTATTCTCATTATAAAATAAATCACTTGTTCCCAGGAAGTAGCTCTTTGATTTAGGAGCTAATTTCAGGCAACTGGCCTCAGTATGCAAAAATACTCCACAGCAGAACACAAAAGAAGTGGTTTCTCAAAACGTCCACTTGGGGATGCTTCCTCTGGTGGCAATAGCACTAGTTTTACAGGCACCTTGTTGGGATATTTCCCAGCCATTGTACATTAGCAGAGCTGGCCCACCACACATGGTGTCTGCTCATGCCCCCTGAGATGGCTTCTGGGTCCCCATCCTGAGGGTAGGGCTCAGCCGAGCCCTCAGGGCTCTGAGTTGACTCTTACTAGCTCCCAACAGGGCACAGAAGCCCAAAATTAAAGGAGATGGGAAATTGGTGGGATTCAGGAGGGGAAGGACAGGATGCAGGAACATCAGGGAAGACTTGTTGAGTGGGCAAGTGGGTCTGACCCACCAGCAGAGCAAATCCTGAGAGACCGTAAGGCCTCAAATGACAGTCCAGAAGTCCCGGGTACTCGGCATTGACTGGGCTTGGGGACCTGAGAAGAGAGAAGCCTCCTGGCGAAATGTGGCCACTGTGAAGCTGTGGCCAGGGCCTCCCTGAGGATCCTGAGTCTTTGAGTCATAGCTGAAGCAGCAGAGGATACAAGTGATGGCCACTGTGAACACAAACAGTACCGCCACCACCCCAATCACTGCTGACTCCATGGCCTGCACTGGCAGCTGACACGCTGAGCAACATGCGTGGTCTCCAAGCCCCAGATCCCCATCCAAAACAGGGGGCTCTTGGTGGTCAGAGGTACTCTGTGCTCAGCTGGCTGCTCCTCATGTGTCTTCTAAGATACTGGTCTGAGGCTCTGGGTCTGCCACCAGATGCTGCTGGGGTCTCCGATGATCTCTATTTCTATGCCTCTGGCCTGGCTTTCAAGAGCTGTCTGTGGTCAACTCCGCTGGCAGCTTCTAGAAGACATGCACTCCCAGGGGATGTGGGCACAAGACTCCCTGGACATGGAGCCGGGTGGGGAGGAGGGGCAGAAGACATCACTTAAAGGGATCCAGGCCAGCTGGGGCCTTCTGGTGGTGCCTGTGGATTTCAGAGGGATTGTACACTCAGGCAAAAAACAAAATACTCCCCCTCCAGGGGATCCAGGAGGATTCTGGCACCTCCCCTGCAGGGACCTTGGGCCAGTTCTTGGATCCATCTCTTGGCTGCCTCCCCCATCCCTGGCCCTAGCCTGGGGGCAGGGACACAGGTAGGCAGGAAAGCAAGTGCCAGCTCTGGGCAAGGCTGGGGGTGGGGCGGGGCGAGGTGGGGAGCATTCACCAGGCACTGCAGGTGCCAGGGCGGAGGGTCTCCTTCTCTGAATGAGGCGGAGAAAGTACAGCACAGACAGGACAGGGTGTCTCCTGTTCCTTCGGGAACATGCTAAAGGGCTCCCTCACCCTGGTTCCAGGAGAAACCCTCCTCTGCCATCTTGCCCAGTCCTCTTTTCTGCCAGCCCAGACTTGGGTGCTGTGAAGACTTACCCTGTGCTCCCAGAGGGCCAGCCCTGGCTGTACCTGTGCTGTGGCCTCCTCTCCTGGTGGTCGCCCCCAGGGCTGTGACGCAGCTCCCTGAATGCTACAGAGTTGGTCCTGCTTGGAAATTGGCTCCGAGATGTCTGAGCAGCTGTGAGTACTTCCTGAATCCCTTCCTCCAATTGTGAGTGAGGGCCCAGGACCCACAGCGGCCACCCACTCAGTGACAGCACTTACCCCGCCCCCACACTCCCTGTGCATTCCACTCTGCCCCCTGCTGGAGGTCAGGGGAATGAGCCCGGCCTAGGCCACTCCTTCCCCAGAAGGGAGTCCCTCCTAGCCCTCATTTACATCAACACTCCTGAGACCTGGCCACTTCCAGAAAGGAGTCCAGGTCATCAGCCCCTTACCCATATTCTGAGAAATGGACTAGTGGGAAGCAATAATTCTGAGTGTCTCATAGACTCTTCACAGCAGCAGGTACAGTGACATCGCCTCCATTTTTCAGATGCTGATAGTCACAGAGCTGGAGTGCCCTGCTTGAGGCCTGTTGCTAGTTAGTAGCAGTAACCACAGCACTAAAGGGCCTTTCCTGCAGTCCCAGCTCAGTGTTCTTTCTGTGTACTATAAGTACCCGATTCTGCCATTTATGGATCAGGGTACGAAGGTTCAGAGAGGGCAAGAAGCTCACCCAAAAATCACATAGCCTGGAACCTTTTCAATTTCTCTAAGGACAAAAAGAGCTTTAGTATTGCGTTGGGAAACTGCCTATGCACATCTTCTAAGTTAATTGGACAATCTGGATTCTGGGCTCCTCTTCCAGAGGAAGCCAGACACCTCAGATTATTTGTCTTAACTGGGGCAACCAACAGCAGAGAATAGGGAACATAACGCATTGATCCGTGGCGCTTGCAGTTTCTGATAGAATCCCCGATATCAACTAATTAGTTTGGCAGATAGGGGCATAAGGTACTGTGTTTCAAGCTTGATTTTTTTTTTTGTTTGTTTGTTTGTTTGTTTGTTTGTTTTTGGCTTCTTGTTTGCCTGTTCTTCTTGTTTGCCTGTTCTTCCCAGGTACATATAGGCCACCTGCAGTAGGTGTCAGTGTTTCTGCATTTTTAATCTGGACATTTGCCCAGTCCTGTTATCTTTTGCCTCCAATAGGTTCCCTTTTTCATCTCCAAGATTTGGGGGAGACCTCTTAACCTTCTTTGATTTATCCATAAAATCTGTGGAGAAGCTGCAGAAAGGGGCCGGGCCCAAGGGGGCCAGACCCTAAGGGGGCTGTGGCAGGAGCCAGGTGGGGAACTGACCTGGACTAAGGCAGAGCTTGGGGGAAGGAGAAGGGGAGGTGGATTGGACAGACCCTACAGAGAGCCATCAACAATCCGAGGGACCTATGGTCCATTTTCACATCCCAGAACTCTCTCATGTGACTGTCACTGTGAATCTGCCTCCCTCCCCCACATTTTGTCACTCCTCATTCAGCCTCACAGAGAATCCACTGGGAAACAGAAGGAAAGAGGACATTCTATTCCAGTGAGTCACCAGGCCCTCACTTTCTGGCCTGTTCTCCATCCCCTCCCCCGCTGGCCTTCTCCCTGTGCTTCCTCCCCAGCTCCAGGGCACAGGATGAAGTCCTCAGAACAAGAGTCCCTTCTTCTCTGTGGAGTCCACCAGCTGCTCACAGAGCATTTGGGTACATGCTTCTGGGCTTTAGCAGAGAGAATCCCATTTTAAGGAAGAGGAAACTGAGGCCCAGATGAGGCAAGCACTCTCCAGCATTTCAGTTTAAGTACCACCACTCCCTCCTAGTTCTGCTGCCATAGCAGGCATCTGGGGACAGGCTAGCTGGAGACTCCAGCTTGACCAGTTACCAAGAAAACCCTGAATCCCAACATGGCCTGTGGGCCCCAGAGCTCAGTCTGCCCTGGACATGGACTGGAAATAGTCCTGGAGGTAGAGCCCAAGGGGCCAGCTGAGGCAGCCTCAACCCTTCTCTCTCTGAGACCCTGTACAGCCCACAGAAGGCCAGAGTCCTGCAGATGTGCACAGGGCCCTGTCTGGGTAGGGTTTTGTACAAACACTGAATCCTCCCTCAGAGCTCAGGCGGGGCACACTTCTCCCCACTCCCCAGCTAGCCTCTGAGCCCCAGCTTCCCATCTAAGGTCCCAGGGCAAGGCAGACATGGCCTGGCGGCTCCCTCCCATCCCCCACCACCATGCTGGAATCCAGAGACTGCACAAAAGCTTCTTGGTGGCTTTATTTCATACAAGGCACTGATGAATTGAGTCTGCAGCCTCCTCCAGGTCAAAGTGCATTCTCAGGGGCTCTCCAGCTACGCACCTGCCAGAAGCCCACAGTTGCCTAAGGAAAGTCAAATGAGCACTTTGCCTCCACCTGCCCTCTGGCTCTACCAGGCACCCTTGTAATGACACAAAATGGGGTGCCAGCCAACCCTGCTCTCCACTCCTGAATCCTAAATGGCCACCTCAGGTGGTCCTCAAGTTCTCTGTGCACAGTAAAGGGGAGCATAGCATGTAAATGAAGCCCAAGCAGTGCCCCCCCCCATTCACCCAGAGACACATCCTTCCATATGGAGACATCAGGGTCCACTCATCCTTGGGCTGGGTGACAGGGCAGGGCAGGGAGCACTGCCATCCACAGGCATCAGCGGCAGCCTCTGTGGGCATGGTGGAAGTGGTGAGGAGAGTGGTGCAGGTGATGGTGCTGGAGGTGGAGCTGGTGGTGGTGGTTGTGGTGATGGAGGCCCACACGGGGCCCCTGATTCACATGGCCAGGGTGGTGGTGATGATGATGATGATGATGAATGTTTCCCAGAGGGCCCCGGCCCTGGAAGAGCCAACGCTGGGCTCGCCGGGCTCTCCTGACTCGGCGTTCTCCTCCAACTGGAAGGTTCCTCTCCATGTCATGGTCCTGTGGTTCGTGGAAAAGGCAGATGGCCAGTAGCAGCAGCAGCAGCAGAACAGACACAGCAGCACCTATGATCCAACCCACAGGGGCCGTGCTCTCCAGGAGGCCGAGCATCTGGGAGCTAGATGGTCCCTCTCCACTCAGTGGCTTCAAGCTGCTTCCTCCCCTTCAGCAGCCTCTGCTCAGTCTCACAGTCATTGAACTTTGTCCCAGCTCCTGTGGACTGGAAAACAGCCAGGGAATGTGGGCGAGGCCTGTTTGGACTGGAGCTGCCGGCCAAGGGTGAGGCCAGGGAGCCGTTAACTTTGGGGAGGCCAGGCAGGGAGGTTGGGTGGATTCAGAGGAGCTGTCAGACTGGGTGTCCTTGAGAGAGCTGCTTAATTCTAAGGGTAAGAGGTCAATGTCTGCTCCCCTCCTGACACCTGGCCAAGTGACCAGTGGAGACAGTATAGCACAAAAATTAAGACCACACTACAAGCTAAGCAGGAGATGGAGACGTAGCTAGAAGTAGAACACTGGCCTAGCATGCATGAGCCCCTGAGTTCAACTCCCAGCAGTGCAAAACAAACAAACAAACAAACAAAACTGGGTGGAGGATTTTGGAACCACACAAATCACAAGCTCTATGATTGTGCCCAAATTAAGCTACTCTCAAATTACTGAAGTGCCTTGGTTTCTTCATCTGTAAAATGGTCTAAGCTGTAATAATAGCATTTACCTCTTAGGGTTTCCTGAGGATCAAAGGAGTTAAGACCTATAAAGAACTTAAATAGTTTCTGACATGTTTGCCACTGATAATATTGCAGTCGGATTTGGATTAAATTACTTGGAAGACTTTGCATCTAAGAATGTGAATTCCTGTCCTGCAGCCCACAAGTCCTTCACCACTAAGAGTCAGTGAGTTATCCCGAGCTCCATGAGCTTCAGGAACTCCATGAGGCCTACAGGCAGATCTTCATCATCAGGATCTGGGAAGCAAGAAGATCAGCTGTCAGCCCAGGGTCCCTGAGAGGCAGAAAGGAGACTGCTGAGTCCAGACAGGCCAGGCCCCAGTCCAGCCTCCTGGTTCCGAGACCAATAGCCTCAATGGGCCAGCCTCCCTGCCATGCAGCTAAACTATGGATGCCACCCTGCCTAGTGGAGGATTTAGACAGTGGACAGGATATGAACAGTCCTGGCTCTCTCCCCTTCCTAGTCCTGAATCCCTTCTGTTCATCACAGGCAAGCACTGGTCCTGTCCTGCTCACAGCCTAGGAACAGGTGCTCATTCTCCCTCTGGATAATCTTTCCTGCTAAGGGCCTTTTGGGCCTTTTAGGCTCTTGCTCACATGCAGTGGCCTCCCCAAAGCCCTAGCTCTGCATCTGGATCCCCAGGGGCCCACCAGGCAGAGTCCCAGCCAAAGGAGCTCTAAGTTCCCCCCAGTGAGTGCTCATGTCCCTGCCACTGGGAGGAATGTTTACAGAAGCCATAAAGCTGGCACAGAGCTCTGCAGCAACTCCACCCTGTGACCTCAAAGGTCTTCCCCTGACCAGCCTGTTTGTCCTCTGTAAAGTTCCCAGGGCAAGAGATGCCTCCCTGGACTCCTCTATCTCTGACCTACATCTGAGCCACTCTCTCTCAGGGAGGGCCTCAAACCCTAAGTGAAAACCCCAGTAGATGAAAAGCCTACACATTTCTTTCAGGCAAATTGGGCTCAGGGGGCAGCATGTTTAATGAGTCCTGAGCTTCTCTGGCCCCCAGGAGAAGCCACTTGAACTTTTAATGATGCTGGAATTAAGTACTCCTTCTGCAGACTTCTGGGCCCTGGGAGTCACCTGCCTTCCCTAGGAACACATTACAGAGGGAATCTGCTATGAGGTGGAGGAGGATGTCAAACAGGAGGAACTTTCCTCTTTAGAATTTCTCCAGAGAGACTCTCACTCCACCCCAGCCAGGAGCAGGGCAGGGCCCTGAAATCTGCTGATTGAAGAATTTCAATCAGCAATGAAGGCGCCTGGGGAATCACCCCGCCTTAGCCCGCACAGAGAGATGGAAGAATTGAGCCCACAGAAAGGAAAGGACCTGCCTGAGTTCTCCTGCTGTGTGGCCAGTCAATACAGCAGGCCATCAAGAGAGCCCAATTCATGTGAGGGGCTGTCCAGAGTGAGTGTGATCTACTGGGAACCTTCCAGAGAGATAATGAGAAGATGACATGTGATGTGGGTGAGCCAGAGTGGGCAGGAACTAAGAGGGTAACCCCATATACATACATACACATATGCACAACATCTGTTTTCTGAGATGCAGGTTCACTTTACATCTGGCAGTCTCCAGACTTCAGAAGTGACGAACCTTCATGGAGGCCTGACTAGGTACAGAACTTGCAGGACTAATGTCTAGATAGGCTTCAACTAGGAAGTCCCAGTCTCAGTCCCAGTCTCAGAAAAGCTATCCTGTGGCCATGTCATTGTATTTGTCCCCCAGGACAGGGTCTTTCTCCTGTACACAGTGTTTTTCTAAGTTATCTAGGCTGGCTTTGAACTTGTGATCCTCCTGCCTCAGCCTCTTGATTATCTAGGATCACAGGTATGTGTCACTGGGCCCGGCTAGCCTTTTGAAACTCATATTATTTTACCTCAATCCCATAGTTTCCAGGAAGCCCAAACTTATGCATGTACTTGTCTGCATGTGAAGTCTTATAACAATGACATAGCTCTGTGGGAACTTGTGCCACTGATAATTGTGCTCATATGTCCTCATGTACGTATGCACACGTGTGTACATATTGCAGAAAAGCTCACAAACCTGTGATCATACCTGTGGCAGGTGGTTTTGGTTGTCCAGCAATAGCAACCACATTGTTTTCACTAATTGGTGGCACCACCTAGTGGTGACACTGTAAATAAATTACTCTTGTATTCAGATCTACAAAATTTTAGTATCCTGATTTTTGTTGATAGATCACAAATTGAACCCATGCACTTAACTCCTCTCCATTCCAGATTACCACTGAAATGTCAAAATAATTGAAAGTAAGAAAATACTATTTCACACGGAAATGAGTGAGTGAGTGGCATTACTGGCTTGGAAAAAGGAAATTCTATAAAATACGATGCATGAGAACCGGGTTGATGGCTGTACAAAGGAAGGGCATTTGGGAAGTTGTGGAAGGTGTGCCCCAGCAGGGCCTCTCTAAAGCCCTAGACAGCCAGGACTAGGAACAAGGGAGAGCGGGGTTCAGGCAGAAAACATTTGAGTGACCTTGAAAATTCCTCAAAGAGAAGCTGGCCAAGGCTCAGCCCATTTTTTGGTTTGCACAGAAGAGCAGGGACACTGGCCAGCAGGTGCCTAACCTGGGAGCTCATGCCAGTTAGAAAAGAAAGACACTTTTCCAGTTAACCTTGGGCTGGCCCGATATATTCTGAAAAGAATTGCTCAACACAGCAACTCAGAAGCCCCACCCCCCACCCCTGCCAGGCCCCCAGTGATAGCCAAGTGAAGCTCCCAATCCCAAAAATGAGAACATACACAATCAGGTTTCTTTTCTTTCTGTTACCCGGAACCAACATGCTTGGAAATGATCTATATCATCTTTTATAGAACCCATGTCTTTTATTAGAGCTTTATAGTTATACATAGTACTTGGGTTCATCCCAACAAATGCACACATACATGGAAATCCATTCCAGTTCACGATTTCCCCGCTTTTCACTCCCCTAGAAGCCATTTTAAAGCTCAATACCCAGCAAACATGGATTGACTCCCTCCATAAAGTGAGAAAATAAAGAAAAATGACTAAACCTATGAAAAAAGAGACAAGTTATTGTATCTTCATTACCAGAATTACTGGAATCTAAGAAACTAAGAAACACTAAAATTCCCTCATCTATCTTCTAAATAAGATTTCAAAGGTCAATCTATATGCAAATATGGAAAATATGTAAAAACAAGAAATTCACTTTTAGATTAGGAAACAAATCAGAAACAACTTTTTTAAGAGCCCTTCCTCATAACTTGAGGGGGGAGGTGGCATTAAAAGAGAGAGAAAGAGAAAAAAAACAAAGGTCCAGAAATCAAGCATACTTTTATAATAAACATTCCAGAAGCAAAAAACAGAGGCTGTGGAGAAACAGTCACTAAAGAAACAGAGCAAATGTCCTGACCTGAAGAAACTAGTCTTTGGATCAAAAGATGCAATGAGTACCAGGAAAACTATTTGAACAGGTCAGATCATTTGAGTATAATCAGGTGAAATTTTAGCAACACAAGAATAAAGAAAATCAATGTGGTCTGGCCACCAGAGAAAACAGTTTGACAGATTCATATAAAACTAAATATAGTCTATCATATAATCCAGCAATTGCACTCCTTGGAATTTGCCCAAATGAGTTGAAAACTTAGGTCCACACAAAAACCTGTGCACAGAGGTTTATAGCAGATGTATTTATAATTGCCCAAACTTGGAAGCAATCAAGATGTTCTTCAGAAGGTGAATGGATGGATGATGGGTACATCTAGACAATGGAATGCTATTTGACGCTAACAAGAAAGCAGCTGTAAATTCGTGAAAAGACATAGAGGAAACTTAGGTGTATATTACTAAGAGAAAGAAGCCAATCTGAAAAGACTACATACTGTATGATTCAAACTACATGACATTCTGGAAAAGGCAAAACTCCTGAGACAGTAAAAGAAAAGATCCATAGTTTCCAGGGCTTGAAGACAGGAAGGATAAATGTGTGGAACACAATAATTTTTAAGGTAGTAAAACTATTCTTAAGATATATAATGGTGGATACCTGTCATCATACATTTGTCAAAACCTAAAGAATGTATGCCACCAAGAAAAAACCCTAATGTAACCGGGTAATAATGTGTCAATGTGAGTTCATTAATTTGATCAAATATATTGCTGTGGTGTTGAGTGTTGATACAGGGGTCTGCTATGAGTATATGGGGCTAGGAGGTGTATGGGAAAAATCTCTGCAGCTTCCATTCCATTTTGCTATTCTAAAAAACAAAGTCTTTTTTAAACTAAATGAACTGACACTTTTATTTTTACATTTTATGATACAAATGAAAACTGCACTTATTATTATTATTATTATTATTATTATTATTATTATTCCCCTCTTCTCCCCTCCAAAACTATCCTCTCTTCGATAGGAAGGGGGAACAAGTCTTCCTTGCTGTGCTATTAGAAAACATCCAGAGTCACAGCACCATGACCACCTGATAAAGTAGAACAAATAACATAAAACTGGCCTAGAGAGCCTTCCCTCTGTCATCTAGCTGGCTGTGGGCACCCTGGTGGGATGAGCAGGCAGTCAGTGGCATCCTTGGAAGCCTGGACACCATGGGCAGCCTCATTCCAGGAACAGATCCCACTGGCATCATGCCAGGTGGAGAAGGTCTTGTCATTGGCATCATGGGAGGGCCTCCCATGTGGAGTGTTGGCATCAAGGCAGAGCACGGAAGACCCGGGAGAACCAGGAGAGGTGGGTTCACCGCCCCTGCCAGAGAAGGGGCCGAGAATGGAGTAAGAGGTGTCTTTCCTTGTAAAATGCAGCAGTTATTTTGTCCATCACACTCCGAGTGAAGCCTACTTTTTAAAAAAGAAATAAGGATAAAGAGTCAGGCACAGTGGCACACACTTGTAATCCCAGCGGCTTGTGAGGCTAAGGCAGGAGGATCGCAAGTTCAAAGCCAACCTCAGAAAAAGCGAGAAGCTAAGCAACTCAGTGAGACCCTGTCTCTAAATAAAATACAAAATAGGGCTGGTGGAATACCTCTGAGTACAATCCCCATTACCATTTAAAAAAGATAAAAAACAGCTTAAGCTACTTCAAAGAATTTTTTTAATTCCTTTTTAAAAATTTATATAATTTACCTAATAAAATTAGCAAAATCCAAAATCCAAACCTAACAATCATTGCACAAAGCACTACACACAAATCTCAAAATTCTAATAATTACTTTATGTATATCCCTAACAGAATGTAAGAGACGAGTATTCCACAAACAAGTAAAGTTTATTCTAAAAATATGAGGGTGGTTTGATATTTTTTAAAAGCTATTATAATTAATTCTAAAAATGGGAGAAAAAAATTTTAAATGTGATCATCTCAACAGATGGCCAAAAGATATTTGATAAAATTCACTGCGTTCCTGATAAATATTTCAAATGAACAAAAACAATGAAAGTATAACATGATTCCATGGAAAAATGTCTTAAATCAGTAGTGGACATCCTGATCAATGGTTTAAATAAAATAGGCATTTCCATTAAAACCAAGAACAAACTAGAATACTTACTCTATTTTTACCTGGCTTCATATCAATTAAATACGCACATTCAAAAAAAAAGCAGAAATATTGGAGATAATATGATTGTATACCTAGAAAACTTAAAGAATATGCTGGAAAACTATTAACACTAAGTGTTAGATCATTTAAAAATAAAAATACAATGATTTTCTTCCATCACAGTAATGAGTTAAAAAATGTAACAAAATAAAGTCATCATTGAAATTCACAACAAAAATAGAAAACTTATAACAATCAACTTAACCAAAGATGCAGAAGACCAATAGGGGGAGGAGCAAAATATTTTGCTGAGAACCACAAAGAAACATTTTAATAACTGGAGTAGCACCATCCAGAGCCAGCTTCACACTTCAGAGAGCACTAATCATATGAAATTAGCAAACAGCTGCCCCAAACACCTGTTCAATGGGTTGTTTGTGTGATAAAAGTAACGTTTTGAAAGGGATTCATGTAATTTTTTAAATTTGCCTTCCCAGATGTCATTTAGTCCCTTCACAAGGGACCAGGGCATCTGTCTCGAGAGGAGTTGAACTATCACAGAAAGAATGCAAAGGGAAGGATTCCTCTTTGACCTTCAAAATAGACCTTGGCCTTGTAAATCAAGCCATATTCTTGAAAGGATTATCTACATTCTTTTTTCTTTCCCTTTCAACATGCTGAATAAAGAACCAAGCAGAAGATCCAGCCTCTGAAGTTCTCCCACTGTGTAGAAAGCCACCACCCCACTGTGATAGGCAAGTGGCAGAAGTATGAAGCTCTAAGATAGATAGAGGTCGTCATAATGTCCTTCTGGCCCCAAGGGATGACAGAGAGAAAAGAAAGAGGAATGAAGTGCAAAATGTGTCCAAAAATTAATGGAGAGACTGCAGAGGATGGGAGAAAGATGAATAAAGGGAGACATGATACTGTTTGGATGGGGAGTATTGTCTACAAAATCTGAGTATTCATGAAACTGTGACCTCATTCATACATACTGGGTGGTTAGTGCTGGGAAATCTCATATCACAAATATAAACGTGCATAGACAAAGTTTGGACAGCCAGATAATGCAAAAACAGTGCTTCTTTTCAAATGGTGAGGTTTCCAAGGATTTTTTTTTTAATTTGGCACTTTTATATTTCTAAAACTTGCAACAGTGAGCACTTTCTTGCTTAATACTGAGAGCAACAAAATTTACAGCATCTTTAAGAAAATATTCAGAAATCATGCCTACCCAAAATAGGTCTGAATCCTAGCCAAGTGATCTGATTCATTCACCAAAGATGAGAGCAGCCAGACCCCCCAGAATAAACTTGATTGATGTCATCTTAAAAATACCAAGTGGAAGAAGTGTCCCAGACTAGCTGTCCTCAGGGATGTGTGGAACTGATTAACCCAAAGGGACTGCTTATTCCCATCTCCCCTAAATGGCTTGCCCATGGGTTTCTAGAATGTGCAAATGCAGTAAAGATAGTAAACTTTCTTGATCCTCAATTACCCCTCATCCACAATGAGGGAAAGACAAGATAAATTAAATTTGTGCAGGGTAAGTTTTCTTGTTCTCTGACTTTCCAAGCCTTCCTTCCTTCTTTCCTTTCTTCAGTGCTAGGGATTGAACTCAGGACTTCTAGCATACTAGACAAGTGCTCTCCCACTGAGCTACAACCCTAACCCTTTTAGGTTTTTTTGTATTTTTTTTTTTTTTTTTTTTTTTTTAGAGAGAGGGAGAGAGAGAGAGAGAGAATTTTTTTTTTAATATTTATTTTTTAGTACTTGGCGGACACAGCATCTTTGTTTGTACGTGGTGCTGAGGATCGAACCCAGGCCGCACGCATGCCAGGCGAGCGCGCTAACACTTGAGCCACATCCCCAGCCCCTGTTTTGTTTTGTTTTGAGACAGGGTCTCACTAAGTTGCTGAGGCTGGCCTTGACTTGTGATCCTCCTGAGAGGACGGACTTTTGTCCTAAATTTTAAAAACTTTTCATGAAGTTTTTGTAGAACAATGTTTAAAGAGATAATAAATAGTTTCATGAGTGGTTTTCCAACCTACCCCAAACACACACACACACACACACACACACACACACACACACACAAGAGAAAAGCAAAGATCTTCTCAAAAGAAGGCACTAATTGAAAAAAATATGGATAGATAGATAAGACAGATTAATATGAAATAAAGCAAATGTCTTAAGTGGTTAACAATTGTAGAGACTAGGATTAAGTATATGGCTATTCATCACAGAATTCTTTCAACCTTTCTATTTAAAACACACACAGAGAGAGACACAGTTGAAAGGGGAGGAGGGAAATAGTTGGGGGAAAGTGCAGGTGAACAGTCTTCTCATGCCATCCAATATGGCAGCCACTGGCCACAAAACTATTGAGCATTTGAAATGTGGCTAGAGATGCTCTGCAAGTATACTATATACTCCAGATTTCAAAGACTAGTTTATGAAAGAATGTAAAATAGGTCATTAATAACCTTTTTATCTTGCTTACATGTTGAAATAGTATTTTTGATATATTGTGTTAAATAAAATATATTATTGAAACTCATTTCACCTATTTCTTTTTACTTCTTCACTATGGCTACTAAAAAAAATTTTAATTACATATGTGGCTGTCATTGTATTTCTACAGGACAGCACCATACCTCACACCAGGTGCTCAGGACCAAGCCCTGTGCTGGGGAAAGCAAAGATGAATCCAACACAGTCACTGACCTCAAAGAGCTGACAGTCTAGAGACAGACCTAAAAACATCAGGTGATTTCAGCACCTGGAAATCTCAGTGACTTCCTTGCTGGAGGATGTACCCTCTGTGACTTTGGATCAGGTATGGGCATAACCACCTTCCTAGAGAACACTTGGAACTATGCGGGGGAATTTGGAGTTGGAGTTGTCAGGATGACTAAGCCAGCATTTAGCGTGCAGGGGCCAAGGATGGTAAATATCCTGCAATGAGGGTGACTGTACTACTGAAGGAAGACCCGCCCTGTCCAAACACCTGTGGTGCACCTGTTGTGAAACCTAAAAGTGGAGGAAAGCTAACACACCTGTTTCTGTCCTCTGGTTGAGGACTCTGAGACCTGTTCTCTGATGCCCTAATTTATGAGGGTAAGAGCAAGGAAGTTCCTGAGTTATTGATTCACATAATCCAATTCCATACCTCTATAAGGATAGAAAAAACTCCTGGGACAATCAGGAACACCCAAGGGCTTGGCTCCCAGCAGGAAACCTGTCTGATTATGAAGATTACCAATAGCAGGGTTTAATTATCCCAGCCTAATTAACCTTCTGGGAGGCTGTCCCCAGAGCTCAGCATACCAGTCTCTAATATCAGGCCCTGAAATGCCACAGCCACAGAGCATTTCTGGGAGTGGTTCCTAATAGAAATGAGTATTTCCCTAGTTTAATCTTAGGGACTGGAGCTATGGGAGCAGGAAAGTGTGAATGGGTGTCTATGAAACTCAGGTTGACGGACTTGGAAGTCCCAGAACTCAGATGATCCCAGAAAGCCTCAGCTAAGGAACAGGTAAGGATGTGAAGACTCAGAAGGATGTGGATCTCTGCCAGCCTGTGGTAGGATGGGAAATCCTGTCCTAGAAGGTCCAGGGGTCCAGGTGAGACATGATGGATGCCCATGTCACAGTAGAAGCAGGGAGAGGAGCAGGTGGAACAGATGTAAAATATGTTTTTGAGATGAAATTAAGAGGACAGAGTCATTTGATCTGGAAAATTGAGAAGGAGGAGCCAAGCATAACTCATGTGTATCTATATGGAACAATGGAGTGATAGAACAGCCAGGAGAAACTTTCTGAGAAACCTGTCAGTAAAAGGAAGGGGAGAGATGAAGCAACGGGTGGAGGAGGACATTGCATAAAAGGAGGTTTTACTTAAAAGTTTAAGAACTTTTATATTGTTGGGAAAGAGGACTGGGACTCATGGAATGAGGTCGCTGAGGGATGAGGGTCAGGGGCAGAGATGAGCTGGGATGTTTTGAGATTGAGTCTCTGACCTAGTGCCTGACATCGTGAGCCTCCCATTTGCTACAGCTTTTACAAGTGACCCTACCTGGGCCTCATTGTTTTCTCTAGATGCCCACGTTTGTTGGAAGAATTACTTTTAAGTTATGTGCTGTTTGTTAGAAAAATTTAAAACATAAGGTTACAGAAAGTTGAAAGCAAATGGTTTCAAAAGATATATAAGACAACTACTAACCAAAAGGCAGATGGTATGATTACATTAATAATAGACAAAATAAGTTTTAAGGAACAAAGCATTACTCAAGATAAAGAGGAAGGGTCTCCATATAAATGAAAAAAATAATTTTCACTAGGAAGGTATACTAGTATCAATATTATGTCTTACATATACCTAATAACATAGTTTCAAAATATGACGCAAAATTTTGTAGAACTATAAGGATACTTTGACAAATTCATTAAAAAAAGAAAAAATATTCTAACATATCTTGAAGTAATTGTGAGACCAAAAAATCAGTAAAGATTTAGATTCAAACAAGATAATTATGAGGTTTGCTAAAATGGACATATGTAGAAACACTACCCTGAACAGAGAAGCACACTATTTTCAATTATGTCTTCAAGTACACAGAAGATATTTGTGGGAAAAAAAAAAAAACAGAGTAGGACATAAAGCAAAATTGAACAAGTTTTAATGAGTAAACATCATATAATCCATTTTCTCTGACCACAATTAAATTATATTAAAAATCAAGCTGTATTTAATTTTAAAAAATAAAAGGTTTAGCCTCCAAGTCTCCACTTGTTTGAAATTAAGAAGTACCCTTCTAAAATAATTAGGAGAAATAATAGAAATGAGAAATTATTTAGAACCAAACAGAAACAAAACCACCATATATCAAAGCTTATGGGATGAAATAAAAAGAGCATTTACATTAGAAAAAAAAAGGTCTGGAATTTAATGAGCTTTATCTTTGAGAAAAGACAATAGAATAAATGTAGAAAAATGGAAGGAAGGAAATAATTAAAATAAGAGCAGTTAATAAAGCCCTAAGGTTGGAAAGACCAATAGAATTAAGAAAGCTCTGAGGGCTGGGGATGTGGCTCAAGCGGTAGCGCACCTGTCTGGCATGCGCGCGGCCCAGGTTCGATCCTCAGCACCACATACAAACAAGATGTTGTGTCTGGCAAAAACTAAGAAATAAAATATTAAAATTCTCTCTCTCTCTCTCTCTCTCTCTCTCTCTCTGTCTCTTCACTCTCTCTTTAAAAAAAAAGAAAAGAAAGCTCTGAAAAGATTTCTCAAGGAACAAATAGACACAATATCTTTATTATATTTAATAATTTTTTTAAAAAATTAAAGACAACTACTACAGGTACTGTAGAAATTTAAAACTAATAAAAAGATATTGTAGCAAGATGATGAAAGGAAATAATAAAGATTAGAGATTAAATTGGGAATAAAAAGCCCAAAGAAAAATCAACAGAACTACAAGATTTTTTTTGAAATGATAAAATTTTATAATTTTAGCTCACTGACCAAGATAAAAAGAAAGAAGACTCAAATTGCTGGAATCAGAAATGAAGAAAGAGACATTATTACTGACTTTACAAAAACAAAAAGGTTTATAAAGGAATACTATAATAATTATATGCCATAGAAAAAAATAAAATCCTGCAATTTGTAATACTATAGATGAACCTAGAGGTTATTACACTAAGCGAAATAAGACAGGCACAGAAAGACAAATATCGCATGATCTCATTCATATGTAGAATCTAAAAAAGTTGATCTAATAGAAGTGGAGAGTGTAATGGTGATTGCCAGAGGCTCAGGTAGTAAGGGAGGAGATGAGAGATGGGGGATGGGGAGATATTAGTCAAAGAATTCTACAGGTCAGTGGAAAGAATAAATTTCAAGAAATATACTGTATAGCAAAGTGACTATAGCTAATGACAATGTATTATTGAAAATGTGAAGAGAATGGAAGTTATGTGCTATCACAAGATTATGTGAGAAAATGCATGTATTAGTCAAGTTTAACTATCCTACTGTGTATATACATATTTCATAACATCATTTGCTAATGAGCTGTTTAACAATGCTACAGTGTGTGTGTACAGACAGACCATAACATCATATTGTACAAGATAAAACATACAATGATATATTTCAATTTAAAAATAAATTTTAAAAGTTATATGCCTAGGCTGCAGTTATGGCTCAGTGGTAGAGCACTTGCCTCATACATGTAAGGCACTAGGTTTGATCCTCGAAACCACATAAAATATATAAATATAATAAAGATACTGTGTCTATTTACAACAAAAAAATTTTTTTAAAAGTTGTATACCAGGGGCTGGGGATATAGCTCATTTGGTAGAGTGCTGCTTCACATGCACAAGGCCCTGGGTTCAATCCCAAGCATCAAAACAAAAAAAAAGTTGTATACCAGAAAATTAGATAACTTAGTCACTGGACAACCATCTAGAAAGACAAAAACTACCAAAGTGACTCAAGAAGAAATAAAAACTCTGAATAGGCCTATAATAAGAGATTGAATGAGTAATCAAAAAATTACCCACAGAGAAAAACACAGGCCCAGATTGCTTTGCTGATGAATTTTACCAAAAACTTAAAGAATTAATATCAATTCTTCACGGACTCTTCTAAAGGTTAGAAGAAGGTGCCAAAAGCATTTAAGGGAAAAGAAGAGTCCTTTCAACAAATAATGCTGGGACAATTGGATGTCCACAAGCAAAGAAGGAAGTTGGATCCTTACATCACACTAAATACAAAATAGATCAAAGACATAAATGTTAGAGGTAAAACTAAAAATTCTGAGAATAAAACATATGAATAAATTTTTATGACTTTAGATTTAGCAATGGAGTTTTAAATCTGACCCAAATGCACAAGCAACAAAAGAAAAACAGTTAAATTGTACTTCATCAAAAATAAGGTTTTGTGTTCCAAAACTATCATTTAAATTGTGAAAACACAATACACAAAATGGAATAAAATATTTGCAAATAATATATCTAATAAGATATATTATTTGAAAAGAAAGAACTCTTTTTTTATTCGGTTTTTAAAAAATATACACAAAACAGTAGAGTGTATTTCGACATATTATGCATACATGGGAGTATAATTTCCCATTCTTGTAGTTGTACGTGATGGAGAGTGACACTGGTCATGTATTCATATATGAACATAGGAAAGTCATGTCTGATTCATTCTACTGTCTTTCCTATTCCCATTTCCCCTCCCTTATGTTCATTTCCTTTTGTCTAATCCAGTGAACTTCTATTCTTCCCCTCCTCACCCTCCCTTGTTGTAGGTTAGCATCCACATATCAGAGAGAACATTCAGCCTTTGGTTTTTTGGGACTGACTTATTTCTTTTTTTTTTTTTTTATTGGTTATTCAAACATTACAAAGATTGCAGAATCACATCGGTTACACATCCACATTTTTACATAATGCCATAATAGTAACTGTTGTATTCTGCTACCTTTCCTATCCTCTACTATCCCCCCTCCCCTCCCCTCCCATCTTCTCTCTCTACCCCATCTACTGTAATTCATTTCTCTCCTTATTTTTTTCCCATTCCCCTCACAACCTCTTATATGTAATTTTGTATAACAATGAGGGTCTCCTTCCATTTCCATGCAATTTCCCTTTTCTCTCCCTTTCCCTCCCACCTCATGACTCTGTTTAATGTTAATCTTTTCTTCCTGCTCTTCCTCCCTGCTCGGTTCTTAGTTGCTCTCATTATATCAAAGAAGACATTTGGCATTTGTTTTTTAGGGATTGACTAGCTTCACTTAGCATAATCTGCTCTAATACCATCAATTTCCCTGCAAATTCCATGATTTTGTCATTTCTTAGTGCTGCATAGTACTCCATTGTGTATAAATACCACATTTTTTTTTTATCCATTCATCTATTGAGGGGCATCGGGGTTGGTTCCACAGTCTAGCTATTGTGAATTGTGCTGCTATGAACATCAATGTGGCAGTATCCTTGTAGTACATTCTTTTAAGGTCTTCAGGGAATAGTCCGAGAAGGTCAATAGCTGGGTCAAATGGTGGTTCCATACCCAGCTTTCCCAGGAATCTCCATACTGCTTTCCATATTGGCCGCACCAATTTGCAGTCCCACCAGCAGTGTACAAGAGTACCCTTTTCCCCACATCCTCGCCAGCACTTGTTGTTGTTTGACTTCATAATGGCTGCCAATCTTACTGGAGTGAGATGGTATCCTAGGGTGGTTTTGATTTGCATTTCTCTGACTGCTAGAGATGGTGAGCATTTTTTCATGTACTTGTTGATTGATTGTATGTCCTCCTCTGAGAAGTGTCTGTTCAGGTCCTTGGCCCATTTGTTGATTGGGTTATTTGTTTTCTTATTGTTTAATTTTTTGAGTTCTTTGTATACTCTGGATATTAGGGCTCTATCTGAAGTGTGAGGAGTAAAAATTTGTTCCCATGATGTAGGCTCCCTGTTTACCTCTCTTATTGTTTCTCTTGCTGAGAAAAAACTTTTTAGTTTAAGTAAGTCCCATTTGTTGACTCTTGTTATTAACTCTTGTGCTATGGGTGTCCTATTAAGGAATTTGGAGCCCCACCCCACAATATGTAGATCGGAACCAACTTTTTCTTCTATCAGACGCATAGTCTCTGATTTGATATCAAGCTCCTTGATCCATTTTGAGTTAACTTTTGTGCATGGCGAGAGGAGGGGATTCAGTTTCATTTTGTTGCATATGGATTTCCAGTTTTCCCAGCACCATTTGTTGAAGATGCTATCCTTCCTCCATTGCATGCTTTTAGCCCCTTTATAGAATATAAGATAATTGTAATTTCGTGGATTGGTTTCTGTGTCCTCTATTCTATACCATTGGTCCACCCGCCTGTTTTGGTACCAGTACCATGCTGTTTTTGTTACTATTGCTCTGTAGTACATTTTCAAATCTGGTATCGCTACACCTCCTGATTCACACTTCCTGTTTAGAATTGCTTTTGCTATTCTGGGTCTTTTATTTTTTCATATGAATTTCATGATTGCTTTATCTATTTCCACAAGAAATGCCGTTGGGATTTTGATTGGCATTGCATTGAACCTATAGAGAACTTTTGGTAATATCGCCATTTTGATGATGTTAGTTCTGCCTATCCATGAACAGGGTATATTTTTCCATCTTCTAAGATCTTCTTCTATTTCTCTCTTTAGGGTTCTGTAGTTTTCATTGCATAAATCTTTCACTTCTTTTGTTAGGTTGATTCCCAAGTATTTTATTGGGACTGACTTATTTCACTTAGCATAATATTCTCCAGTTCCATCCATTTACCAGCAAATGACATAATTTTATTCTTATTTATGACTGAGTAATATTCCATGTGTATATATGCCACATTTTCTTTATCATTGGCACCTAGGTTGGCTCCACAGTTTGGCTATGATAAATAAACACATTAACAGAAAGATGAAAAATCTAATTTTTAAATAGGAAAAGAATTATTTCTTTAAAGAAGATATAGAAATGATCAATAACCACACGAAAAGATGTACAATGCTATTAGTCATTAGGATGCAAATCTAAACCATAATGAGATACCACTTTACAACCATTAGTGTTGACCAAAATTTAAAAGTTAGATACTAGTAAGTACTGACAAAGATATGAAGAAAACAGAAATACAATGTTGGTGTGACTGAAAAATTGTGCAACTGCTTTGGAAAACAGTCTGGCAATTCCTCAAAAAGTTAAATATAGAGTTACCATATGATCCAGCAATTCTACTCCTAGGTGGGAGCCCAAGAAAAATAAAAACATTAAGTTTATACAACAACTTGACAAAAATGTTCATAACAGCATTATTCATAAAAACTAAAAGGTGATTACAACCCAAATATCCATCAACTGATGAATGGATAAGATGGAGTATATACATATTATTTGGCCATAAAAAAGGAATGAAGTACTGATACATAGTATCACACAGGTGAAACTTAAAAACATTATTCTAAGTTAAAAAGCCTTAATTGTGATATATGACATATTATACAATTCCATTGATAAGAGATGTGACAAATAGACAAATCTATAGAGACAAAAAGTAATGTTTGCTTAGGAATTGGAGGACGGGGGCCCAGGAGAATCTCTGAAGTGTATTGAATTTCTTTTTGGAGTGATGAAAGCATTCTAAAATTGACTACAGTGATGGCTGCACAATTGTGAATGTACTAAAAACCATTGAAATGCACATTGTAAATGATTGCATTGTATATGAATTATTTCTCAATAAAACTATTTCCTCCAAAAAATAAAATATTTCAAATAAACTTGAAAACTCAGATGAAGCAGATAAAGTCCCCAGGACATGCAATCTACCTAAAGTTATTTGAGATGTAATAAAAAACTTACAACCATTTTAAAAACTAAGTCAATAGCTAAAGTCTTCATATAAAGTAAACTCTAAATGCAAATAATTTCAGCTTGCACAAACTCTTCCAGTGTGGAAAAATTTTATAAGCTAGCATAATCTTGAAACCATAACCTAATAAGACCCTGTTTAAAAGGAAAATTATGAACATGACTTATGAATACAGTTCTAAAAAAACATATTAGCAAATTAAACCCAGAAGCGTATGGAAAATTTTATAAATCATGCCAAAGCTTAATGTCTTCCAGTAATAACAAGATGATTTACCACTAGGAAATCAATTAATGTAATCATTATATTAACAAAATAAAGAAGAAAAATCACATCATCATCTCAACAATTGCATACAAAATACTGGACAAAATTCAACATTTATTCATGATTTTTAAAACGTTTAGAGAAAAAAAAATCAAGTAACAACATATATGTCTTCATTTGGGTGGGAAAAATAAAGGGAGAATGTGCGCATGCGTGTCTGAGTAAAAAAGGTCTCCAATGACTGATACCATTAGTGTGCTCAGGAGGGGAAGTAGGTTATAAAGTGACGTGAGCAGGAGGGAGACTTCGTCTGTACATCCTTTTCTACCTTTTAAATATTATACCACAAAATAAACTGCTTATTAAAAATAAATTTTAATTTAACAAGCAGTTAAATTTGTAAAATTCTTAGCAAATTAGAAACAGAATCTTTCTTAACAAAGAATACCTAAAATTGCAAATCATTCTAAATTTGATATTGGAGAAGATTCTGAAAGAGCAAAAGCCTGAAAAAGGAGGCTGGTCTTGCCATTTCTTTTCAACATTATTCTCAAAGACCTTAGCCAATTGAGGAAGCAAGATAAAATGTATACCAAAAAATAAGATTGAAAAAGAAGAAACAAATTTGTCATTACTTGCAGATGATGTTATTATCCCTAGGAAATTCCAAAATAAACTGTAAATTATTGCAATTAATAAGACAGTGTAGTGTCTTATTACTGTAGTGTCTTTTACGTTAGAATCAATAAATAAAAATTAGTTATATTCCAATAAAACAGTAATGAACAGCAAAAATCTAATTTCTAAAAATATTCCCTTTCCAATTTCAAATCACTGAAATACATTGAAAGAAAACAGAAACAAATGGAGCAATATGCCATGTTCATAGACTCGATCTCATAAAGATATCAGCTATTCCCAAACTGATTTATAGTCAATGAAATTCTAATCAAAACTATAAGAAGTCTTTCAAAGTTTCAAGCTGATTCCAAAATATATATGAAATCAAGTCTCTCACAAAAAGAGAATAAAAAGTGAGGGTACTTTTTCTTGCCAAATATCAAGAATTATTCTAAAGCTCTTGTAATTGAGGCAGTACAATAATGTTGCAATAATAGAGCACAATAAAGAACTCAAAAAAGATCCACACTGTCAAGAAAAGTTGATTTAGAGCTAGCATTGCAAATTATCAAGAAGGGTGAGATTTTTAACAAATCTACTGGGAAACTTGGTTTTGCATATAGAAAAATGATACTGTGAACGTTTTCCTGATGTGTGCGAAAACTTTTGAGCTGAGTTCTGAATGAAGAGTCAGACAAGGAAATACCTAGAGTCAGAGGTGAGGGTTCCAGGAGTTTTCCAAGTAGAAGGGGCAATTTTTTTTTTAAGCTATGAATGAGCTTGGCTTGTCATCAGGCAGAAGAGAAGGACTACATTGTTAGAGGAAGAGAGTGTCATGAAGTACATAAGGGAAAGATGGAGGGAGATGATCACCACCAGTCAGGTGGTCTGGGATGGATGACATTGGGTGGAACTGGGTGGTAATGAAAAAGGAGAAAAACAGGCAGAGTCAGCAACATGGTTTGCTGGTACAGTCTGTAAGCCATGTCAATGGAGTAACTGGAAGGATAAGGAAAAGAGATCAGCATAGGGGCTGAGGATGTGGCTCAAGCGGTAGCGCGCTCGCCTGGCATGCGTGTGGCCTGGGTTTGATCCTCAGCACCACATACAAACAAAGATGTTGTGTCCGCCGATAACTAAAGAATAAATATTAAAGAATTAATATTTATATATAGTTTATAACTAAAGAATAAATATTAAGGAAAAAAAATATCAGCATAATTACTAGGATTGTAGCTGAAGGCTACACTGAGCTCTGGAGAGGCGGGAGATTGGAGAGAAACAATAGTTTGTTTTCAGTCAAGTTAAATTTCAATTCTAATAGCTATCCAAGTGGATATGTGATGAAAAGTCTGAAAATGATGATTCTTGATCCATTGTAAGATATTTGTTTCCCTACCTCACTACCTCCCCACCCCACCCCCACCCCGTCACCCCTGGAGTCCTTTGGGAATTTTCTATAATAGAGCTCTGAAATGTGTCTAGGTGTGAGTGATTCAGGGGTTTTGTTCATTTTTTTTTTCTTCAATCTGTGTGGAGGGCTTTTTCAGTCTAAAGAGTAGCTTATTCCTTCAGCTCTGGTACCTTTTCTTCTACAGAGAGAAAGAGAATCCCTGTCCCCAACCCTTATTCTTGTCATTCTATTCAACTGGAGTTTATCTTTCATATCATTTGATATTTCTTTCCACACATTTTCCTTTTTACACTGTGTTTAGGCATATTTTGTACTGCCTTTGACCCTCTGGCTTGAGAGAGATTCTGCTCACCAAATATGTTCATGCATACTCAGCAAATTCACTGAGGTTGTTTGTCTTCATTTCAGCAATCAACAGAATCTTTAATTGGTTTTTCATTTCATATTAAGTTACTGCTCCATGGATGAAAACTCCATGCTTGTCGCTCTGATGGTATCAGTTACACATCTTTAACAGCCTTCTGCATTTCTCAGTGCTATTTCCTCTTTGTTGGTTTGACTTCTCTTTTACAGGGCTTATTTTTCTTAAGTGTGTGCTTATTCTTATTGGTAGGTTTATCTTTTTACTGAAGATTCCCTGTTGAACTGTCTGGGACTGCAGTTTCCATGTTTTGTCTCCCAGAATTATGATGGGGGGATAGCTTCGATGCTGCCTACTCCTCCAAGGATTTCTCTGAGTCTCAGGAAGCATTAATGATGATACACTCAGTTTAAGGGGAAATATCGCTGATGCCCACTACTTCCTGCTGCCTATGTGCTACAAATTAGAGTTCCTGAGCTGTCACCTGATGGGTGCCTCATGCCAATCCTCCTGCTCCTTGTAACTGCTAGCCTGAGCTGGAAATGTCCCCCAAACTGCCCTCCTCATTGCAGTAATCCCCTCCTTCTTTTCTGTTTATTTTTTTATTTGTTTTAATTGGTTACACATGACAGTACAATGATCTTGATATATCATGCATTTGAATCAGATGGGATATAATTTCTCATTTTTCTGAGTGTACAGGTTGCAGAATTACATTGATCATGCAGTCACGTATATACCCACAGCAATAATAATGTCTATTTTACTCTGCTGTCCTAGTAATCCCCTCCTTAATTTGCCTGCGGTTTGCCCCTCCACTCCAACAATCCGATCTCATCTGCTTACCATTTTTCAGGAATCCCTCAACATTGCTGGTTGGCTGGTAGCACTTTTCTCTTGTTTTTCAGGGCCATTAAGAATTTGTTTTTATTTAAGCCTATACACATTCTATCTTTTACAACTTTCCAGGAAGATCTCCAAACAACTGTGAAGCTTCCCAACTGAGCTGGTGCCAGCAATTTAAGATCCTACTTTCTGTACCAAATTTGGGACATAGTTTCCTGATTTGCAAGTTCACTAATATAAAAAGCTAAATTCATGAAATGAAACAATATTTGAGGGTTTGCTCTTGTTGAAACAGACATAAAGATCATGATTAAGCTTAGAGAAGAGGTCCTATCACTGAATGGACTGTTGGATTCTGGAAAGAATGGATTATTTTAACACAGATCACAGATATAGTCCCTTCCCCCAGGATTTTCTAGCAGTGAGAAGCTGGCAGATCCCAAGAAGGCCTACATAGCTGGTGGCACCTAGACTCTGTGTCTACCAGATTCCTAGATCTGTGATCCTGCTGACTAGTGATACACTAGAGCTTTGGAGTCCAGAATTTCACAGCAATTCCAGTCCCCGATCCCAAAGGCTGCAAGAAGTGACCCAATGGCCACCAGGGGGAACCCAGGAGCTAGTCAGGTCACCTCAAGTCAATCCTGCACCCATGGACAAGACTACACATGCACCCCCAAAACACAAAAAAGAATCCAACATTAGGAAAAAATATATATGCTTAGGTAAATCACTTCATTAACATATTAGAAGAAGAACCACATGATCAGGATATGGCAAAAGACCTGGATCAGTGGAGAGATCATTTTGTTGGATGAGAAAATTTGATTTTGTAAAAATGTCATTGCTGTGTCTCAAATTAGCCCAGAAATTAAAGGCAAAATCCCAGATGAATTTTTATGAAATATGAGAAGTTGATTGCAAAATTTATCTGGAAAAGAAAATGTGCAAGAATAGCCAAGAAATTATTGAAAACAGACTGGCAAGAGGGGATTTAGACTAGTAGATAACAATATAAAACTATAAATCACAATAAAATGTTTCTGGAAATTGAAACAGTGTGAGATGAGGACAGCAAGAGAAAATAAAATTTTTCAGAACATATCAGTGGGTGCAGAAAGAGACTCATAAATACCTGTGAAAGTATCTCACAATAAAGGTAGTGCTTTCAAATCAGTGAGAAAACAGTGACCTTTATAACCAAATTTGCTGTCAAAAGTAAATAAGCTCATCCTACCTCAATCAGTGTGTAAATAAATAAGTTCCAGATAAAATAAGAGTCAAATTGAAAAATGAAGAATGAGAATATATTTAAAATCTTGGGAACATAAAGCAAGAGACAAAAAGAAAAAGAAATTTGACTACCCCAAATGCTACAAAAGATACCATAAACAAATAAACAAGGCAAGTGACATAAAATGTTTGCCACAGAGATAATAAACAGAATACACAAAGGACTTCTGAATATCAATATTTTCAAAATTCGGGGAGGGGGGGAAGGCAAAAAAAAACATGAAGAGATAATAAACAATTTTTTCATAGCAAAAAATATAGCCCATGGATATATGCTTAGCGTTCTTGTAATCAAAAAATGTAAAAAGAAAACAATTATATTTTTATTTTCATCCATTATAATGCAAAATTTAAAAGACTAATAATACCCAGAACAGTTAAGGTATGGAGAAGTAGGTACTGCTGTACCCTTGATGGAAAGTTAAACTAAGATATTTTTGAGGGTTATTTGATGACACTTGTAAAAAATTTAAGTGAACATGCCTTTGATCCAGCAATTCTCTATCAAGATAGCTAGCCTAGGGAAGTATTTGATTTGGTTTTTTGTTGTTGTTTTGGTACTGGGATTGAACCCAGTAGCCTTACCACTACACTACATCCTCAGTCCTTTATAAAATTATTATTATTTTGACACAGGGTCTCACTAAGTTGTTGAGAGTCTTTCTAAGCTGCTGAGATTGGCCTCAAACTTTCAATCTTTTTGCCTTGGCCTCCCAAGTTGCTGGCATTACAGGCATACAGCACCACTCCTGGCTAGAGAGGTATTTGGACACGTGTCAAAGAGTTGGGTGAATTCTTTGCAGCATTATTTGCTTGAAAAAAGAAAAATACTGTCTATAACCTAAATGTCTACCAACAGAAAATGCTTAAATAAGCTATAGTATATTCATACAATAAATTATTATGTATTACTTTCTAAAAAGCAAGTAATTATATAGAACTGTCTGAAAGCACACTATGATTTATTAAAAGCAAGTCTCACATATTAAGGAAAGACATAGAAGATTATACAAGACCCAAATAGAACTTTTAAAGGTAAAAAAATACAATTTTTGAGATAAAAATTACATTAGATGACTAAATGCAATATGTTGTCCTGGATTACCTCCAGGAAACAGAAAAAGGATATTAATGGATAAAATGATAGAATCTAAATAAAGTCTGTAGTTTAGTTAATAGTACTGATCATAGCTAATTGTGACAAGGTCAATTTCTTAATTTTGATAAATGTACAATGGTTATATAAGATGTTCACATTAGGAGAAATGAAATGAGAAGAATACAGGAAATCAATGTGCTGTCTTTAGAACTCTCCTGCAAACCTAAACTTTTTTAAAAAATAAAAAAGTCATTTAAAAAGTACATTGGATAGCAGATTAGAACCTACAGGAGAAAATGTTAGTAAACTTGGTGGCCCAACAAAAGACCCTATCAGGTGCTGGGAGATAGCTCAGTGCATGTGCAAGGTCCTGGGTTTGATTCCCTGCAGTGAAAACAACAAACTCTTACAACTCAGTAATACAAAGACAGAAAACCCAATTTGAAAGCGGGCAAATGATCTGAACACATACTTTCCCAAAGAAAGATTCACAAATGACCATTATGTACATAAAAGATGCTCAGCCTTGTTGGTCATTAGGGAAATGCAAATCAAAACCACAAGATACCACGGCACTATAACTAGAATGGCTATTAAAAAAGAAGAAGAAGAAGAAGATAATATTAATTGGTGAGGGTGTGGAGAAGTTGAAACTCTCATAGATTGTTAATGGGAATGTAAAAGGAAGTAGCCATTTTGGAAAACAGTTTGGCAATTTCTCAAAAGGTCACTTATTGAGTGACCCAGCAATTCTGCTCCTAGGAAAATATTCAAAAGAAATGAAAACACATGTTCACCCACAAAATCTCATCATAGTGACCTTATTCAAAACAGCCCGAAAGAAGAAACAACACAATGTCCATCAAAATGTGGAATATCTCTGCAATTGAATATTACTTAGCAATAAATAGTATACTAAATCAAAGAAAGTAGTCACAAGTGGACACATATTTTAGGATTCTATTTATTTTAAATGTCCAGAATAGGCAATTTAAGAGAGACAGTAGATTGGTGATTTCCTGAGATTGAAGAAGGTTTGAGGAGTAAAGCAGAGAGACAACTGATAAGTATGGGGTTTCATTTGGAAGTAATGAAAATGTTCTAAAATTGGCCAGGTGCAGTGACACCTACTTGTAATCCCCAGCTACTTGGGAGTCTAAGGCAGTATATCAGCTTCAGCAACTTAGCAAGACCCTGTCTCAAATGAAAAACTAAAAACGACTGGGATGTAGGTCAGTGTTAGGGCACCCCTGAGTTCAATACTCACTACTGAAAAAAAAAAGTTCTAAACTTGATTGTGATGATGGTTGCACAACTATGTGAATATACTAAAATCTATTGAATTGTACACTTTAATTGGATTTATGATATTTAAATTATAGCTAAATAAAGATACTTTTTAAAAAGAACTATTTAAAAATGTAAGGTGGATGACTCAAAATAATTATGCTGATGCAAAAAAGCTATATACATGTGTGTATATATATACACACATAAGCACACACATATATATACATACATAGTTTTTTTTGTTGTTGTACTGAGACAACCCAAGCACACCACTGAATTATATGCCTAGCCCTTTTTATTTTGATTTTGAGACAAGTGCAAGTTCCTGAGGCTGGACTTGAACTTACTGGTCTTCCTGCTTCAGCCTCACAAGTAGATAGGATTGCTCTTAATTAAACCAGATTTAGAAAAGAGTACATGCTGCATAATTTCATTTACGTAAAATACTAGAAAATACAAGTAATCTAGAGTTACAGAAATCAGATCAGTGGTTGCTGTTTGGAGCCGGGAAGAATGGACCAGCAAGGGCACAAGAAAACTTTGTGGAATGATAGGTAAGTTTATTATCTAGATGGTAGTCATGATTTCATGGCTGTATACATATATTAAAACTCATCTAATTATATGATATGAATATGTGCAGTTGTACATTCCTCAATAAAGCTGCAGCCAAAAAAAGCATACTAAAAAAAGTACATATGATCACAAAATCTATTTCTATGTATAGATCTACATATGCAAATGACTAAAAAAATGTGTATGTGGGTGTGGGTGGGTGTGCATTTTATAACACTGGTTACATTCGAGGAAGGGGGCTGTAGGGGACATGGAAAGGAAGTGTCACTTTTATATTACATACTTCTGTATTTAAATTTTTTTACAAGAATGTTTTATATGTATTACTTTTGTAAGTAAATAAAAAACTAATAAAATTACTTGTTTTTAAATAATTAAATAAAACTTAACAACAACAACACCCAGTTACAAAATAAAATGATGATTTTTATTTTATTTTTGCAGTTCCAGGGAACAAGCTCAGGCCTGAGATCATGCCAGGCAAGCACTCTAGCACCACCAAGCCACATCCCCAATCCTATGATATCGTTTTAAAGAGGCTCTGAAGCCTGCAAAATCATGGACTCTGTAAACTAGAAGGAACTTCCTGAAGGAAACATCAGGATGGATATTCTGAACACAAGGAAGTGGGAGCTGCTGAGGATGGGGGGAAACAATCACTGGCTCCCAAGGGCAGACCAGCTCTGCATTGGCTGAGGGACATAAGGTTCAAGAGTGGACAAATGGGGGGCTGGGGTTGTGGCTCAGCAGTAAAGGCGTTCGCCTAGCACATTAGAGGCCGTGGGTTCAATCCTCACAGAGAAATAAATAAAATAAAGGTATTGTGTCCAACTACAACTAAAAAATAAATATTAAAAAAAAAGAGTGGGCAAATCAGCGTCAGAATGAACAGTACTTCTGCCTCATTGATGATGCTGAGCTGGTTCCTGCACCTCTCAAGGGCAGTCTCTGGTCTGTATAGTGAATATCAGACAGGATGACCTTTAGGGACGTCCTGCTCTGATATTATAGAATTCTGTCTGTGTCTCTTCATCCTGGTCATTCCCCTGCCTCACTCTTTCCAGATTTTGCACTTTGGTAAGATCCTTATGGGAGCTGGACCATCCCCCTGACTCCCAGGAAAGCAACTCTACCTATCATTTGTTCACTTACTCATTCATTTATTTTTAAACTTGTTCATAGAGAATTGCTTATGCATTCATTTAATTGATCATTTATCCATTCATGTATTCATTCTGTGAACACTCCTGGACCAGCACTGACTAGGGACTGACCTGTGAGGATGGATCCCTGGTCGTGAGCCACTTTCTCCAACTTTTCCACGCCAATTAAAATCTCTAAGTAGAGTGTGTAATTGGGTCTTTGGGACATCATCCCTGAAGCACCCCCAAAGTTTCTAAACTGGGCACATTTCTTCTTCTCCTCATAAATTGCCTTGAGAATTGAGCAGTCCCTTGGTACACAGAGAGCTTTGAAAAGTGCCACCTCCATTTGGCCTGCCTGCTCCCCCCATGCTGTCCGTTAGCCAGGATGGAGCTCGAAGCTGCCCAGGCCAGGGACTTCCTGCTTCCTACAAAAACTGTTCAGCCCTGAGCCCACCAGAGTTCTACTGTATCTGACACACTTCAGAGAACACCACCAAATTCTAAGCACTTGGGATATTCTGCTCAATTCTAAAAGCTTCACTTAATTAAATCAACTTTCAAATGCTTCACTGAATTTCATGAGAGTAAATTTTCTGTTTTGGAATCTTGGCTGAAGTATACCCACCATAATCCTTTGCACAGAAGAGGCTCAGGCCAACTTCATTGACCTGTGACCCCCCTAGGGCTAGTCAGAGACTCTGGTCTCAAACCTTCAGAAACATCTTCCAGGTAACCAGGGACACAGATCCAAAAGAGCCTGAAGGTAAGTGGGAAATGGGGAAGTGCAGGTAGAGGAAGCAGTCAAGATTCTGAGGAATAACTGGGACCTTGGCTTCCATTCCCACTCACTGTGTTACTCTGGGTAAGCACCTTCCCCTCTCTGGGCCTGGGTCTTCATATACAACAAGGGGGTAGTTCAGCTAATCCATACAACCCCTCCCAGCTTTGCCAGAGTGTCATCCAAGCTGGGAGAAACCCATGTTTGGCAGCCACCTACCCATTCAGTTTATCCCAATCCCTGGAAGTCATTACAAGACAGGAAGAAGTTGGCTGTGGACAAGCTGGTGCCCTAAATGTGGCCTCTAGAACCTGAGAGAGGAGAAGAAGGAGATGACAGCCCAGTGGGCTGGTAGGAGTGGGCAACAGGCAGAAAGAGAGTGAGAGAGGCAAGCAGCAGCCTAAAAGTACAAATGTAAGACTATGGAGCCCAAAGGAGAAGGAGGACTCCTTATTGGGTCTCAGAGTGACCTCCCAGTTCACACTCCCCCTGACAACTCTAGACACAGTCTGGTTGAGGCCAAACCTTCCACCTGAGGCCTAGGACTAAATCAGAGATCTCTTTTGCTGTAGAAATGGCCCTTAATTCCCAAAGGTAAGATTCAGGGTATAGGGATACATTCTGAACCTGGTGACTTATCATGTGAGAGGAAGGAGTATTCACGGGAGCCACCTTGCCTGGTCACCTGACAGGCAGGAGAGTCCTACTGTACCCTTCAGGTGGTGTGTTAGCAAAAGAAAAGAAGAAATGGGCTTCCCATTACTAGGAGTGTGCAAAAAGAAGCAGGGTGAGGCCAAACCTGGGAAAGTAGAGGGAATTTCTTCCTGGAAAGTATTTGGATTCAGTGACCTGGGAGAATACTTGTCCTGACTTATCCCCTAATGCCTTGGCACATAATAGTTCCTCTCCTCAGTTACTTCTTGATTTTGGAATGGATAAACAAGGGAAGAATGAAAATAGGAAAGAATTGCACACAAGTAAGGCAGAGCAGAACCTCCCCACCCAAGGCTTTGGCCAAGGGTCTCATAGGGTCAAAGGCACCATGCCAGGTGCTCTGAAACATTGAGGAGAGATTGAGTAATGCTGCTTAGCAGGTGAGAAGATTGTGGGGAGGACATTGGAGAAGGGCCATCATCTAGAACCATAGACGTTTGGGGTTTGATGGGAACAATTGTCCCCTCTAAACATGGTGTTGTGGTCATAATGTTGGGAGGGCTGTATTTGAGATTCACTTCTCCAGAGATCGACCGTGTGACCTCAGTTTCCCGGCCTATACCAGGGAGAGCCAAGTTAACCTCTCAGGGCATTTCCATGAGGACGTCCTCAGAGTACACACAGACAAGCAGCCCTGGCTCTGGCCCGGAGGAAATAGGGATTGGGGGTAGGTCAGGAGGTCTGTTAAATTTTAGCTAGAAAGCCCATAATGAAGACAGATTCTGAAGGTCCAACACATACAAAGTAAATGACAAAGCAGGCCCTGTGGGGACAGGTGGATGTGTCCACTGATAGACTTAGAGGCCAGCAGCCCCACTGAAGCAAGTCACAATGTACAATTTGTACATGGAAACCTCAGTACCTGAAGACTAGACCCACTGCTGCAACTGAGGGATAAAGGACGTTGCAGACCATAGGAACAGTGTAAGCAATGGCTCAGAGGTTGCCTGAAAACCAAGAGGACCTTCAGAGACCATCTAGCCAAGGGGTTGTCAAGTGTGGTACCTGTGCCAGCAGCATCGCTCACACCTTCTCAGTCAGAACCTCTGGGAGGGAGTGGTGTCAACAACATGTATTTTAACAAACTTTCCAGGTGATTCTAGTGTTCATTCAAGTTGCAGCCCCTGGGTTCCCAAACTATGTTCACAGAACACTTATCTACAGCAGATTAAGAAGTGTTTTAAAATGGGTACCCAGGGTCAAATCAGCTTGGAGAGCACAAGTTCTACACTGCATTTGGAGGATGCTGAATCACATTAGCATATCAAAGGCTTCCTATAAAGAGCTTTGTTTGTTTTCATTAATCCAGCCTGACCTCAAGGTGATTTTTAAGATTGACCTCCCCCACCCCCCCACCCCCTCACCCCCGCTTCCTTTAACACTCTCTTAGGGAATCATTGTTCTGAATCCTCATTTTTCATATAGGTAAACTGAGGTCTACAGAGGGTGAGGGGATTGCCCCAAAGTCACAGAGAGTGTATCTGAGAGCGGAAGACCCTAGCAATCCACTCCATCCCACAACAGGCTCCGTGAGCTCCCACCACATGTACCCTCTCTCCTTCCATCCCAGCTGTGTGGCCTACCCACATGGAGTCTGTCAACAGGACCGTGGTCTCTCAGTTCTTCCTGAAGGGATTTTCTGGCTACCCAGTCCTGGAGCATCTGCTCTTCCCACTCTGCTTAACCATGTACCTGGTGACCCTACTGGGGAACACGGCCATTGTGGCAGTGAGCATCCTCGACGCCCACCTGCACACACCCATGTACTTCTTCCTGGGCAACCTCTCCATCCTGGACATCTGCTACACATCCACCTTTGTGCCTCTGATGCTGGTTCACCTCCTGTCATCTCAGAAGACCATCTCCTTTATTGGCTGTGCCATCCAGATGTGTCTGAGTCTGTCCACGGGCTCCACAGAGTGCCTGCTGCTTGCTATCATGGCCTATGACCGATGTCTGGCCATTTGCCGACCACTCAGGTACCCAGTGCTCATGAGCCCCCGGCTCTGCTTGCTGCTGGCGGGAGCCGCCTGGGTGCTCTGCCTCCTCAAGTCAGTGACTGAAACAGTCATCGCCATGAGGCTGCCATTCTGTGGCCACCACATGGTTAGTCACTTCACCTGTGAGATCCTGGCAGTGCTGAAGTTGGCCTGTGGTGATACATCAGTCAGCGAGGCCTTCCTGCTAGTGGGTGCCATCCTGCTGCTGCCTGTGCCCCTGACCTTTATCTGCCTGTCCTACATGCTAATCCTGGCCACCATCTTGAGGGTACCCTCAGCTGCCGGCCGCCGTAAAGCCTTCTCCACCTGCTCAGCACACCTGGCTGTGGTGTTGCTTTTCTATGGCACTGTCATCTTCATGTACATGAAACCCAAGAGCAAGGAGGCCCGCATCTCTGATGAGGTCTTCACAGTCCTCTACGCCGTGGTCACACCCATGCTTAACCCCGTCATCTACAGCCTACGGAACAAGGAGGTAAAGGAGGCTGTCAGGACAGTGTGGGGCAGGAGAAAGGCCTGTAGGTGAGAAAGGGAAGGGCTCTGCATGGCAAGGGGCTTGGTGTCGTGGTGAGGTTACTGTATACCAATGGCAATGTGGGGCAGGGCACAGGGTTACATGTACCTTCATCCTAGGATGGAAGCACCAAGTCCCACTAATCCTGCCACAGAATAGCTCACAAATCACCCTTTGCTCCTCGCCTTGCTATGGTCCCAGGCTTTCACTCAGCCTTTACAACCTACTGTCTGGTCTTAAGACTTTTGCCTTATTCCTCCTTCTAATCTGTCCTCATATGGGCATCCAGAGAGCAAATGGGATCATATCACTCTTCTGATGGACACCTGGGATAGGCCTTCAGGACACTGGGGGTGCTCTTCAAGGCCCTCACAACTGACCCCACCTGATGTAGCTCCCTAGGCTTGCACCCCACAGTCTCCCACCTCACAGCCACACACCAGGTAAATGTGAGCCTTGCCCTTCCTTGCTCTCCCCAACTCGGAGCTCTTTTTGGGTTCTCCCCATAAGGCAGCCTCCCCCAGCACACACTACACATATAAATGGACTGCCTGGCCCTTCAGGCTCAGCCCCATGCCACCTTAACCAGGAAGCCACCCCACTCTGTTCCTTTCACTGTGACTCTCCTGTGCTCTTGGTTTCCCGTAATTACTCCAAAACCAGCGAGTGTCTGATACCACTCTGTCCCAGAGTCCAGTCTTGCTTGACCCCAGGCCCCTCACAAGTTTTCTAAATATATAAATGAGCACAGGTGTAGCCATTATATTGGCAGAGCCTAGTCCTCAAGTATGAGCAGAGCTGAGATGGAGTTGGATGACAGGCAAGGCCTAGCCCCTCTGGGAAGGCACAGTAGAAGCAGCAATGATGCCTCAAGTCCAACATCACCACACATGTCTGACCCTGGGACACCAACCACCCAGAGCTGCCCCAGCCTGGAGCCCTGAACTTCCTACTTTAGAAGCAGCAGCAGCAGCCCCCGTTTTCAGTACTCCTACCTAGAAACATCACCTGGCTCTAAGGGAACTTGCTCTTCATCAATCACCCACCCCTGGGACCTAGACTGAAGTGGACTATCTCCTTCCAGGATTGGATATATGTATCCTATTCTTCATGCCCAACCACAGAAGTGTGTTTAAATAAATTCTGGTGAAGGTTCAGTGATGAAATGTGATACAGTCGCTAGGAAACCTATTTTGTGAAGAATTTGATGATGAAATGTTCACAATACAATAGAAAAAAAAGCAGATCACAAGACATCATATTTAATACATTCCTGATTTTATTTTTTAAACGTATCTTTCATAAACCGATGCAAAAAAAGTATGTAGAAAATTCTGGAAAACTATGAAAAAATAGTAAGAGATAATTCCTCTGTGTGATAGGATTACAAATAAGTACTGTTACCTTATTCTTTTCAATATCATCCCATATTTCTGAAATGAATATGACTTTGGACTTAAAAAACATTATTTCTTGCAATAATATTACAAGAAGGAAGGAAGATGATATGTTCGAAGACAGCCCAGGCAATTTAATAACATGCTGTCTCAAAATAAAATATGAAAGAAGAACTGGGAATATAGCTCAAAGATAGAGGGTCCCTGGTGGTGGGGGGTAGTGGGGAGAATGAAGAAAGGGAGGGGGAGAGAGAGAGACAGAAAGAAAAAGAAAGTAATTAAGAAATCTATTTTAAGAAATGGGAGATCTTCTTGCTCTACAAAAGAGGACAAAGGATAGGGCCTGAGCCAAGGGCTGGGAATTGAGGAAGACATAGCAGTTTCCAGACACTTGATGAGGCTGAACCAGGCAGACAGTGAAGCAGACAGGGTGGGGCTGAGAAATATGTGGAGGATGTTGACATATATGTTATATATGTGCAGTGATATTTGGGAAATAGAGATTTAATACATGACAAAATACATTATATATACAATCTCTGGGATTACAGATATGGGTGAGAGAGAGGGAGGACTGTGGGCTGATGCCAGTTTCAGGCTTGACTGTGGGCATTGACTTGCCACCACTGAACCCTGAGATGGGGAAGATGAGCTGAGCAGGAGGGGACAAAGGAGACAGAATGAGTCTGTTGAACTCAAGTGTCCACAGGGCAATCAAAGAGCACTGTCTGTGAACAGATGGAATAAGTGCGAATAGTCTTCCAGTTGTTTACCTTGACCTGTGCTCCTGATAAAATTCCAGAGCACAAATCATAATATAATGTGACAACAGATACCTTCTGCTGTTTATTAAAGTCTGCTTTTCAGTATCTGAATTGTGTGAATTTGTTTACCCTTATGGTGAAAGGACAGGAAGAAGGGGGGCAAGGAAGAAAGAAACCTGTACACACCCACGTGCCTGAGTAGATCCTGGCTAGAAAAGCTCCCTCTCACACACTCTTGGTCTCCACATAATGAAGCAATGGATTCTCTTTTGGTTTGAATAAACTCAGGTCCTGCAGCAATCCTGGAAGAAGACAGCCCACTTCAGTCCAGGTGACCAGGGCTGGTGAAGGAGAGACCCACTCTCAGAACCTGTAGTATCCAGAGGGCTGGACTGCAATGAGACCATCATCAGATTCTCTGTCCAGTCTCTTTGCTGTGGCCACTCAAGGGACAGTGAAAGGAACTTAGGTCCCTCAGATGCCCAACCTGCAACTTTGTGTCATTACAGAGTTTGAACTTTAAATTGGGCAGGGACTACCAGGTCCCTGAGAGCAAAATGCAAGCAGGCTGTCTGCATGGCAGGGGACCAGGACACTAGTCCTTGGGGCCCGTCAGCCTGGCCTACCCCAGCACAGTGCACCTGCTGGTAATGAACTCATCAATTCTTCCATGGCTCCCCCAAGCCTCAGGTCATCTTACCTGGCTCCAGCTCTCTGCATACAATTCTGCCACAGGCCAGTGGTTAGGAGGAGCAATCATCTGGTGTGTGAGTCTCACAAAAGCTTTTTAAAACATTTCAAAGCCAGAATATTTGCTTGGAGAAGGAGACACAAGAATAATAATAATATCATCCACCACTTGCTGCATATTGAACCCAGGCCAGGCTCTGCAGGAAGAGCTCTACTTCAGCTCACTGGATCCTCAATTGACACTTACCCAACAAGGAAATGCCACTACCTCCTGTTACAGGTAAGGAACTGGATTGAGAAAACTGTTAACGAGTGACAGGGATGGGACCCCCAATCAGTGTGACTCCAAAGCCCACCCCAATACCTCTGACACATAAGAGGAAGTGGTGACGCAGGAACCCAGATCCCAGGCATTACAAAATCTGGACCTGTGCTGGGCAGGCATTGCACACCTGTAATCTGCACAATCCAGAGGCTGAGGCAGGAGGACCCTAATTGTAAAGCACAGCAACTAAGGGAGGCTCTAAGAAACTTTGTGAGACCCTCTCAAAATAAAATTTTAAAAATAATAAAAAGGGCTGGGGATGTGGCTCAGTGGTAAATTGCCT
Source organism: Callospermophilus lateralis (assembly GCF_048772815.1). NCBI lineage: Eukaryota > Metazoa > Chordata > Mammalia > Rodentia > Sciuridae > Callospermophilus > Callospermophilus lateralis. Next base: position 36,101,828 of record NC_135306.1, read on the forward strand.
CTGGATTCAAACCCAAGTACCAATTAAAAAAAATAAATAAAAAGCTGGACCTAAAGCTTCCTGCCTGTAATGTCTTTTCCTTTATTTTAAAATGATCTGTGAAGCCTAAAATAAGCATTATGTGGGTAAAGTTAGATTTACCAGTCAATGAGATTCATGTGATATTTACCTTACAAAGGAACCCTAGTTTCTCTGACCTCAGGATTGGAGGATTCTAGAGAGTCTGATTAAATGTTTGCAAGGTTACAGAGTCCAGAGGTCACCTAACTGACCAGCTCATTTCTCAGAAAGAGGAGCTGGATCCAGTCAGACTGCAGAACAGGAACAAAGCTAAACAATCAAATCTGGGCTCCATCTACCCACTCTAGGGCTCATTTCATGCTCACCCCACCATTCAAGAGGTGTAAAATTGTGAAATGAACTGAGACCATTACTTTCAGAGCCATTCAGTGTCCTATCATTCTGTGAATCTGGTCTTCTGGAAGACGACAGAGTGTGTGACATTGGCCGAGAGATGCCCTGGAATATACAGTAAAACAACATGGCACCCAAAGGCAGAGGGGCTGCTCAGCTGCTCTAGGCATGTGTTAAGAATACTTTGGGCCAGAGTATTGTGGGCAGGTGTGAAATGTGTCACAGCATTTCACTGCTGGTGGAAGATGCTCCAGGTGTCATTCCCTGGCCATAATAACTGGTAAAGCTTTTGATGGTGGAGCCTCCATCCACCAGGGTCTCTGAGGATAGGCCCCTGAAACCCACAGTGGACATACAGCATGAGAAGGTAAGAAACCTCTGTCATGTTGAGTCATAAAAAATATGAACCTGTGCATTAGCACAGCATAACCGAGTCGTCCTAACCTGTTCTCCTCAAAGTCCTATCCTTTGCCTGGGTTGTAGTCAAAGCTGTTGGGCACCTGCAACATTGGCTTTTCTATACTCAGACTCCTTTCTTTGGGCTGCTTTTATTTGCCAGGAATGTGCCACACTCTGACCTTTAAGCTGCAAGGAAACTCACCATGCCCCTGATGTAGCTCTCCAGAAAGAGCAACTCTTCCCACAGGCAGGAGCCTGGATCACAAGGCTCATCTCCCAGTAATCACAATGGTGGCATCATTCTATTGAAGAGTATGATGGACAAGGAAGTGGGTAAGGAGTGTTAGTCCCAAGGTGAGACATTGGGATGAGATTTTGGGATGAATAGCAGCTCTGGATTTCAATGAATGCTTAGTTCCATTAGAATGGCAATCACTGATACTCCTGGGCAGGGCACTTGGAGGGTGACAGTGATGAACAGACACAGCACTTTTGCTTCAATTGCTCATTATTCAACAGTCTAGTCAGAGAGAATCAGCAATCTAGCCAGAATTCAAGGCACAATGAAATTAATCTGTGTTAATGCAGGGCAACCATCCTGTAGTTTGGGTGGACAGTCCTTCAGAGCCATCAGAATGAGCTGCATGAAGAAAGTGCAGGGTGAACTCAGCCTATAAGAATAAGTAGACAACAAAGGACCGTCTAGCAGCCTTTGTCCCAGCAATGGCAGTAGTCTGGCCAAGCAGGTGTGTGTGAGGGGCTGTGTGGAAGTGAGGCAAGAGGGCAGGCCACAACAAGGAAATGCCACTACTTCTTGCCAGAATCCTCAAATGCCTGCACCTCTCCCTCTTGGGTCTTTGGTAAGAGACCAGAGTGAGGACAGAGATGCATACTCAGGGAATTACCACCTTCCTCTGCCTAAAAAAAAAAAAAGTCAGAATTTGAAATGAACATGTCTGTTGTAAGTGCACACAGAGCTGAGACAGAGCCCTCCCAGGGCTTCTTTCCAGATTTCAGATTTGACAATTGTCTTTATACCCCAGACTCATGGACAATACTGGAGGTCTAAAGCAAAGGAGGAAAGAGATGTGTCCAAGGTTGCTGGGACCCACAGAGTGAATAAATGAATATAAACTCCAGGAGGGTAGAAGACATGACTATTTCTGCTGTACCTGGCATAGGCATCAGCTCGTAGTACTTTCCCAGTGACTATTAGTCAAGTAGGAAATGAAGGACACAGCACACTGGGCATTTCTTTATCTTTGTGACAATCTAAGCCCAAGGAACTCTGCCTTCAAATGTTCATATGGATAATTTAAGGGGAATTACTGACCCAGATTGAGCAACTGCCATGTAAATTGCAGATTACAGAAACTGTCCCTTAACAAGCACCTTAATTCAGGTTAAAGAAAGGAAAACATGCATCAGCCCTCCACGGAGCCCTTGTCTTGAGAGGTGACAAGTACAGGCCAAGCAGGTACCTGTGGTTGAAGTTTCAATCTTCCATCTGGAGCCCCAGTAATATGTGGCTGTACCACCCTGGGTGGCTTACAAGCATGTCCATGTGTGTCTCCTCTGTGCTGCACAGATCTCCGATTTTCAAAGGGAAAGCAGTTTCAGAGGCAGTGAGTCTTGGTTAATATCATACAGCTACTACGTGCCGAAACAAGGAGACCATCTGGTGGATTTCTTAAACAGGCATTCAAACCTATTGAGTGCCTGCTCTTGGCAGCACCAGGTATGGGTAGTGCAGGAAGAAGGGCATATTGTTCTGCCCTCAAGGTGTGCTAGGGAAGGCAGGCAAATCACCTGCCACATAGTAATATAAAAGGATGGCTATGAGACAACAAGAAGGCAGCAGGTAACTCTGCAAGGAACAGAGGAAAGAAGAAAGAGGAGATCCAGAGCTGGTCTCTGAAAAATGAGCAGGGAGGCCCCTACTGGCAAGAAGGGAGGACATGCCTCAATCTTGGGCAAAGTAATATAGAGTTGGGAAAGACATGGTTCACTGGAGCATGGGGCCCATACAAACGGCAGATATGATTAAGCAGGAGCAATGAGAAAATATTCCAGCCCAAAATGAAAGACAGGCTCTATCTCTGTCCTAGTTTGTCTGACTTTACAGACAAACCAAGAGTGAGGGGGGGGAGCGGGAATGCGTTATGTCTACTGAACAATCAAAGTTCAACCTCACCTCCTATTTTTCCTTCACACCAGGGGCCACCTGACCCATAAGACAGTTTTTCTGTCCTAACAACACTATTATGCTTTGGGGACATATAGGCTCCCTCCTGTGAATATTGACGCTGTCCTTTCCCAAGGAGAGCTTGACACCAAGCTTGGCATAGCAGTGAAGGCTGCCTAGCAGCAAGCAGTCCCTGCCCACAATTCCCTTTTCTAAAGCTAGTCAACAACTGGCCACACCAAGGCCAGATTAGCTCCTGGTGTCCCCTGCTGGACTGACAGCTCTGCCAATCACACTTAACCTAAAAAGTAATATGGATGCTGTGGTGCAGGGGCTCTGATCCAGGAAACAAAGTTCTGGGCTCGGCAGGTGGAACGATTTACAAGATGCAAAGCCTCCTGCCTCCATCTTCAGTTTCAGCCCTCATTTTGCCCCCTGAACCCCCAAGTCTTTTCCATAGGCCTTTTATATGAAGGACAGATAAAGAAAGCACACTGCCAAGAGGCTACCTAAGGGGGCACAGGACACAAATTAAGGTTTATGACTTTGAGTATACAAGCAGAATCAGAATGTTTCTAGCATCGACTAAACATAAAATTGCCAGTTCCCAGCCCTGGAAATCTCAGCAAGAGGGCCCCAAAACAGCCATTTTGGGCTTGCCCCAACAGAGACACATAAGTGAGTCACTTGTATCTCATGACCAAGGTTAAATCCTGTGACCAGCAGCTCCACTGGGGTATATATGTTTATGTGTGTCTTTTCAAAAAAAAAAAACACACAATAAATGGTTTATGATTCCTTAAGGAGACAGGGCCATTATCGATTTACACACCCTATGAAGGCAAAATGTACCATCCTCAAGGCCCAGAGGGACACCTTCATGATCATCTATCACATACCTGCTTCTCAGAGATAATCTCACCTCAGTCAAAGAAGACAGTCAGCAAGAGGGATGGGATAGAATTTATTGATCTTATTTTTCTTACTGATGTAGACTCAGCACCTGAAACAATACCTAGCACATACTGAATGAATCAGCAAATGAAGAAATCCGTAATGCTGAGGACATAATTCAGTCATAAGAAGTCATAATGAAGAAAAAATGCTTACTTTAAAAGGTTAGAATACTTTGGATTAAAAACCACAAAATATGTCAAAGATTCTCCTCTGAGAGCTTCAGACAAGAACAGCCAGTAAGTAGTCCAGGAGGCTGAGATGCACCACATCGCCCCCTAGATAAGGTGGGAAGAACTGCAAGCTGGGAGGTCCAGCTGCAGGCCTGAAGGCCAGCCACTCTCTCTTGTACAGATGATAAAACTCGGTTCCATAGAGGGAGGCTGACTAACTGCAAGTCACACATCTACCACCCTTGGTCCCAAACCAGCAAGAGCTTCTTTCCAAAAGCTCTGTGGTCCAGATTGTTAAAGAGCAAAGACGATGATATGGAGGAAACAAACCAGACAGCCGTGATGGACTATGTCCTGCTGGGGCTCCATGGGCACCGTGACGTAGAGGTGGTCCTGTTGGTGCTTTGCCTGGGCATCTACTGCATGAATCTGCTGGGGAACTCCCTCCTCATGGTGCTGATCATGTTGGACCCCCACCTGCACAACCCCATGTACTTCTTTCTCAGCAACCTCTCCCTCATAGATATCTGTGCCACCTCCTCCTTCATACCTCTCATGCTCACCAACTTCCTACAAACCAGAAGTACCATTTCCTTCCCAGCCTGTGCCCTACAGATGTTTTTGACCCTGGCTTTGGGCACTACAGAGTGCCTGCTCCTGGCTGCGATGGCCTATGACCGTTATGTGGCTATCTGCCACCCACTCAGGTACACAGAGCTCATGACTGGGCAGATGTGCATGCAGATGGCAGCGCTGAGCTGGGGGACAGGCTTTGTCAACTCACTGCTACAGTCCATCCTGATCTGGCGCCTCCCCTTCTGTGGCCACAATGTCATCAACCACTTCTTCTGTGAGATCTTAGCAGTGCTGAAACTCGCCTGTGGGGACATCTCCCTTAATGCCCTGGTATTGATGGTGGCTGCAACCATCCTGACAGTGACCCCTCTCTTGCTCATCTGCCTCTCCTACATTTTCATCCTGGCTGCCATCTTTCGGGTTCCCTCTGCTTCAGGCCGGCGCAAAGCCTTCTCCACCTGCTCTGCACACCTCACAGTGGTGGTGATTTTCTATGGGACCATCTCCTTCATGTACCTCAAGCCTAAGGCAAAGAACCCCAACGTGGATAAGATTATCACATTGTTTTATGTTGCCGTGACACCCTCACTGAACCCCATCATCTACAGCCTAAGAAATGCAGAGGTGAAAGCAGCTGTCACAGCTCTGCTTGGGGGAGGTCTGTTCACTAGAAAATTCTCCCACGTTTACTGTTGCCCTTCAACTCTGTCAGTCAACATGAGCTAGCCTATCTTGTAGTAATGGAATCATTAATTAAGTGGCTTAAAACCAACAGATTTCTCACTTATGTCCCAGGTCCATAAGGGTTTGGCTGGGGTTCTGCTCTGCTTCCTTTTATCCACCCTCACCCCCACCACAGGACCCATGATGACAAAGTACTTACCATCTGTAACATGGCTGGGCACCATTATAAAAAGAGAAGAGAAGGTGTCCTTTCTCTCCCTTCACACCCACCTTCTTCCAGACTGTCATTCCAGGGTCCTGGAGTACCTTCGTGCCCACCACAAGACACAGAGTTACCAAGTTTCATTGGTGTCTCCAGCTGCTCCCAAGGCTCTGTCCCTCTAGTCTCTAAAAGAAATTCCTCACATTCCTCATAGTGGTTCTGCCATTGAAGTCTAGCCCCAATTGATCCATCACTCTTTTGATCGAGACCCTTCATGGCTCCCCATCACCACAGCATTAAGTCCAAATCCTTGCTGAGTCTTCAAGGCCCCCAGAGTCTGGCAGCATCTGCTTCTTCAGCCTGACTTCCACTTCACCCTCCACACAGGCTGGCCCATCACTACATCCTCTGCACTGCCCCCACCTCCAGGTCTTTGCTCCTGCTGTTCTCAGTCACACTGGGATGAGTTTTCAAAGCCAGCTCAGACACCATCTCTTTCATGCATTCTTCTCTGATGCACTTTGAGACTGTCCCCTTTATATCCTACAGCACCTTTCACTTTACCTGTCTCATCCTGACATGTGACATTTCCTCATCATCAGAGCTCCTTGGGGGCAGCATGCCACCAGGTCTCACCTACTGCTGTAGCTCTAGGAGGGCTTTCTCTACAGCAGATTTCCTGAACTGACTTGTTACCCAGAAGCTTTGAGCATTGAGCCCAGTGGTGCTGAGTATCTCCAAGCAGTGGCAGGTGGACAGGGGTCCTGGTGTGGTTATGTACAGATAGGTGAAGGGAACAGCAGCATTGCTGGCCTCAGTCTTGTCCTCGATGCAGGCAGGGCTGCTCTGGACCTTGGGCTGTCTCCTGTGAGACAAGTCAGGAGACAGCCAAGGGCTGCTGACCTGCTTGGCTCTTAGGCCCGGCTCTGTCTTATGGTGGTATTCTTTCCACCAGGGATCCCACAGGCACCTCACACTCAACATGTCCAAATCGGAAATCATCCCCAACCCCCAAGTGATGGCACCATCTTTAGAAATGACACCATTCTAAAACAGTACAGAAGATATCACTTATTCTCTGCTTCAATGACCAGACACAAGTACTACAGTCCACTAAGTTACCCAGAATTCATTTAGGATTTGGGGTGTTTTTTCAAACATCATTTTACCTTTCAGGCTCAATGAGGCACTTGCTCCACAAACCATATTTTCAAGTGTATAGAAGGAAGGAAATGACCAAAAGTTTCTGGAAAAGGGACTTGTATTAAAGCCTTCTATCTTTGATAAGGCAGGATACAGAGCATGGGGGTGGGGAGTCAAAGCTGAATCAGCAAATATTGAAGACACACCCAGCAGAATCACTGAGAACTGACTTTCTCCTCTGAAATATTCTATGCTGAACAAAGACTGTGGGAAAATCTAAATATTGTTTCTGGAGTGTGGAGATTTGGGGAAATCATCTGACTGATAGTCTATGACTGATAATGTTCTCCAAAAAAATTCTAAAAAGTCAGTAATTTTTTTTAAGGTAGTAAAAATCCACACTGGTATAGTTCATTCAAATTGCTCTATGAGGCAACTGGTCTCCTGAAACATGTGAAATAATTTTTAGGTTGGTATTTGTTTTGTCAACAAGAAAAAGAAGGCTGAGTTTGGCTCGATGGTAGAGCACTTGCTTAGCATGTGTGAGGCACTGGGTTTGATTCTCAGCACCACATATGAGTCAATGAATAAAGTAAAGGTCCATCAACAACTGAAAAATAATATTAAGAAAGAGAAGTGTTAGAAATAACAGAGAAAATTCGGGGGATTTAACAAAAGAAATTTCTACTTCAAATTGGATTCTTTTAATAAAATTCTAATCTAATTGATCACTTTCCCAGCTTTGGAATTATTTTCTCTACAGAATTTGATATTTTAATAATATAACTACAGAGTTCATTTAAGGCTCCAAAATGAATAAACCAGGCATCAGAGAATGTCCAAACTCAAAATGCAAACTTTGGAATATCTGCACTGAGGATTTAGTGGAACTACTGTCACTCTCTTATCTTTGGTTTCCTAATCCATTTACTCTTAGGAACACTTTTGGGATTTGCTAAGGGTCACTGAGATTTACATGTGATGGGATGACAACAGAAAGAGTAATGAAAAGGAGAGTTTTCAGCCAGGATGTCAGCAATCAGCAAGACTGCACAGCCCAGAATGTGAGTTCTAACTGGGCCTTTGCAGTTTGCACAACTGCCATGCTGGGATTTTTATATTTGGTTTGGTTATATTTTTGATCTCCTGATTGGCTCTTATCTTTGAAGAATTTGGGGAGAGCTGGGAATTTGTCTCAGTGGTAGAGCACTTGCTTAGCATGCAAGAAGCACAAGGTTACATCTCCAGAACAAAAACAGAGGGGGGAAAACGATGCAAAAATTTGGGAAGAACCTCTAACTTAAGGTGATTGTTTCCATACTCCAACACTTATGAAACACTACAGTCATAAGAGAAATATATCAACACCTACTCACTGCTGTGGGTGTGAGGGGAACAACATAGCTTGAGGGACCTGGAGTCACGCTGAGTGAGAATCTAAGCTCTACCATTGACATTTTCCCTTAGGCAAACTACATAACTTTCCTTAATCTACAAAAAAATTAAATGATAAGAATAAAACTGCCTACATTTCATTACAGGATTTGTGATAGTAAATCTGAGTGTCCTCTTGCTTAGACGAGAGATGATTAGTTAACTAGTAAAGTATATTTCTGACAGAGTCAGTGAGTGTGTTTCCAGAGACAACTGAAATGGGGACAGCAAGCTGAAAGTGAGCAGCATGGTCCTACAGACCAGGGCCCCAGATGGAACAAAAGCAGAAGAGGAAGCCACACAGTACCTGCAGGCTCTCTTCTATGAGAGCAGGTGTGTCTGTTGCTTTGCCCATCACCCATGGACATCAGACTGGCTTCTTCAGCCTTTCATCCTGGAATCACCTCCAGTAACCCTTCAGGAGGCTTCCAAGTGTTCAGTATAAAGCCATGACTACATCGTTGGTCCCTCTTACCCTGAGACTCCAGCTTCTTAGCCAGAGGGATTCAGATCCTTCTTAGTTTCTCTGGCTCTCCAGCTTTCAGACAGTCATTATGGGACAATACAGCCTTGATGATGTGAGCCAAACTAATAAATCCATCTTTAAATTCATATATACATATATGCATATATGTATATATGAATTTATATGTACACACACATGTACTTTACATATAAATATATCACATGTCATATATAATATATAATATATTATATATATAATATATATTCTATGGATCCTATTCCTTTAGAGAACCCAAATACAGTGTTAATGTGAGGACTAAAATAGCTGTGTCTGAAACAGCACATGTTCAGTGGACATCATTTTGCTGTTATTATTATTCAAACTCTTTGGCTATACACAAAATCAATTGCAAGTTTGTGGACTGTTTAGGAGTATTTCAACAAGTTTTATGTTTGTAAGCACTGAATTATAAACCTGCTGTCTCTTCCTTGGCCCTCAATAGGAACCTGTTTGCCAGTCCCAGGAGTCCAGTGTCCTAGACTTTAACAGGGACCAGACTGTCAGCTACTGTCTTGGTACTGTCAACTGCAACATGACCAATGCTTCCTCAAATAAACACTGCTGCAGAATAAAACAAGTCTAAACTCCTGAAAGAATGGGAAAGGAGAGGATATAGGGAACCTTCCCTGGAAACTGAATGACTAGAACCTCTCATTTTGGCCCATGTAATAAAAGAATAGGAGTCAGAGAAGGATTCCAGCCAACACCTAAAGCCAGAAGCTCTTCCTTACTCTCTTGCTTCTTGCCTGGTTTGAGAGAGTAGGAGCTCTCTTTGTGGTACCAGGTACTGGAGGCTCCCCTAGCACTCCAACTAGAGAGAAGGTCTTTTGTTTTCAAGTCAATATGCCATTGTATCCAGAAAAGGAAGTGTCAGCCAGCCTAACACTCTGGAGTCAATGCCCAGGATGCTTGTGCCAAGTCCAGGGGACTGAATATGCTCTCCCCACACACTCCACGCTCCTGACACACTGAAGCACTCATGCTAGTTGTGAATCACATTCCACCTGCATGTAGCCAAGAGTGGGCTGGTGGAACAGCTGTTGCTATAGGATTTGGTGAGCAACAGTATGGAGGGCATCTGGCAATGAGAAAGGGAGACAGTGTCTAATATAAAAATAAAGTGAGCCACTATCAGAGCAGGCCTGAAAAGGGACCCAACCAAGAAAAACTGGTATATGTTCTTCTGTACAGCATGGTTGTAGCCCACACTTCCTCAACCAGGGACCAGGCTGGGGAGTCAGGGAGTAGGACTCTCAGTTTCAGCACATTGGACCTTTTCTTTCTCCCAGATGAAAAGTAGGTTATTGTAACATGGACATATGTCTGATCTAGTAATGCTGGACACAAGAGAGGCACTAGTGGTTTCTGTGGTACCCTTGTTGCCAAGACATGAGGACAGTCTGAATCCCTCTAAGATTCCTGCAGTACCCATGGGCAGGCACTCTATGTCACAAGATGACAAGAACAGATGAGATGACAAGATCGCTAGATGTAGAATCTTGGTGGGGCAGAAAGCCTACTTGGAGGGAAATCACATTAATAGACTCACTTTTCTACTTTTTCTGATATCCAAGATGCTGATTCACCAATAAATATTATGGAAAAATCTATAATATCTAATGCTTGTGTGTGAACATTTCTGTATAAGGTGGAGTAGGAAAATTCAGGAGAGGAATCATGAAAATTCCACAATGAGAGTTCAGGGGATTCCAACATAAATCTTGCTGAGTGTGGTGGCACACAGTAACCCAAGCTACTCAGGTTAAAGCAGCAACATCTTTTGATCTCAGGAATTCCAGATCAGTCTGCATAACATAGTGAGACTCCAATCTCAAATCAATAACAACAACAACAAAAATCTAGAAATCTCTGTCAAAATGTATTTCTTTGAGCTGGGATTTTATATTACATTGCCATGTCCCATGATGCCTCAGGACCAAGAGATCCAGACTTACCCACACTTTGTCCAGAGACAAAGAGAAATCCCTTCTGCCTTCCAAAGTTTCCTGTGAGAACATGCAGGTGCAGTTGTACATGACTGCAATCCCAGAGACTTCTGAAGCAGGAGGACAGCCTCAGCAACTTAAGGAGATCCTATCTCAAAATTTTAAGAAATGGAATGGACTGGGGAGGTCACTCTGATTAATCATCCCTGGGTTCAAGTCCGAGTCCAGAAAGAACAACAAACGAATGAAGGAACAAAGGAATAAAGGAAGATTGCCCTTGCCTGTGCTCTCCTAGTGTCTCTCCTGTGCCCACTCAATCCAGCAAGGCACTCCAGAGATAGCAAAATGGACCTGAGTTTCTGAAGCCCAGGCCCCTTAGTTGCCTAACCTGAAATTTTGTTATAGTTGGAGAGTGTGAACTTTAAATTGGGCAGGGACTACCAGGTCCCTGGGAGTAAGAGACAAGCAGGCTGTCTGTGTGTCAGGGGACTAGGTCTCTAGTCCTTGGGGCTCCTTAGTCTGGCCCACCCCAGCCTAGTGAAGCTGCTGGTAATGAATTCAGCACTTTTTCCATGGCTCTCTCAAACCTCAGAGCAGTTCACCTGGCTCAAGCTCTCTCTTACAAGCCAGTGAGTAGGACAAAAAGAGCTGTCAGTCTGGTGTGTGAGACTCACAAAAGCTATCTCAAAGTTAGAATATTTGCTTGGAGAAGGAGACACAATAATAATAATAATATCATCCACCACTTGCTGCATATTGACCCCAGGCCCAGCTCTGCAGTAAGAGCTCTACTTAAGCTCACTGATCCCCAGCTGATAACTCGCCCAACAAGGAAATACCACTACCTCCTATTACAGGTAAGGAACCTGGGTGGAGAACCTGTTAGCAAATGACAGGGTCTGGACACCCAGTCAGTTTGAATTCAAGCCCATGCCAACTCCTCTGCCATACAACATGACATGGTGATCCAGGAACCCCAGATCCAGGCATTTCAAAAGCTGGACCAGAAGCTTCCTGTCTGTGATGCTCCTTCCTCTTTTAAGATATCTGTGCATCATAAAATAAGCATTAAGTGGGTAAAGTTAGGTTTATCAGCCAATGAGAATCATGTGATATGAACTTACAAAGGAACTCTAGTCTCTTTGACCGCACAGTTGAAGGATTCTAGAAAGATTCAGAGAAAATGTTTGTAAGACCACAGAGTCCACATAATTGACCAGCTCATTTCTCAGGAAAAGGAGCTTGATAAATCTAACCTGGTCTAATCCAACCTCAATCAATCTAACCTGAATCTAAGCTGGTCTCCACCTTCCCACTCCAGGACTCCTTCCATGCACTACCCAATACAAAGAAGTTATAAAATTGTGAAGTGAAACTAGACCATTACTTTCAGAGGCACTCAGTGTTTTATTGCTCTGAGAATCTGATACAGGGACATGTCAGAGTGTGTGACATTGGCAGAGAGATGCTAGAATAGCATTTGGAATGTGCTGGGGAAAAAAAGTCACCCAGAGAGAAGCTACTCAGTAATAGCAATGTCTTCCTTCATTCTGGACATACGTTACAAATACTCAGGGTTAGTGTGTTGTGGGCACATGTGAAGTGTGTCACTTCTGTGTCAGAGCATTTTATTGTTGGTGGAAGATATTCCAGGTGTCATTCCCTGGCCACATAACTTTAAAGCCCACATTGTAGAGCCTCCATCCACCAGGGACTATGTGGACAGGTCCCTGAAACCCACAGTGGACATGCAGCATGAGAAGGCAAGAAACCTCTTCATGTTAATTCATAAACATTATGCATCCCTGGGGGCTGGGGCTGTAGCTCAGTGGCAGAGCACTTGCCTAGAATGTGTGAGGCACTAGTTTAGATCCTTAACACTACATAAAAATGAAAAAAATATAGGCATGCTGTCAATCTACAACTACAAAAATAATTTTTAAAAAATATACATCTTTGCATTACTGCAGCAAAACCAAGCCCATCCTTAATGGTTCTCCCCAAAGTCGCATCCTTTGCCCACGTAATGGTCAAAGCTGTTGCTCATCTAAAAAGTATCACATTTTCTATATACAGACTCCTTCTTTATGGCTGTTTCTATTAGACAGGAATGTGCTATGACCTGACCCTTAAGTTGCTAGGAAACCCACCATGCTCCCGATCTAGTGCTCCAGAAACAAAGACTGTCCCTCCAGGTGGAACTGGCCCCCAGAGCGTTTCTTCCAAAAGTATGTATTTTTCTTTTGGGGGTAGAATGAAGACGGAGGGGGGTGATCTCAAGATGAGACGCTGGGATCAAGATTTTTGGAAGAATGGCAGCACTAGAGCTCAATAAATGGTCACTTGCATTAGAATGGCAACCACTGACACTCCTGGGTACAGGGCAATTAGAGGGTGACAGTGATAAACCAAACATAGCACTTTCTCTCCAATTGTTCATATTCAACAATCTAGTCAGACAGAGGGAATCAGCAATCTTTCCAGAATTTAAGGCACAATGAAATTAATCTGTGCTAAAATTGGAAAACCATCAACTGATGGGATGGTCAGTTCTACCTTGTGCCATCAGAGAGGGTGACACACAAAATGTGCAGTGTGAACTCAGCCTGGAAGAATAAGTGGACAAAAAGGGACAGTCCAGCAGCCTTTGTCTCAGCAATAGCAATAGTCTGACCAGGTTGGAACAGGTGTGCATGAGGTGTGGTGTGGAAGTTAGGGCAGGCCCAGAGCCTGCTGCCAGAAGCCTCAAATGCCTGCACCTCTCCCTCTGGGTCTTTGATCAGAGGCCAGGGTGAGGAGAGAGCGGCACACCCAGTGGTTTCCATTATCCCCTGTCTGAAAACATGTGTCAGAATTTGAAATGAACATAGGTCATGTTGTAAGCACACATGGAGCAGAGACATCGCCCTCCCAGGACTTCTTCCCAGATTTCAGGTTTGACAGTGATCTTTACACCCCAGACTCATGGATAATGTCAGAGGTCTAAAGCCAGGGAAGGAATGGATGGTTGCTGAGATTCAGAGAATGAGTACATGAGTGTAAGCTCCAGGAAGGCAGAAGACAAGACTGTGTTTGGCGTACTCTCTGCACCAGGCACAGGCACCAGCTTGTAGTAGCCACTTGACCCCTAAAACAGCTTTCCTGTGCTAACACTACTATTGGGCTTTGGGGACATGAGAGCTCCCTCCTGTGAATTTTAACACTTTCCTATTCCAAGAAGGCCTTGAGACCAGCTTGGCACAGCAATGGAGGCTGCTGGGAACAAACCTCAGCCTCCTTCTTGCCTTTCTAAAACTAGTCAATAACCGGCCACGCCAAGACCAGATGAGCTCCAGGTGTGCCTACTTGCCCGGCATCCCTGCCAATCTCACTTATCCCAAAAAGCAATTAGGAAGCCCACAAGTGAGTCTCTTGGTTCTCTTGACCAGGGATAAATCCTGTGACCAGCAATTCTATTGTACCTCTATATCTACCTCTATCGGGGTACAAATGTTCATGTGTGTTCATTTGAAAAAGCAATGAATGGTTTCTGATTCCTTAAGGAGAAATGACCATAATTCAGAATTACACACCAAAGTGTTCCATCCCCAGGGCCCTGAGGGACACTGGGTAAGATCAGCCATCATACACCTGCTTCCCAGAATGTCACCTCAGTCAAGGAAGTGAGGGTACAACAGAGACAGTGTGGAATCTTTTGTTCTCTTATTTTTCTTACTGGTATAGCCCCAGCACCTGAAACAATACCTATCACAGGGTATGAATGAATCACTAAATGAAAGAATCTGAAACACAGTGGGCATTATTAGGCATAGGAAGTCATAACTGAGAAAAGATGGTTCCTTTGAATGGTAGGAACTCTTTTTTTAAAAAAAGAAAACGTGTCACATATATTTCGTATTCTACTGTCCCCTCTGAAATCCCCTGGGAAGAACAGCCAAGAGTATAGAGAGCCAAGATGTTGCACATTCCCCTCAAAGTCCATAGAACAGCAGAGCTGGGAGGGCCAGATGCAGGCCTGAAGGCCTCTCTCTCCTTATACAGATGATAAAACTCGGTTCCAGAGAGGGAGGCTGACACACTGCAAGTCACACATCCAGCATCACCCTTGGTCCCCACACCAGCAAGAGCTTCTTTCTAAAAGCTATGTGGTCCAAATGAAAGAGCAAAGAGGATGAGATGGAGGAGACAAACCAGACAGCCGTGATGGACTATGTCCTGCTGGGGCTCCATGGGCCCATGACCTAGAGATGGTCCTGTTTGTGCTTTGCCTGGGCATCTACTGCATGAATCTGCTGGGGAACTCCCTCCTCATGGTGCTGATCATGCTGGACCCCCACCTGCACAACCCCATGTACTTCTTTCTCAGCAACCTCTCCCTCATAGATATCTGTGGCACCTCCTCCTTCATACCTCTCATGCTCACCAACTTCCTACAAATCAGAAGTATCATCTCCTTCCCAGCCTGTGCCCTGCAGATATTCTTGACCCTGGCTTTGGGTGCTACAGAATGCTTGCTCCTGGCTGCGATGGCCTATGACAATTATGTGGCTATCTGCCACCCACTCAGGTACACAGAGCTCATGACTGGGCATGCAGATGGCAGCGCTGAGCTGGGGGACAGGCTTTGTCAACTCACTGCTACAGTCCATTCTGATCTGGTGCCTCCCCTTCTGTGGCCACAATGTCATCAACCACTTCTTCTGTGAGATCTTAGCAGTGCTGAAACTCGCCTGTGGGGACATCTCCCTTAATGCCCTGGTATTGATGGTGGCTACAACCATCCTGACAGTGACCCCTCTCTGCTCATCTGCCTCTCCTACATTTTCATCCTGGCTGCCATCTTTCGGGTTCCCTCTGCTTCAGGCCGGCGCAAAGCCTTCTCCACCTGCTCTGCACACCTCACAGTGGTGGTGATTTTCTATGGGACCATCTCCTTCATGTACCTCAAGCCTAAGGCAAAGAACCCCAATGTGGATAAAATTTTCACACTGTTTTATGCCGTCGTGACACCCTCACTGAAACCCATCATCTACAGCCTAAGAAATACAGAGGTGAAAGCAGCTGTCACAGCTCTGCTTGGGGGAGGTGTCTGCTCACTAGAAAATTCTCCCACGTTTACTGTTGCCCTCCAACTCTGTCAGTCAACATGAGCTAGCCTATCTTGTGGTAATGGAATCATTAATTAAGTGGCTTAAAACCAACAGATTTCTCACTTATGTCCCAGGTCCATAAGGGTTTGGCTAGGGTTCTGCTCTGCTTCCTTTTATCCACCCTCACCCCCACCACAGGACCCATGATGACAAAGTACTTACCATCTGTAACATGGCTGGGCACCATTACAAAAAGAGAAGAGAAGGTGTCCTTTCTCTCCCTTCACACCCACCTTCTTCCAGACTGTCATTCCAGGGTCCTGGAGTACCTTCGTGCCCACCACAAGACACAGAGTTACCAAGTTTCATTGGTGTCTCCAGCTGCTCCCAAGGCTCTGTCCCTCTAGTCTCTAAAAGAAATTCCTCACATTCCTCATAGTGGTTCTGCCATTGAAGTCTAGCCCCAATTGATCCATCACTCTTTTGATCGAGACCCTTCATGGCTCCCCATCACCACAGCATTAAGTCCAAATCCTTGCTGAGTCTTCAAGGCCCCCAGAGTCTGGCAGCATCTGCTTCTTCAGCCTGACTTCCACTTCACCCTCCACACAGGCTGGCCCATCACTACATCCTCTGCACTGCCCCCACCTCCAGGTCTTTGCTCCTGCTGTTCTCAGTCACACTGGGATGAGTTTTCAAAGCCAGCTCAGACACCATCTCTTTCATGCATTCTTCTCTGATGCACTTTGAGACTGTCCCCTTTATATCCTACAGCACCTTTCACTTTACCTGTCTCATCCTGACATGTGACATTTCCTCATCATCAGAGCTCCTTGGGGGCAGCATGCCACCAGGTCTCACCTACTGCTGTAGCTCTAGGAGGGCTTTCTCTACAGCAGATTTCCTGAACTGACTTGTTACCCAGAAGCTTTGAGCACTGAGCCCAGTGGTGCTGAGTATCTCCAAGCAGTGGCAGGTGGACAGGGGTCCTGGTGTGGTTATGTACAGATAGGTGAAGGGAACAGCAGCATTGCTGGCCTCAGTCTTGTCCTCGATGCAGGCAGGGCTGCTCTGGACCTTGGGCTGTCTCCTGTGAGACAAGTCAGGAGACAGCCAAGGACTGCTGACCTGCTTGGCTGTTAGGCCTGGCTCTGTCTTATAGTAGTACTCTTCCCACCAGGGATCCCACAGGCACCTCACACTCAACATGTCCAAATCGGAAATCATCCCCAACCCCCAAGTGATGGCACCACCCTCAGGAATGGCACCATCCTAAAACAGTACAGAAGACATCACTTATTCTCTTCTTCAAAGACCAGACACAATTACTACAGTCCACTAAGTTACCCAGAATTCATTTAGGATTTGGGGTGTTTTTTCAAACATTTCATCTTTCAGGTTTAATGAAGCACTTGCTCCTAAACCATATTTTCAAGTGTATAGAAGGAAGGAAATGACCAAAAGTTTCTGGAAAAGGGACTTGTATTAAATCCTTCTATCTTTGATAAGGCAGGATACAGAGCATGGGGAAGGGAGGCAAAGCCGAATCAGCAAATATTGAAGACACACCCAGAGGAATCATTGAGAACTGACTTTCTCCTATGAAATATTCTATGCTGAACAAATACTGTGGGATAATCTAGATATTGTTTCTGGAATGTGGAGATTTGGGGAAATCATCTTATCGTCTACTTAACATTCTCAGTGTTAAGTAGGATTTAGAGCATAAGAAGGGATAGATAGCAAAGACATAAATGTAGGTAACACCCGCAAGCTTTTAGTCCACCTAATACACTTTCTGAATCACTTTTCTTTGAAGGAAAACTGGGTCATATTGCAACTAACGGAGGAAGCTAGATGGCCACAAGGGGGAATTCAAGCCCCTAATGTGAAAGTTCCAGATCTTGGTTGTGTATGTGCAATAATCTGAGGGACTGACCTAAAATTCACCTGTTGCTAGTTAACATATCATTAATATTGTGGTTTGTTCCCCCTGTGTGCATTTCCCAAGGAAAAATAAATTTACACATGGCCAGTAAAGAAAAAATTACACTAAAGTAAACTGTCAATCAAGGTTCCAATGAACCCCAATCCACCCAGGGGAAAAGGGGTAGGTAAAATTATCACAGCCCAATAAAAGTGAACTCCACTGTTTAGTCAGAACCTTGAGCTACTTCGCAGCTCAGCTCACTTTGTTCTCCCAGAATGTATGCTTTTACTTCCAATAAACCTTTGCTTTGCTTGTCAACTTCATAGGTCTTGATCAATTCTTTGTTTGAACATCAAGAACCTGGGCCCGGAAATTTCTGGGGATCCCTGTATCCATGCCAGTAATATCTGGAGTAGAGAGAATTGTGAGATTCTTCTCATTAATATTTTATAGCCGATCATCCTCTAAGCATATTAAAAAGTCAAAGTGATTGTTGAAGGTCATAGAAAATCCACAGGGGTAGAGTTCATTAAAATTGCCATTCAAGGAAATTGTTTTACTGGATTGTGTGGGTTAATTTTTAGACTGGTATTTCTCTTGTCAACAACAATGAAAAGAAGTGACAGAAATGAAACAGAAAATTTGGGGAATTTAACAAAATAAATTTTCACTCCAAGCTGAATTATGTTAATATAATTCTAATCCAAACCGTTCACCTTCTTTGGAATTGTTTTTTCATTTCCCCCTGAGGAAATTTACAGTTTTATAATGTAACTACATAGGTCATCTGAGGACCCAAAATAAGGTATCCAGGCACCAGAGAATGTCAAATTTAAAATGCAAATCTATTTAAACCATGCAAACCTTAGTGGTATATTCACACTAAGGATAAAATGGAATTTAATGTCACTCTCTTATTTTTTGTTTCCTCATTCCATTTTCTTTGGAAACACTTTTGGGATTTGTTAAGGGTCACTGAGAATTATTCTTGATGCTTTGAGGAACAGAACAGGTAATAAGAAGGTGGGCTTGCTTCCAGTATGTCAGCAAATCAGCAAAAAGGTGTGCACAGCCCAGAATGTAGGCTCTAACTGGGGTTTCTCAGATGTGATTATAAGGACTGGAGTAGCATTGTGAAGTATCGGACATTATGAATAAGCATTGCAAGACGGCATGGTTGGGTATCCCCTTCCTGATGGATTTTTATATTTGGTGTGGTTATATGTTCGATCTCCTGATTGGCTCTTTTAAGAATTTTGGGAAGAGCTGGAAATGTGACTCAGTGGTAGAGAGAGCACTTGCTTACCATGCAGGAAGCCCACGGTTTCTAGCACCACAAAAAGGGGGGAAAACTATGCAAGAATTTGGGGAGAACCTCTAACTTAAGGTGATGTGTTTCCATACTCCAACCACTTCTGAAAAACTACAGTCATAATAGAAATTGATCAACACTCACTGTTGTGGGTATATCATAGTTTGAGGGACATGGAGTCAGGCTGAGTAAGAATCTAAGCTCTACCATTCACTTCTTCCCTTAGGCAAACTATATAACTTTCTTTAATCTACAAAAAAATTATAAGAATATAACTTTATACATTTTATTCAGGATTTGTGATAGTAAATCTGAGTATCCTCTTGATTAGATAAAGAGATGATTAGTTAACTAATAAAGCATATTTCCAATAGAGTCATAGAGGGTGTTTCCAGAGACAACTGGCATGGGGGACAGCAAGCTGAAAGTGAGCAGCATGGTCCTACAGACCAGGGCCCCAGATGGAACAAAAGCAGAAGAGGAAGCCACACAGTACCTGCAGGCTCTCTTCTATGAGAGTAGGTGTGTCTGTTGCTTTGCCCATCACCCATGGACATCAGACTGGCTTCTTCAGCCTTTCATCCTGGAATCACCTCCAGTGACCCTTCAGGAGGCTTCCAAGTGTTCAGCATAGAGCCATGACTACATCGTTGGTCCCTCTTACCCTGAGACTCCAGCTTCTTGGCCAGAGGGATTCAGATCCTTCTTGGTTTCTCTGGCTCTCCAGCTTTCAGACAGTCATTATGGGACAATACAGCCTTGATGATGTGAGCCAAACTAATAAATCCACCTTTAAATTCATACATATATACATGCATATATATATACATATATATGCATAAATATGTATGTATATACACACTCTCTTTATATATTCATATGTTACATTTAATATATATAATATATATTCTATGGATCCTATTCCTTTAGAGAACCCAAATACAGTGTTAATATGAAGACTAAATTAGCAGTGTCTGACACAGCACATGCAGTAAACATCATTTTGCTGTTATTATTATTCAAACCTTTTGGCTATACACAAAATCAACTGCAAATTTGTGGCCTGTTAAGGAGTTTTTCAACATGTTTTATGTTTGTAAGCACTGAATTATAAACCTGCTATCTCTTCCTTGGCCCTGGATAGAAACCTGTTTACCAGTCCCAGAAGTCCAGTGTCCTAGATTTTGCCCTGCCCTGGTACTGTCAATGCAACATGACCAATGCTTCCTCAAATAAACACAGCTGCAGGATAAAACAAGTCTAAACTCCTGAAAGAATGGGAAAGGAGAGACATTAGGGAAACTTCCCTGGAAACTGAATGACTAGGACCTCTCATTTTGGCCCATGTAATAAAAGAATAGGAGTCAGAGGACTCCAGCCAACATGTAAAGCCAGAAGTTCTTCCTTACTCTCTTGCTTCTTGCCTGGTTTGAGAAGTAGGAGCTCTCTTTGTGGTGCTAGGCACTGGAGTCTCTTCCAGCACTCCAACTAGAGAGAAGGTCTCTTGTTTTCAAGTCAATATGCCATTGTATCCAGAAAAGGAAGTGTCAGCCAGCCTAGAACACTCTGGAGCCAATGCCCAGGATGCTTGTGCCAAGTCCAGGGGACTAAATAGGCTCTCCCCACACGCTCCAGGCTCCTGACACACTGAAGCACTCATACCAGTTGTGAATCACATTCCACCTGCATGTAGCCAAGAGCGAGCTGGTGGAACAGCTGTTGCTATAGGATTTGGTGAGCAACAGTATGGAGGGCATCTGGCAATGAAAGGGAGACAGTGTCTAATATAAAAATAGAGTGAGCCACTCTATTTTTATATTAGAGCAGGACTGAAGAGAGACCCAACCAAGAAAAACTGGGCAATGTTCTTCTCATGCAGCTTAAAGGATCAAGGCCTGTCTCTGTAGCATGGTGGTATCCCATGCTTCCTCAACCAGGGACCAGGCTGGGGAGTCAGGGAGTAGGACTCTCAGTTTCAGCACATTGGTCCTCTACTTTCTCCCAGAAGACAAGTAGGTTTTGTAATGTGAACATATGTCTGATCTAGTAATGCTGGACACCAGGGAGGCACCAGTGGTTTCTGTGGTATTCTTGTTGCCAAGACATGGGGACAGTCTGAATCCCTCTAAGATTCCTGCAGTACTCATGGGCAGGCACTCTATGTCACAAGATGCCAAGAACAGATGAGATGACAAGATCCCTAGATGCAGAATCTTGGTGGGGCAGAAAGCCTACTTGGGGGGAAATCACATTAATATATTCACTTTTCTTATTTCCTGATATCCAAGATGTTAATTCACCAATCAAAATTATGGAAAAATTATAATACATAAGATGCTTGTGTGTGATATGAACATTTTTGGGTAAGGAGGAGTGGGAAAACTCAGGAAAGAAATCATGGAAATTCCATAATGAGAGTTCAGGGGATTCCAACACAAATCTTGCTGAGTGTGGTGGCACACACAGTAACCCAAGCTACTTAGAAGGTTAAAGCAGGAAGATCTTTTGATCTCAGGAATTCTAGATCAGTCTGCATAACATAGTGAGACTCCAATCTCAACAACAACAAAACATCTAAAAATCTCTTTCAAAATGTACTTCTTTGAGCTGGGATTTTATATTACATTGCCATGTCCCATGATGCCTCAGGACCAAGTATCTCAGGACCCTGAGATCCAGACTTACCCACACTTTGTCCAGAGACAAAGAGAGATCCCTTCTGCCTTCCAAAATTTCCTGTGAGAATACAAGAACATTCAGATGCAGTCGTACATGACTGCAATCCCAGAGACTTCTGAAGCAGGAGGACAGCCTCAGCAACTTAAGGAGATCCTGTCTCAAAATTTTAAGAAATGGAATGGACTGGGGAGGTCACTCTGATTAATCATCCCTGGGTTCAAGTCCGAGTCCAGAAAGAACAACAAACGAATGAAGGAACAAAGGAATAAAGGAAGATTGCCCATGCCTGGGCTCTCCTAGTGTCTCTCCTGTGCCCATTCAATCCAGCAAGGCACTCCAGAGATAGCAAAATGGACCTGAGTTTCTGAAGCCCAGGCCCCTTAGTTGCCTAACCTGAAATTTTGTATGGTTGGAGAGTGTGAACTTTAAATTGGGCAGGGACTACCAGGACCCTGGGAGCAAGAGACAAGCAGGCTGTCTGTGTGTCAGGGGACTAGGTCTCTAGTCCTTGGGGTCCCTCAGCCTGGCCCACCCCAGCCTAGTGAACCTTCTGGTAATGAATTCAGCACTTTTTCCATGGCTCTCTCGAACCTCAGAGCAGTTCACCTGGCTCCAGCTCTCTGCACACAATTCTGTCACAAGCCAGTGAGTAGGACAAAAAGATTTTTGAAATATCTCAAAGCCAGAATATTTGCTTGGAGAAGGAGAAATAATAATAATAATAATAATAATAATAATAATAATAATAATATCATCCACCACTGGATCCACATTGACCCCAGGCCAGACTCTGCAGTAAGAGCTCTACTTAAGCTCACTGATCCCCAGCTGATAACTTGCCCAACAAGGAAATACCACTACCTCCTATTACAGGTAAGGAACCTGGGTGGAGAACCTGTTAGCAAATGACAGGGTCTGCACACCCAGTCAGTTTGAATTCAAGCCCATGCCAACTCCTCTGCTATACAACATGACATGGTGATCCAGGAACCCCAGATCCGGGCATTTCGAAAGCTGGACCTGAAGCTTCCTGTTTGTGATGCCCCTTCCTCTCTTTTAAAATATGTGTGAAGCCTAAAATAAGCATTAAATGGGTAAAGTTAGGTTTACTAGCCAATGAGAATCATGTGATATCACCTTACAAAGGAACCTTAGTCTCTTTGACCACAGAGTTGAAGGATTCTATAAA
Source organism: Callospermophilus lateralis (assembly GCF_048772815.1). NCBI lineage: Eukaryota > Metazoa > Chordata > Mammalia > Rodentia > Sciuridae > Callospermophilus > Callospermophilus lateralis. The sequence continues at coordinate 36,124,664 of NC_135306.1, forward strand.
GATTCAGAAAAAAATGTTTGCAAGACTATAGAGTCCATAGGTCACATAATTGACCTACTCATTTCTCAGGAAAAGGAGCTCCATCAAGTCAGAAGCTAGTACAAAGGCCAAGAATCTAACTTGGGCCCCACACTCCCACTCCAGGGCTCCTTCCCTGCATCACCTAGTACAAAGAAGTTATAAAATTGTGAAGTGAAACTAGACCATTACTTTCAAACACTCAGTGTTCTATTGCTCTGTGAATCTGATTCAGGGACATGACAGAGTGTGTGACATTGGCAGAGAGAGGCTAGAATAGCATTTGGAATGTGCTGGGAAAAAAAACAAAAGTCACCCAGAGAGGAGCTGCTCAGTAATAGCGATGGCTTCCTTCATTATGGACATACGTTACAAATACTCAAGGTTAGTTGTTAGTGTGTTGTGGGCACATGTGAAGTGTGTCACTTCTGTGTCAGAGCATTTCATTGTTGGTGGAAGATATTCCAGGTGTCATTCCCTGGCCACATAACTTTAAAGCCCACATTGTAGAGCCTCCATCCACCAGGGACTATGTGGACAGGTCCCTGAAACCCACAGTGGACATGCAGCATGAGAAGGCAAGAAACCTCTTCATGTTAATTCGTAAACATTATGCATCTATGGGGGCTGAGGCTGTAGCTCAGTGGCAGAGCACTTGCCTAGAATGTGTGAGGCACTAGGTTAGATCCTTAGCACTGCATAAAAATGAAAAAATAAAGGCATGCTGTCAATCTACAACCACAAAAATAATTTTTAAAAAATCATACATCTTTGTATTACTGCGGCAAAACCAAGCCCATCCTTACTGGTTCTCCCACAAGTCCCATCCTTTGCCCATGTAATAGTCAAAGCTGTTGCTCATCTGAAGAGCATCACATTTTCTATACAAAGACTCCTTCTATATGGCTGTTTCCACTAGACAGGAATGTGCTATGACCTGACCCTTAAGTTGCTAGGAAACCCACCTTGCTCCTGATCTAGTGCTCCAGAAACAAAGACTGTCCCTCCAGGTAAAACTGGCCCCCAAAGCATTTCTTCCAAATGTTTATATTTATCTTTTGGGGTATGATGGATAGAGAAGTGGGTTGATCTCAAGGTGAGACACTGGGATCAAGATTTTTGGAAGAATGGCAGTATTAGAGCTCAATAAATGGTCACTTGCATTAGAATGGCAACCACTGATACTCCTGGGTACAGGGCAATTAGAGGGTGACAGTGATAAACCAAACATAGCACTTTCTCTCCAATTGCTCAATATTCAACAATCTAGTCAGACAGAGGGAATCAGCAATCTTTCCAGAATTCAAGGAACAATGAAATTAACCTGTGCTAAAACTGGAAAACCATCAACTGATGGGATGGCCAGTTCTTCCCTGTGCCATCAGAGGGGGTAGCACACAAACGCACAGTGTGAACTCAGCATGGAAGAATAAGTGGACAACAAAGGACAGTCCAGCAGCCTTTGGCCCAGCAATAACGCTATTCTGACCATGTTGGAACAGGTGTGCATGAGGTGTGGTGTGGAAGTGAAACAGGAGGGCAGGCCCAGAGCCTGCTGCCAGAAGCCTCAAATGCCTGCACCTCTCCCTCTGGGTCTTTGATCAGAGGCCAGGGTGAGGAGAGAGGGGCACACCCAGTGGTTTCCATTATCCCCTGTCTGAAAACATGTGTCAGAATTTGAAATGAACATAGGTCATGTTGTAAGCACACATGGAGCAGAGACATCGCCTTCCCAGGACTTCTTCCCAGGTTTGACAGTGATCTTTACACCCCAGACTCATGGATAATGTCAGAGGTCTAAAGCCAGGGAAGGAATGGATGGTTGCTGAGATTCAGAGAATGAGTACATGAGTGTAAGCTCCAGGAAGGCAGAAGACAAGACTATGTCTGGCGTACTCTCTGCACCAGGCACAGGCACCAGCTTGTAGTAGCCACTTGACCCCTAAAACAGCTTTCCTGTGCTAACACTACTATTGGGCTTTGGGGACATGAGAGCTCCCTCCTGTGAATTTTAACACTTTCCTATTCCAAGAAGGCCTTGAGACCAGCTTGGCACAGCAATGGAGGCTGCTGGGAACAAACCTCAGCCTCCTTCTTGCCTTTCTAAAACTAGTCAATAACCGGCCACGCCAAGACCAGATGAGCTCCAGGTGTGCCTACTTGCCCGGCATCCCTGCCAATCTCACTTATCCCAAAAAGCAATTAGGAAGCCCACAAGTGAGTCTCTTGGTTCTCTTGACCAGGGATAAATCCTGTGACCAGCAATTCTATTGTACCTCTATATCTACCTCTATCGGGGTACAAATGTTCATGTGTGTTCATTTGAAAAAGCAATGAATGGTTTCTGATTCCTTAAGGAGAAATGACCATAATTCAGAATTACACACCAAAGTGTTCCATCCCCAGGGCCCTGAGGGACACTGGGTAAGATCAGCCATCATACACCTGCTTCCCAGAATGTCACCTCAGTCAAGGAAGTGAGGGTACAACAGAGACAGTGTGGAATCTTTTGTTCTCTTATTTTTCTTACTGGTATAGCCCCAGCACCTGAAACAATACCTATCACAGGGTATGAATGAATCACTAAATGAAAGAATCTGAAACACAGTGGGCATTATTAGGCATAGGAAGTCATAACTGAGAAAAGATGGTTCCTTTGAATGGTAGGAACTCTTTTTTTTAAAAAAAGAAAACATGTCACATATATTTGTATTCTACTGTCCCCTCTGAAATCCCCTGGGAAGAACAGCCAAGAGTCTAGGGAGCCAGGATGTTGCACATTCCCCTCAAAGTCCATAGAACAGCAGAGCTGGGAGGGCCAGATGCAGGCCTGAAGGCCTCTCTCTCCTTATACAGATGATAAAACTCGGTTCCAGAGAGGGAGGCTGACACACTGCAAGTCACACATCCAGCATCACCCTTGGTCCCCACACCAGCAAGAGCTTCTTTCTAAAAGCTATGTGGTCCAAATGAAAGAGCAAAGAGGATGAGATGGAGGAGACAAACCAGACAGCCGTGATGGACTATGTCCTGCTGGGGCTCCATGGGCACTGTGACGTAGAGGTGGTCCTGTTTGTGCTTTGCCTGGGCATCTACTGCATGAATCTGCTGGGGAACTCCCTCCTCATGGTGCTGATCATGCTGGACCCCCACCTGCACAACCCCATGTACTTCTTTCTCAGCTACCTCTCCCTCATAGACAACTGTGGCACCTCCTCCTTCATACCTCTCATGCTCACCAACTTCCTACAAATCAGAAGTACCATCTCCTTCCCAGCCTGTGCCCTGCAGATATTCTTGACCCTGGCTTTGGGTACTACAGAGTGCCTGCTCCTGGCTGCCATCACCTATGACCGTTATGTGGCTATCTGCCACCCACTCAGGTACACAGAGCTCATGACTGGGCAGATGTGCATGCAGATGGCAGCACTGAGCTGGGGGACAGGCTTTGTCAACTCACTGCTACAGTCCATTCTGATCTGGTGCCTCCCCTTCTGTGGCCACAATGTCATCAACCACTTCTGTGAGATCTTAGCAGTGCTGAAACTCACCTGTGGGGACATCTCCCTTAATCCCCTGGTATTGATGGTGGCTACAACCATCCTGACAGTGACCCCTCTCTTGCTCATCTGCCTCTCCTACATTTTCATCCTGGTTGCCACCTTTCGGGTTCCCTCTGCTTCAGGCCGGCGCAAAGCCTTCTCTACCTGCTCTGCACACCTCACAGTGGTAGTGATTTTCTATGGGACCATCTACTTTATGTACCTCAAGCCTAAGGCAAAGAATCCCAATGTGGATAAGATTATCACACTGTTTTATGCAGTCATGACACCCTCACTGAACCTCATCATCTACAGCCTAAGAAATGCAGAGGTGAAAGCAGCTGTCACAGCTCTGCTTGGGGGAGTTTTGCACACCAGGAAATTAGCCAACTTTACTGTTGCCCTCTGTCTCTGTCAGGATGAACTAACCTATCTTGTGGTAATGGCCTCATATTTCAGTGGCTTAAAACCAATCGATTTCTTAGTTGGGGTTCTGATCTGAATCCTTTTCTTCTCCTTTCTGATACCCATAATGACAAAGCAGTTACCATCTGTAACATGGCTAGGCATCACAACAAAAGGAGAAGAGAATGTAACACAGCCTGAACTGACCTTAGTTCCCACTCAGAAGTGACACATGCTACTTCCACTCACACTCCTTTGATCAACACCAGGCTCATGGTCACATCTAACATCAAGGACAGGAGATTCACATGGAGAATATGTGTGATAGGACAAGAGGACTGAGAGGTTTGTGAGTACCCAATGACCATACACTATGCTGCAGATCCTATCCAGATGCTCGTAGAGATTTGGTTTCCTTTTCCTTCATGGTGTTTCCTCACAGGCTGCTGCCTGATCAATCATCTCAAGAAAGCCCAGCTTAGCTCACTCATAGCTCTCCACTGGGTCATCCAAACTAGATTGGAAATGTGCTTCTTGGGATTTCCTTCCCTTATGGGTGGGCTGTGTTTGCCCATAAGAGAAATGCACATAGGGTGGAAGGCAAAGGTGAACAGCACCAGGCCTTGGGGGATATTGTGTTACCAATGCACTGGCTCTCCTAGTTCTGGCCATGTTTCCTCCTTCAGCTGTCCTCAGTCTGGGCCAGGTTCAGCTCCATGGCAAAAGGTGCCAGCTACTCCCTCAAGTCACCTTTGTCATTGAATTTGAAGGCACTGAGAGCCAGACACTGGTCATCCTGGGTTCTCCGTTGCCCTTCCTCTCCCCCTTTCACACTCAATTTTCCTTTTGACTGCCAGCCAGGAGACCTGGAGCAGCTTTATGCCCAACACCTAATGCAGAGGTACCAGTTTTCATTGGTTTCTCCAGCTGCTCCCATGACTGTGTCCATCTAGTCTCTGAATGAAATTTCTTACATCTCTCATAGTGGTTTTGCCATTTAATGTGAAATCCCAATTGATTTATCACTCTTGTGATCAACAATCTTTCGTGGTTCCCCATCACCACAGCATTAAGTTCAAATTCTTTTGCTTAGTCTTCAAGTTCCCCAGAATCTGGCTACATCTGCTTCTTTGGCCTGATTTCCTCTCCCCCTCCACACAGGCTGGCCCCTTACTACATCCTCTGCGCTTTCTCCACCTCCAGGTCTTTGCTCCTGCTGTTCTCAGTCACACTGGGATGAGATTTCAAAGCCAGCTCAGACACCATCTCTTTCATGCAATCTTCTCTGATGCACTTTGAGACTGTCCTCTTTACATCCTATGGCACCTTTCCCTTGGTACTTCATCCTTTCTTTTGTGCGATTTCACCACTATTTGAGTTCCCTCAGGACTGGAAGTCAGCATATCTTACCTATTTCTATAGCCCTCAGGGCTTTCCCAGGAGCAGTTTTTCTGAACTAAATGTTCACCCAGCAGCTCACCATTGGGGCTTGAGCTCTGTGGTGCTGAATATGCTATAGGCAGTTGCCAGTGGTCAGGAATTAAGAGTGTGGCTGTGTAAAGATATGTGAAATGAGCACTAACACAGCTGACCACAGCCCCATCCTTATAGAAGGCAGAGCTGGTCTGGTTCTTGGCCTGTCACCAATAAGACAAGCTAGGGGAGAGACAAGGGCTCTAGGCCTGGTTTGAGTGCTATACCCAGCCTGGTTTTATTGCTAATCCCCTCCCCCATGAACCTATAGGCACCTCAAACTCAAAATGTCCAAAATTGAGTCATTTTCAACCTCAAGTGGTGGGACCATCTCAGTGGCACCATCACCCCAAGTAAGAAACATAGTGGTTATCCTAGACCTTCTCTCATTCCTCACACCACCTACATGTTCAATCAGTTATTAAGTCCTGCACCATCTATCTCCTAAGAGCCCTTAAAGTGGTCCCCTCCTTTCTACTGATGTCACATAAAGTTTTTACTATTTCTCTCTCAAATAGTGCAACAGTTGTATAACTACACTCTCATCTTCCAAACTCTCCCTAAAACCTGTCCCCTGCACCAGCCAGTTCCTCATTTCCTATTGAGCAAAGATCAGAGCCAGAATGGACAGAGGTACTTGGAAAATCCCCCAGGGAGAAGGCAGGAGTGGGTTTCAAGTAGATTTTGGCTATGGACAGGCTAAAACCTGTCCAACCACATCACTAGCTGCATTCCAACAGCACCCCACTACACGCACGCACAAATGCACATAGGCATACACAAACAAACATGGCCCATACACACTGCACTCTTCAGTTTTCTGAGTAAATATCTTTCCTTCCTGCCTGTGTCTCACCCTCAGTCTCCCCCCACATCCCAATACTCCACGGCCTTTGACTAGCATATATTGGATACAAGTCACACACTAGCCTAGGGAATATGCTTTGTTCTAAGTTTTTTACTGAAAGGGAACCAGATGGAATGATAGGAATCTCGTGGAAGGGATATAACATGGACTTGGCGACCTCAGAGAACACTCTCCCAACATCTTGGCATTATAGAAATTCATTTAATCCTCATTCAAGCCCCTCATTTCCAGAAGCCCCTTCCAACCCATCCTAGCAGAGTGAGGTGTGTCCTAGCTTGGTTGCCTATTCCAGTGTCTTCTGGATTCCACTAACTCTATCCTGAATCCCAGCTAATTGGGTTCAAGCATCCTAGTAACATGGCTCTATCCAAATGAGTATTGAAAGAAAATAAAATTTCTGATGTAAAAACAGACACCAAGGTCATATATCTTCATTCTCACAATTCATTTGGCCACATCATTCTCTACTAAGTAACTCCAAGGAAGAGATGTGATTGTAGGAGGAGAGGATAAAGGGAGATTTTCCTGGCATTTGAGGATCAAAAGCTTAGTCCCTAAAGGGAACAGAAAAAAACTTAAGGCACAGATAAAAGATTTGGGAGAAAACATGGCAAGTAACAATAAGGCTTCCCCCATCCTCTCCTTAAGATTAACAAATGGAGGAAGAGAAAGGAAGAGGAAATGAAGTGATATCACTGCCACAAAAAGATCCCAAAGGGAGGGGCCCTGAGCCAAGCCCCTGGGTGGGTCTGCAGGATTTAAAAGAGCAACTTATGCCTTGTTTGTCAAGTAAAACTCAGAAAAGGACCCCACAGTAGAAATGGCTTCATGGTGTCCACATAGCAAAGGCCTTAGACAATCTTGTAGGTCTTTGCATGTGGCACAGACCTTCAAACCAGAAGGGTTATATAGATAGGAACAAGATCTCTCCCTCATCCAGATGACTTATCTGGAATGCTAACTGGCAACCAAATGGGATGATGGAAGTCTCAGTGGATGGGTGACGCCATTCTCTCTGGAGGCCAGAGAGAATGCTCCTTTCAACATCAATATCTTGGCATTTTGTAAAACCCCCAGAACTCAGCTATGACCCTGATGGAAATTATTAAATCCCAATTAACAAAAGATTGTTTCTGGTACTCAGAAAAAAATGGAGGCTCAAAATAGAAGTGACATTCTTGTGATATTTCTTGCACAGCTGAATTTTGTACCTGTCACTTAATTTCCTGGCACCTCAGCTTCCTTCCTATGATGGGCTTATCAAGAAGGAGGTCTGTCTCACTGATTCAAGCATCTCAGCCTACACAAACACGTGCATGCTTATAGGTGACACACACACACACACACACACACACACACACACACACACACACACACCTCTTAGTTACTGCAGTCTAGGTCCCACAGGAATTGAAAAGTGGGCACCAGGAACTGTTTAGAAATGAACATAGGGACCAGATGAGAGGGATGCAGGAGTGTACATGATAGGGCAGAAGCCTCAGACAGTAGGCTCCCAGCAGCTCCTGTAGGCTGGGGTCCTATCACCCCTTCTATTACCTCAGGGACCCTTCTCCTTCTCTTCTCCCCACTCCCTGAGCCCAGGGGAAAAAGGCAGCACAGAACCAGCACATACTTCATTGGAGACACTCCAGATCCCACCTGCATCAATTCAGGATGCCAGCCACCCAGCCCCAGTTCCAGTTACGTCTGTCCTACAATCCTCCCTTTCCAGCACAGCACAGGCCCAGATGCTGCTTCTGGGAAGGAAGCCTGAGGCCAGAGTTGCTGAGTCTCTGGGAAAATCTTAAGATTCAGTTTCCCCAAGATGGACTCCATTTCCTCTGGAACAATGCCACATTCCTAACAGAGCAGTGTCTCCCTAGGAAGTAATTTTATATGTCTATATAGGAGGGCTCCATATCCTAGGGGCTCTATGCCCCTAGGAGGGACTCCTTGGTCCTGAGGGGGCTCTTTGCCCTGCATAGCTCCAGTCCTTAAGAAGGACTTCATGGTTGCAGAAGAACTCCAAGCCCTCAGGAAGTTCCCCATGTCCTTGGAAGGGCTCCAGGTCCCTGGAAGAGTTTGATGTCCTTGAGAAATGCTCCATGTCCTCAAGAAATACAACCATCTCTTGACACCAGGAGGGCTCCACATTCCCAGGAAAATCCTTAGGAAGGGTTCATAACCCCAGGGGCCTGGCCCAAAGCCCCACTCAGCTGGCACAGATGCTGCTGACAGTGGTCCCTCCTGAGCCCACAAGGCCCAGCTCCTCCTGCTCATTGATGCACAGTTGGTATCCACAGCCCCTGGCCCGGGCTCCAGACGGGACCCGGTGGTCAGTCTTGGCACGAGGAGGCAGTAAGAAACCCACGCTGCCAGCAATAAGCATATGCCAAATGCTATGAATGTAGAAGTAGTTGTCCCGGGTCTCCACAAAAGCGTACAGGAGGACAGCACTGCCTGCAATAAGGCTGCCTGGGCACAAGTAGAAAAGCCAGCGGCGCCACGTGGGTGGGTAGCAGTGCCGGCGGCGGACGCTGCGTACTGTCTAGGGGAGGCAGAGAAATGGGGCTCAGAAATGTAAGGCCCTGGGACCCAAGCCAAAGCCAGTCATGCTCAGGCTTCCCATGAGCCCTAGCTGTGACCTAAAGGCACCTGCCAAGACTACAGTGTACACGATGAATAGCAGGTGGTAACAAGAATCCATGCCCACCTTAAACGGAGAGCAGATGGCCAGGGCCCTACATCCAAGTCTTCCTCCCTTGCCTCCCAACACACACAGCCCTCCCAGCCCTTACCCAGGCTGTGGCCAAGATTCCCAGAGCGAAGAGACTGGGTCCAAGCAGGTTCCAGAGTCCATGTCGGTCAAGCTGCAGAGCCATGGATAGCAGCATAGCCCCCAGTAAATACAGCACCTAGGGAAAGAGGACTCCAGGGCTGGGCTAATGCCAAGTGACAGCACTCTAGGGACTGAGCCAGAATGGACAGAGGTACTTGGAAAATCCCCCAGGGAGAAGGCAGGAGTGGGTTTCAAGTAGATTTTGGCTATGGTTGTCCCCCAGGGCCCAATCCAGACTGACCTGCTTTACCACGGGCTGTAACCGAGCCATGGCAATGACAGTGACCCACACAGACATTAGGGAGCCCAGGAAATCACAGAACTGTAGCACATCGTAGTCCATGATGCAGAAAACCACAATGCCTGGCTGGTCACAGGCATGATAGAACTGGAGGAAGAAATGACAGGTGTTAAAGGAACTTGGGGCCAAGATCTAGGTCTACAAAACTAGAGAAAGAGGCCACAGGGGTGGTATACTGCTGTCAGAGAAGCAGAGGTGAGAGGCCACAGGTGAGAAGAACCAGGAAATGCCCAACTCCCCACTCCTGAGAAGAATGTGGTAAGGAGGCCAGGTCTGCCTCATAAGCCATAAGCATCTGGAAGTTTTGACCTTGGTCCTCGCCTTCTAAATCTTTCCACTTCTGGAATGTGCTGTGAAGTGTGCCAGGCCAGGAATAGGGGAGCACACATCTCTCAAGATGAGGTCAATCCCTTCCCTCTCTCCTCATGCTCATCATAGGTTCCATCAATAATCGCCATCCCTGGCCCATGCTTTGGGTCTAGCTCTGGCCTCTTTGAAAGCCTAGACCCGCCAATTCTCTTAAATGTTCCAGTTTCTCCTGATAGATGGATCGGATTATGAAATGGGCTTCACTTTCAGGACTTGCACACACTGGCCTTCTTCATCCCTTCCCATCCAGTGCCAAGGGGAGCACACAGTAGGCAAAAAAGGCAGTCATCAAGGCCCAGGAGAACAAAATGGTGCTTCATACCACAGGGAACAATATGGGGAAGGGACAGTATCCACCTCTCCTACACTGCGGAGAATTAATGTTTGACTATGCCTGAGATTTGTTTATTTTTCAGATTTTTCTCTTACACATGCTGATTAATTGTTGATTGATTTTGTTCTTAAACAAATCAACATTTTTATCTTTTTCTATTTTAGCTATAAAATACTGATTATTCTCCACTTCTAAGACCAGATTGTAAGCACTACAGCCACCAAATTACCCAAACTATTTCACATTTTAGAGTGTTTTTTTTCAAACATCTTTTTATATTTCAGGCTTAACTAAGCATTTGCTTCATATACATGACTTTCAAGTATGTAGAAAGGAATGTCCCAAAGTGTCTGGAAGAACTTGTAATGAATCATTTGATCAAAAATAAAGGAAGATACAGATCAGCAGTGTTGAATTAACCAAATAGTGAAGACACATTAAGAGCTGACTTTCTCTAGGAATTTCTATGCACTGAAAAAAAAGACTCGGGGGAATGCATATATTGTCTCTGAAGTAGAGATGTTTTAGAGAAATCATCTCACTGATATTCTGTGACTAGAATTCTCCTAATACAATAAAAAGTCATAGTGATTGTTTCAGGTTGTGGAAAATCCACAGGAGAAGGGTTAAATTAAATTGCCATGTGAGGGAACTGTTCCATTGAAATGTGTGGGTTTATTTTTAGATTGGTATTTTTTGTCAACAGCAATAAAAAGTGGTAGAAATGACACAGAAAAACAGGAATTTAAAAATTTCCATTACAAACTGGATTCTATTAAAATAATTCTAATCCAAATTAATGACTTTCTCAGATTTGGATACTATATATGAGGACATTTGTATGTTTTATTTCTTAATTGGTACAGTTATACATAATAGTGGGATTCACTGTGACATATTTATACATGCACATAACACAATTTGGTCAATCTAATTCCTCTTTCACTCCTCTCCCACTTTTTCTACTGGTCTCCCATCTATTTTCAAGAGTTTTGTGCCCCCATCCCACCTTCTTTCCTTTGTTCTCTCTAGTATCCAAATCAACCCTTGATCTTATAAGTCAAACTTATTTTACTTAACATAATATCCTATCTGAAGTAAATTTGGGAAAATTATCCTAAATTCTTTTTTCTATACAATTTAACATTTTTATAATATAGTTCATCTAATGCTCCAAAACAGGGTACCCATGCACACATTGGGATACTTAAACTCAGCATATACTGTAACTTAACTGTCACTCTCATTTTTTTGTTTCCTAAATTCATTTTCTCTTGAAAACACTTTTGGGATTTTGCTAAGGGCCACTGAGAATTACATGTGGCAGGTCAAGGAACTGAAGAGGTAATGAGATGGTGGGCTTGCTGCCAGGATGTCAGCAATCAGCAAGGAAGGCTGCACAGCCCACGATGTGGGCTCTAACTGGGCCTTTTGGGATCTGATTATAAGTAGCACTTTGAAGGATCTGTGGCTTGCACCAAAGGGGTGAGCATTGCACAACTGCAGTGTTCTTCCTGGTTTGGTTTGGTATATCATTTAAGAACTGGAGAAGGGCTAGGGATGTGGTGCAGTGATACAGTACTCGCCTAGCATGTATGAAGTCCTGGGTTCAATCCCCAGCACTGAAAAAAAAATTATCACACTGGGGCTGTAGCTTAGTGACAGAGCACTTGCTTAGCATGCCTGAGGCACTGGGTTCTATCCTCAGCACCATATAAAAAAATACACTAATTAATTAAATATAGGCATTCTATCCATCTACAATTACAAATTTAAAAAAAAAACTATCACAAGAATGTGGGGAGAACTACTAATCTAAGGTCATGAATTTATATATGCCAGGATATCAGAAGAACAGAAGTCAGATTAGAAATTTATGAATAACTTCACTGTCCAGGATATCAGAAGAGCAATATATCAATGATTATTCGTAAGGGACCCGGAGTCAGGCTGAATGAGAATCTAGGCTCTACCATTCACCTTCTCCCTTAAACAAAGTATAAAACTTTCCTTCATCTACAAAAAGTTAAAATTAAAAAAGAATAAAAAGACCTACCTATTATATAGTTCTACTGTAAGGATTAAATTAGCAGAGTGTGACACAACACATATTCAGTACATGTATGTCTTTTTGCTGTTATTATCTGAACTGCTTGGCTACATACAAAATCAACAGCAAGCTTGTGGCCTGTTTTTCCCCCCATATTTCATATCTGTAAACTTTTGAATTATAAACCTGCTCTCTGCTTCTGTGCCCTGGTTAGGAACCCATGTAACAATCCCAGGAGTATAGTATCCTAGATTTTAAGACAAGGAACCCGATTGTCATCTACTGCCCTGGTACTATCAACCGCAACATGACCAATGCTTCCTCAAATGGAACTGCTGCAGAATGAAACAAGTCTAGACTCCTGAAAGAATGGGAAAGGAGAGACTATAGGAAACCTTCCCTGGAAACTGGATGACTAGGACCTCTCATTTTGGCCCATAAAATAAAAGAAAAGGAGTCAGAGAAGGACTTCAGCCAACACCTAAAGCCAGAAGCTCTTCCTTACTCTCTTGCTTCTTGCCTGGTTTGAGAAAGTGGTAGCTCTCTCTCTCAGCACTCCTACTAGGGAAAAGAAGGTCTTTTGTTCTCAAGTCAACATGTCATTGAATCCAGAAAAGGAAAGGTCAGCCAGCCTAGAACACTCTGGAGGCCAATGCCCAAGATGCTTGTGCCAAGTCCAGGGGACTGAATATGCTCTCCCCACACACTCCACGCTCCTGACACACTGAAGCACTCATACCAGTTGTGAATCACATTCCACCTTCATGAAGCCAAGAGTGGGCTGGTGGAACAGCTGTTACTATAGGATTTGGTGAGCAACAGTATGGAGGGCATCTGGCAATGAGAAAGGGAGACAGAGTCTAATATAAAAATAGAGTGAGCCACTATCAGAGCAGGCCTGAAAAGGGACCCAACCAAGAAAAACTGGGCTATGTTCTTCTCATGCAGCTTAAAGGGTCAAGGTCTGTCTATTTGTAATGTGGACATATGTCTGATCTAGTAATGCTGGACACCAGGGAGGCACCAGTGGTTTCTGTGATATTCTTGTTGCCAAGACATGAGGACAGTCTGAATCCCTCTAAGATTCCTGCAGTACTCATGGGCAGGCACTCTATGTCACAAGATGGCAAGAACAGATGAGATGACAAGATCCCTAGATGTAGAATCTTGGTGGGCAGAAAGTCTCCTTGGGGGAAAATCACATTAGTAGATTCACTTCTCTACATTCCCTAATAGCTGAAATTTTTGTTTGGGATATGAACTTTTATGGTTAAGAGAAGTAGAAAAATTCAGGGGAGGAATCATGGAGATTCCATTATTGAGAATGGAGGGACTCCAAACTACAAATATTTCCAGGTATGCTGGCATACATCGTAGCCCTTCACTACTCAAAAGGCTGAGGTGGGAGGATCACTTGAGCTCAGGAGTTCCAGACAAGCCTGGGTAACATTGTGAGACCCCATCTCAAAACAACAACAACAAAATTCTACAAATCTATATCAAAATGCACTCCTTTGAGCTGGGATTTTAGATCACATTGCCATAGCCCATGATATCTCAGGACCAAGTATCTGAGACCCAGGCTTTCCTACCCGTCTCTAGATCTCCTCTGCCTTCCAAAAGTTCCTATGAGAAGTCAAGAAGCCCATGGTGACTGAATGGGAGACATATCTTCATGCGCTACAGATGAACATGCTAAAGATAATAGAAATTCCCCCAGGATGATTGAGAACATGAGCACAAAGGAGCTAGAGCTCACATATCAAGAAAGAACATGAGGGGCTGGGGTTGTGGCTCAGTGGTAGAGCGCTTGCCTCACACCATACAACCCTGGGTATAATCCTCAGCATCACATAAAAATAAATAAATAAATAATAAAGATATTATTTCCATCTACAACTAAAAAATTTTTAAAAAAGAAAGAAAGAAAGAACATGATGGTGAAGACGCAATGCAGAGATATGGGTAAAAGCATAGATTTCCTGTCCCCACCCAGAGGAGATCAGAGTGAAGGTATAGACATACTTCTGTATTGTCTTCTGGCCCAGTGTGCTGAATAGAGTTGTCTTTGGCCCTCCAGAAGGACAGAGTATGGGGCAGCTAGAGTCTCACCCTGTTGTATTCAGTTGCAAACAGCTTTGTTCATTTTTACCCCAAGGTCTTTACCAAAACTATCACTTTCAATGTATGCCATGGGAGGTTGGAATACTACTATAAAAGCCACCCTAAAGGTATGCATCCCCCAGCCTGTAGAGAACATGATGGAAATGCAGACCCTCATGTATCACTATGGACAAGAACATGGTAAAGAGAAAGATGCATCACATACCGTTGAGAAGAACATGGTGAAGGTGTAGACGGCAGCTTCTAGCACATACCGGCTCCGAATGGCCAGGACCACAGGTGGCAAAAACATGAGGTTGCTTAGGCAGAGTAGGAGCGTGGACAGCAGCTGGAATCCATAGGTGAGTGCATCAGCACTGTCGGTACAGCCCCAGCCCCGCCACCCTGTAGGTAGGGAGGACACAGGGTAGAGAACAGGAGGTAGCCACAAGTTCAGCAGATACTTCTGCTGGCCCCCAGAGTCCTAAGCCCATGTTGGGGCCCAGCATTTCCCCACTCCAAGCCACCTCCCAGGGTCAGGAAGGCCAGCATGCCCACTCCCTTGCCAGCATGCTCACCAGCCTTGCACTCGCAGGCTGCATATAGGTAATTGTGTGTACGCAAAAGCTTGCACTGGCCGTAGGGTCCACAATCATCCACACACGGGGACAGGAAAGTGCGCAGCCGCACTTCAGCAGTTGCGTTGTGACACCGCACAAACCTGTACACACAATGACTGTTACCTGGAGCCGGGGTCTTCCCCACTCCACCCCCATCCATGTTGCACTGCTCACCGAGACCCTACACCACACAAGGAGCGGAGAGTCAAGAACCAGGTCCCTGTCTGTGGAAATGGGATACGTAGCCTGGCCATTCTGGAGGTGGCACTGACTGAGAGGAGGAAGCCAGCCAGGGATTCTGAAGAGGGAAGGGAGAGGGAAGAAGGAAAAAGCATGAAAGACAGGGAGGAGAAGCAGTCAGCCTGGGGTCAGGATCTAGGAACCTTCTACCCACCTTTACCCACTGCCCAGAGACCCTGTCCTTCCTCCACACCATCTCCCACCAAGCCCAGACATCAGCCTCCTCTCCTTCCTACTCTTCACCCCACCTTTGGAACAGGTCACTGCAGCATCCCCCAGGCTCAAAGGCACCTCATGAGTCAGGCATCCAAACACTGTCACATTTTCTTGGCGCACAGAGCTCTGTAGGAACAGGTATTGAGATGAGGTTGTCAGATTCTTCAGGTGGGTCCACCACCTCCCACCAGACTCCTACACCAGCTACCCTTCCAAACCTCACTGGACCTCACTTAATCTAAGGCAAGGTTTGCCTGCCACTCTGGTCAGACTACTTCAGATCATTTATTTCAGAGACAGGATGACCAGTAGAAGTATGACCAGAGAAGAAGTGGCAGATAAAGAGAGATCTGAATACTAGGGGCCCAAGGCATCAAGGTTGTTTCAACTTTGGGGAATCTAAAGGGAAACATCAGAGGGCTGTTCAAATACAATAGGGATACAGTGAACACACCTCACCAAGATCAGATGTCAGTAACAGGGAACACTGTGCAGACAGAGAAGGGCATTGAACTGAGTACTTTCTGCTCACTCTATAAACTAAAACTGCGCTAAAAAGGTAGTTTATTAATTTTATTTTATTTATTTATTTTGATGCCAGAGACTGAACTCAGGGGCACTCAACCACTGAGCCATATCCCTAGCCCTATTCTGTATTTTATTTAGAGACAGGGTATCACTGAGTTGCTTCGCACCTTGCTTTTGCTGAGGCTAGCTTTGAACTCAAGATTCTCCTGCCTCAGCCTCCCAAGCCGCTGGGATTGCAGGCATGTGCCGTTGTGCCTAACACGTCTATTAATTTTTTTAAAAGGACAGGGATAGATTTACTAGCTATGACTTCTGAGCAAGACAAAGATCAAAAAAAAAAAAATCTTGCAGGCAGACTTTGACAGAATGTCAGAAATATCACTGGCAAAAGGAGCTACCCAAACAAGGACTGCCTGGCCACAAGAATTGGTGAGCCCCTCTTTACAGAAAATATGCAAGAAAAAATGAACAATTACCAATTACCATTGGAGAGGCCCTCTGCAAAGGCAGTCAGCCTACAAAAATGGAAACTCAGACCACTCTGAGTTGCTCTGGCTGACCCAGTCTGTTCTCAGCAGAGTCAATATGCAGAGCATGCTTTCTGACCAAAACTGGACTGAGACAAGTTCTCTTAAAATGGGAGCACGGTCTTGTTGGATAGGTGGAAGTGACCCATTCAATAGCTTAGGTGGAAGCAGTCTGGACTGGCTTTTTGGAAGAAGCAAGGCCCTCCACACCGCTGACATCTTCCCCTTCAACTCCCCCACAGGACAACCACTCCATTCTACAAAAGAGTACCGCATTGAGCTGGAGCTCCAGGCTGAGGACACCTCCACTGTCCAGAACTGGCAATAGCCTCAGGGCAAACACAGCTGGGCGCTCAGGTGGAAGAGCCACACTGGGTCCAAAGAAGATGTAGAAGTGGACGGAGAAGGTGTCCAGCTCATTGCGCAGAGTCGGGCGCACTGGCCAGCAGTGCTCAGGTGGAGATGTGGCCTCAGGCCCCTCTGCAGGAGACCTCAGGGATGGTGGCTCTGGAGGAAGTGGTTGGTTGCCCAGTGATTGAGGCATGTTCATAGCAGCTCCAGGGACCAGGGCACGGGACAGACTGGGCTGTGGGCACTCTGTAAAGCAGAAGAAACCAGAGCTGACACCTGTAGCCCTCATAGCCCTACAGCCACACCACAAACCAGAACTGAGCCAGACAGGAATTATCAAAGTATATGAGGGGTAAGAACTAGAATATGATCTCTCTTGGGAGTGTAGGGCATCCAGCTTGCAGGACAGGGTCCAGGTGTTTCCCAGTGGACACAGCTAATATAACATCATGTTGAAGGAATCAAGGTCATCTGTCCCTCCCCTAAGGGCAGTGAAACACTGTTGAAACAGGTAACTAAGTATGACAGACCGTCTCACTGAATTGCATGGACTTTGGCAATGATAGTTTCCCCAGAAATCCTAGCTGTTCCTGCCTACCCCAGGAATTGAAAGAAGTTTAAATCAAGAAAAATAATGAAGAGTCATCAACTGTCTCAAGGCAGTGCAAAACAATGATCTCAATGCCATTAATGATTTCGAGGCCCAAATTGTGGGGGCTTCAGGGAATGTGAAGAAACCTGGGTGGGATGGGGAAGATTGTAGAGATATGGCAGAGGGTCACTGAACACAGCAATCCAGATCATTTCCCAGTCATGGATGTTTGTACAGCCTGAGTAACTGCGGTACATGTTAGGGTTCTGACCTTGTAGCCACACACATAGCTGGAAGCGGATGGTCCTGCCAGGGCCCCGGTATGATGTCTCCACACGCACGTAGACCCAGTGCCCCCAGGGGGGCAGTGCCAGCTCCAGCTGGCATACTGAGGCACCTCCACAGGCCACGGAGCTTGAGTTGTGCAAGGGTGGAGCCTTGGGACGTAGGCGCAGTGTCAGAGGGCAGGCAGACACCCCTCGGCCCCCCACACACACCAGCTGCGCTGAAACCCTGTAAGTAAAGCTGGGCACAAAGACCCTGGGCAGAGGAGAGGTTGGGGGCAAGAAAGGACAGTGAGGTGAGAGGGACACCAGAAGGAGCGAAACATGAGGAAGAAGGGAACAGGGAGGGGATAGGAAACACAGGAGCATAGGTGGCCTTTTCAAGTCTTGCCCTCTATGCTAGAGAAAAGAGGAGGCAGGAATCCAACCCACCCTGGGGGTTCTGGGTCACCCAGCCATCTAGTTTAGCCAGAGGATGAACAGGACCAGGCAGGTGGCTGAGAAACCAAAACAACCCTGCCATCTGCTTAAGATCCAACAAGGAAGTGAAAAGGGGCCCAGTATAGAGTATCTGACTTACTTGTACAGGGCTGAGCGATTGTGTGGAAAAAGGGTTTGCTCTGAAGGTCGGCCAGGAACCAGTACAGCCACGTCCAGCAAACGCCGGACAATCAGCTGCGGTTGAAGGAGATACTGACACTCATCCTGGAGACCCTGGGACAGAAGCAAGGGTGGCAGGAGCAGGAGAGACAGCAGGGGTGCTAGTAAACCAAAGCTAAGGAATCTGCTAAATAGATTAGAGAGAACCCTCCCTGCCCATCCCCCTCCCCTGTCCACCTGATCTCAGGGCTCTGACTGGTCTTTCTAAGCTCCGGTCCTTCCTGCCTGAGCAGTCATTTCTGACCTCCTCTGTCCTACCTGGGTCTTCAAAGTCTACTGTGATCCTCAGCACTGACAGATTTGGGGACTTAAGGCCAAACCCACCCAATAATCAGGCCCTTGTGCTTCTCCCAACCCAAACCTCTCTCTTTAACATTCCTATCTAGCCCCGGGATGCTGTAATTTCAAATCACCCCATTCCCTGACCAGAACACTGGCTCTCTGGGGGGTGGGGGTCAGGGGAAGCTCATTCAAGCCTTCCTAGCCAACTCCCACCACCACCACCACCACCATCGGAATCATTCACTGTTTTTATGTTCCACCTTGTTCCCTCCCTTGTCTAGTTTCTGCTTTGATACTCCCAGTGAGGGTTACTCATCATCTCTCAGGCAACCTCCAGACTCTTTGTAACTTGAATACAAGAACCTTTGTTTTATTTTATTTTTGTTTCTTCAGATATAAAGCCAAATGTAGTATACAAAATACATAATAAATGTCTGTTTAATAAATGAATCAATAGGGGCTGGGGTTGTGGCTCAGCAGCAAAGCGCTTGCCTCGCACATGTGAGGCACTGGGTTCAATCTTCAGCACAACATGAAAATAAATAAACAAAATAAAAATAAATAAATTGGGGAAGCTCGAACATTTTTGAAGCCAAAACCTATCATCTTTGAATCCCCTTCCCACCTCTCCGCCCTTAAGACCCACAGTTACACCTGTCTCCTCAGCCTGAGACTATTTATTCTGACATTGGAGGACAACATTTCCCCCAGCTTATCTTGTCTTGGACAATTTACCTAGCCCATTCTTCTCTACTGCACTGACACCACCCCAGCCAACTGAGCCCCATTACTCCAGTGAACACAGTCCCATTTGTTATGGTTCCTCTTCTCCAGCATTTTCAGATACATAATTCCAAAAACCTAACAGTTAAGGGATAGAGTGGTCTCCTAATTTGTTTCCTATAATCTTCTGGACAAATGGTCTTCTGCTGGTCCAAGAAAGTAAGGCCATGACCCACTTATGTGGTTATTCCGACCAGGACATACCTCCAAACCTTGTTCTGAAATAAAATTTCTAGGCCCTGACATTCCATTGAGTTTCATGCCATGGAATAACCCAGTCAAGATAATGACTCCCTGCCAAGGTCCATGAGGTTGGAAGGAGGCCTTGAGAGATGATAGCCAGAAGATCTCACTATCCTCTTCCTGGAACACAGAATGGCATCCCCAGTGCCTAGCATGGATCTGGCACACACACTGGGTGCTGAAGAAAAACAGCCATCAAGTTGAAATAATAGCCATCAAGTAAGGTAAGTGTCAAAAGAGGGTTCTTCCAAAGAGCTACTGAACAATCTAGTTGCTCACAAATTTCCCTCTCTGATATACAAAGCACATGTCTGTCATTTATGGTGTCATACTCTAAGGATCAGAAATACTCTCAACAAGGCATTTTCAGTGGCCCCCCTCTTAAGTTGGAAATCACCACAAAAATCTTTCAGTGAGTGAGTCCTGAGGGTGGGGCTCATGCTCAGGAAGTAGCCCATTTCCTTGCTAGACAGTTCAGGGATATAAACACTGCTCCACATTTTGTTTGCTATTTGCTGTGGGCTTCAGTAAGGATCAGATGTCATGACTTCTCTAGTTAAAATGGGCTCCTTCCTTCAACTGTAAAACATGCATGTCCAGCCCCTTCCCTCAATGTGGAATAGAAAACAGAGAAGTTACAGGGCAGAGAAAGGGCCCAGAAGTCAGGTCCTCAAGAACTGACAAGGCAGAAACCATGTAAGAGAGTTCAAACTAAATCAACAGAGCAAGTCAACATTAACAGCCATGGAAGGAACAGGTTCAAAACAAAGAAGCTCAAGAAACCAGAGAGTCAAGAATTAGAAGTAGATGAGAAACAATCTGAAAGATCCTGCTGTGGAAGACAAGGTAGATGGATTCTGGAATGTCTTTGTATGGGTGAGCTGCATTTCTTTAAAAGATGGAAGATACCCAAAGAAACTTGGCCTTCTCTGTGGAAATAGCCTATTATTGACCCAGCTCCCTTGCCCACAGTTGTCAGCACCAATCAACAGGAAAGTAAATGATGGCCAGAGAGACTGCAAGGGGCAGAAGCAGAAGCAGGGAGACCATTTAGGAGTTTAACATGGTGACCCAGGAGAAAGCTAAGAGAAGGTACACTAAGAGTGGAAATGGAGAAAAATGGAATTGAAACACTTCAGAAGTTGACAAAAAAAATTTTCTTTATCGATTGGTTATGGAGAAAATAGGAATCAAGACAGTGACGTTTACTAAGAAGATAGCTGGAAAAAGAAGAGGCTTGGATTGGAAGAAGTGAAATGGGAATCAAAGAGTTTTTTACCTTTAACTTTGCTTTGATTTGTACATACTAAGCTTGAAACATTTCTTGGACATCCAATTGCAGATGCCAAATAAGCAGTTGAAAATTGAGTTTGAGATTCAAAGAAATTAGGACTGGCTGCCTACTCTTAAAAGGCATTAACTCATAAATGATATTTTAAACAATTGTGCTGGTTACAGCAAGCAAGAGAATAAAAAAATAAAAAGGAGGTGTTCTAGGACCATTCATCGGGTCACTACAGTACATACAGATCAAGCAGAGAAGCAGCCAGGAAAAGAGAAAGAGAGGGGGGTCGGGGGTAGTGGGAAGGAGAACAAGGACAGTGCTATAATGTTACGAAGGTCAAGAGGAGAAAGCACTTCAAGAAGGAAAGAGTAATATAAGAAACTAGTTAACAGCTGATGACAAGTTAACTCTGAGGAGAGAAACTGGGAACTGGGAGGAGAAAAAGGGAAGACTTACTTTTCACTGTATGCCTTTTTGTACCATTTGAATGTTGTACCAGGTGCATATATTACCTATTTGAAATATATAAATACAATAACTTAGAAGGAGGAGGAAAAATAGCAAAGGTACTATTAGTAGATTTGAACCACTTCAGGTGAGATTGAGTCATACTTAGTCCTAGTTAGTGGATCGAACAGGTTCTTTTCCTCCATAAACTCAGCTTCTTTGTTTTCTTTTTGGTTGTTTTCTTTATTTCACCTTTTATTTAGTTTCAAATTTTAGACCCAGAAGAGGAAGGCTTTGAGAAGAACCTACACCCATCCATGTAGGAGAACTTTCTCCTTATGAAGTATCCTTATGAGCCATTTGGGTGCCAGCTGAAATCTACAAGCCAAAGGCCAGCCTCTCCAGGCAGGCTGGCAAATAGGCACTGTAGAACAGGAAAGGCAAGGATATTGGGAACAGGGAAACAAGACAGAAGTAGTTGATACGAAGATGGCAACAAGGGAAGGAGGAGAAATGAAGTCAGTTTGGGATATAAGAGTTGAGAAGGTGGCAGGAGGGCAAAAAAAATTGCCAAGCCTCCACCATGGATCAGACAATGTGCTGGGTACTAGTAATAAATAATGCAGATATGGGCTCTAGCGGAGTGTGGGACTGAAGCTCAGAAGAGCAGCCTATACCAGATAAATTACTTCCTTCTTATAACCTTTCCAGGCTCCTCGACAGTCTCAGGATACAGTTCAAACTTCTCGGCCCTTCAAGAGATGACTTCCATTAATCCCTCCACCTTCCTCACCCAACCTAACACCCAGCCCACACTGAACTACTCCAGTTCTCCCTTCTGAACTTTGGCCTATGTTACTCCCATTATATGGAATGCCTTCCCTCCTCATCCTTAGGTCTTACTTCCTCTAACATTTACCAAATATCACCTTCAACAAACTCTCAAACTGAATTAGCCATTTCTCCTTTGTCCTCTTAAAACATTTCCGGTATCTCACCAATATATATCTTATTTACCCCAGTGTTCCCAGCACCCAACACAAGGCCTAGTACAAGCAGGTGCAAAAGGACTAAGGAATAAAGGCTATCTGAGCTTATCCCCAGAGTTGAGGAAGATCCTAGAAACAACACTGCCTTTTCATTGTTGGAATTCTTTAGCTCTCACCTAAGTCTATTCCTTATTCCCCATAACTTCCTATGTTTGACGAGTCTCACAGGAATTCAGAACAACCATGGTACAAGGACTACACAAGTAGGGAGGATGGAGGAATGTTCTGGGCATAAACCCATGGGTTTGAGTGTGGAAAACTAGCCATGGTATGGAGAGCTTGGAGGTGCGTATAAGAGTTCAGATGGCAATCAAATTCTTAGAAGGATCACACACAACTAACCTCTAGAGCAGGACTGGTTAAAGAGTTACATCTTCTTGCCACCTCATGAGCAAGAGCTATGCCCTTTCCCGCTAGTCACATTGCAGCCTGGGAGCCCTACTGGCTAAGGCTCCAGCTACAGTAGCAAGGACTTGTTCTAAATAGAAGTAAATAAGCATGGAAGACCTGGTTCTTTTCTTATTACCCAGCTCTATTTAATCTGAGCACTTTGAATCATGCTTTAGGTTTAGAGCAGCCTTTCTCTGTACTACTATCTCTGATTCCCCATTTTCCCAATTTGGCAGCCATAAGAAACCCTGTCCACTTCTACTCAGGCCACAGCTGCCATAATCCCAGCCCAGGACTAAGCCCCAGGATCCTCTGCTCATTTAGGAAGATTATGGATAATTAGAGAAGGGATTGAAGAGTCTCCCCATCAGTTCTCAAAAAGCAAGTCAAGGATCAGAGTTGGGATTAGGAGCAGGTTCTTTAAGATTTGGCCAAAGACCCATGAAGACATTCCTCCCTGGTTCTGATACAGCTCAAGGCCTACCTAGATCCCAGAGCCTTTTCCAGGTAAGCTTCCAGCATGAACTCATCCAGAGGGCTCCCAGGCTCTCTTCCTCATCACTCTTAGGAAAACTAGGCCTATTATCGAGGCCTCCAGAGGCTACCTCATTCCTAGTTCATGTCTCTGCCAACAACAGAGCCAGTGTACTTGTCCCTGTGCAATTCACAGCTCATTCAAAGGCATTATTAACACATGTTCTTAATGCTGGACTCCAACAGGAAGTGAAGAGGTGAGTCTGACACAATCACTGTCTCATTCCTCAAGAAACTTATCCTGGAGAGATATATCAAATATTGACCTGGGTGGGAATTTCTTCCCCTCCCAATTATCAGTGAACAAATTCCACCAGCTTTCTTATTTTATAATGTCCTGTTCTTTAAATATTTGCTCTGCTCATGCTTTGACCTTTGCCCTTACTAACAGCCCCACACATATGGCTATCCCACTCTGACAATGTCCAAATCATCATGCCCTCCTCCCTTCTCCAACAAACAGGAGTAGGAAACTTACAGCTCTCCTTACAACTGCGAGGAAGCCCAGCCAAACACATGAGAGTGGCAGGAAAACACTGTGACATTTCCTTCCTCTCCCAACCAGAGAAGCACCCTGACCTTTAACCTGCCCTTTAGACTTTAATAATCTCTGCTTTGTAAAATCAGTGCTGATATTTAAATGAAATAAAGGCCAAGTCATAAAGGATACTGGCCACCCAAAATCTCCTTTTAACAGAAGAGGGCTTCTCGTATGGTTTCCACAGGGTGAGGAGTGCTGTCTGAAACTATGATGGATGAGCAACATACTCCCTCTTGTTCTAGAGATTAGGCTGTGAACTAAGAGAGACTTCAGGGATCTCACCAGCCAAAATGTAAACAAGATCCTAGAAACAACACTGCTAAATTTTTACAGCAGATTTGACCAGTGCTGAATTTGTACAGCAGATTTGACCAGTCTCTTGTTGGCTTCTGGTCACCTTGATTAACCCTAGTAAGTTCCAATAGGAAGGGACACTACACCCAAGTGCCAGAACCTCTAATTCCAGGTTATGGACTTTGTCTTCATTTTCCTGGAACCACTATATCTCCCTAAGGCTCCCAAGTTGTATCTTGCAGACTATCTCACCAAATGACCTGCTGGCCTGAAGCCATGCTCTACCACAACCACCCTTGTGCTGCTGCCCACCCTGGCTCAAGATTAGTGTGACTGGTAGCCCATGCAATAAATTCAGCAGAGATGGAGAGGCAACTCTGATCCCTCCTACCCTGGGCAATATACACCCACCTTGACAGAGATGTGGCCATGCGCCTGGGGAAGGTGGGCAGCCAAGAACCAGTCCCCAGGTAACGGGCTGCTGACATTAAAGATGCCTGAGGTGCGGTTGGGCAGTGTCCAGCTGAGGGTCAGTGAGAAAACCCCAGGCACAGCTGTGTCCCCTGGGAAGTGTGTATGCAGGGGATTGATGACAGGGGGTGCCCCGGACCGGAAATACCTGAGGGACCAGAATTAGGAGAGAAGGAAAGCAGGCAATGGAATAGGAGATAGGAAATGGGGGAAATAAAGGAGAACTGTAACTTATCATCAGAAAAACAAATGGATTCCCTATACTGACCCATACAATAACGTGGTTCCAGGTTAGAAGTTCAGGCTATAAGGGGAAAAGGGTCAGCTCAGTTGCTCACACTATTATACAGTAGTCAGGAAGTAGTTAGATGACAGAGTTCACGGCCCTCAGTCACACTCCAATATGGATAAGGGTCAAGATCAGGGTCAAGAGATCAGTTTACACACTCATAAAGTCACACTTTAGTTTGGAAAGTGTTCTGGATTTAGAAGGGGAAGTGGGAGGGCAACCTAGTCACTTACACAGTCACACTTTGATCTGGGCAGTGATCTCCAAAGGTTCCTCCCTGCTCCTTGAATATGATGAGGTTCCAAACTGCCAGGAATGTGTCTTCAGGAACATGGAAGTGGAAGAGCTCGGTGCTGGCAAAGGAGCGAAAAGGACTCAGCTTTCGGGGTGAGCAGGTGGAGTAATCAGTCAGGAAAAGGCCTCCTAGGGAGTAGGAGAAAGAGAAAAGAGCAGAACAGAACAGAGGGCATTTCCATTAGGCCTGCCAGTCACTCTAACCATAGCACCAAATCAACAAATGTTCTCCTCCAACCCAGGAAGTAGATCTCATGATGCCCTAGTAAGCATTTGGTATAATCCTTATAGGGACCTTGTTAAGAAGGGGGAAAAAAAAGGAAAAAGAAAAAATATCTTATTTTACAAATAAGGAAACTGAGGCTCCTACCTAGACCAAACTGAGGATTTAAAACCAGGGCCCTTTAGATAATCTACAGCTGCCCCCTTACTTAGGAGCCATTGTTTTCTTCTTACCAAACCTAACAACCTAACAAAACAGAGGGATAGAAGGTGTGGTTGTGTGTGTGTGTGTGTGTGTGTGTGTGTGTGTGTGTGTTGGCATGGGCTCTTAAGCCACTGAGCAGGCTAGAACTCCACCTGTGGGGCCTGGGAGCCAGCATGGAACTGTGTAACTTCCTTGTTTATTTTCTGCCCCTTTCTGTTCCCTGGTGGTTAGGAGCAGGAAAATCCCTCAGAAGCTTCACAAGAGCTGTCTGTATACTAGCTCAGAGCAGGAGAAGGGAGGGGAAGGTGTGGTGAGGCTTCAAGGGGGCCTGCTTGGGTGGCAGAGGCAAGAACAGGAGCTGGCAGACCACCAGCAGAGTGCCCAGGAAAAGAGAGTCATCAGGCCCTCTAGGGTTAGAGTAAGCAGCCAGGGGTGTTTACCCTGAGGGAGGCCCTGTGAGGCAGTCATTTGGTGACCCAGTGGAATCTCAAACCACTTGGGAATATTCAGAGCAGACCAGGCTGGGAGGTGGGGAGGAAGCGGTCATCTCCAGCTGAAATACCGAGATACCTGATCATAGTTGTCAGGAGCAGAGCCAAGGTGAGCAGGAACGTGGTGTCAGCACCATCCAAGCCAACATGTGGTGACTAGGACTGCTGTGGTGGTGAAAATAACCCAGCAGTTTATCTGGATAGAAAAAGAGGGTTCTAAAAGACAGGTGAGGTCTTCCAGAGTAAAGCTCTAGGGAGTCTGACCACTCTGGAGACTTCAGACCAGTCCCTATAGAAGCCTAGTAGCATGTCTTAATGACAAGTGAGAAGGTAGGGAAATCAAGTATTTTCAGTACAGAACAGGGGTTAGGGTGGGGAGTTTCTGGAAGGGAGTTTTCAGGCAAGCAGGAAATATCAAAAGGGTGTAAATCTGACAGTCTCTAAAGACAGGAGACACAAACTCCCAAAATGTTATTTCCTTGAAATAACGAAGAAAAAGGCATATAGAAAAGCATGGCTACTGAAGGAGAGAACATGATAAAGGTTGGCCCCACTAACTGAGGCAACTTTAAGAGTCACAGACACTCCAGAGAGCTTCCCTATATAGGTAGAGGCCACTGCTCTAAATTGGTCTGTGCTCATCCTCAAAGGTAATGGTTACACTCAAGCACTACTCTTTCCAGTTCCAACAGTACCATCAGTTTCAACTGTCAGCAAAGATCTGCCACCTTGCAAGCTGAGCACTGCCCAGGAACCCAGAAAGGCTCATACCACAGCACTCAGAAAGCAATGGAGATGCATCCAAGAGTGATAAAGGACATCGGGACCAACTGATGGGGAAGGCAGGTTTTCTAGGAGCCCTGGCTGTGACAACTGTGAAACAGAAGGCCTACAGCTGAAGAGCCTGGATTCTGTTACAAAAAATAAGAGCTCTAGAGCACCCTCTGCTGGGTTTAGGGAAGGGCTGCTCCTGCTCAAAGCTGGTAGCGGAGCCTTTGCTACTCTTAGGAGACATGTTGGTCAGTCCCTCAGAGAGCTAGTGTAAACAGCAGCTTGTGACTTTTAGCAAACATGGATAGATGAGCACAAAGAGTCCTGGGATTTGAAAGATAGTAGTATGACCTGAAGAATCGGGGAACTAGTAAGCCTTCCCCAAAGTGATTAGGGGCTGTGGAGGTCACAGAATAGGCTGGTGGCAAAAAAAGAGTGAACAGCAGCTGAGAATGCTGGGAGGAACCTTGAAGTGGTTCTGGGGACACATCCTTGAGAAAGGGTCCACAGCTCCATTCACCCCAAGCTTTCATATGGGGCTTGAACAGGGCCTATCAGAGCTGTGCCAAAGAAGAAACATAAGTAAGGCCTTAGCCAAGATCAGATGGTCCTATCCTGATGTCCCAGTACTTTTATGATGAAGCTAGGGAGATTTACCACTACTAACCCCTGCACACACACACACACACATGTGCACATGCATGCATACACACACATACACATACATGGAGGCTGACACTGTTCCTAACAGCACTAGGTAAAACAAAATAGAATTTTTAATATATTTATATTATATACTTATACACATACACACACATACACACACACACACACACACACACACACACATATACTTACATGTTGGAGATTGAACCCAGGGGTGCTCTACCACTGAGCTATATCCCCAACCCTTTTCTATTTTGAGACAGGATCCATCCAAGTTGCTGAGACTGGCCTCATATTTGCAATCCTCTGGCCCCAGCCTCCCAAGTCACTAGAATTACAGGCATGTGCTACCACACCTTACCAAAAGATCATTTCTCAAAATGAAAAGGCATGCCCAGGTTATCAACCAGAGTCAGCTAAACCTAAGGAATGACCCAAAGATCAGAGACAGAATCAGAAGATCCAGAAATCAACAATAAGCATTTGTGCAGTCCTATACTATGATGATCCTATGACACTGACAGTTTCTCTTCAAACAAAGCCCATCACCACCACTAGGTCACAGAGCACCCATGAATGCCAGGTCACAATTGTCAAGGCACTGGCTAATAACAGTACTAAGGGAAGCCCCACCTGCTGTTGGGCCTATTTGGAATTCTTTTCCAGTTTCATTATAATTCTCCCCAAAGCAGTGAACCTGTTTCTGGGCAATCATATTTTTATCCACAACTTTCAGCCCTGTACACTGTGGCTTGCAGTCTCCCTCCTCCCCAAGCCAGCCCAGTGGGCTCATGAACAAAGAAACCCTGGTGGCAGGGATGGAAGCTATGGATTAGGCTGACTAACCAGTATGGGTTCCCTCATCAAAACTGAAAAGCTGACAGGCTGCTGACTTTGCTGAGTGCCCAACTTGCCAAATGTAACAATCAACACTGAACCCCATCTTCCTCAATGATTCCTTCCTTCTAGGAGATGGGCTGGAGACCAGTGGATTAGTTCTATATATTGTGAACACTGTCTTCAACCTAGGAACCATTTAATTCTAAAGGTAACACTTCAGTGATAAGTCTGTACAAGCAGCAGATAGAGATGAAGAGGTTTATGCATGGACCACATATCCCCTCATGCTCACACAAAAACATAGGTATTCTGAGGACACTTGGGTTACACGTACCCCACAAAAACCTGTGGTTATATTCATCAACACACAAACATGTACAAACACCGCACATGCCAATATTCTTACAGATCCCTCAGTTAACACACAGCATATAAATGTGCAGGCATCTCTGCAGGGTCTGTGACCTTTGGCTTGCATTGATCTCCTCAGGTCTATACACTAAACCAGACCCACAGGGCTCAATGAAACCCACCTTTACCCACAGCTGTTCTGTTAGCTGTTATTGCCAAAGACTCCACTAGGCACATCTCCATGTGATCTAGAGTGCCATCATCCAGCAGAGGTAGTTAGAAGGTAGTTAGAAGCTGAGGCCATGAAGACTACAGTCATTTCATTATGGAGCCACTGATATGGCAAATCCCCTAGGCCAGGACCCCTTCTTCCTCCCTCATTCCACTCACTAAGAAGCTGGACCTCTTAGTAGCCAAGTTACTTTCTGGGCTAGATGGTGGCCCCAGGTTGACAGTTGATGAATAATAAACAGTTCACTGATGAAGCCCCTTTGTAGGCAGACTGGGGAGAAGAGAGGTTGTACTTTGAACCTTTCCTTACTTCATCTTGTTTCCTATTCAGTGTACATTGCAATGGGGTGGGAAGGGGTAAACACTAGTAAGGACAGAATTTAGGAAATCTTTTTCTAGCCCCAGCACCATTTATAAATGATATGACCTTTAAAAATTGCTCCCTCACTGAGCCTCAGTTTCCCCATCTGTAAAACAGCCTCTGGATTTCAACCATGCTCTAAAATTATCAAGAATTATTCCTAGGCAAATCAAGCTTGTTTGGAAAAAGGCTCACTACAAGAAGAAAGCTCATTATTGGCAACTAATCTAGGTCCATCTATTTGCTACATGTTATCTTCAATACTCTGCACTGAGCATATCCAATATCTCAAAGGTTTAGGCCATATCTTCTCAGAGTGGACTAGAGGCTTCTGATACAAGGCTATGTCTTCCCCTATCAAACTTTGACAGAAGGAGGAGCAAAGCTCCTTGGGAAAGCCAGAATCAAGGGGGATCAAGATGGACACCAGCAGAGAAAACATTTAAGTCTCTGTTCTAGGGACTCTTAGCCACTTGCTGAGTCTCAAACCCAGTTCCACTCTTGATGCTGCCATTTCCTCTGCTGTATAAACCCTCTCTCCTCCCTATTTCTCCCCACTTCTTCCCCAGAGATCTAGCTCCCCAGGTCCCATCTCTCCTGAATCTCTCCCAGCCCACCCAGCCCTACTGGAACCCCATCCTTGCCTCAATTTTTCCTGCTTCCGCACTCACCAGCCCCTGGACCAAGGACAGAGAACAGCAACAACAGCAATAGGGCTGGCGGCAGCTGGAGCCCAGACCTGAGTCGAGGCTGGGAGAGGGGGAGAGTATGAGAGGGGCGGGGGGCCAGCGGGAGAGACTTGGGTAAACACAGAGATGAGGGCAAAGGCTGAGATAATGGATTGGGCTGAGCTGAGCACTGGGGCTTGAATAAGGGCAGGGGGTGTGATGGAAGGTGGGACTGTGGTGGGGACCTGAGCAAGGGCCGAGGTTGGGTCAGGGACTTAAGCGAACCCTGGGAATGGGGTGGGGGCAAAAGCTGGGGTAGAATTTGTGACAGAGGGTGAAACAAGAGCCGAGGCCGGGATGGGAGCCAGGCCAGGGACAAGGACTGGGACTGGAGGGGGGCCCTGGATTGGGACCCGGACCTTGGCATTCGCTGGGACCCAGACCGGGGTTGGGACAGATTTGGGAAATGGGGCGAGGGCGGGGCCGGAGGCCAATACTGGGATGGGGATAGGATGAGGGGCCGGGATAAGGGCTGGGCCATGGCCCGGGGCGGGGGCGGGGCCGGACTGGCCAATGCGGGACGCTCGCAGAGCTGACCCGCGGCTCCGCTCCCCACCCCCTAGGGGTGGCCTCCGGTGTCCTCGAGGGCCTGGGGCCGGGGTCTGGGACCTGGGTAGGAGTTCAGGCCTGGGCGACTCCGGGCTGCGCTGAACCGGCGATAACCAGGCCCCGCGGCGGCGGCCTGGGCCTGACGTCGTATGACGCTCCGCCCCTGTCCCAGTCCGATTGGTCCCTCTCAATAAAGCCCGCCCCCTGACCAATTCTACTGGTCTCTAACTTAGTCCTGCTGGGTTTCGAGAACAGACTCCGCCCAGCCCAATTCACCTGAGACCCTTCGCTTCTCGCTCCTACAACTGAGCCCGTTGACCCCTCAGATCCTCACAGCCCCCACTGAACACCTCATAGGTATCTCACAGGAACCCTAGAGGGACCCTCACAAATCCAGACTCCCCACGGATGTACCCACAATATCGACACTTCCTACCTAGAGACTCGCTGAAAACCCCCTTAGCAGGTCCAATGTAGTCCCCTCAGGAAACCGCAGCCTCGAGAAAGATGTTTAGACTGCTATTTGGCAGGGAGAATACTAGGCGTTCCGGTTGTCCTGGTGACCGATCCCTCCTCTCCCGGCCCGGATTCTAGGGGTTTCAGTCAATCCCCTCTCCTTGACCCTGGACCCCCAGGTAAGGTAAGAGCCCCTTTGCGAAGGTCTGCGGATGTTCAAGTCTCCCCAAACAATAGACTTTCAAGCAAGGCCTTTCACTTTTCACCTCCTGCAGCCGGGCTCATCCACAACCAAGATCATCTCCTCTCTTGAGATCCACACTTTGCTCTTCAATCTACCATAATTTCCTGATCTAAGGACAACAACCAAGCCAAAGCCCAAAGGTATGTAGTTTCTCCAATGGTTCTTCCCACCCAAACCTTCAACCTGTTCCCCTCCTAATACCTGTCCTGCCACCTTCTACTTTTCATCCTTCTCCTCCCCATCCCTCAGTCCCTCCTTCCCCTCTGGTTCCCTTTCCTTTCCTCCCATTCTTTAGTTCTCCAGCCTCCGGTTACTTTTCCCTCTAAGTGACTTTGAGCCTCTTCCCACTTATCACCCTACCTCTGTCACTACTTCCCGTCCCAAACTTTCCTTTGGAAAGGCTCTGATGGATTATGGGTTTTTTGTTGTTGTGTTGTTGTTATTTTTTGTTTTGTTTTTTGTCTTTTGGTACTGAGGATTGAACCAAGAGGTGTTTAACCACTAAGCCACATCCCCAGCCCTTTTTTTTTATTGTATTTAGAAACAGAGTGTCTCTGAATTACTTAGGGCCTCTCTAAGTTGCTGAGGCTGGCTTTCAACTCGCAATTCTCCTGCCTCAGGCTCCCAAACTCCTGGGATTACAGTCATGTGCCACTGCACCCAGCTTCTAATGAGTTTAAGAAATGATATATCTAGTGTCTCTGGAGCAAAGCAAAAAGTAGACAGCAGAGAAAGTACAGGCAGGAATTCTCAGTAGTGTCGCAAATGATAACAGAATTGAATGTCACGGCAAAGAAATTTGGACTTAATCCAAATTTAAATTGAGTCATTGAATGCTTTTAAGCAAGGCAAGGCTAATGTTGGGTTTGTGTTGATTGGATCAGGAAGAAGGACTACCTATCTGGGGCCTCCTTCCAGGAGGAATTAGGCAGCCCCATAGCGTCCTATACTTACCCCAGCATAATATCAATTATTCCTTGTCATTTTTAGTTGACTTGTCTCTCCCAAACTCAGCTGAATCCAAGGCTTAGCACAGTGCTTGAGTAAAAGCATAAGATCAGGCTCTTTGCAAAAAGTGTAAGTTACATAAATTAATAAAATAATGGGTGAATGAATTAATATACTGGGGGTGGCAGTACAGAGGCAAAGTTATTACACAATTCAGGCAGAAAATAATGAGAACATGAACAAAATTGGGGGAATAGGAAAGGAGAGAATGCGTATCAAGACTTTTTAGAAAATAGAAATGCAGTTCTCATTGCCTATTTGAAGATCGGGACTTAGCGAAAAGAAGACTAGGATAATTTTCAGAGTTCAATTTGATGTCTCTGGGATATCCATTTAGAAATGTCCCATGGGCAGTTGGATGAGTGTGAAATACAAGAGTCTAAAGAGGGTCTACACTGGAAATATGGACTTAGAAGTCAGCAGCACACAGCTAGAAGTAGTTGAATCCTTAAATATGAATGACATTATCAAGAGAGGGGATATGTGATCCCTAAACAAAACCAGACTACAGACAGGGCCTCCCTGCCTTAGGCATCATGGCATACTCTTCACTCTTGAGAGCCAACCCCAACTTTGGCTTGATATTCTCAATCTCTGGAATGCCATAGCTTGACCTCCAGGGGCCAAAGACATACCTAGGACCCAGCTCTTGGACTGGCCAAATAGCTATGTTCAGGCTCCCTCCTAGGGCATGGTCCTCTGCTACCATCTACTGATGGGATTCTGACTACTTCGGCCTTTCTTTTTTTTTTTTTTTTTTTAAGTATTTATTTTTTTAGTTTTTTATGTGGACACAATATCTTTATTTCATTTTTATGTGGTGCTGAGAATTGAACCCAGTGCCTCACACATGCTAGGTGAGTGCACTACCACTTGAGTCACATCCCCAGCCCTACTTCGGCCTTTCAAACTTTTAAGTTCCAGCTCCCTAACCTCCCCTTAGCAGCATGTCACATCATGTCTGCCACATGAGTGAACCTCCTGGCATTATACCTGGAGACACTCTTTTTTTTTTTTTTAAGCTACATATGACATTACAATGATCTTGGCAATTCATACATTTGAATCAATTGGGATTGGAGACACTCTTTTTGTTTTCTTCTTGTGTCTCACATGTACTGAGAATCTTCTCCTAATTCCATAACACCCCCGCCCCCAACCCTGTGAACCCTATGCTCTCTGTCCTGACTTGCAGACCCTCCAGTCTCAAACTAACGAAGCCTGTACCTTATTCTACCATTAGATAGAAGCAGACAAGGTCACAGAAGAGCCTCATACCACCATGGATGCCAAGGAACACCCCTCTTCCAAGGACCCTTCTACTGAAGATTTACAGGAGCGCCCCCTCTCTGAAACTACCTTGGAGCCTTCCATCTCCCAGACCCCTTTAGAGGCCCAGGCCTCTGAGAGCCTTTTAGAGCATTCTGTCTCTGAACCCCCTTTAGATAAATCCACTTTCAAGACCCTTTTAGAGCCCCACACCTCTGAAAATCCTTTGGAGCCTTCTATCTATGTAAACTCTTTAAAAGAGTCAGCCTCTGTGGTCCCTTTGGAAGCCCCTACCTCTGAGACTCACAATTCTGAAGTACCAGAGAAGCATATTGCTTTTCAGTCCTCACCAGTAAACCAGCTCTCTTCCTCTGATACATTGAGCAATGATGACCTCTCTGAGTCTTCTTCCAGTGAGGTCTCATGGACAAGGACATCCTCCCAGGAGCTTTTTCCAAAGCACTTCGTTTCAGGCCCTTCAGCCCAGAACCACATGGACACATCTACCAAGCAGAAGGAAGATTCAGGGGAGAACAAGGAGGGAATGGATACCAGTGACATCACTGCTCAGACAGCCCATCCTGAACACCAGCTGGGCAAGAAAAAGGAGAAGAAAGGAGTTGGCCGTAATTGCTCCTGCCCTTTCCCCTGTTCTCATCACTGTCTACTGTCCTTCACCTACTCCAGAAGGAGAGGACTGTGTTCCTCTTGGACATGGCCCTTCTCTTAATTTTAGGGACTTCTCACTTCCCCCTGGTTACTCATTCCCTCCCTTCCCAGGTTACACAGGCAGCCCAGTGGTCCCTGCTAAGCAGGCAGAGCTGATGGACCTGACTAAGGAAATGGAGAGGGAGAAGTCTGGTGCTCAGTTGAATCATCTTTTCCAATGGGAGAAGGATGCATCCCTGAATGCTATCCAGACAGGTGAGCCTAGGAGGCCTTTCAGAGGCCTGTAAGAGGGCCCATGGATATCTTCCAATCCAATAGGATCTGGAAACCTGCCCATTCAATAGATAGCTGCCCCTTGTGGAAACAGCCATGCCATTCTGCCTGGAATCTGGAAGGGGAGCAAGCGGGTAGGCCAAGAAATAGCAGTGTGGGTCTGACAAAAGGTGAGAATATTCATACAAAGTCCAGGCAGGCACAGATGACCCATAATAATTTTAATAAATTTATTAAAAACAGAAGGGCTAGAGGCCAGCCCAAGATCTAGGGCCCAGATCCAAGTAGTCTGTACCAGACAGATCCTAAGGCAGACATGGCCCAGGACCATGGTCAGTCTCCAGGAGACTTGTTGTTCTGATATGGCAAAAACCATTAGCCTCTTTGGTGCAACTCAATTAAAAGCTGTCATCCCACTGAGTGTGGTGGCTTATGATTATAATCCAGCAGCTCAGGAGGCTAAGGCAGGAGGGCCACAGGTTCAAAGTCAGACTCAACTTAGTATGGCTGTAAACAACACAGAAAGATAAGACCCTGACTCAAAACATAAAAAGGGCTGGGAGGCTGGGCACATGGCACATGCCTGTAATCCCAGCGGCTCAGGAGGCTGAGGCAGGAGATCATGAGTTAAAAGCCAGCCCCAGCAAAAGCAAGGTGCTAAGCAACTCAGTGAGACCCTGTCCCTAAGTAAAATACAAAATAGGGATGGGGATGTAGCTCAGTGATTGAGTGCCCCTGAGTTCAATCCCAGATACCCCCAAAAAAGGGAGGGAGCTATGGATGTGGGTCCGGGATTAAGCACCCCTGGGTTCAATCCCTGGTACAAAAAAAAAAAAAAAAAAAA
This sequence comes from Callospermophilus lateralis, assembly GCF_048772815.1. Lineage (NCBI taxonomy): Eukaryota > Metazoa > Chordata > Mammalia > Rodentia > Sciuridae > Callospermophilus > Callospermophilus lateralis. Next base: position 36,160,064 of record NC_135306.1, read on the forward strand.
AAAAAAAAAAGCTGCCATCCCTGCTTGTGAAATCCATGATAACTTGTAAATCCAAAAGTTTTGAGTCTCCCCACCAAAAGAGGAGAGCTGTGTCCTCTAGCCCTGTTGAATCTAAGTCTCAGTCCAGAGCTAGTACCTTTAACTGTGCTGTTAGCAGCATGCTCTGAGTATCTCTGTAATGGGTGTGCAGGCAAGCTGTGTAAACACATACCATCCTGTGTTTAACAATGTCTACCTGTGTTATTGAACTTCATATCTATAGGGATTACTGACTTCAGTAAGAGGGCCATCCTGACCTGATGAGAAGATTCTGAGATTTCTAGAATAAATTTATATATGTCACTACATTTAAGTTGGTCTTTCATATTCCTTTCTACTTAAGATGGAAATAAGGCTTAAGATATAAAGATAACCAGGTAATTCCATATCCTTATCCCTTCTCTGTGTAATTTACTTTCCCCATTCCCATGCAGGATCCCTCCCCACTCTACCTCTAGCCAATGAAGTCACAATGATCTAATTTGTTTCTCAGTTTATTTCAGGCATTGAGACAGGTTTTGTTTTGTTTTTTGCTTATTTTAATATCTTCTGTTACTCTTGCTTATTTTCTTGCAAATACAGGATTTGTTAGTTTCTCTTCTTAGACGCTCTTGTCTACTACCTTCTCATTTCTTCTTCTGAATTGAATGCCTTCATTTTCCTATTGAAACAGGAAGTGTAATTTAATCCTGATTAAAGATATTTGGGGCCCCCTTTTAATACTGGGTATCTTCAGTCCCTAGAGAGCAATGACTACATGACAGTACATGTAACATGTTGATAAATGTCAAATGTAAGCTTTTTAAAATAATTCCAACAAATATTTGTGCACCAACTATGTGCCAGTACGAGCCTAGTTGTGGAGGTGGTGGGACTGGAAAAGTTTCAAAAACAAAATTCCTCATTAGAGTCCAAAAAACTAATTTGCACTCTAATAAGTGACACCAATAAGGACAATTATAATTCACTTTAATAATTTCTATACCAAGAATGCTGCAGGGGCAGAGAAGAGGGACACCCAATCTTGGGTAGTAAAGGAACAATGTCTTACAGGGAAAGATTTCTTAATTGATATCTGTAAGATAGTAAGGAGAGGCGGCCAAGTCAAGAAAAGAGTAAGGTGAGACATGACAAGGCAGCTTAGGGAAGAGCAGCAGTATATTATACCTGACAAATAGTGTTTTTGAGGGGGAGTAACCCAGCTGAGCTTTGGAAGGGAAGAACTGTGCAGGCATTTCTGTGCCCAGCTAAAGAGTTGGAATTATATCCTGAGGGCAACTCAGAATCACTAAAAGTCTTTCATACTTCCTTTCCACTTAAGATGGAAATAAGACCTAACATATAAAGATAACCAGGTAATTCCATATCTCAGGCCAAGCCTGACTCTATGGGCACAGACCCTTGTTCTGTACTTCTGTATATCACCTGCTTATCCACTGTGTCCTGTTACTCCAGACAGGGTTCAGGATTCCTCTGGTGGAATCCTGGCTCCCACCCATTTCCATTGTGACACTGCCTCAACCAAGCTTTCTTGGTGTAATAGGGCATTCGTACTACAAGCTGTCAGCATCAAGACAGAATCAGCCAAGCCAAAAGACGCGTCTGAACAGGTTTTAGTTCCTAAGAAGCTATGGGTAAGACTAGGAAACCTGGCCTGAGGCACAAATTTGTGGATTGTAACCCTGGTCAGAGTTAAAAACAAAGCATGCCAATTATTTTTCCTTGTGGAACTTCAGGTTTATGCCTAGAATTGCTCACACAGTCAGGCAGTCTGTGTTCTCTGAGTACCTATTTCAGGCCCTGTGCTAGGAATAGAGATGTAAATGAAAAGACAGGTATTACCCTTAAGGAGCTCACACACTAATGGGAATCATGGTAGGAATAACACAGAAGCTGTGGAATGGGTCCTAGACAGACAAGGGAAATCAGAGGCAACTTTTTGGAAGAGGTGAAATTTCAGTTGAAACTTCAAATGGGAATAAGAGTCCTGCAGCCTCAGGTCCTACTCCATGGGGACTCAGGCAGAATTCTTGGTTAGAAGAAAAAAGGATGAGAAAATCTGAGTGGGAGGTGCTTTCTGGTTCTCCTACCATGTTGACATAGCACCACTCTTGCCTCATGGTGAGACTGGCCATGAAGCCAGAAAGCTTCAGATCCCACTGCTGAAACCAGGCTCTCAAAGGTTGTAGCCTTCTGCTGGTGCCTGCTCTCAGGGATATTTATTAAGCTTGCTTTCCTTTCCATGTCTCCTTTCCCAGTCTCAGAACATATTCTTGGTCTTCAACGCCATAACTTCTGGCCTACATCCTTTTCCTGGGCCTTGGAGAGCAACAGGCAGCCCTTCTCAGGCTCAAAGAGGGTATTAGTTCCTTAACACTAGGAACACAGAAGAGACATATGAAGGAGCCAATCTAGAGAAGATAGGGGAAGTCCTCCTTCTATCTCCTGGTACCAAGGGTGCCCAACCACCTCCTCTTCTTCAGGGTCTGTCACTAACCATTCTCCTTAGGAACCAATCCCTATCACATACTGTATATCTGGCCATGTTTCCTCTTCCTCACCTCTAAGTGTCTAACACTTCAAAGGAACAAAGCAAAGCTGGGTTCTAATGTGGAGAGGGGAAGAGAAAAGAAACCCCACAGTCACAAAGAACTCAGTGAGATTCATGTTCACCTTCAAACAAAATTTTACCTGTAATCTTCCTGCTCAGAAACTGAAGACTCTTCAGTCATCTCTGGCTGACTCATATAGAATTGATCCTGGGATAGGAAGGGAATTAAAGACATGGGATGATCAGTAACCTTGAGGGAAAAAGTCAATGGGGTAGCTGTGAGGACTGTGGGGTGGAGATAAACATACCTGGGGTAGAGGTGAAGCTCCACCCTGACCCCACGAAATAGGTCAAAATATCTGGGAGAGCTTAGGATTTTTTTTTCTTTTTCACTTTTCCATATTATTCATTCCTTCCACAATTACCTATTATTCACCGTTTATAGGTCTCTACATTGGTTGGCGCTGTCCCCATTACCTATGGGACTGCTTCCGGATTGGGGATGAGTCCAAGTGCTTTTGTGGACATTTACTGAGAGAGCACCACATTATCTCAGGTAGGGGAGAAGTGACCAGCCTTTGTCAGGTATGGAGGGACAACTCTGTCATCATGTCTTAGGATATGTGAAACTGTGTGTGTGTGTGTGTGTGTGTGTGTGTGTGTGTGTGTATGTGTGTGTGTGTGTTAATATGGGGGAGGATTTGGCATAGGCAGGCCAGGCCCTGTCAGGTGCTCATCCAACCCCACCACCCATCCTTGTCCCATAGACATAACTGTGCCCTGCAATGTGAGTCAGTGCCGCTGCCTCATGTTCTGCTTCATCCCATCACGCCCAGAAGAGGTGGGTGAATTCTGGCTCAAGAGACGAGCCACTTTTGATCCCAAGGCCTGGAGGGCTCAATGTCGCTGCAAACATAGCCATGAAGAGCATGCAGCCACTGGAACTCATCCCTGCAGGCATCGTGGTAACTTCTAATGCAGGGGAGTATTGGGTGGGAAGAAGTGGGTATAGGATGCAAATAGTTTGGGGAAGAGTGTGGGGAGCTGCTAAAAAAGATACTTGTTTGGTGGGTAAGGAAGAGTTGAGAATGTAGTCTGCCCATGGAGATGCCTCTCCATTCTCTATATTCTCCTGGGCTGTCCTTTTGTTTCAGGTTGTGGCTGCAACAATTTTGAGTCTAATTTCCTCTGTGCCGCTTGTGACCGGCGCTGGGAGGAACATGAGACTTTCTTTGAGACCCAGGAGACACGCCGACGAGGAGGGAGACCTCATGGTAAGGATGCAATCTGGGACAGGGGGCCATCCCAGCATCTGTAGTCAGGAGGCTGGGCAGAAAGGCACCCTAACTGTCCCCTACAGGATTACTGTATTTTCTCACTCCCCAAATCCAATGCCTGTACTGGTTTCTACCCCCAGGAGCAGAATATGTGACATTTGCAGACATGCCTGTCCTCCAAGAAACCATCCTGAACAGCTCTGACTTCGAGGCCCTCCAGATGCAAAGGCTCCCTTGTCATCCCAGTCCCCACCCTAGTTCCCCTGCATTCCCTAGCCCACACAGACTCCAGCCTGGTCCCCCATCTGACCGCCATACCTGACCCTTTAAACATTTACTCTCCCATCCTCCAGGGACATACACTTCAAAAAACGACATAGGCCCTTCTGAGCCTAGCCCAGATCAGCAATAAAATGGAAGCCACTAGAATCTGACGTAGTCCTATATGGGGCAGTAGAGCCAAGAGCCAACCAAAAGTCATTAGAGTTGGCACTGTCTGGGGGCAAGAGACATAAGGATAAAAGCAGGATAAAGGCTGGATCCAGCTATCTGCCCCACATCATGCCCACATTCAAGCTTCTGGCTGTGACATCACAAGCAGAGTGATTTCAAGAAAGCCAAGAAAGGAGGAAATTTCAAGAAGGATAAAGTGGGCAATGATTTAAGATGTAGCTAGGGCTTCTGTAAGATAAAGACTAAATAGTGCCCACTGGATTTTACAATTAGAAAGTGTTTGGGGACTTCAGAGTACAGTTTCATACTGGTATAGTAGAAGGAGAAACAAAATATCTATGAGTTTGAAAGGGACTCTTCCAGAAGCTTGGATGAAAAATGCAGGGAAAACGTCAGACAATATCCAGAGGGAGATATGGAGTCAAGGAAGCAGTTTTTTAGGAAGGAAAGGGGGAAGATACCAGTAGATAAAATGTCCTTGAAAGATGCAGAAGAAAGAGGAAAGATTCCTAGTGAGACAAGATCCCAGAAAAAAAGAAATGGGATGAGATCAAGGCAGAGGTGAAGGGATATGCTCTGAACAAAAAGGAACATCACTTCCTGAAACCAAGAGGAGGAAAGAAAGTTTGCAGCCTTCACTGAGCTTCAAGAAACATATTAGAGAATTTCCCTTCTGATAGCTTCTCTATGAAGTAGGATAAGAGTGAGGGGGTGTTAGGAGACAAGAAGGGAAAGGTGAGAGTTTGGGCAGGCTAATGTTGGGGAATTGGAGAAAATCCTGACCAAAAACTGAGTAGTGGGGCCTGGGGTGTGGCTCAAGCGGTAGCGCGCTCGCCTGGCATGCGTGCAGCACGGGTTCGATCCTCAGCACCACATACAAAGATGTTGTATCTGCCGAGAACTAAAAAATAAATATTAAAAAATTCTCTCTCTCTCTCTCTCTCTTAAAAAAATAATATTAAAAAACTGAGTAGTTTAGGATTCAGGTACAGTTGGAAGTGAAAAACCTAAGAAAAATGTTTAGATTACCGGATAGATAGAGATGGGAGGGTATCAGGGAGGATTATGAGGAAAATGAGACAAAAGGAATTGGCATAAAGATGTGGAGGGTGTGGATGATACAAATAGGGAAAGAAAGTGATTCCAGGAATCAATTGATGAGTTGAAAGGGAATAAAAGTCTCTAATGAGGTCCAGTAGCAGTTGTAGTGGCATGGACTGAATTAAGGAGACAACAATCAGAGCCTGCAAAGCATTACAGCTTTCACATGAGAACAGCTATAGGTGATAACAAGGACTTGGAATAGAGAAAACTGAAAAAAAGTGAGTTTGGGGAAGTAACAAGGAAGTCCATAGGTAATTCTTCCAGGAGTTAGAAAGCCTGACACTGATGGAGCTCTATGCCTCTAGAGAAGAACTTCCCCACTTTGGGCCTTGGTTTCCAGATCTGTAAAACAGGATTAACCAGTGTTGTTCTCTGTGAAAACCCAAGGAAATAACCAGTTTTAACGAGCTTTGTATTCACTATCCCTCCAGGCTGGTTTCCTTCCTCTTCTAGATCTCAGTTCCACTTACCTCTTGCCTTCTCCAGGGAGTTTTAAGGTCTTCAGGGGTCCCAGAGGTATAGAGAAAGGAAGCCTCTGGGATACAGAGAAGAGGTCATCCTACATTTTCTCACATTTAGGGAGGTCCTCTGTCCTACCAAGAGAAGGAATACAGCCTAGACTACTAAGACCCTTAGGGAACATCACAGGATCATATGTCTGCCCTGGGGCTGGGGCTGGGGCTGGGGCTCAAGCATAGCCTGCTCGCCTGGCATGCCTGGCATTCGCCGGGGCTGGGTTCAGTTCTCAGCACCACATAAAAATAAAATAAAAATGTTGTGTTCACCGAAAACTAAAAAATAAACTTAAAAAAAGTGTTTGCCCTTTGGAGAACAATGGACTTTCTAACAATAATATAGTTATATAAAAGAGATCAGGTAGGGTTAGGGATGTAGTTCAGTGATTGAGCCTTGTATAGCAGGCACCACAACTTAAAAAAAAAAAGGAGACTGTACTAACTCTAGAAGAATTTTCCAATACTGATTATATGCTCCTTGATAACCATCTAAAACTAATTCATTTAAAAGTCAGCTACAGAGTGCTATGGTAAACTCATTAAGGAAATTGTATGCAGCCCCATTACCTGATATATTGACATAACCTATGTAATAATTTTAAAGATTGATGGGAGAATAATATGCCATATATTATAAAAGAAAATGTAACACCAAATTTGATTAATTCAACAAACAGTTATTAAGCTCCTGTATGTGGCAGGTCATGTGCTTTTTTTAAAAAAAACAGTGGAGATTTATCCTGTGTTAAACTTCAGACTAAATTCACCCTGTGTCTTGAGTATTTTCGTGACACGATGTTTCTTATATCAAAAGTATGAACCCCAGCAGAGTGAAACTCTCTCCCTGAAAACTCCTGATTAGAAAAGAACATTAGATGCATATTCCTTTGCTTTTTGGTGCAGTAAAAGTAGGACGTTCCCATCTTCACCCGATTTTTTTAAAAAAATTATATACACACACACACACTACTGTCATATATATCTAAAAAGAAATTTTTTTAAAAAACTGACCTGGAAATAATTTATGGTGTGAATGTATTAATGAGAACACAAGAATGAATTGCCTTTTAAAATCTTCCAAATGGTTCCTGCGCGGTGACCCAAGCCTGTGATCTTGGAAGGCTGAAGCAGGAGGATCCCAAGTTTGAGGACAGCCTAGGCAATTTAGCAAGACCCAGTCTCAAAATTTGAAAATAATAATTATCCCCAAAAGGTGAGGGGGGCTGGGGACGTACTTCAGTGGTAGAGCGCCTGCCTAGTGTGCCTGAGGCTCTGGGTGCAATCCCAGTACCACAAAAAAAAAAAAAAAAAAAAAAAAAAAAAAAAAAAAAATCTCTGAAATGGTCAAGTGACTGAAACGCCCGGTGGAGAAAATGCTGGGTATCAACACCACCAATTAGAAAGACCCCCTTCCAGTTCATCTTTAGCCCCACCCAGGTGATTCCTGGAACCACAAGTACCTAATGCCCTCAGAACCTTGCCCGCCGCCTGGCCAACAGTGAAAGGATCCAAAGTACGTTTAGACTTTTGTGCAGCAACTGATGGAGCCCGCCTACTTCCTCCAGCCCACCAGTAGGGGCCAGAACTGAGAAGGACCAGCCGGGAACGTGAAAGCTCGGGGCCCTAACCTAAACCGAGCTATGGCTGTGAGTCAGAGCCAACTAGGAGAAAAATTACACCTCCAAGTTTCTTAATCCTTGGAAATTTATCTCGTAGCGAAATCAGTTAGAGACAACACTCAAGAAGGAACTTTTACGCTAAAAGACGAAGCCAATGGAGTGGGAATTGGCCCTGCGTTGGAAGATGCAGCCAATTGGATGAAAAGATTCCGCCTCTAAAGTGGCGGCGGAGCCAATGGCTTGAGTAGCGCCCGGAACCGCGATCCAATGGAGGTGGCCGGGCCCGCCCCCGGCCGCGGAAGGGGCCAATGACCCCAGCTCTCCCGCTCCGACTGCCCACCTTCCGTAGGCCGCAGAGTTAAGTGCGGGACGAGTGAGTGGTTTCCGCAGCTCCGGGAGGATGGCTGCTGCGGTGGTGCTAGCCGCCAGCTTGCGCGCGGCGAGCAGAGCCTTGGCGGCCTTTGGGCCCCGGGGGGTGCAGGTGAGAAGTGTCCGCGGGGACAAGGAGGGGCTTCCTCAGTTTCTGACGCCCTCTGTGGCGGGAGCCGCGGCGCAAGCAACCCAGCAGCCTTGCAGAGCCACTGCCCCTTCCGAGGATCAAGCTCTAGGATTGTGCGGTGAGGTCGGACTTGATGGCTGCGGGTGTAGCGAACTAGCGATAACCGCCTCCCAGCACAGGCCCTGGCGCCGAGGTCAGGACGGGGTCAGTGCAGCAGCTGCTGCCCTCCGTTGTCTAAAGCCCAGCTGGCCGGTCACCTCAGTTCCCTCAGTAGAAAGTGAGGTCTCTCAGAGCAAGTCCTCTGCCTGCTCCCTTGGGCCTTCTAATAAGCAAAGGTGTTAACCTTTGATCTTCCTCACTTTTCAGTAGCAACTCAGGAGTCAAGAGCCTAATTCGTCCAGTTCTTTTCTCCCCCATTATGACGCACTGACTTTATTTTTCTCTGAGTCCATGGGAAACGGGTATGTCTCTTCCTCCTGGATAACTGGGGGAGGACTGAGTTCATTTAGCTGATTTAATTTATTTTTTATTTTAATTTATTTTATTTATTTATTTTTGGTACTGGGGAATGAACCATCCAGGGACACTCAACCACTGAGCCACATCCCAGCCCTTTTTTGTATTTTATTTAGAGACAGGGTTTCACTAAGTTGCTAAATTGCTGAGGCTGGCTTAGAACTCACAATCCTGCATCAGCCTCCCAAGCCGCTGGGATTACATGTGTGCACCACTGCCTGGCTAAATTAATATGTAATTCCACTGATGTAAGTTACTAAAGTTAAAATCCACGTAAGAGATCAGACATGACACCCAAATGAGGAAGAGCTAGAGTCAAACAGGACATATACATTAAAACCTAAATAAACAGGTAACCAGGCTTAAATATCAGAAAACAAGTAATGGAAAGAAGTGAACACATACTAACAAGGTGGGAGTATACAGACCTTCAAGCTGTGTTGAGATAATACAAACCGCCCCTTTTTATATGAAGCTACAGAAGAAATTTTTCTGAGGTAATTCAGTGGTAGAACAGGAACTGAGACATAAATCTTGAGACTCCCATTTTGGATCCTTTTCCCTGCACATGTTAGATTTTATACACACATTAGCAGAATCAGTTGCACTCCTGAATCTTGCATAATATTGCCAGTTATGTCCCAGTGTCTCATAGTCATTTATTTATTATATATATATATATATATATATATATATATATATATATATATATGACACACACATACATACACATACACATATATATATATATATATATATATATATATATATATATATATACATACACACAAACACACACACACACACACCCTACATATGGAATACCAGCTTGTAATAGGTTGATAACTATCAAAGCACAACTCTGCCAGCTCCAACTGAGTACATGGAAGAGTTATTGCCAGTTCCCTCCCTTGGGTGTATCTGACTCTCCTGCAGGTCCGAGGAGCTGCAGGTGTGATAAATGGGAATGAAGTGGCTAAGGCCCAGCAGGCAGCTCCTGGAGGAGCAGCTCCAACCATCTTTTCCCGGATCCTGGACAGAAGCCTTCCAGCTGACATTCTATATGAGGACCAACAGGTGGGAACCAAACCCCTTAGAAATTTCATAGATACAGCTAGCCTGATAAACTAATGTGATTGTCTCTGGCCTGTCATTGCTCCCAGTGTCTGGTGTTCCGTGATGTGGCCCCTCAGGCTCCTGTGCATTTTCTGGTTATTCCTAAGAAGCCCATTCCTCGTATTAGCCAGGCTGAAGAAGAAGACCAGCAGGTGGGAAGAACAAGGCCAGGAGTTGTTGTGGGAATAGCCCTGGTAAAGCTAGAGGTTTTGCCCTCTGTGAATAAAGACAACTATGTCCCTCCCTTCTCCCTATAGCTTCTAGGACACCTTCTCCTTGTAGCCAAGAAAACAGCAAAGGCTGAAGGCCTGGGAGATGGATACCGACTTGGTGAGTGACTTGGCCCATGGGTACCTCATCTATGAATTCCTGCTCCTCAATATGATCTTCATTCTTTGACCTCTCCCATATCCTGACCCCCTAACTTCAAGCTCTATTTCAGTGATCAATGATGGAAAGCTGGGAGCACAATCTGTATATCACCTTCACATTCACGTACTTGGGGGCCGGCAGCTCCAGTGGCCTCCAGGTTGAACCTGCCAACTGACCCAAGAAACTCAGATCTGGATGTTTGGTTGGAAAAGGAACCTTGTGATGCTAATAAACCTATTCTCCCTCACTTTTGCATGCCTGTCTTTAATAAAAAGGATTTATACCACAAAGGGGAAAGAAGAATGATTCTGCTGTGTGCACCTTTGACAATGATCAAAGAGACACTGAGGAAGCCCACTGTGTGGTCAAAAGAAGCACCTGCCTGTAGATATGCCTCATGACTAGTAATCTGCCCTGGGTCAAACTTTAGAAAAGTAGCAGTAGGAATGAGTAGAAAGAGACTGAAATCCAGGTGTAAGACTAGCTGCATCCTGGACTTCATTCAGAGTCCAAACCAAGTTCAAAAGGGAATTGGGAGGAAGGTAGTCAATATAAGGGCCTAATATTCGAAAAGTAGTAACATACACACACGAACACACCAGCTGTTAGCTATATGCTGCTCCATATGTTCTGTTTTGCTCTTTAGCTGTTTTATATATTTTCATCCTTAAAAACAATTTTAAAGCCTCCTCACTCACTTTTGAGAATGAACCAAGCAAATTAAGAGGAAGCTACTATTGGTCCTCCACAAAACATCAACTAGGCGTTTGTCCGATGCCACGGTCCTATGCCAGTCTCCAAAGTATCCCCATAAAGAATCACCTTAGCCGCAAAGAATCAGGCTTGAACAGGGAAGTCAAGGTCTCAGGCCAATGGAACCTTAAAACCGCGTCTGAGGCAGCATGGAGTCGGGACCAGAAAACGGAGAGCGCACCCAGCTTAAGACTTCCGCCCCGCAGAGGACTTGCCTCCACCTCTTCCCTCCACTTCCGCCCAGCTTTAGTTCTGCGCAGTCTCTTGGAATTTTTTGATGTCTCTATGGCAACCGTGTAGCTGGAGCTTGAAGATGGAGCCCAACGAATCTACAGAGGGATCGCCGTCGCGGTGAGAGCCACAGCTCTGGCTGCAAGTGAAAAGGGACGAGAAAGGTCAGCGGACTTCCTCTGCTGGGCTTTTGATACCTTGACGCTTTTATTTTCTTTTAGATCTTTAGACGTACAACCGTGCGCCGAAGAACTAGGGACTGTTTCGGAACCGTTTCTTTCTTCACATGGCCATGCATCAGCCCTGGCATCCGCAACCACTGCAGCTGATGCAGCTGCATCAGCTGCCGCAGCCGCCGCCTCCGCCAGAGCAGCTGCATTATTTACAGAGACCCCAGCACCCTATTCTAGGTTCACAGAGCCCTCCTCTGACAATTTTCTTGGGGCAGTCTATGCTGGAACCCCACAAATAGGCCGTGAAAGTCTTGGCTTTGACCCTGACTATGTTTCCTCTACTGCTAGGCATCCCTATACTACAACTGACCTTAGCTCTAGCGCTGCTCCTGTTCCTGGCTTCAGCTCTGACCCTTTAACTGGTTCCAGCTCCAGCCCTGTCCCCGGTCCTGGCTTTCGTGGCTATAGTTCTTTCCCTGGCTCCAGTTCTGTTCCTGACCATGGTTTAGTCCCTAGTTCTGGCACTGGTCCTGGAAGTGGCTCTAGCCCCGGCTTCCTCACTGGTCCTGGCCCTGGAACTATCCCTCCCTCTGACCCTGGCACTATTCTTCCCTCTGGCCCTGGCACTATCCCTCCCTCTGGCCCTGGCACTATCCCTCCCTCTGGTCCTGGCACTATCCCTCCCTCTGGCCCGGGCACTATCCCTCCCTTTGGCCTTGCCACTATCCCTTGCTCTGGCCTTGCCACTGGTCGTGGCCATACCTCTGGCCAAGGCTTCCGTCCTGCCTCAGGTCCTGATCCTGCCTCTGGAGCTGGTCCAGGTTCTAGTCCTGGCCCTGAACCCAGGCCCAGCACTCCTCAAAGGTTCAAAAACCTTAGGCCAGATCTTTTGCCTAATTATACTTCCTGGAATCAATACTGCCACTGGGATCCTCAGAAACAACCACCTTGGGAATCTTTGCAAGTCTCAGAACCTGGTGCCCGAGGGCTGTGGAAAACCCGAGAAGATGAAGGGAAGCCTAAGTTTCTCTATGAAACAATGCCACGGGGCCAATGCCTCCTCTACAACTGGGAGGAAGAGGTATTAAGTTTTGACCTTCTTTTCTTTTTTGAAGGCTGACCCAAGTTTCTAGGGGAGCCAGTAGTTTGTGATGAGGGTAGATAACAAGGGATATCACAGTTATTCAACTTACGGCCCACAGAGAGCTACAAACTACCTGGATCAAGTTCCAAACTGGCAGGATATTTCTGAGAGTTTCTTCTTCCGACATGGACACCAGGGACTGCTGACCACCCAACCACCTTCACCCATGCCCTCGAGTACCACCCAGAAGGATTCATACCAGCCCCCGAGAAACCTTTCTCAGCCTCTTCAAGGTGTGAAGCATGACAGCCAGAATGAGCCCATCAGGCAGAGAAAAAAAGAGGAAGGAATTTTTGGTGGGACTGTGGATTGTGTGATGGATATAAGGGCAAAATCTAAGATTACCATTCCTTTTCTCAAATTTATTTCTTTTTCTTTTTCTTTTTTTTAATTTTTGGGGCCTGCTTTGTAATCACACTCCCACTTCACCCTCCCACAGGGAAGCGTGAAGCCATGGTGGAGATGCTCCTGCACCACCAGATCTGGTGAGAAACTAGGGGAGGGGGAGGGGGAGGGGGAAGAGCAAAACTGGGGAGAATGGCCTTGACATCTCCCAGGGCTGCATAGTAAAGAGGTACAGGCAGAGCTGGAACCCATAAAGAAGCCCTTTAAGGCGGAGTCAGTGACACACCATGACTACAGAATGGAGCTGGTGCAAGGAGGGCCTCCTGCCCCAACGAAGGTGAGAACCCATCCTACCCCACTTGCACAGCAGGACTCTTATAGGTGGTGGGAAAGTTCCTAGTCCAGAAGTTGAGAGAAAGGGCCAAAGTCCAATTATTCAGTATTTCTCCCTACAGCCTCATGATTATCGTCAGGAACAGCCTGAAAGCTTCTGGATTCAGAGGGCACCGCAGTTACCGGTGTGTGAGAGTGACTAGGTGTGGGGGGATGGAGAAGAGAAGGCAGGGAAGAGTCTGTCTATTAGGGGGAGAGAGACCTGTCCTCATGTTGGCATTGCTCCAGGGTGTCAGTAACATCAGGACACTGGACACACCGTTCCGGAAGAACTGCAGCTTCTCAACACCAGTGCCCTTGTCTCTGGGTCAGCCTTTGCCCTATGAACTTGAGAATTATCCCCACCAATTAGGGGAAATGTCTTCCCTTGCCTGTCAGAGAAAAGGGCAGGGGCATCCAGGGGACAGTATGGGTCCTGTGTAAAAGTTGAAGGGGGAAGTTGGATATGGAATTTGGAATCTGTTTCTGCTTATATCAGAGAGATGAGCAGAAGGAAGTTAATTCCCTCTGTACTTGATGAAGGAGCTTTACATAAAGGTTCTTCATCCTGAGACTGCTAATTGATTCTGTGAGTCACTGTGTGCATACCCTATAACCTTTCCTTGGAGTTACCTACCCCAGACTATGACACCATGACCACTACTTCTTGTTATTTTATATTTGGCCAAAATATTCTGGTTTAGATATATATATTTACAGGAGGTAGGGAAGAAGGGGACCAAACCAGAGAAGGACAGATATATGTACAAAACTGAGCTGCAGAGGGCTATGACTTCCATATAAGGTGGGGTTTTTGTGCACATTTTCCATCTCATGTGACAACATCTGTTTCTGGTATATGGAGAGATGGTGGCTACTGCTCATCCAGGTGCCAGAAGCAGGAGATTGTCTAGCTTGGGAAAATGTAGGGTTTACAGCAGTCCCGGAGGTCCTTTCCGCTCTCCTATGAGCCAATAAGTTCGCATCTTTCCTTTTCCCTGGAAGCAGAGGGAGTAAACATGGTTCAGACTCTTCTGTTAGTCCTTGATCTCCCTCTCTTCACCCCCAGCCACATAATCACTTTCATTCTCCCTTTCCATGACCACCTCCCCTGCCATCACCTTCATCTCCACATCACCCCGAAGCTCTAACTGGAAACATCCTAGCTCATCCAGGGCATCCTTGGTGGTAGAGGAGACATGGATCTTCAGGGCTGGGGTAGCATGGGGTATAATAGGGAAAAAAAAAAAGTCAAAGAAAAAGGAAATAGAAGAATTGACAGTGCTGAAGAGCACCTTACCCAACCAACCACCCCCCAGGAGGCTCCCAGTCCTCCCAGCACACACATTCACTAGAACCAAAATGTGCACAAGGATGGGCCACTTAGGAATTGTGGTCTCTTGTATTGAAGATTTGGAGGATCTCTGAAAAGAAGAGAGCAAGACAGAGTGAGGCTGAGGCTGGGGTTGAAGGCTAATGTCTCACCTTGACCATTAGACTCCATTCGGGAAGCAGTATTCACTGTATCTCCAAAAAGACAATAGCGGGGCATCTTCAGGCCAACAACCCCAGCACAGACTGGCCCTATGAAAAGAAACAGGTTGGGGAGAGCCTGGGAAACATGGCATCTAGTTGGAGTGAGAGTTAGTCTTACCAGTATGAACCCCTATGCGTAGCCTCAGCTGGTCATGGGGTCGGTGGCGGATACGGAAGGAAGAAACTGCATCTAGTAATGCTAGGGCCATCCGGGCAATTTCTGGTGCATGGCGTTGACCATTTCGGCCTGGGAGGCCAGACACCACCATATAGGCATCCCCAATCGTCTCCACCTGATTTAGAGGGAGATTAAAACATCACTTCTCTCTGTATCAGTAGGAATGAGAAAAAGTACCTGTAGACAAGCTAGACAGTATCAGGCATCATCCTGACCACCTGGGAGGCCCAATTTCAACTAGAAAATAAAAGCTGTAGTCCTGAGAATCTGGGAAGAAGGGCAGTCAAGAAACCCTGGCAAATACTCAGTAAGCATTTGCTGAATGACTAGACACCCTATCCACAACAGGACATGGACAGACAGGCCCTGTTGCCAGGAAATGGGAAGCAAGAAAACGAGCTAACCTGAAGAGCACAAAGGCTGGCAAGAAGGTAAAGCAGACCAATGACATGGGCCAGACCACCCAAACTGCCAGACAGTGAGAAAGCAGGCACTTGATTTTAGTAATTGTACCAAAGTTATACAAGAGAATGCTCTTATTTTTAGGAAATGTGCCATGAAATTTTTAGGATATACACACTAAGAATTTAGGGATAAACTGGTCCTCTATCTGAAACTTACTCTTGGTTTAGAAAATAATTATATAAATAGATTTTTTTATAAAATAGAGGAAAATAGAAACAATTGATAGAATAACTGATGTATCTAATGGGAGTTCTTTGTTACAGAAACAATAGATCAGTAAACCCAAAGGGAAGGGGCAGGAATGGATATTTATTATCTACCATGCACTACACAGTGCTAGGCACTTCCCATACAATCTCATTCTTTTTTTTTTTTTCCTTGATACTGGAGACTGAACCCAGGACCCAAGATTCTCTACCAATAAACTATATCCTAGTCCTTTTATTTTATTCTTTTTATTTTGAGACAGGGTCTCACTAAGTTGCCCAGGCTGGCCTTGAACTTGTGATCCTTCTGCCTCAACCTCCCAAACAGTCAGAATTACAAGTGTGCACTGCTGCACTCAGTCTATTATTCCCATCTTAAAACCACCAAGGATCAGGGAGGTGCTGTTACTTACCTAAGACCACAAAGCTAGCTATAAAGCCAATATTTAAATACAGCTCATTTGTACTCCCAAGGACAATAAAGCTAACTCTCTGCCAAGTCGGTGACTTCAACAAAAAGCCTTACAACATTATTCATACTTGCCCCTCACCCCACTAAATCAATTTGTACCCATATCCTGTAGGGATTGTTCCATGTCTGGAGGAGAAAAGAGAAGATGGGTAGGCAGTATTTATACACTCAGATAGGGACTAAAGTCTGTGATGGTTCTGATTAAAGAAGCTTAAGGGTTCACAAGTTATTAGACCTGAATGTACAATTAGAATCCTGGAGCCACATCCATGTACGAAGTGTACTTCAGCATTGCACTCTAGAGACCCAAGAGTGAAAACTGACCATGGAGTGGGTAATCTATGTGGGGAGGTTCCAGGAGCCTTGATTTTTTAAAGGGGTCTCAGTAGGAAGGCAACCCCAACTCTCACCTTGTAGACATCAAAGTTGTCAATTATGGCATCAAAACAGGTATACAGGTCATTAAGAAGTGTCACCACCTAAATTAAAATAATTTAAAAAGTGTCACCACCTAAGAAGATAGAAAAGACGAGGCCCTGAAGCTCATGCCCAACTTTCTAAGCATTTTCAAACTACAAACTCTTAACAAAATATGGGAACTCCAGAATGAACTAGTCTTCCCTATTAGTGAAGCTCCCAGGTCCTTATCCTACACACTACCTCTCACACACAGCTCTTACCTGCATAGGGGTGCTCTCAGCTGACAATGCTGTGAAGCCAACGATGTCACTGAAGTAGATGGTAACACTGTCAAAGGCCTCAGCCTGTACAGTCTCTCCCCGTTTTAACTGCTCTGCCACTGAACTAGAGAACAAGGGTGTAGTGTAAGCGAAATTCCAAGAAAGATGTGGGAGAGGGAAAGAGGAAAGCAATATGTGGCTGCAGCAGGCAGAGTTAAGTTGTAATGGGAAAGCTGGGGTTGGTGAAGGAAAAGGAAAGTGGTTGAGAAGACATTGTCTAGCACATAGTAAGGTGCATAAGTGGTGGGGACACAGTGTTTCAATTTGGGATTATTTTACATACACTTGCTGAAGCAGAGGCAAGGTAGAACAGTGTCCTAAGGAGGAAGGATGAGAAACCAGAAAGAGCCCAGCTCATTTGGAGACAGAATGAAAGCAATTAGTCTATAGCCAGGAGGGCTCACTATGGCAAGAGATAACAAAACAGGTTTGGAGGCTTGGGAAGTGGGCTTTCAGGAGACTGAGGCAGAATTCAACAGCTGAATCCGAAAGGAAAATTCAGGAAGGGGGACAAAGTTCTCACTGGGGCAGAATTTGGTAGAGCAGAGCTTCAGCTTTGCGTTTTTCCTCTAGATAAGCCTGTGTGCGTTCCTCCACCAGTTTCTCCAGGTTATTGGCATACTGTTCCATGCGTAGCAAGAGGTTGTCCAATATACTTGTGCCACCTTCCCTGCAGGGAGGCCAGGATATGTCACCTGCTCCAAGATTCTCAAGACTCCCCAGACTTTCTATCCAACCCACCAGCCCCACTTCATCCATGAAGAACTGATGAGGCTTCTATCCCTATGGAGCCCTTGCCCTTTAGTGTCTTCTCACTTGTTAAAGCGGCGAATGAAACCCTTGATCTGTCCAAAATCCGGTCGCTCAGCTGAATCCTGGGCCCAACATCTCTCCATCAGCAAAACTAGCTCTTCATTCAGTTGGGTTCTGTCAATGCTTGGCCGGAAATATGGCCGCTGACTATTTCTTACCTTCTGGACAATCTCTGAGGGTGATAAAAGGTTTGGATGAAGAACAGAGTCCCCCAAGGAAGAAAAGACTATGGATAGCAGATCAACTCTCACCTTTGGGGCTGAGGTCTAGGCCCTCCAAGTAGAATGGACCACTGCGAAGTGCTATCTCCTGCAGGATGATCCCGAAGCTGTAGACATCAGCCTTTTGCATGCCTGTGGTTGGCAAGGAGTTCCCACTGAGCAGTTCTGGGGCAGTCCACAGCTTCTCTGAAAAGAGGAAACAAGCTAGCCAGGTCCCCCAAATAGGGTACCCCCACCCACTCATTTATCACTGTAACTTGTCTCCCTCTCCCACCCTCCCTAAGTGAAACTGATCAAGGCCAAAGGAGCAGTATAAAAAGTGCATTATGGGGCAGGCCTCACTGGCATAGAGGGCGTGGCTATCATCAGGTTCAGCAGTTGATCGGAAGCTGGCCAAGCCATAGTCTGTGATTTTGAGCACAAAACGACTATCCACCACACAGTTGGAGGACTTGAGACTTCCATGAGATGAAATAATGCTGTTGTGGAGAAAAGCCATGCCCTGCAGGATAGGATACAGATCAAGTATCTGGATCATAACTGGCTTTAACTACACCCTTTCCAACAGATGGGCACTAGGTTAGCTACCTAAAGATCTTGGGACCATAAAAACAATAAGCTGATTTTGGAAGGCATCCCTTAAATAGTTTCTATACAAGGAAGCAGGAAGAATGGGAGAGTCATTCCTTCCTGGTAATATGAATATATATAGGTACCCAGCGATATAAAAAATGCTTAAGAGCAGGAATAAGAGGAGCTACCACTTACTATCCTGGAAAGGCAGTCAATTTTCTGAATAGTGAAAGGAAAAGAATTATGAAGGAGAACTCCAAGAATAATATGCACTCATGGTGGCCTCTAATGCCTAATTAGGCTACTAAAAGGAAGACACACTTGAGACCCTGTTACAAGAGTAGCTAGATGCACCAAAGACTAACCAGTTGTAAACTTTAACACATAACCATGTATATATAGACATGTGGGTCAGGATGGAGGATGAATATGCTCTACTAGAGGGGATGCTGGACCAGCAGAAAGTGGAGAAAGCAGTAAATTAGAAAAACTTGGAAAATGGACAAAAGTAGAAGACAACTGTCAGGCCAATGCAGAAGCCTGAGGCTGCTGGCTCCACAGGCCCAGAGATGAGAGAAACTTTGCTTCCAAAAACTAAAAGATCTTAAGAGGACAGGGCTGTGCTTCCCCAAAACAAAACTCTGGGAGCCACCCCAGTCAGTGCCAGTAGGACTGTGAGGCACTGTGGTGCATGCCTATAATCCCAGCAACTCGGGAGACAAGCAGGAGAATCACAAATTAGAGGCCAGCCTGGGCAACTTAGTGAAAACTTGTCTCAAAATAAAAAGATTAAAAAGGACTGAGGATGCATCTTTCAGATACAGTATCTCTGGGTTCAATCCTCAGTAACATACACACACAAAGGATATAAGTTCTATATGCTATCACAAAATACCTCTGCTAAATGTTTAGCTCTGGATTTGGAACAACTCAAAACTAGTCCCTGTGAACTCTTCCTTTCCATTCTTTTTTCTAGCCACAAAACTTCAAGAATTTCCCAATTTCTGAATTTACTTGTGTGGAAACTGCAAGGATATTTTCCAAAACCACTTTTCCATCAAATCATTGTTCTCTCAAAAGAGTCATGTTTTCTTATATGTATCAACTTTACCTAATATTTTTCTCTCTCATTTGATGGCAAATTTTCACACACACACACACACACACACACACACACACACACACACACACACACAAATTTTAAACTACTTCATGAGATTTTAGAGAAAACCAAAGCCAGCTTCAGGTACAATGCAGTGTGAACCACTAGACTTGCTTTTCAACACCTGTCTAACCCATGCAGGATTCAATTTTATGCCTCCACAATTCCTTGGCTTCTGGGTATTTCAAAATAGCTGAAACCTAGTATACTGGAAGAATAATAAAGTTCAATCTTCCTTGGTTTCTCTTAGTCTAACCAGTAAATGTTCTTTTTAAAATTTTGGTTTCTGAACAAAAAAAAAAATAGGTGTGCCAAATATTGGTCAGAGAGTAAAATGATGAGAGTAAAAACAGGAGGTAAATGCACTTGGGTATTTCACTTATCTTTTCCCTGTGTAGGGATTTTAATATGATCTTTTGGCTATTAAAAAGTTACTGGAGAAACACCTGAGATATCTAGGGCAGAAAGACAAAAATTCTCTCCAAGTATAGGACTCCTTGTGGCCTATAAATCTCACTCCCCCAAATATAAACCCCAGAATCTTTGCTTATCCACTATCACCCAATGACAGGAATAAGGGGAGATGGAGATAACAGGACTTTCAGAGGACTAGTAAGAGAGAGATCATAGCAAAGACTGAATGATGGAGGTATTTTAAAGAGGATAAGCTCTTAAGGAGTGGGAGAGACTCACCTTAACAAGGTCATTAATAAGTGAATAACGAAACATCCAGTCCAAGTTGATGCTGTCATTTTCTAGAATATCCTGGTAAGTGACATGGAATAGATTTATAATGTGTCTGTCCCAGTCCCAGTGGCTATCATTTGGCACAAAGTCAATGTAACGTTGGGGAATCCCCCCACCCACACACACACACACACCATTATCCCCTACACCTATCCTTCACCTGTAGACTCCCACGAGGACAGTACTCAGTGACAATACAAATGTTGGGAGGGTCTATGCATGCTCCAATGAAGCGAGTAAGATGGTTGAACTGGACATCTCTCATCTAGAAAAAATGGGAAGGAGAACTGAAAGAGCTAAAAATCAAATATAGAAACCTCCCACTATAAGAGGACCTTTCTCTTAGTTATACCTACAACTTAAAATCAACTATAAATAAACCCCTTGTCCTCCTAGGCAATGTTAGTATTCCATAGTCTCCCTCTATCCTTTCCCCCTCCTTTTTTATCCCTCACCCTCAACCCATTCACCATTACATACATGTTTGAGTTCAAACAGAACCTGCCGTGTCAGCTCAATGCGCTTCTTATTCACGTGTTTGATGGCAACAACATTTCCCTGATAGTGAGGGTGGAAAGTGAAAAGGAAAGTAAGTATCAGAAGGAGTTTCTTGGTGCTAGGAAATACTGAAGAACTGTGAGAGCATCCAGGAGACCAGCTGGGTT
Organism: Callospermophilus lateralis; assembly: GCF_048772815.1. Taxonomy (NCBI): domain Eukaryota; kingdom Metazoa; phylum Chordata; class Mammalia; order Rodentia; family Sciuridae; genus Callospermophilus; species Callospermophilus lateralis. Next base: position 36,180,921 of record NC_135306.1, read on the forward strand.
TAGAAGGGGTTATGAGGGGAAGAGGTTAAGGGGCAGAGGTGGCAGATGGGATGAGTCAGGATGAAATGGTGGGAACCAGAACAAGCAGATGACTGTTCACCTTGAAGTGACCGGTGTTGGCAAAGATCTGGTATTTCCCATGGGCTGTCATGAGCGAGCCGTAACTGGATCCCCGCTGGGGCCAAGGGCAACATGGAGGCGGAAGGATGAAAGGAACATTAGATGATGGTGGTAGTGCAGGAGCTATCATTACAGGCCAATGTGCTGGGAAAGGTCCAGGGTTGAAAGGACAGGAACTCAGAGGGAGGCAGCAGGAACAACAGAGACAAGGACTCACCAGAGACAGTGTGAGGCGACTGCCTGCACCTTTATGATAACGCTCTGAGTTGCCAAACTGCAGTTCTTCCCAGCGAATGCGCCACAGCATGCTAGCCAGCTCCTTCTCCAGCATTAGTTTTCTGTAAGGACTGTACACTCAGTTGACTGGCAAGCCCGATCCTGTACCCCCCAAGCCAACAGTAGGGTTGCAGGGGCTTCCCTGCAGCTCCTAAAGCTACAGTTGTTACACTGGGGACACAGAACAGGACTAGAAAATAAGTACATATTCTCTACAAGTCTGGCATATGCCTATATGTACTCACAAACTTAGAGGTTGGAGATGCAAGTTCGTTCTTAAAATGGTACCATCCATAGAAAAGTCATCTTTGATCTTAACCCCACTCAAAATCACTACTTAGTAACCCCCAGGCTAGAACCAAAAGTAGGACAAACACCTAGGCTGAAAGACAACCAAAGAGAAAGGTAAAAGAGGAAGATGTCACTAAGTCTGAGACAATCACCAGATTAGGTGATCTGCTGCCCCTAACTCACGTTACAGGAACCCCTGGCCTCAGCCAGAGAGCCTGTGGCAATGGGGAGGTAAGAAATAGGTCGGTGGAAAGCCCAGAACTCACCGGAAAATTAGGAAGCTGGAAACACCAAACATGATGAAGGTGATTCCTGTGCCCAGAGCCACAATTGCCAGAGTAGAAAGTGGAGCTGAAGGGGAGAGAGAGACCCTGAGAAAGACTGGGTGGGAGGCTGTAAGAATGGGGACGGGAGAGGCACAGGTACAAGGAGTAGATAGATTTCCTGAGGGAGAGGTAAGGAGGTAGGGCAACGGATATAGAGATAAAATTAGAGCTAAGAGCAGGGAGTCAGCAAGGGTGGAAGTAAAGAATGGAAAGTAAAGGGAGGAAGAATTGCTCCCAGTCCCTGCACACACCCACTTTTATCACAGGATGGGTCGTCCAAGTCAAAGGCACAGGGGGGATTGTCCAAGGGGGGGGCCCCCTTCACCCAGGGAATAGGCCGTCCTGTCCACCAAATCTGCTTCTCAGCTCCTGAGTAGTGGGCTGCAGGCTGTGAGGAAGCAGAACACTGGGCCCACAGGCCTGCTCCCGCCAGCCTCCTCCCCCAGACCCCAGCTATTTTGCTGCTTCTCTCCCAGCCAGGGTGCAGCTCTGGCAGCAAAAATAAGTCACTGCCCCTAGGACCTTTGATTCTGGCCCCACCAAACACTTGAAAGCTGGATTTTACAGGACTGTACTCTCTTCCTTGCCCCCTCCCCCATCACCTGAAAGTCCCCAGAATCCAAGTCTCCCATGGCCCACAGGACAAAATCAGTCTCCCGGTCATTGTTCTTGTCCATAACAACCAGTCCAGTGACACCTAGGATAAAAAAGAGTACCTCTCACTTTGAGATCTACCCTAGGCCCCTATCCTATCCCCCAACTCTGCCCTGCTGCTGCAGAGTCTGTGCCTGCCCCTGTTCTTGAAGTGTGTCTACCTCAGCCAAGATCCCAAACCCTACTGACTCCCTGTGGAGCCTGATGTGTTTCTTCTGCCCACTCCACTCCTGAGCCTGCTATCAACCCTCAGGCCTCCATCTGCCCCTTTTTATTACCGTGATATCTTCGTCCCTGCATCTTCTCCACAATTCGAAGTCCATCTTTTCGGGTGCCTCCTTCCTGTATTGTCTCGTTCAGGACTTCAGCATAGAGCAGGATCCCATCATAGAAGCAGCCAGCAATGAGGTTCATCTGGGGGTGGCAACTTCAGCAGTGCTCTCCAAGTGTCCTGCAAGGGCCCTTTCCCAGCCACCTTTCCCAGTCCTGGAATCTCCTTCTACCTCTTCTCCCTTCTGGTTTACTTTCTTCCCTCCTCTCATTCCTAAAGTACCATCCCTACCTAACTGGTCCCTACAGCAAAAAGAAATATCTTGGATAGACGTGGATAGCCCCCAAGTGCAGCTTGCTCCATGGCCAAGACTTGGTGCTGAGTTAAGGAGGGAGCCCTTTCTCCCAGTCTGCCTGACTCTCAAGGAGAGAGAGATCTATCTACTTACCAGGGATGGAGCCAGCTCCACACCAAAATCTTCCCGGGCTCTGATCAGCAGCCGATTCTGGAATTCCTGATATTCAGGATTTGGGGGTTCTCGATATGTAATCACCAATACAGTCTACCAGCAGCACACAGGAAAGAGTATACAGGATTCAAAGTGAGCATGAGGGGAAGAGGGAAGCAGAATAGGGAAACTTGGTAAAATACACGATATTAAATATACACAGGAGAGTGCAAAGGCTAAAAGGGGCACGAAACTATGTGGAGGTGAGATATGGGTGAGGGGAGTGGCACCCCTCCATGAAAGGCAGACAAGGATGGGAAAGTAAGACTGGGAAGCAACAGAAGAAGCCAACTCCATTCCCAAACCAAGCCCATCATCTTCCTGAACTCCCTACCACCACTAGGCCTCCCAGGCTGGGCTACCACAGCTCTCACAGAAGCCCTCGATCCCATCTTTTCCAAGTACCAATATCTATCAAGGACAACACTCATCAACAGCTCCTCTCCAAAGTGTTAATTACTGTTTAATGTTATTGGTTCAAAGTTGACATTTTCATGTGGGTCACTTGCACACAGTGCCTCCACACAGTGAATTAAAGAGATTTCAACCCCTATGGCAACTGTGGGAAATACTTCGAGACAGAAATTCTACCTGTGAAAAGTTGTGAGTTCAGTCATTCCACATGTATGGAACACCTACCATAAGCAGCATTGTCCTGCTTACTAAATAAATAGCAGACGTGTCACAGGGACAAACTCACAAGTCACATGCCCACACACATTGCATAGATAAGCAAATGATATGTGAAGCCTTGCCCACACTGGCACATGACTCAAAGGTATCTCTTCATGCTCACCTTCCAGGCTCCCTTTAACCCATGAAGTGCTTGCCTGGCTCTCTAAACTTCACGTTTCCCCTTCTTTAGCTGCTGGACCTCTCAGATTCAGGTCATACTGTCACTGAGACTGGCCTCTGCTCAGACAGGAAATAGGTCTTATAACTTCAAGGGAAGACTTCAATTCAAATATTTTATGAACCTAGCTTTGTGAAATGATAGATTAAAATCTAGTCATTAAAAGTTTTGTTGAGGGGCTAGGGTTGTGGCTCAGTGGTAGAGCACTTGTCTCACATGTGTGAGGCCCTGGGTTCGATCCTCAGCACCATATAAAAAATAAATAAAGGTATTGTGTCCATCTACAACTAAAAATATTTTTAAAAAAAAGTTTTGTTCATTTTGGGGATGAGGTTGTAGTCCAGTGGTTAAGCACTACAACTACTGAGGTTGTAGTCCAGTGGTTAAGCACTTGTGAGGCTCTGGGTTCGATTCTCAGTGCTGCATAAAAATAAATAAATAAAATAAAGGTATTGTGGGCTGGGGTTGTGGCTCAGAGATAGAGCGTTTGCCTAGTATGCGTGAGGCACTGGGTTCAATCCTCAGCACCACATAAAAATAAAATAAAGATGATATTGTGTCCACCTATAACTTAAAAAATAAATGTTTAAAAAAATTTTAAAAAAGGTATTGTGTCCATCTACAATTAATTTTTTTAAGTTCTATTCATTCTTGTAGAAAGTACATGTGGATCACAGAGGTACTACATATATCACATATGATCTACAATCCATAAATTCATTCCAGGTAGGAAATAATGAAGTCAATTTCTTTCTTTCTTTCTTTATCACTGAGCTATATCCCCAGCCCTTTTCATTTTTTCATTTTTGAGACAAGATCTCACTAAGTTGTTTGGGGACTGGCTAAGTTGCTGAGGCTGGCCTTGAACTTGCAATCCTGCCTCAGCCTCCTATGTCACTTTGATTATATAAGGCACACACCACCATTCCTGACTGAAGCCAACTTCTAACATGTATTCACTACATTAAATTGGAGTTTGCTTCAAGATGTAATTATTCTTAAAAAACAATAATATTAAAAAGCCAAACCAAAAAGAAAAAAAAAAAAAAAACAGAGAAAAGTTTCTTGCTTGCTTGCTTGCTTTCATAAAGAAAGGAAGCAATAAAAAAGGAATGAAGAAAGAATAACAGAAGGAAAAAAAGATGTAATTATTTTTGCTAAAGAAGTTAGATGCTCTAATATTCTCCCACTCAGGCATAATAATAATAATAATAATAATAATAATAATGTGACCGGGGAATGGGGTTTATTCATTAACAACTGTTCCAAGAATAAAAGAACAATAAAGAGGTAGGACATTATTGATAAATAGTATTAAAAAAAAAAAGAAGGAAAAGACCAGGTTTACATAATTTATATTTCAATAAAGGCCATGAGAGGTTTTTAACACTTTTTTTTTTAAACACTTAGTAATTCTCTAGGTTGGTTTGTTTGCTAGGCTAGCAATAATTGAAATTTTTGGTCTCAGCATGCCTTTATAGTCTTAAAAATTATGATCCCAGGGATGGGGTTGTGGCTTAGCAGTAAGCGCTCGCCTAGCACGTGCAAGGCCCTGAGTTCGATCCTCTGCACCACATAAGAATAAATAAATAAAATAACAGTATGTGTCCAATTACAAATAAAAAATAAATAGTTTTTAAAACTATTTTTTAAAAACAGGCTGGGGCTGGGGCTCAGTGATAGCGCACTTGTCTGGCACATGTGCGGCACTGGGTTCAATTCTCAGCACCTGTGTAAGTAAATAAACGTCTATCAATAACTAAAAATATAAAATAAAAAATAAAAAAAATTATGATCCCAAAGAACTTCATATGGGTTTTATCTATCAGTATTTTCCATATTAGAAATTAAAACTTATAGATTTTGAAGACATAAGAATGCAGAAGCATGCCTTCCATGGCTGTCAGAAACATGATGTCATCACAAGTTGGAAAACTCCACTGTATAACCAGACTGCGAGTGACAAAGGCAAATAACATCTTAGTATTATTTTTTAAATAGTTTTAACCTTATGGTTCCCCTAAAAGGATTTCAGGGCCCCCCAGGATCCCAAAGACCACACTTTGAAAACGACTATGTTAGACTGTTTTGCTGTGGTCACTAACTAGCTTCTAAAAAAAAACAACTCCAAACAGTTTCTGTGCTTGCTCAGGGGCTAGAGAGAAGGTGAAGGTAGGTAAATGAGTCCCATTTCACAGTGGACCCCAGGTGGAAAAAAACAAGCAAAGGTGGCCAACCATGGGTTCAGTGGTGAGTGGTAGCCAGGAGTGCACATTGCACCTAGGAAATGTGCATGGCCAGAGGTGCCTGCCTCCGCCTGTGCCACCCACTCTGCGACCTAATCTGGCCACAGCAGGAGGTTCTGTCAACAGTAGCCTGAGGAGACAACAAATGGTCTCCAAGAAGATGGTCTGCTTTAACTGCTGATTTAGTGCTTTCCTCCATTCTTGCTTGCAGGTATTCCCCATCTGTAAACCAGTCTCAGGCTGGTCAAACCATTCTCTGCTTGGGTTTCTTTTTTTTATTATTTTTTGGTTGTAAATGAATGCAATACCTTTATTTTATTTATTTATTTTTATGTGATGCTGAGGATTCAACCCAGTGCCTCACATGTGCTAGGCAAGCGCTCTACCCCAGCCCCCTGCCTGGGTATCTAACCCTGTTGTCCCCACTTGTCCAGCCTGGGCCTCTGGATCCTCAGACCCTACTCATTTGCTCATTTAGTTTTACTCATCTACTTTTCTTCCCTCTCCTGGTTGATCACCTTGGTTTATAGTACCAAGCTCTACTCCTTTCTGAACCAATTCTTAGTCTTATCCCTGCCCAGAAACACACACTTTAATTCAATTCAACAAATATGTATTAAATGTCCATTACATACTAGACATGTGGAATGCAAATATGAGCATGATCTCTGACCATGAACTGCTATGACTAAATGGGAGAAAAAAAATCATATCAACATATTTAATCTCAGAGCCCTCTCCCCTAGTGGCTGGTATCCAGTCTGTGCTGGCACTTTATGCCATCCTGAAAAGGCTTCAGACACTTACACCAGGGCCACCTTGCCTCACCTATCATCTTTTCCAAGCCAGCCTGGACTAGGACTTCAGTAGGCCAGTGACTCTGGAAGAAGGGCTCTGTTTTCTCATCCTTGGCTGGAGCTGACCACCCAACTTCCCTGTTCTCTGTTCTGTGTAAGCACTGGGAAAGAATTGAAAGAAGCTTTGCCAGAGGGAACCTCACCACCCCTCAACCCATCCTACCCTATGCCACACCTTGGATTTCCCCTGAGCATATTCTTTGGTTTTGTTTTGGTTTGATTTGGTTAACAGAGGGTCTTGCTAAGTTGCCAGAGCTGGCCTCGAACTCATGATTCCTCCTGCCTCAGCCTACCAAGAACCTGGGATTACAGGAGCACATCACTATACCCTGATTTCCCTCAGCATATTCTTCACCACCTACTTCCCTTCTCTTTCTGTTGTAGCAAAATATTTCTCTATTTTCCTATTTCAATAAGACCTGAATTGAGGGGAGAACAGAGGATTGATTGATATAATTGATTGTTAGTTGATTAGGTCCCTATTCTAAGTGCTGGGAACTCTTAGCTGGCAGAAATTCTCATACAAGAAAGAGGTTTTTCTTCCATAAAAAGAACACAGCTCATCTGGGAGAGTAACAGAACTTCCTTGACCATAATCCCCTCATTGTTCTCTTCTCATACCATCTATTACCTTCCTTTTTCTTTCTTATCCACCCACCTCCCCACCTGGCAATACTAATCACAATATGTTCCTATATTTGCTTATATTTGTGTCTGCCTCTCCTATTAAATGTAAACTCCAAAAAGACCAAAAATATATCTATTATGTTCTCTACCAAATACCAGTACAATCATTGAGGCATAAAAGATGCTCAATAATACTAGTAAAATGAGTCAGACTTCAAACAAATCACAGAAAAATTTCTATGATAGAGTTAAGCAAAGGGTAGGAAACCTGAAGATTCAAAGATTGTTTCCTAGAAAAGAAAAAAATGGTCTGAGTCTTAAAAAATATGGAAGCGTTATCCAGACACAAAAGGTGAGAAGGCTGTTTTAGGAAAAAATTATAGCATAAATAAAACCTGTCTGTCATTGCCATGTTCAAGTGTGACAGTCACAGACTCCTACTCAGGCATGCAAACAGATATGTCATTCACAGTCAGACACTCGTCAGTCACAACCAAATATATAATCACAGCCACATAAAACCTTACTCACTGGAGAAGAATGGCCACCCAGGTCCAGCCCTTATACATGTCTACTTAGAACCAAAGAATCTCAGGGTTGAAAAGGACCTCAAGGTATCCCATAAACCACCTCAAATTCTTTTGGGGAAAAACAAGGGATATGGATAAATAAATATGAAACACTTATATAAATGATTCAGAGAAAAAATTAGTGAGGGAACCAGGGAAAGATTTATGGGTCTGAGGATTCATGGGTATGTTTTTTTTTTTAATATTTATTTTTTATTTTTAGGTGGACACAATGTCTTTATTTTACATTTATGTGGTTCTAAGGATCGAACCCGGTGCTTCATGTGTGCTAGGCAAGCACTCTACCACTGAGCCACAACCCCAGCCCCCCTACTCTGCCCCCACCCCCTCAAGGGATTTGGGAAGACGGAAAGAGCACAGCTACTCAGCTGGAGTTCTGGGCCTGAGGACAAGGAAGGTGAGTAGAAACAGTGGGTTAAGAACATACTATATATGTTCTGATGTCATGATGAGCAGTCAGGATTTTATTCTGAGGTAACAAGTCATTGAAAGTTTGGAGCTGAGGAGGGAAATGAACTGTCACGTGAACCTTCTCTACAAATTCTTAAATTCCTTTCTTTCCATTCCTACTATCATTATCCTTGTTCAATCACCTCATTCCTTTCTAACCTAGTAGTTGGTCTCACTGCCTGGTCTCCTTCTCATCTAATGCAACCTGAATTCTGTCACTATATTTAACTTCACAGACAAATGTCAAAGACCCCAAATTCAAGCCCTGCTGCTTAAGGTTTAGAGCCCTGTTTAATCTGATTATACTTTTGCAACTTTATTTCCTGTTTCTGCTTTAAGTAAGCCCTTCTTTCTTGCTGACAAGAAGAATATTCCAGTATTTTCCAGGTCCCTTAAACATACCCATGCCTATCTTTCTTTTTGCCCAGGCAGCCTGGATCCCCTTTTCCACTCTGTGAACATGGCATCTATCATTAAAATCACAATGAAGTCTCACTTCCATTAAAAAAGCCTTCCCTAAACCCTGCCCACATTGAACCATGGAAACTCTCATTGTCTGTTTCAGTTACATACTCATACCCTTTTTTGAATTTTTTCTAACAGTTTACAATTATGCATTGCCTTTCCAGAAAGATTGGAAGGCCTCCTGGGGTTTTGGCTCAGATCTTTTTCTCAACTTTTCTCCCCCACAGTGTAGCCTACTACTGGCACTTAGAAAAATCAGTGTTCTGGGATCTTTGACAGACACAACAAAAGTTACAAAGCTGGGGAAGGAGGAAAGACTAGACTTTGAAAGCCTGTTCCTTTCACTTCCGTAGCTCAGAACTTGTGCTCTGCTTCTGAGTTTCTGTGGGGTCGTGTGAGAAACAGATAATCCCCATCCAAGAACCTCTTCCCCCTCCTCCTTCGGATAGGGCTCAAATGATACCTGAAAGGCCTGTCTGAGGGCCTGAGCCTGTTCCTGGGTGCGATTGTCCTGCCAGGGTCGGCCTGTAGAGCGTGTGGGGCCCGCACGGAGACTCTCCCCAAAGACATCGACGTAAAAGAAGACATAGTCTCCATTGGTCAGGTTCTCTCTCTGGGCCTGAAGCAGGATCTCATGCAGCATCTCCAGAGGGCCGCAGATATACACAACTGGGAGCAGGCATATGACAGAGGAGTACCCTGAGAAAGCATTCAGTCCCCCACACGACCCCCTCTCTCAATCATCTGCAAGTCCCTCTTTAGCAAGAGAGTGCCCTACCTATCGACCACCCAGCAGATGTTCCCCATCTTCCCCCATGAAACCCATGTCATAAGTTCCCTGAGGCCATATGGACCATCTGGCAGAAGTCAGAGCCTGACTCCAGACCCTAGAAAAAAGGAGTGATCACTCAACCCAGACCTTTCCCCAGAGCCTTGCCTGCTGCTCCTCTTCCCTGCCTTTCCTTAGGCTTGAAGATGCTGGCTGCTCAGAATTTCTCAAAGTGAGATTTATCTGCCTTTCCCAACCATATCTGCTGAGCCCTGAACCCATTTAAGGAGTTCTCTCTATTTATACACCACCAAAGGGTCCCAGAGCCCCAGTCTGGTGGGGAAATTGGGGTGTGCATTCTGTGTTCACAAAGAGGCACAGGCTGCAGAGTGGTCATCAACCACATCCACTACTCTAGGGCCCCCACATTGCTTCCCCAAACTCAACATCCCCCAGTCCCACATTCTATCAAGACAAGCTTCACTTTTTTGTGCTCCTATTCTTTGTTTACGTTTGCCTATGATGACCATGAACCCCTCTGCCTATGACAACTAGGAATCTCTCTTCTAACTCCGGAGCCCTCTCCCAGGTGCTCTGTCCACAATCATTTCTCCATTCCAACCATCACACATAGCTTCTGGATGCCTAGTTCCATCTTCAGCTTCCCAGTGCTGAGCTTCACAAACACAGTGACCCTCCTCCCCTGACCCTAAAACAGCCCGGGCCACACTCACTGCGCCCGTTGGCCCGGATGAAGTGGGTGGCCTGCTCAGGGCCCCCTGGCTCCCGGGCATACACCTGGTGCTGCACACTGAGGTTGCTGCCCAGCAGGGCCTCAAAGACGCCCTCGATGGTGAAGTAGTGAGGCCGGTCATCTGTGCGGGCATCCAGATACAGCAAGGCGGCACGGGCAGTCCAATTGAAGTGCCCGTGTAGTGTCAGTACGAACTCACCCAGTTTGGGAGCAGAGGGGCCAGTGCGAACCAGGGTACGATAATGCTCATTCTTAGCCGCAAAACCAGAGGCCACTGCACCAGCAGTCAGCAGGGGAAGGCGCCAGTGTGAGGCAAAGCGGGCCACAGAGGCAGCGGGGTACACACAACCAGGGCCCAACAGAAGGTCAGGGTCATGATACAGCTTAAGGTCCACAGCGCTCAGAGGTGCCAGGTACTCAGAGCAGGCGCCATCTAGTTCAGAGCTGACAAATCGCAGGTCCACGGGCAGTGCCCGGCCCAGCGCCTCCACAGCTAGTGCAACAGCAGGACCCACCCGTGGCCAGGCCCAAGCATAGCTTAGGTTGTGTTCTGGCAGCACCACCGCTAGCGTCAGGTTCCGAGCCCCAGGAGGACGCACCCCACCTGCCAGGGCTGCCACCAGCAGCAGCAATGATGGCAGTGCCATGGGGATAAAGCAGCAGCCCCACCGCCCCCAGAACCTGGGGCCACTCTGGCCTACCGGGCAGGCACAAGCGCCACCCAGCCTGGCGCCTGGGAAAGAGGGCCAGGAAGAGAAACAGGGACAAGCTAAGTCGGTCTGGATACACAAATTGCTGGGGACCTGGAGAGAAGATGGGAGAAAGCCTCCGGGTGGGGAAGGAGTGGGCTACCAGCCTAGGGGAAGGACCTAAGACTAAGGGTAGGGTGGCAGGAGGAGAGAGGGACCAAGGGGGGCTGCGACCGGGATGGGGACAGTGAGGGTGAAGTGGCCTGACGAATCCAAAGCCGAGAAAGAGAAGAGGATGAGCTTGGGATGGTGTGGGGGGTGGGGGGAAGGGGGTACAAAGAAACGGCCTGGGAGCACCTCACAGTTTAAGGGGCTGGGAGGGCAGGGAGCTGCGAAAAACAGCACCAGGGGGCTGAGGTGGGAGGGCACCCGCGCCGCGGAAGGACTGGGACATGGGCAGGCGGGCAGCGAAGCGAGGCCTGGGCCAGAGGGGAGGGAAAGGCAGGGGTAAATCTCCCTGTGAAGGCTTCTCCAGAAGCTCCTGCTTGGACTAACGGGCCCGGACGCTGGTCCCATCCGGAGCTGCGGCGGCCCCGCCCGTGTCCCCGCTCCTCTCCGCTCCGCTTCTCCTGGGCCCCGGCGGCCGGCGCTGCCCGGCGCTTCCTCCCGCCCCCCGCCTGGGCCCCCGCGCGCGCCGCTCGTCCAGGTCAGGTCGCCTCGGCCCGGCGCGTCTCGGCTCGCTGCGCCGGCAGCGGCGGCCGAGTGTGACTCCCCGGGCAGGCCGCCTGCCCCCGCCCCGCCGCCCCTCCCCCGCCCGGCCCCACCCTCCGGCGCCTGCTGTCTCCCCCCACCCCCCACCCGGCGCCCAGGGACCTCCCAGTTCTCCAACCCACCCAGTGAGCGCTTGGGGGCTCCGCACCAGCGCCTCTCAGGCCGGCGAGGTTCCCGGGCGTCCCCATGCTCTAAGGGCCTCCCGCAAGCCCCTGGTCCACCCTGCCGCTCTCTTTCCATCTCACGGGCGACCCCATGGCCGTCTTGCCCCTCCTCTCTTACCTTGCTCTTCTTAAGGTCCCTTCTCTTTAACTCCCTGAGTCCCTCGCTCTCCACAATCTGCAGGAAGCAGTCAAGAATCCCCAAACTTATGGTATCCTCGCCAGTCCCCTTTGTAGAAAACCATACCACCTTCCTAATGACAGAGACCTGTCATTCCTTCAATAGGAAGACAAGCCTGCTCCCTGGAAGACAGGTCCCTCAGGCACCAAGGGGCTCTCACCTTCCGTTCTTCATGAGACCTTATGAAGCCCATGAGTCTCCTTCTTGGGGACTCAACCCTCCACTCACCCTCTTCCTGACACCACGGTCCCTATTGTGCCCTCCACATGTCCTCAGAGGTCAGCCATAGCCCACCAGCTTCCACTAGCCATCTGCTCTGAGGCCTCTTCTTTCTTTTGTCTCCCGGTACAGCAGAGGCTAGCACCTCTGCTGTAGAATGACTTATAGAATGACTATAATGGATGCTTATAGAATGACTAAGCCCAGCTGGCCCCAGCAAAGAAGTCCATTGTACCCCTCCTTCTCCCGCCCCGCCCCCCTCAAGCTTCCAACCTAGAAAGTTCACCCAAGCACCCACATCTGGAGCGCTGATCCCATCCTGAGGAACAGCTTGTGAGAAATGACATCATGGTTGCAGGGGGGACGGCTATGGGACCTTGGGGAGTTTTCTCAAACTGTCACAAAGGAAATGCACATAAGCCCATTCTTTTCCCTGCTGAGAGCCACCGTTTCTCTTCTTCAAGCCACTTCAGAAATCAGTGCCAAGAAGCTAAGAGCTCCTGAGCAGAGGGAGGGGTAGGAGAAGGGGCAGTTTCTCTGAGATGAAGGCGACACCTAGTGGTTCGGGGAAGGATATTAAGAACAATGCCATTTTATTCTTTGATATTATATTTATTTATTGAACTCTGGAAACTGTGCACAATCTGTAGGGGTGAATATAAAGAAAGCAGAATGATACAACCTTTTCCTTTGAGGAATATACTGTTGGAATCTCTAGGGCACAGAGATCAAAGGCAAGCCCCCAATGACAATGTCTGCTGCCTCAAACCCAGGAGAAAAGGAAGCCATAGAACAACACATACAAAGTGTGAGAAAATAGACCCTACTGGCCTAAGAAGCACCCAGCTAGGGTCCCAGCATCCTTTCTGTAGGTACATTATGGTTTCCTACAATCCACAGGTATCACCTGTAATGTCTTCTGGACAGAGTCAACCCAAACACTGATTCATTTTTCTGGATTGGTTCTGATCCATAACCAAACTGCAGAGCATCAAATTGGCTAGCTGTTAGAAGTTGTTGTAGTTTCTAAGGTGCCATATTCTTTAGCAGAAAGAAATCCTAATCCCAGTCACACTCAGGCCAAAGGAGCCTCAAGACTTTAGCAGACTTCTGGAACCACCATGGGATTCAGGCTCATATTAATCTTCTCCATGGTAGGTTGTCCCTGATGCCCCAAACTGACAGCAGTGAACGGTTTTATAACTGACCTGATTTCACAACTAAATCTGGATCCTTGGGTTTACTCTACACCAGACTGTGGCCTCCCATCCCCGCAGGATTCCAGAGAAACAAAACATCTTCCAGTCTTGTCTCCACTTGATCAGTTAGACCTACAGAAAAAGACTTTAACTATATGCAGTTGCCCTCATCACACAGGTGTGAGAGAATAAAACAGGTCCAAGAGAACCTACCAACAGAGGGCAGAGAATAGCCATGAAAAAAGTAAGATCAAATAAGTCATGAAAGGTACATTTTACATGACACATTTCATTAAGGAAAAGGAGGCAACAGTGTGAAAAGAGAAGATCAGTAAAGTGTAGAGAAGGCAAGGAAAGATATTATAATTCTATATTACTGTATTTCTCTCCCTTGCCCCAGCGAGGGAGAGAGGGAATCCTGAAAGCAGGTCAAACCATCATGGTTCCTGCACCACTATCCTCCACTTCCTGCTCCCTTCCAGAACTACATAGCACACAGATCTTGAGTCCACTTCACCTTCCCAACACCCTCAAAAAGCTGCTATGATTGTAAAGGCACCAAGGGTTTTTACTCTGAATTCATACATCTCTTTCTTTGGGGGAGCTAAAAAAGTTTTTAAGGGCTTGGGGGTGCAATGCAAGCTTAGCATGTGCAAGACCCTAGATTCAATCCCCAGCACCACCAAAAAAGAAAGTTTTTAAATTCAAAATATTTTCAGTTTCCACCTTACCTGTCTACATATGTGTAATAAAAGATGAACGGGGGCCAGAAACATCGGCTTTATTGAAAACACACTCCAGGTGAATGGTTTTCCAGTGGAAAATGCATCATAGAGTATCAATGACTCTTTCAAAAGGAATTTAAGAATTGTCAGGAGGAGAAACAATATACACATATATTCTTGATGATTCAACCTCCAGGTGAATGGTATTTTTTCTGTCTATTTATCCAGGCTGGACCAACATCTCTGTGAGTGTTCCAATGGCTTTTCTTCTCAAGTTCATAGACTGCTTCCCTGTGTTCCCACTGTCACCCTTCACCATCATTACCAACCCCAGTATTTATTTGCCACCTCTGAGGAACATCTGATAGTATAAAATCTCTAATGTAATATTCTCTGTTATAGTCTCTGCTCTACTCCACTTAAAATTCCATTTCTTCACAAAATCTTTCCCTGAGAAGTGTCGAGAGGGAAGTGCCAATGGGTTCCCTCACCTTTTAAGTCCTGACAAATTTTCAAATAACTCACCAAAAAAAGGTAAACAGGGTACCTACAGCTTCCAGAGAATGGAAAAGTATCCATCACTATTTTTTAAAATATATATGTATTTTTAGTTGTTGATAGACCTTTATTTATTTATATGTGCTGCTAAGAATCGAACCCAGTGCCTCACACATGCCAGGAAAGTGTACCACTGAGCACCAGCCCCAGCCCCCATCCATCACTATTTTAACCTTCTATTTTGCTTGGAATTTTCTAAAGAAGATGAAAACTGGGGAGAGGGAAAGAAATCTGAAGCAAAATTTTGACAAAACAAAACTATTTCTGCATGTGCTGTAATATCATGAAAAATAGAGTAGTTATGCAACTGCAATGAGGGACTGATTGGCAGGTAAACTGAAAGCAGGAAGAAGAGGTAAGAGTTACTAGAGAAATCTAATCATGAAATAGTGCCTAATGTAGGCTGATGGGATGGAAATAGAGGAAGAAACAAAACTCAAATAACTTAAAGGAAGAAATGAGCCTTGGTGATAGATCACATCTGCAAGACGAAGAGCAAGGAATCAAAGATTACTTTAAGGCAAGGGTCCCAAAGGTAGAGGACAGGGGCAAGATCCTCAGGAACTAGGCAAATGGAGAGGCCACTGGGTGGGAACTGGCAATCCCAGAAGCCCCTGCTCCATCTAAAGTAGATGCTGCCACTCTGGGATGGAGCCCAGAGTTGCCAGTTTTGATAATTTTTCCTTTGGACAATTTCAAGTCTCTGGATATCCAGTTTGCCTCCCTCCTAGCCTCCACAATGTGTTCAGATGCCAAAGTGACCTTTTCAAACAAAAACCTAATTATGTCACTTTCCTGCTTAAAATCCTTAAATGGTTCCCCATGGAAGCTGTGTTTTTCACACTTATTTTTAGCAGCAAAGCCCTTCCTTCAAATAAAAAGTTTAAATGTAAAACAGAATTTAGGAGGGGGAGGAGTAGATGACAATGACTAAAAAGAAAAAATGCCCTTCTGGAAGAAAAAATGCTTCTGCTCCAGATGAAGCAGTAGGAATGGTCCTGAGATCCCTTTCTCTTTCCCCCTTCTTGGAGAGCCTCTGAGGCACCTTCAAGAAACCTCTGGGCAGTGGCCATCAAACAGGGGTAGCCCCAAAAGGTTTTCCAAGGGATATATATACAGAAATGGTTCCAGATCCTCAACTTTCATATGTACCCTTTCCTAAAACTGATCTGTCTGAGTATGACCTGTGCTGACATCAGTCCTTGTCCCACTTTACAAAAGAAAGACATATCCTTCACCCATGCCAAGTCTTATTGTGACTCATTGTCCTAGGGTGTAAGAACTTCCAAAGTACCCAGCAAAAGGATATTTAAACCAAAGCATTGGCCTAGAGAAAATTTTAAAGATTAACCAAGATGCCTTAAGCTATGTGTTTTCTGGCCTTTCCCCATTGTATTCATATTCTTTGAAGGGTAAAGCCTGGCATTAGAAATGGGGTGTTATATGATTCCCAGCCCCATCAAATAAATAAAATAAAATAGAAATGGGGTGTTTTAGCCAGTGTTACAATTCTCTATAACAAGTACAGCCAAAGGAAAATATGTTAGTGACACATTTTTTAAATATACACTAATTATTCAGAATAATGGGTTTCATTGTGGCATATTTATACATGCATATAACATACTTTGATCATTTCCATCCCCTCAACCCCTCTTCTTCCCTCTCTCCTTCCCCTCTAATATTCTCCCTTCTGATTTCACATCCTCTTTTTTCCCCTAGATTTTACATTTGAGGGAGAACATGATACTTGTCTTTCTGAGTCTGACTTACTTTGCTTAACATAAAGATCTCCAGTTCCATCCATTTTCCTGAAAATGACATGATTTCATTCTTCTTTATGGCTAAATAATACTCCATTAATATATACCACATTTTCTTTATCCATTCATCTTTTGATGTGTATCTAGACTGATTCCATAACTTAAATATTGAGAATAACCTTGCAATAAACATGGTGGGCAGGCATCTCTGTAGCATTTTTTTATATATTTATTTTTTCTTGGAAGTGGACATGATATCTTTATTTCATTTTTATGGAGTGCTAAGGATGGAAACCAGTGCCTCACGGGTGCTGGGGGGAGTGCTCTACCCCTGAGCCACAACCCCAGCCCCAAGTGTTCTGACTTTAATTCCTTCAAGTATATACAGAGGAGTGGTATAGCTGGATCACGTGGTAATCCTATTTTTAGTTTTTTGAGGAAACCTCCATGCTGATTTCCATAGTGTCTACTAATTTACATTCCCACCAACAGAATATAATGGTTCCTTTTTTTCTGTGTCCTTACCAGCACTTATTTTGTTTTCCTGATGACAACCATTCTAACTGGGGTGAAACTGAATCTCAATGTAGTTTTGATTTGCATTTTCCTGATAGCTAAAGTCATTGAGCATTTTTCATATAATTACCAGTTACTTGTACTTTTTTGGAGAAGTGTCTGTTCAATTCGTGTGCCCATTTATTAATTGGGTTATTTGGGGTTTTGGTATTAAGGTTTTTTAGTACTTTATATATTCTGGATATTAATTCTCTGTCAGAAGAGTAGCTGGCAGAGTTTCTCCCTTTCCATAGGCTCTGTCTTTACCCCGTTGATTGTTTCCTTTGCTGTGCAAAAAGCTTTTTACTTTGATGCAATCCATTTGTCAATTTTTGCTATTATTTCCTGAGCTACTGGAATCCTATTCAGGAAGTCATTGCCCCGTGCCTGTATCTTGAAATGTTTCCCCTACATTTTCTTCTAGGAATTCAAAGTTTCAGATTTTACACTTAGGTTTTTGATCCATCTTGAATTGATTTTTGTACGAGGTGAAAGAGAAAGACCAAATTCCAATCAGCTACCTATGGATACCCAGTTTTCCCAGCACCATTTCTTAAAGAGGCTGTCTTTTCTCCAATGTAAGTGTTTAGCACCTTTGGCAAGAATCAGATGGCAGTAGCTTTTTGTACTCATTATGTAGAAAAGTTCTGTTCTGGGTTGAGAGTAGGGCTCAATGTGGTAGGGCCCCTGCCTAGTAGGCATAGGACCCTAGGTTCAATCCTCAGCATAGCAAAAATAAATAAATAAATAGCTCTATTCTATCCCTCTAGTCTACACATCCATTTTTATGCCAGTGCCATGTTGTTTTTGTTACTATGACTCTGTAGTATGAAATCTGATAGTCATGTCTCCAATGTTGCCCTTTCTGCTCAGGATTGTTTTGGCTATTTAGGGTCTTTTTTGTTTCCATATGGATTTTCTGATTGTTTTTTCTAGTTCTGCAAAGAATATCATTGGTATTTTGATGGGTATTGAACTAAATCTATAGATTGAACTAAATCTATGAACATGAAAGGTCTTTTCATCTTCTAATTCTTCAATTTCTTTCTTCAGTGTTCTGTGATTTTTATTGTAGAAGTCTTTCACTTTCTTGGCTAATTTTATTCCTAGTTTTTTAAAAATGCTGTAGTAAATCGGAATTATTTTCCTGATTTCTCAGCAGGTTCATTATTCATGCATAGAAAAGCTATTGATTTTATATGTTGATTTTGTATCCTGCTACTTTGTTAAATTTGTTTATCAGATCTTATGGAGTCTTTAAGTATGGATCATATCATCTGCAAATAGGAATAAATTGACTTCTTCCTTTCCTATTTGTATCCCTTTTATTTATTTCCCTTGCCTAATTGCTCTGGCTAAAAATTCAAATATTACATTGAATGGTGAAAATGAACATCCTTATCTTAGACCTATATTAGAGGAAAAAGTTTTCCCCCAATTAGTATAATGTTGGCCATTTGTTTTTCATATATAGCCTTTGTTATGTTGAGGTAAGATCCTTCTGTATCTCATTTCTTCAGGGCTTTTATCATGATGGGATGTTAGATTTTGTCAAAGGCTTTTTCTGCATCTATTGAGATGATTATGTGATTTTATCATTGATTCTACTTATGTGGTATATTATATTTAATGGCTTGAACTCATTGAACCATCCTTGTACCCCTGGAATAAAACCAACTTGATCATGGAGTATGAACTTTTTAGTGTGCTGTTGAATTCAATTTATAAGTATTTCATTGAGGATTTTTTTCACCTGTGTTCATCAAGGATATTGGTTTGTAATTTTCTTCTTCTGATGTTGTTGGTGATGTGACACATCTTCTTTTAAAAATCTAGAATACACCTAAAAAGTTGAATTTTACTATACAAAAATTTAATAACCTATATAAAACAAACAGAAAAATGCAACTGGAAAGTTTTGCAAGCCACCAAAAAAATTTTAGATACACTCAATAAAACCCATGAATTAAAAAAATACTCAGTGACTTATTTCATAATTGGTGTGCTTTATTCAATAAAATAGTTAAAAGTCTGCTTTATTAAATCATCACAAAATATAATTCTCAGTTTATTTGATTTATGATTAATAATTTCTATCTCCTATTCACAATGTGTAAATTTAAACTTGTGTTAATAAGTGTTAGATTTCAACTTAAAACTGTGTGAGGGAATTATTATTTTAAGAAATTCATAAACAAAAATATTTGAGCTCTGAAATTCAAAATAACACCAAAAATCAATGGCTATATAGTGACCCCTGATGCTATCAAAACTAAGTCTTTCTGCCAGGCACAATGGCACATACCTATAATCCCAGCAACTCAGGAGCCTGAGGGAGGAGGACCACAAGTTCAAAGCCAGCCTCAGCAACTTCAAAGCACAAAGCAACTCAGTGAGACCCTGTCTCTAAATAAAATACAAAATAGAGCTACCCTCCCCCCCAAAAAAGACTGTCTTCCCTCTTCTAATAAATATTTTGTAAATGAGGCTTTATTAACCCAAAATGAAATTCATAGATGATGCAACCAACATATACACACAATTTCAAAGCATCAACAAAATATTCTAACTATAATATAAACAAGAAATAAAATACAATAGTTTATAATAAAATAATAGGTATTTCAATATGCAAATGGTTGGATGACTATGTATAGAAGAGATAAGGAAGCTGGGCATAGTGGTATGACACCATATGACACCACAAATAAAATCTACAACTCAGGAGGCTGAGGCAGGAGGATCACAAATTCAAAGTCAGCCTCAGCAACTTAGGGAGGCCCTAAGCAACTTAGCAAGACCCTGTCTCAAAATAAAACATAAAAAGGACTGGGGATGTGGTCAGTGGTTAAGTGCCTCTAGATTCGATCCCAGGTATCAAAAAAAAAAAAAAAAAAAAAGGAAGAAGAAGAAGAAGGAAAAAAAAAAGATTTAAGGAAGTACTCAGATGCTCCCACCTAATTACAGTAATGAGTAAGTCAGAATTTAAAATAAATAAAATCTGTCATGAAAATCTAAGAGAGATCAATAGAGTAGAGTAAAGAGATCAGGGGAAGGAGAAAGGGAAGAAAGGGGGAATTACTGGGAAATGATATTGACCAGATTATGTTTTTTTTGCATGCATGTAATAATATGTAGCTACAAATCCCACCATTATGCACAACTCTAATGCACCAATAAAAAACACAGAGAAAAAGTGATAAATAAGAAGTCATTCCATAAAGAAAGATAATACATTAAACACCAGTGTTAGGATAACAAACAAGATTTTTTTTATATATACCCTACACAACTGTTCAGTGGAACATACAAAGATCTTGCAGAACTCAGAATATCTAAATCATGCAGACTTCAGGACTTTTTTTTACATTTAAAGTGCATTATCAGCATCTAGATACAAAGATTAAGACAAAATTCCTTCTTTCATGAAATACATTCTTGGTTATGTGGAACTGTTTTCACATTGCAGTGTCTAGCATCTGTGGTCCCCAACTACTAGAATGCCAGTAGCCCCCTCCCCTCATCATAACTAAGAATGCCCATGATTTCTAAGATGCCTTTCCAGGGGAAGTCCTACTACTATTTAGAGTCACTAGCCTACAGAATACAGAATAAGAACCCTCACCCACAGGATCTCCAGCTTTCTCTGAAGCCATGTATGTCTTCTAAACCCACAAACCTATGTATAATTTCCTAAATGGGCTGCCTAATTTCATGCCTATGTGTTGTCCATCATCTTGAAATATCCTTTTTTAAGATATTTTCCCCTTAGTTGTTGATAGATCTTTATTTTATTTATTTATATGTGCTGCCGAGAATCAAACCCAGTACCTCATATATGCAAGGCAGGTGCACTACCGCTGAGCCACAGTCCCAGCTCACCTGAAATACCTTTTCTCCTATCTTGTAACTACTCTTCTTTAAGACCTTCCCAGACCATCTTTCATAATCTCTTACTTAGTGCTTTGATTTTAAACTAGGTAGTTACTCTCCATCTTCTCCATTAGGTGGAACATTCCATGACAGAAGGAATTTTACCATGTTTCATCTTTGTATGTCAACACTGGCAATATATTTTAGATGTCAAATAAATGTTTTCTCATTGGTAAACAAGAGTATAGATGGAGAAATTCACATTAAAGGAAAAAAATAATTCCCCTGAGACTTCAAGGAAAGACTGGAAAATGGATTCAGGGATGGATTTAGTGATAGATAAATTTAAATATGGATTTAGTGATAGGTAAATATAATGTATTTTAGTTGGATATAGACTTCAGTTGTTTGTTTTTTGGCAATTCTGCAGATTGAATCCAGGACCTCCTGCATACCAGATAAGCACTCCCACCTAGCTACATCCCCAGATTTAAAATTTTAGACAGTATCTAAGTTGCCAAGGCTGGCCTTAAATTTGCAATCCTCTTGCCTTGCCTCTCATGTAGCTAGGATTACAAGTATGTGCTACCACTCCCAGATTTACCACAGGCTTCATCCATGCCATGACAAACACCTTATATGCATTTCTTCACAACATTATGGACAGGGTCCATAACACTCTGTACCTTTTGGCTTCCTACAAACTCAGCCCATCCTAGTTTAAAACACCAGTCTCAGGTCCAGTGAAGAGCTAATCTCCTCCCTTCTTCCATCCCAGACTTGAGCGGTGGCATAAAGAACCTGAAGTGGGGAGGAGAGTAAGGTCCCTTCTAATGCTTCTCCTCTTCTTTCTAATCCTCTGGAAGTTTCTCTAGGCAGGTTCTAGTTCTTCAGTGGTTGAGAACTGGGAGGAAAGCAGGAAGGAAAGGGACAACTGTCTATTTAATGGTGGCAATTGCACTGTTCACAGATGTCAAGATGCTAGCTCCAATATGGGACATTTGTGCATTCTTCAGAAGGTCCTTTGGGGCCTCTCCACTGAGTTATGTCCTAACATAGACAATTCTACTCCAAGTCATCTCTTTTTTTCTGGGGGAGGGGGGTACCAGATATTGAACTCAGGAGCCTCGACCTCTGAGCCACATCTCCAGCTCTATTTTGTATTTTATTTAGAGACAGGGTTTCACTGAGTTGCTTTACACCTCACTTTTGTTGAGACTGGCTTTGAACTTGTGATCTTCCTGCCTCAGCCTCCAGTCATTGGGATTACAGGCATGCACCATCTCTTAATCCTCCTAGTTTCTGTTCAGCAAGCAACTTTTGAATGGGTTTCCAGCAAGATGACTCAAGTTCAGCTATCTTCCTCAGTATCCCTTACATCATAGAAACTTGCATATCCTTGCTAAGCCAAGCAGAAGGAGTACAGATAATTCCCTCACTCTGCCCTTCCACCTCTCTCTAATTGCCTTTCTTCTCAGCTAGGTACAGCGCTTGAGCAACTGCACTGTCTAAACTGTCTAATCAAGGAACACAAAGTCAGCCTCTCCTTCATGTAGATTCTCTTTGATATCCACTTGCTTTGTTTGGGACGGAAAGAAGGGGAACACACTCCTGGCAGGCTCCTGATTCCCTCCCTTAAAGTCATATCTTAGATAGGTTGGGAATGGAGGTTGGGTGTAAGGGACGGATTGTATCAGTGATTGGAAGTAGCAGGGCCAGTTCTGCTACTTCTTTGTAAGCCTTAGAAAGTTATCTGATCTAATTTATTAGCAACCATCTCTAAAATGTGTACTTTGTGCTTCCTTGGCCCCAGTTTTTGCCCCCAATTTCAGGGCATTAATAAAAAAAATCTCATTTAATATCTTTACAATACATTGAAACAAAGGGAGGGTCATATGAAATAAGGATTTCAACTATATTCCTAATGAGGAGGTAAAGTCATCTTCTAAGTGAGAAAAAAATACAGGTATTGTCAGACAAAGAAAGAAGACAGATTGAGGGTAGAATAGCAAATAAAAGCTTTCTTTTTGGTGCTGAAAATTGAACTTGGGCCACACTTAACAACTGAGCTATATCTCCAGTCCTTTCTATTTTTCTCTTTTGAAATAGGGTCTCACTAAGTTGCCCAGGATGACCTTGAACATGATCCTCCTGCCTCAGCCTCCTGAGTCACTGGGATTACAGCTGTGCAACATGGCTCCCAACAACAGCATTTTTTTTAGTTATGATGGACACAATACTTTTATTTATTTTTGTGTGGTGCTGAAGATTGAACCCAGTGCCTCACATGCTAGGCAAGCGCTCTACCACTGAGCCACAACCCAGCCCAAAAATGGCATTTTTTAATTTAAAGGCAGGTATACAAAGATCCAGGATCATCTGACATTCTCAAAGGGGCCAAAGGACCCCACATTAACAAGTTCTTGGGCTAAAAGTAAGCAAGCAGGAAGTTGACAGTTCATTATTTGTATAACTCAGGGAGGTCAAGTATTGAGGCAGGCAAAGCACATGCATGGCATGGGGGTCAGACATCTAGGAGCTTGAATACATCCAGAAGCAGTGCATGTCAATTTTCTAAATGCAATGTTCTAATATAAAAGTATTCTGGTGGGTCTGGGGCTGGGGCTCAGTGGCAGATTATTTGCCTAGCACATATGAGCATTGGGTTTGATCCTTAGCACCACATACAAAAAAAAAAAAAAGAAAGAAAAGAAAAGAAAAGAAAGGCATGCTGTCCATCTACAATTATAAAAAAAAAATTATGTTTAGAAGTATTCTGGGGCTGGGGCTGTAGCTCAGTGGTAGAGCACTTGCCTAGCACGAGTGAAGCCCTGGGTTCAATTCTCAGCACCACATAAAGATAAATAAATAAATTAAATTAAATAAAGATGATGTATCCATCTGCAACTACCAAAAAAATTTTTAAAGTATTCTGTGTCTTCAATTTATTTTTCAATATTAAGCCATGATATATTCTACTACATAGTAAAATATGTTTAATAATTGAAGGACTTCAGAAAAGGGGCCAGAAATTGATTATGCCTTACAAAATAGATGTTGGATTTGAAATTGCTAATATTGATAGCCTACCTAAAAGGGAATGAAGTATATGAGGGACAAGATGCAAAGGAATTTTTTTTATTATTTATCATTTTATATTTCTTTAATTTTGTAACATGTGCAAGTATTACCTTTCAATGTTTAAAAATAATATTTTCATTATTTTTATCAGGTTAATTTTTTAACCTGCCTCTCCAAATTTTAAGTTAAACTAATATTAATCATAAATAAGAAAATATAAAAAGATACCTTCAATAAAGGATGCTTGCTATTTTGAATGTCTTAAAAGAAGACAATGGACCTCAAAGGAAATTATGTCCTTACATAGATAAACCCATGTGATAAATCCCTCATAGTGAAATGAAAGAAATCCTGAATAAGCCCTCTCACTTCACTTGCTATTAGCTACTTGCTTTTACTTGACTTTAAAAATCACTAATTTTGGAGGGAACACAGCTGAACAATGTATTATTAGTCTTCCACTAGCTTTGCTGTAAATGACACCTCTGACATGTGCATTATGATGATAAAAGTTGCCCAGGTTACTTTTCAGAAACTTGTAGGCATTTTTTTCTTCTTTTTTTGGTCTGGGGATTGAACACAGAAGTGCTTAACCACTGAGCCACATTCCCAGCCCTTTTTATTTTTAGACAGGGACCTGTTAAGTTGCTTAGGGCCTCACTAACTTGGTGAGGCTGGCTTTGAACTTGCAATCATCCTGCCTCATCATCCTGAGTTGCTGGGATTACAGGCACACACCACAGCACACCCAGCATGTAGGCTATTTTTGTTGAAACCACCAGCTCTTCACTTGGGTCTGCATGGGTATATGGTAGGTGGCCTTTTGGTGTCAGGAGGTTGAAATTGCCCTCAGATCATGCTAATGCCACCATTTCTGAATATGCATCACAAGAAGAGCCACAAAGATGAATTATGCACGTGCCTACCACTAATATTCCTCTCCAATCACCTTTCCCCTTTCCTCCCCCTCCCCCTCCCCCTCCCCCTCCCCCACCAAAAAAAGTTAGTGAGACTCTGTCTCAAAGTTTTAAAAATTATAAAAGGAAAAAGAGCTGAGAATGTAACCCAGAGACAGAGCATCCCTGGGTTCAATCCTTGTTACCAAACAAACAAAAACAAAAACAAAACTGAGATAGGTTGGGTCTTTCTGGCCCTAAAACTGAGTCAATTGTTTTGATTTTCCATGAAACAAATCTGGATCAAACACCAGACAAGATGAACTACAAGACTTGATGTATACTCTTCCTTGAGAATCATGAATGATAATCTAAAAATAAAACATGTGTTTACATGAGAATAGGATTCTAAAAACAACAGGCATTATCTATATGGCTGCATAAACACCATGTGAGCAGTAGGGTATTCAGTCATTGTCCACAATACCTGCTAGATCACTGGGAAAGGAAAAAGTGGTAATGTGATACTGGCCTCTCCCACCAAGTGACAGCTGAGAACACTCCTGTCAGCTTTGGAGAGTAACTCAACTGCTAACAAAAAGGTCAAAAAAGTCTACCCATCACCTGTGGCTCACAAGAAAAAAAAAATCAAAACAACCCTCAGGTTTTCTTTTCAAATCTAAGCTTCATAAAAGTAATAAATAAATAAATAAATAAATAAATAAAAATAAATAAAAAATAAAACAGATTCCAGGATCCCCAGAGTAAGACCTATTTATACTGAAAATAAATATTAAAGAAACTTGTGTGCTGTAAAACATTATGTAAATGTTAACTATTATGGTAATTTTAAAGGGTCTTTCCTATCCAAAGTGAACTAAATCCCAGTCCTCAGGATAACATGGGAAGGGGGCTGCTGACAAAGAACAGAACATGATTGACAACCCTTAAACATTGGGATGAGTCAGAGAAGAGATCAGTCTTACATAAAAACTCCAAATAATACCTGTAATCCCGATTACTCAGGAGGCTGAGGCAGGAAGACAACAAATTGGAGGCCAGCCTGGGCAACTCAGTGAGACTGTGTCTCAAAATAAAAATTTAAAAAGGGCTGAGATGTAGCTTGATGGCAGAGTGTCCCTGAATTCAATCCCTAGTGTCAAAAAGAAAAAAAAAAAATTCTAGATCTCTCCTAATTTTTCATTATTATACACAGTATATTATTTCCTAAAAGTCTTTGTTATAGGTGAAAAAATAACATCGTTATTTCATCTTTAAAAATATGCATTTATTGGTAACAAATAATTATTCTCTGAAGACAAATTTTATTTAAAAAGCCAAAAATTGCTGGGCAAGGTGGCACATTCCTATAATCTCAGTGACTCATAGATTATAGGAGGCTGAGGCAGGAGAATTCCAAGTTCAAAGCCAGCCTCAGCAATTTAGCAAGACCTTGTCTCAAAAAATAAAGGGCTGGGGATATGGCTCAATGCTTAAGGGCCCCAGTACCAAAATAAATTAATAAAAAAAGTAAATAAAAATAAAATCCAGAAATTATTCTAAATTACTTGAATGAAATAAATGATTAATATGGGTAAAGTTGTTTTTTGACTAACATAGATGTGACTCTGAAATGGTAATATCCCAGTTTTGTCACATACTAACTTGTCTTATATTTCACCACCTACAGATACTGTATAAATTTTTATGCCTGTATATTAAAATCTAAGCAACCCACTAAATATTTTTTTAGAGATATATCAAAGACTTTACCATACGTCATTAAAACAGGTTGAAAATGTACAAAATATTCACTTTCACCTAAAATATACATACACATAAATCAAAATATTAAGAGTGGTTATCTTTTGGGAATATCAGAGGCTAACACCCCCCCACACACATACACACACACATATTCTGGATTTTCAATGATTATTACTACTTTTGTAATGAAAATGTCTGAGAGTTTTCTTTTAAAGATACCACAAGGAGGGCTGGGGATGTAGCTCAAGCTGTAGCGCGCTCGCCTGGCATGTGTGTGGCCGGGGTTCCATCCTCAGCACCACATACAAACAAAGATGTTCTGTCCGCTAAAAAATAAATATTAAAATTCTCTCTCTCTTTAAAAAAAAAACTCTCTCCTTTAAAAAAAAAAAAGATACCACAAGGAGGAGCTGTGATTATGGCTCAGTGGTAGAGTGCTTGCCTAGCATGTGTGAGGCACTGGGTTCAATTCTCAGCACTACATATAAATAAATGAATAAAATAAAGGTCCATCAACATCTAAAAGATTTTTTTTTTAAAGAGAGAGAGAAAGAGAGAATTTTATTATTTATTTTTTAGTTATCGTTTATTATTTATTTTTTAGTTATCGGCGGACACAACATCTTTGTTTGTATGTGGTGCTGAGGATCGAACCCGGGCCGCACGCATGCCAGGCGAGCGCGCTACTGCTTGAGCCACATCCCCAGCCCTAAAAGATTTTTTTTAAAAAAAGATTCCATAAGGATGAAAGAATAAAGAGTTATTTTAAACATCACTGAAATAAGTTCATTTAACAAATATACCAGTGCTCTGGTTTGAATATATCACCCAAAGTTCATGTGTTGGAAATTGAATCTTCAATGCAACAGAGTTGAGGGGTAGGCCCTTTAAGAGGTGATTAGGTCCTGAGGACTTGTCCCTTCATGGATGGATCAAGATTATTATCACAGAAGTGGGTTCCTAACTAAAGAGTAAGTTTGGGCTGGGGATGTGGCTCAAGCGGTAGCACGCTCTCCTGGCATGTGTGAGGCCTGGGTTCGATCCTCAGCACTACATACAAACAAAGATGTTGTGTCCGCCAAAAACTAAAAAATAAATATTAAAAAAAAACTCTTTCTCTCTCTCTCTCTTAAAAAAAAAAAAAAAAAAAAAAGAATAAATTTGACCTCTCTCTCCCTCTTTCTCTCCCCCCACCCTTCTACTTTCCACACAGGGAATGATGCAGCAAGGCCCTCACCAGCAAGACCCTGGACCTGGGAGAAATGGATCTCTATGAATCCGTTCTTTATAAATTTCCTACTCTTGAGCATTGTCACAGCAGCACAAAATGAATTAAAGCAACCATTAAAAATTGATAGAGCTTTCATGTATAAATGATCAGTATACTCGTCTACAAAGAGGTATAATTGGACTGGGGATATGGCTCAGTGGTAGAGTGCTAGCCTGGCATGTGTAGGCCCTGGGTTCAATCCCCAAAAGGAGAGAGAGCGAGAAAGAGACAACACCTCCACAGCTTGCATTTAGCTCAATAATAAATACTTGTTATAGAGTTGAATAGTCAAGTGTCAAATTTTAGTAAATGATCTAAATGAGGAGAACATAGTAAAGTTACTAGTTTACAGGTGACATCATGTCCCTCCAGTGACACCTCAATCATTTGACACTGGTGATTGTCACTTCCTTCCAAAATCTCTTACAATAGTTTCTACAACAACCCAGACTCCTACTCATCCTCCTCTCTCAAGGTCCATCTGATTTCTCACCATGAAGAGCCTCTTCATCCTCTGAACTACAGGCTTTTCCCCTGAGCTCCTGTCCTCCAGTTTCTACATCCTTCTTGCCAGACTTCCTTGGTGAGTTCATCCACAATCATGGTATTACCTACCACACACACGAGTTCCATAGGAAATGACTTTGCTTCTTTGGGTGTGGGCATGTGTGCTGCTGATGCTACATATATAAGGCATTTTGACATTGTGCAATAGTAATGATTAGAATTTTATGGGACAACTCCCCAAGGAAAAGACTGAAAGATTTGAGAGAGTTGACCTTAATGGCAGTAAACTTCCCTCCTGCTCCATGAAGCAAACTATATAAAAATAATACATAAATAGAAAAAAGAAGTCAGCAAAGTATATATTTAAAATTCTTAGGTTAATGTTGTTAGTGTTCTTCCTTCCCCTGTTTGGGGAAGGAAGAAGCTAATTAAATGCAATAATTGGCCAAAGGAAGTAAGAAATTAGGCTTGACTAGAACTTTAAAACTTCTACTCTTCAAAAGACACCATATAAAGAAAATAAAAAAGGCAAGCCACCAACTGGGAGCAAATATTTTTAATTCATATACTCACAAAGGAGTTGTATCCAAAATAAAGTACATTTAAGACTCAATAAAATGAAACCAAACATTCTACTTTTTTAAAAAATAGGCAAATGATTTGAGTAGACTCCACCAAATATGAGATAATGATGGCATCCATGAAAAGATGAACATCCATGAAAAGATGTTCAATATCATTAATCATCAGGAAAATGCACAATGAGACATCCACCACTATACACTTACTAGAATTATTCTTTTAAAAACTAAAAATACTAAGTGCTAAGGAGGCTGAAGAGTAACTGGAACTCTCACACAATGCTGGTAAGTGTAAAATTGTCCAGGCACTTTGTAAAACAGTTAAGCAGCTCATTCTTTATCAAGTACATTCACTTACCACAGGATTTAAGGTTTCATTCACAGGTATTTATCCAAGAAAATTACAAATATATTTCCACAAAAAGACTTGTCTGTAAATTTTCATAGCAGCTTCCAAAAAGTGGAAATTAGCCCAAATACCCATAAACAGATGAATGGATAAATAAACTATGGTATAGGACACCCCATGAAACACTGTTCTACAATACTTTATGTTTGATATACACAGACACATGAACAACAACAAAAAACAGTGTGCTGAATTAAAGAAGCCAAACACAGGATACACACTCTGTGCTTCTGTTCAGAAAGCCCTACAATAGGCAAAACAAAACAAAACAAAACAAAAAAACAACATCAAACCTACAGGAATAGAAATCAGATTACTGGGTGAGGGAAAATGATGTGAAAGGTAATGGGCTAGGCACAGTAGCAAGCGCCTGTAGTGCCAGTTACTCAGGAGGCTGAGGCAGAAGAATTTCTTGAGCTCAGGAGTTCAAGGCCAGCCTGGACAACATAGTGAGACCATTTCTCCAAAAAAATAAAAAATAGGAGCTGGGGTTGTAGCTCAGTGGTAGAAAACTTACCTAGCACACATGCAGCAATGGGTTCTATCCTCAGCAGCACATGAATATAAATAAAGGTGTTGTGTCCATCTATAATTAAAATTTTAAACAAACAAACAAAAATGATAATAATAATGAGGGGATGATAAGGGGTTCTATACCATGACTGGGGAGATAACTACACAGGTATCCACCATATCTGTGAAAACTCACTGAATCATACGTTTACCATAGGACCTAAGATGGTCCTTTAAGATTTGTGCACCTTTTCATGTGTAAATTTTATTTAAAAAAATGGAAAACATAACTATTTTGAGACAGTTAAGGAGTTACTTACAAGTCTTTTTTGTGCTGTAATCCCAGCAACTAGGGAAGCTGGGGCAGGAGGATCACAAGTTCAAGATCAGCCTCAGCAATTTAGTAAGGCTCCAAGCAACTACTGAGACCTGTCTCAAAAATAAAAATAAAAAAGACTGGGGATGTGTCTCAGTGGTTAAGTGCCTCTGCGTTCAATCCCTAATACTAAAAGATAAAAGAGAGAGAAAAAATGTCTTTTTTGTTATCAATGGTAGCTGTCTAACAAATCATAACAGAGGTTAATTAGTTCATTGGCAGCATAGGATTATCCTTGCTCTTTTAGCCTTCTGAAACATGCCAGAGTAATGGGTGTGTCCATCTAGTGGAAATGGAGTGGGTTAGGGAATTTGTTTTCCCATCCAAAGAACTCATAGTGTAAATTTGCATACCCTTTCATGATTAACTCAAATTTAAAAATCAGACCCAAGCTATGAAAAGGATTGAAATGAGCCATTTTTTATCAAAAGGTCAATAGTTCATAAGTAAAGAATCCCTGCTGTAGGAAAAACAGAACACTGTTACATAATCAGCTTAGAGCCTGGACCTTCTCAAGATGGCAGAGAATCATCTAGCAAGACACTACCACCACTCCACACACAAGCACAGGAGATGGTCAGAGATGCCCCTTTGGCCACTCTGATATGGCATAGCAAAGAATGGCTCCACCATGAGATGTAGGTTGTTAGAAAAGCTAGATGAATACTTTTTTAAAATTTGTATTTCAAAAAAAAAAAAAATTTGTAATTCAACTTACAAAGTTTAAGTATCAGGCACCAAAAAGGCTTTTTGGCACAGGCACAGGAAGGGAATCAAAGCAAATGTGAACCCTAACTGCTCTACCTGCCCATCTTGCACTTCTCCTCTTTCCTGACCCCTTAACACATGGTCTGTCAATCTTCAGGAAGTGTTAAAATCATACCAGAAGGCTTGGGTTGAGTCAAGGGTAAAATAAGTCCCAGGATCAAGGTATAGATAAAAAGTGTGTGTGAAGGGGGTGGATTTAGTGAACTGGAAATTTGTCATTTTTAGCTTCCAGCATCCATGTTCTTCCTCTGAGTATTCTGGTGTTCTTTCAAGCAATTAACTCACCACCTCTGTTGTATAGCCCTTGTTGGAAGATTAAAATCAAGTGTTTTCCCTCCTGTAACAGAAACCAAGGAGTTCCCTAGGAACTCTTTCCCTTAGATTCTTTCTCTGTGCATCTTGATAGAACAATGGATGGCACTTGACCAACCAAATTATCTGTTGGGATTTTACTTACTTCTTTAGCAATAATATAATAACCAAAGAAATAGTGAGAATGGAGCCAGGCAAATCAGTCGAGCAGTTTCTGCTACCAAGCTCTTCTCCATCAGTTCCAAGATGGGTTCTTTCAGTTTCCCTCCTATCCTGGGAAGCTTCATCTTGGTAGAGAAATATACATTTCAATTTTCCCCTTCCTCACCTGCCCACTCCCCATCTGTTCTCAACCTCTTTCATCAGAATTAATGTCAATAGGTTTATGTGTTTTCTTCCAATTTCTATGCAAGCATGCTATAAATAGGATTATACATGTTCTTATGAAACTGCTTTGTACTAGCTATGATTTTTTTATCTTCTCATCACATCTGATTAAAACTATATATATATGAAAGCCAAGCATGGTGGCACATGCCTGTAATCTGAGTGATTTGGGAGGCTAAGGCAGGAGGATCACAGTTTGAGGTCAGCCTCAGCAATTTGGTAAGGTCCTAAGCAACTTAACAAGACCCTGTCTCAAAATTAAAAAAAATTAAAATGGCTGGGGATGTGGCCCAGTGGTTAAGCACCCCGGGGCTTAATTCCTGTTAAAACAAACAAACAAACACAACAACAACAAAACTATACACATGAAAATCCCTACCAAAGTTGGAGTCTAGGGGTAGGGTAGGGGGGGACTCAGTTTTTCTCACTATTATATAGCCCATTAATTACTCATACTAGGATGGATTTGGTCTCACATTAAGCTGAACAGGAAAATCCTAAAGAATGCTAAAATTATAGGCTAAAAAAAGTCCTAAAGGCAATAGAGAGAAGATTCTTCAGCAGGAAAATCTCACAATGAAGGTATTTTAAAAATAATAAAATGGCAACAGTACATATAATGACAACCATAAGGAGGATAGATTGGGTAGAAAGGAGACTACTTGTGGTTAATATAAAATAGTAAATCTAAATCTATAGGTGATTCACGCCTATAAATCCCAGCAACTCAAGAGGCTGAGATAGGAGGATCACAAATTTGAGGCCAGTCTCAAGATGTGGCTCAATAGCAGAGTTCTAGCCTAGCATGTGTAATACCCTGGGTTCAATCCCTAGCACCACCAAAAAGAAAAATGAGAAAGAAAAAAAAAATTAGAAGAGCTAGATTTGAAAACTGATTGTGAATTTTATTAGCTGTGTGACACTTCCCTGGTCCATATCTTAAATTTCCCTGCATAAATAAAGATATTAGAATACCAGCACCTTTGAATGCACTTTTTTTTTTTCTAGCAGCCCTCCTTCTTGAAGGAAATCTAATTTTTAAAACAAATAAAAGCAAGATTGTTCTGGTTAAAGCATAGGTAAAGGGCCCAGAGATTTTCATTTCACCTTTCTCAACCACTTCTGAGACCATGAATATCCTGAAGGCTAAGGAACAAAGTTTGAGAACTCTAAAGACCTTTATACAACTCTAATGTTGAATGACTCAGGGGGTAAACTTGGCAGAAATGCCTAAAAAAATAGTAATAACTTGAACAATTGCCACAGAATCATATAATAAAAAAAAAGATGAATTGATTTTGGCTAAATTTGCCCGTTTCTCCTTACAGGTTAAACCTAATTTAATGACCAAAACATTATCCAAACTTGTGTAAATGGTAATCTAACCTCTACATAAGGAATGTATGGAGGTCACAAATAATTCACTCCCTAATAATTTATCTCAATTTGGGGTCCTAAAATTATTCAAAAGTTCATCCTTATCAAGCCAAAATGTGTCCACTATTACTGTCATCTAAATAAAAGTTTTCATTCCACCTTCTGGAGTTAAACCAAGTAAATGTGATCCCTCCCCCACATGACAGTCCTTCCACTGTTTGAAAAGAATTAGCAATTCTGCCTTACTTTAAGGGACCTTTTCAGTCCCTTACTTTAATCTGTCTTGAATGCTGCATGGAGGTGGTCAATTTAACATTTTCAAGCATCTAAGTAGCTTTTCATTTATTCATGACTTTAACAGGACTTAACCAAGCCAGATGATTTTCCTTAAACAAATGATTAGCTTTGATAATGAAGTGTAAATTAAATCTAAATTCATTATTTAGCAACTATTCTTTTCTGGCTAAACCTTACGTGTTCCCAGTGTATTAGAAGTGTATTGCTGAGCTGGGTGTGGTAGCACACACTTAAAATCCCAGTGGCTTGAGAGACTGAAGAAGTTCAAATTGCAAGTTCAAAAGCAGCCTCAGCAACTTAGCAAGGCCCTAAGCAACTTTAGAACACTCTATCTTGAAATAAAAAATAAAAATGGCTGAGAATGTGGCTCAGTGGTTAAGTGTCCCTGGGTTCAATTCTTAATAACAAAAATAAAAAAAAATTTTTTTAAAAGAAGTACATTACTAAGTTGGGGTTGTGGCTCATTGGTAGAGTGCTTGCCTGGCATGCATGAGGGCCTACGTTGGATCCCTAGCACCACAACCAAAAAAACAAAACAAAACAAAAAGAGTACCTTTCTAATCTTCTAATTTGTTTCCAAAACAAATTATGAACATCTAGTGAGGAGGATGAAAAACATCCAATACTCAAGGTCCAATGAAATAGGTATTAATAATATAAATAAATGGAAACATCCTGACTTCAAAGCTTGTAATCTAACTAGCTCTTGGGGAAATGTAATTCTTAACATAAAAAATTCACCATTTAGTTATCACCAAGGTGACATGGAATATCAATGTTAGAACAAAAGCTTCCCTCACCATTCCTTTTGGGTCTTGTTTGTTTCCTTGGGATCAAACCCCTGACTTCATGCCAAGCATGTGCTGAGCCACATCCCCAGCCCCTGCCCATTCCATATTCCATTACCAGGTCTGTGAAGTCAGGGTCTGTGGTATGGACCTGGGTATCTTCCAGTCTGGGTACTTTGAGGCTAGGAAGTAAGAAGGCTGACTGAGTCCCTAAGGAGAAAGCAAGCCAGGATAGCCACCATCTGTGATGCCTGTGAGAGCGCTGAGTCTTTATGGTTTCCTGTGCTCCAGTTGTCCTGGTTACCTGAGGCCTCCCTATTTGTGTTGGCATCATGAGTCCAAGGGCGGAAGCAAAGCTGAAGCACTAGGAAGACTTGTAGGAAAAAATGTGGGTAATGCAACAGTTATGCCACAGGAGGGTCAAACCTAGGGCATAGAATTACCTGATTAAGGGCAGGGGGACTGTTACGTAAAAATCCCATCTCTGGATTCTACCTCCAGTGTTTCTGACTCAGTAGATCTAGGATAAGCTCAGGAACCCGATTTGAGAGGCAATCTCCTATCAAGTAAGTTCAAAGACCACACTTTTACAGGCCAGGTTAAGCAAAATCGGCATCTGGGGAAAAAAAGTACAACTAATAAAATTCAGAAGGCAATTATTCTAGTACAATAGTTCTCAATACTGGAATGGGGGAAATATTGCCTACCTGGAACAAGCAACGTCTGGAAACATTTTTGGTTGTCATAAATGAGAGGATACCAATGGTATCTAGTAAATAGCTGCTAAATATCCTACAATGTAAGGAGAGCACCCCTTTCCCAACAAAGGATAATCCAGCCCCAAATGGTAACAGTGCCAAGGTTGGCAAACTCTGCATGAGAGGATATTCTGCTCCCAAAATCCCATCTGTTCCAATCCACAAGGAAATCAATGCTACGTATACAAAATTAGGTCCCAGTACAAAGACTTATGTAAGATCCCTCAAAATATTTTTGAGACCCCGAAAATTATCTATCTTTAATAGTGAATTTTGCCCAGCAAAGTGGCACATGCCTGAAAACCCAGTGACTCAGGAGACTGAGGCAGGAGGATCACATGTTAGAGCCAGTCTCAGCAACTTAGCAAGACTTTGTCTCAAAACAGAAAAGTAAAAAGGGTTAGGGATATAGCTCAGTGATAAAGTGTCCCTGGATTCAATCTCCAGTACCCACCCTCCCAAAAAAATAAAAAAGTGAATTTTATTCAGAGATGGATTGGAAGAGATGAGAACAACAGACAATAAAGGGAAGTAAGTATGGACAACAATGATGAGTCAAAAAGTTAATCAAAGGAGGATGAGATATTGAGTGACAAGCAGCAGAAAAATAAATGCTGCTCCCTCAGTGGATGTGGCATATTTATGTCTGGACCAGTAAAAATGATAAACCTATTAAAAATAACATAGAAGGAAAAGTTAAGAGCAAAAACCAAAGGAAAATAGACAAAGGAACTATCTATAAAAGTAGCTTTAGGATATATTCAACTGTAGATATAGAATGACAAAATGACATTAGCTGGCATTATGGTACACACCTATAATTTCAGCAGCTCAGGAGGCTGAGGCAGGAGGATCACAAGTTCAAAGCCAGCCTCAGCAACTTGGTAAGGCCCTGAGTAATTTAGTAAAGAGAAAGCCCTGTCTCAAAAATTTAATATGTAATTTAAAAAAAATTAGCTGGGGAGGTGGCTCAGTGGTTAAGTGCCCCTAGGTTTAATCCCTAGTACCCACACCCCCCGCCACCAAAAAAAAAAAAAAAAGACACTAAAGATTCTTCTGTAAAACAATGCTTAAGAATGTCCAGCAAAGATGAGAGGACTACTGGAAGGAATTCAGGAATTATGTATAAGAGGAAAAAAATATATATGTACTTATCGCCTTCTTCCCCTAGTTACCCGCCCCCAAGAAAGTGGGTCCAGAAAATGCCTGTTGGTTTTACAGCAGACAGGATAGAAAAGCAAAAGCACAGCTCTGTGGTAGAGTGTCTGCCTTAAGTGCATGAGGCTTTGGGTTCAATCCCCAGTAACCACCCCCAAAATTTAAAAAGCACACCTAAAAACTCTCCTCAGAAGGGAAGAGGGCAAATGGTGGTGCTTAAAGAAGATGGACAGGCAAAGCTCAATGAGAAGAAGAATTTCTTTTGATAAAGAAGAGAAGGAGAGAAGAGAGATTTGGTAGCCAGTATAGGAGCCACTAGGGAATGGGACTCTAGGAAAAGACAGATATTCAATGAAGACATTTTTAAGTTCTTCTTTTGGGGTATGGGATATGAGCTACAACCTCACCTTCTTGTCCTTCTAAGAAAACTTTGGTAAATTTGACATTATTCATCAGAGCTTTGGGAGTTGAGTTTGAGCTATTTCTCAGTTGCATAATGTGAAGATGGCCTCAGAAGACGGTGACTTCAAGAGCAAGTTACACATTTTTACCATGCTTTATAAGATTTATGAAGTGGCCAAGAAGAGTACTGTGTGACAAATACTAACTCCCAGAGAGTCAGAGCTGTACTAACACAGAAGCCACTGGCCTCATCAGGCTAGCTAAATTAAAATTAAATAAAATTTTAAAATTCAGTTCCTCAGTCTCACTAGGCACATTACAAATGTTTAAGAGTCACATGTGGCTAATGGCTACAGAATAGAAAGTTCAGGGAGAGAGCATTTCCATCTTGGCAGAAACTTCCATTGGACAATGTTGAAGTAAAGAGAAAGCTTAGACAAATAGCTAACAAAAAGAAACCCCAAACTTTTCAAATCTTTAAAAAGCTGCCATATTGAAAACTGATGTCTCCCATATTCTTCCAAAGAGAAGAATTAAGAGGGGAAAAGGAGTAGATAAGCAAGATATGTTTCAGCTTCACTACTCTCTAGTTACTAAACTTTATAATGGTAAAACAGGCAGCTCTACCTCAGGAATAGCAATCCATTCAAAAGCTGGGCAAAGAGCTTATTAAAGATAAGTAGAATTGTAAATTCTGTTTTGGGTAAAAAAAAACACACACAAAAAATAAAAAACTAGAATCCTTCAAAGTATCAAGTTTTAAATCTATTATTTTAAGAAATCAGTAATTTACAAATGAGATAAAGGCAAGAGTCACAAGTGGAATTTTAAGCCACTGCTACCATAAGTAGATTGTGGAGCAGGCAGGAAAAATCAAAGCATATAGGTAGATAGGTAATTTGGTGAAAATTAATAGTAATTAACTAGGGGTTAATTGGGGGGGGCTATCATGAATATAGGAATTTGTAAGTAGAAAAAATAATAAAGAAAATTTTGGTTACGAATGACTCCAGGGAGGGCTGGGATTGTGGCTCAGTGGTAGAGCATTGGCCTAGCTGTGTGAGGCCCTGGGTCTGATCCTCAGCACCACTTAAAAATAAAGAAAGAAAGATGTTGTGTCCATCTACAACTAAAAAAATAATAATAATAAATTTTTTAAAAAATGACTCCAGGGGCTGGGATTGTGGCTCAGCGGTAGAGCGCTCGCCTAGCACATGTGAGGCCCTGGGTTCAATCCTCAGCACCACATAAATAAATAAAATAAAGATATTGTGTCCAACTACAACTGAAAAAATAAATAAATATTTTTTTAAAAAAAAGAATGACTCCAATGGTATAGAGATAGGCAAATTTCAAAATGGATTATTAATAGAAAGTTGACTATGGTTGCAATCAGTATCACAGTGAGAAAATCTTTTTCTGGCCCTCTACCCATCCTCCTTCCATTCACCACAGCCTTAAAGTCATCCTTCCCAATTGCTGAAACTCAGCTTCTTTTATGAAGATACCATCTTCAAAGGGATAACTCTTTCCTCTCACCCTTCTCTAGTCTGAAAACAAAATATTAAAGGTTGGTTTTTGTTTCTATCCTAACTGCTTACCTACCCTCATCTTCCACCCCAAAATGTAATTGGGTTGATTGTAATGTATGTGCCTGTGTGTGCATTATTTATTTGTTGACTTTTGGTTCTGTTGTGCGAGTGTATGGCAACATTCATGCACATGTGTGATAGCATTTTTTGTTTGTAAGCATTTAGGAATCTGGTACCAGGATTATGAAATTCACTACACAGTGCTTAGCACAACACCAATCTTAAATCTATTATTTTAAGAAATCTTAAATTTTCACTCAATGAACTTTACAATAATGGACCTGTCACATTTCTGGATGCAAAACATTGGGAGAAGAGACTGAAGGAGAGGTGAATTGAGAACTATTTTTATACAAAAAATATATTTTTTACTGAATTCAGAGGAATAATTTTAATCATAAAAGAAAAGTGTAAGGTTTAGGGTGAAAATAAGCATAATGGAGTTTCAAAACAGTCCAGAATAAGAAAAAAAGGTGATTAGAAGAGGAAGGAAGGCAGAAGTGGATCATGCAGAATAAATAACCAAAGCCTAGCCTTTAAAAACACCCCAGTTCTCATCAAAAAAAAAAAAGTGGGGGGGAGGATTTCAACAAGAGTGTTAAAGATGGAAAAGAGCCAGGAAGGGCTGTAGGCTTAAAAAAAAAAAAAAAAAAAAAAAAAAGTAGGGAAGAAGTTGTGGTGTATGTTGGCAAAGACAAGTGTAGAGATGAAGGGAGGGAGCAAATTTATAGTAGAGGGAGTTGGTGTGAAGTTTTCCTCTAAAGATGCCCAGGCAGAGCACAGAAGGAATGAAGGTAAAGGCCACTGGGAATAGGGCAGGGCTAGGGCTGAAATAGCATGGGAGGAAAGCAACAGGATCCAAAGTAAGAAAAAAAATTTTTTTTTTTTTTTTTTTCACTAGCTGACCCAGATTTTCTTGTTTGGGACCAAAGGCAAATGAAGAATTAAGGATCTTTAAAATGACTTGAGGGAGGGGAGCAGGGGCAAGAGGTACCTCAACTCTAGTCCAGGCAATTTAGCAAGATCCTGACTCAAAAAGCAAAAAAGGTCTGGGGATGTAACTCAGTGGTATAGCACGGATGCATTCAATCCCCAGTACCAAAAGGAGGAAGCATCTTGAGAAATACTACCAGTGAATGAAACAGCTTTAGCTTTCTCTTTATCAGCCACAGGGTAAACATAAAACTACCTAGTTACATAACTGCCCACAGAAGATAGTAAGTAACCTAATGTCCATGACAGAATTGTTACTTGTCTTTGTAGACTGGAGTTCAATGACCCATGCCCCCACCCTAAGAAATGTTTTACTTGGTTCAGGATATATAAGGGCAGGTTAAAGAATTAAGCAGGAAAAAAAGTCAAGTAAACATAGCTGGACAGGGGCTACAGATTTAGCTCAGTTGATAGAGTGCTTGCCTCATATGGGCAAGCCCCTGAATCCAATCCCCAGCACAACCAAATAGGTGGACAAACTGGGCAGGCACAGTGATGCAGGCCTGTAAACCCAGAGATTCAGGTTTCGGGAGGAGGATTGCAAATTCTGGAAGCTCAGCAACTTAGCCACACCCTGTCTCAAAAAAAAAGGTAGGGGAGGGCAGGGGATGCAGTTCAATGGTAAAGCACCCCTGG
This sequence comes from Callospermophilus lateralis, assembly GCF_048772815.1. Classification (NCBI taxonomy): domain Eukaryota; kingdom Metazoa; phylum Chordata; class Mammalia; order Rodentia; family Sciuridae; genus Callospermophilus; species Callospermophilus lateralis. Next base: position 36,220,540 of record NC_135306.1, read on the forward strand.
GTTCAATCCCCAGTACGAAGGAAAGAAAGAAAGAAAAGATAAAGTTGGCATAGCTTGGGGAAGATCACAAGTTTGAGGCCAGCCTGGGCAATTTATTCAGACCAATAAAAATTTTAAAAGGGCTGGGGATGTAGCTCAGTGATAGAACACTTGCTACCAAGTGCAAGGCCCTGCCCCCTCCCCCCAAAAAAAGGATAAGATGAAGGAGAGGGAAAGAAGCAGATGTGCTATGCTACAGATGAGGACGAAATGAGCTACTGACTCACAGAATTCAGTCCTCTCACTGAGATAAAATTGTCACAAAAAGCAACAAAAGAAAGGCCCAACACCATATAACTAATTGTAAGAACCTGCCTTTAGGTTTTAAATCAAATATTGAATCATTTTTCAACTTTTCGATTTTATTTAAAATTTTGTTTTTAAAATTCAAAAACTTAATCATGATAGATATACTCATGCAATTTCAAATGACTATAAAAATGAGATCAATGCTTAATTTCTTTGGCAAAAACTGAATGGCAGGCAATAATGCTGGACACATAATTTTGCATTTCAGCCACCTCTTTCTGACACAGACCAATGATGGTTTTTTCTACCTGGGAGGCCAAATCGGCTTTCTTCATCCTGGTACTAAAAGCCTTCAACGACCAAATCACATTTGTTGCCTATCCTCCCCTGTCCACACAGGTCTCTGGAGGGGACTGGCCAGTTCCACCTTTCATCTGATGAGGATCTTTCCTTGCACTGAGTCTCTCAGTTCTCCAAGGCCCAACCTGGAGTTTCTTCTTGGTACTGCAGTCCTAGGGCTCCTCTTCCCTTTCTGAGTACCTCCTCTAGACTCTAGGTTTTCCCCAGGACCCTTTTCTCTGTGTGAGTTTTCTAGGGCCTCTCCCAGTGCAGGAAGTTCTCCCAGAGACTTTCATCCCAAGAAACTCCATTCAGTCACAAGCTACATACTCAGCGTGCTTTGCGGTTTGCCCTTGTACCAACAGGACACTGTCCGCACAGATACCCTTCCCCCATAGTTTCTGGGCTTTTCCATGATCCTTCTGGGGTCCAGGCCCCCAAATCTCCAGGTGCCACCATCCCCAAAGGCTGCTGCTCTCTCCCTCCTGGCCCGGGAGTTGTGGCTCCTACCCGGCTGCAGGCCAGCAGGGGGTCGGCAGTGACTCACTGAAAGGCGGGTGGCCGAGAAGGAGCCGGAATGTGCTCACTTCCTCATCCCGCGCACCTGCCCGTTCCACTGGAGCGCTGCCCGGTTGAGCCTCCGGCGGATGTTTTCCTTGTTCCTGCGCTGGCAGTGCGTGCCAACCGCTGTGCCCCCCGCCACTAGTGCCCCAAATGGCCATTTCCCTGGGACTCAGAGGGCTGGACCCCAAGCACTGACACTCCCTACACATGGACACACTAATAGGAATGCATACTTGGATCAACCAACACCTCCACACCCACCCCTCTAACTTCTGGGAGAGGAATCCTGGCTCACCAAACCTCTTTCCCAAAAGCCCCCTATTCCTGCCCCTATATACTGACTGCATGTCCATTGCACGCGAAAACCCTCACTTTTCCTGTATCCATAACCTCACACACCAATGGCCTACTCCCTTCACCTTCCAGCATCACCACCTCCACCTCTCCACTCACGCCTGCCCCCTATGGAGTCGGCCCCAGGTTGTAGTCTATGGCTCAGCTTCCTAGACATTAGCTGGACCCCACCAAAGATAGCCGCAGAGATACTGACAATTGACAAGACTGGGCCTTTGTGCCAGATAGGGCTTCTAATTCCGGGGCTCCAACCAAATGAGCAGTCGAAGGCCATGGTATTCCACACACCAGCCTACCTCAGGGCACCCTGCTGCAATTGTGAGTTTTCCCTTCTTTTCTTGGCACTCCTCTGAAAGAATATTTTGGAAGAGGATTGCTAGGGAGTTTGAAGTGCACTGAAAGTCATTTCTGAATGGAGAGGATGTTGACACAGGGTGGTCCTCTGAAAAGTTTGCCAGAAGTAGTTGTACCTACAGGTGACAGAGTAAGTCTTGAAGTAAATGGAAGCAGACATTTAGGAGGAAAAATGGTAACAATGGCAGTGATCAGCCCCATGAGTAGGAGGGGAAGAGCTGGAGCATGGGCCTTCAAAGTGTGGAAAAGTCAAAGAAATCCAGTTTGACCAGGGCCTTTAGTAACAAAAAGAAAGCTAACATTAGAGTGATCAGAACATAGAACTTGAGAGGCCACATCAGTAGGGATGGGAAGAAATGGATCAGAATCCTAATGAAAAAAAAGTAGAATCTCTAAAGTTAGCCAGAAAGAAATGAGAAAGAACACCTCTTCCCAGGCAAGATATGAGGGCACTGATATGAGGAAAAAGCAGGTTGATCCACAACATTGTTTTTCAAACCAGACACTTGGAATTCAATATTAGGACCCAAATCAAAATATTCCTGGATGCATGTTTGAAGGAGGTGGTAGGGATAACACAGAGCATATACATGAAAGGGAAGAAGTTGGCTGTGAGACAGCAGTCCTCAACAGATGACCTCAGCTGTGCACAGAGCTACTCAGTGCCATTCAAAGTAAAGAATGTCACCCATTTTGTCTGTGAGCTTTAGCACCAATACAGTAGCTATGTGCCAGACGGTGCTAAGAATATTCCCTATGCTATTGCATAACAACTCTATGATGTGGCATTATTATCCCTGACTTATAGATGAGGAAATAGGCTGAGAGAGATGAAGTAACTTGCCCAAAGTCACATGGCTAATAAGTCAGGATCTGAATCCCAGTAGCCTATCTCTTTGGCCTATGTTCTCAATCACCCATCTGAGTCCTTCAGAACCTGAAGGAAACTCAAAGGAGAATGCCAAAAGATAAATTCCTGAAGCCTCATTCCACCCTGAATAAAGAAGTGGCCCCTCTGTAAAACAGGTGATTCAAGCAGGTGATTAGGGTGCCTAGAGAAAATGCTCCTCTTTGAAAGGGGAACAGAAGTATCCCCAGACATGAGGCAGTCTTACAGCAGCTGCTTTATGTTTGCGGGTGATAAATTATGGATAGCTCATCTCTGGGATGCCTGAGGAAAACACCCCTCACTCCCAACATCTCTGAAGGGCAGCCCATTTCTTGAATGCATCAAAGAAAACCTGCCCCAGGATCTGAAGGAAACAGGCTCTCCACTCCAGGTGCCTGTTCGCTCTCCTGGAGCCTCTGGCTGTTGCACCCTGCTGCAGCTCCTTGGTTTGGCTAGGGCACAGAATTAGCCATCCCCAGGAAATACCTCCCTCCGGTTCAGGCAGGGATCCCAGCACACACACTCCTGGTGGTGGTAGTGGAGGGTCGGGTGGGGGAAGGTGGAATGTTTCCTCTCTCCAGTTCAGGGAGATCTGGGACCACCTGGAGCTCTCACCCCTCCCACCTCCTTGCTTGGGGAACTGCCCAGCCCAGTGCCCCTTCCACGGCCACCTCCCTCCTTCTAGCCATGCTGGGGCATGAATCAGCTCTCACAGCTTGTTAAAGCTGGACCTCTTGTTTTCATGCCCTCACCTCAGGAAACAGAGTTACAGCGGTTCCAGCTCTACTCAGCAGGGGGCCAGGGTCCTCACTTTATAAACATCCCAGCCTGTGAGAGCAGAGGGCAAGGAGATGGTGTGAGATAGGAGGCCAGGGAAAAAGAGCAAAACTAAAGACTCAAGGAGCAAAGCAAAGAAGAGCCAAAAGGACAAGATCCGAGTATCCTGAACAGAAGCTAAGAAGGGTCCAAGAGGGCAGTGCTGCAAGAATGGCCCTGAGGATGCTCTGGGCTGGACAGACCAAAGGGATCGTAGGAGGCTGGGGGATCATCTGCTTGGTGATGTCTCTACTCTTGCAATACCCAGGAGTCCACAGCAAGTGTTACTTCCAAGCTCAAGGTAAAGTGGGTTGAGACTTGAGTAAAGCAAAGAATAAGGCATGGGCTTGGGGATGATGATGAGGGCTTTACAGATGATGCTAATCAAATTACTCAGATTCCTTTTAACTGTGAAACAGGACAGAAAGATTAAACATAGGGATAGTATGAACAGACTCTCTCCAACCTCAGACCAGAAGAGACTGTCTGCTGTCACCCCTCCCATGCCTACTAACATTTCTCATTCTTCCCTAGCCCCCTGTCACTATGAGGGGAAATATTTCACCTTGGGTGAGTCTTGGCTCCGCAAGGACTGTTTCCATTGCACCTGTCTGCATCCTGTTGGTGTGGGCTGCTGTGACACGTGAGTAACCAAGAATGGCCAGAGGGAATACCTCCGATGTGAGTGACTGAGGGAAGGCCAGGGAGTGATTAGATTGCTATGAGGTAAGAATGAATAGAAGGGCAGTATGAGACTGGCCAGACGTGAAGGTATGTACAAGAATGAGAAAGATAAAGCTTCAAGCCACAAAGTCAGGGAGGTGGAAGTAGATCTAGAAGGAAAATACTCCTGCTACATAGCCAAAAAGTTCTTGTATAGTAGGTGAAGAGGATATAGGAAGACAGCAGCAGTGACAAAGAATGGGGGTACCATAAAGGTGGGCTTTCACTGTGAGCTCTTTCCCCATACTTGGTTCCCTAGGTCTCAGCACCCCATCGACTTCCCTGCTGAGTGTGAGGTACGTCAAGAGGCAGGAACCTGCCAGTTCTCCCTGGTGCAAAAATCAGACCCTCGGCTGCCCTGCAAAGGGGGAGGACCTGACCTAGAGTGGGGCTCAGCTAACACCCCTGTTCCTGGGGTTCCTGCTCCTCACTCCGGCTAAACTCAACTGATCACCTGTCTGCAGACTGCTCACTGTTGCCACTTCCAGGGAAACCACTAGCAGCTGCCAATTTATTCTGAATAAATAAATTAATGCTATAGCTGAAAGCCTGCCTCTTTCTCTCTCTCTTTTTATATATATATATCCCCCTCCCCCCCTCCCGTGCTGGGATTGAACCCAGGGCCTTGCACATGCTAGACAAATGCTCTACCACTGAGCTGCACTCCAAGCCCAGACTGCCTCTCAATTGTCTCTGCTATTAGGTCCTAGGTGGAAAAAGTGGATTCCAGCTAGAGTCCACAAGCTAAGTTCTCAGAATCTTGAAGAAGCTAGTGTCATGGTGGGTAGATGGGCCAGTTTCAGATGGTTATGGTGCTGGTGCTGGGGCCTGGAGCAGCATATGAGGCCAGGGTGGGGCTTGTAGGCAGCACCTTGATGGGAAGATCCCAGCTGAAGGTGTCTACAGGCACTTGCTCAGGACCTGTCCAGGTAGCAGGTTCAGGTTGTTCCACAGGGGGCAAGAGTACCAATCCTGGTTCTCGGGATGTTACAAATTCAAAATGCAGTCGCCACTTCAGGGACACTATGGGAAAAAACAGAGATAGAGGCATTAGAAGCCAGCAGGAGTAAAAGCCAACAGCAGGATGTGGTTAGTGAATGAGAAACAATACAAAACAAAATTTGTATTCAGGAAAAGGAAAGTCATGAGGAGTTCTGATCAAGGGCATTTTTTGAAGAAATCTGTTAAGGAGAGCAGTATCAACTACCTAATAACCCAAGAGTGGGACAGTCAGGACTACAGAGATTGAAGTAAATGTTCTGAAGAATTAGAGATCAGTGCATCACAGAGGCCCAGTAGGTTGGAGTGGGGAAGGAATTCTACAAAGCTGCTGAAGAGTTTAGGATTCTATGCATCCAGAAACAGAGGTAGAGGTTAAAGCTCTGAAAAAACATTAAGGGTCACAGGATGAACATAGGTATATGGGGAAATGTGTTAGCAATCAAGACCCATTACACTCTACCTAACACAGAATTTTATTCTCCCTTCTCCAATATTGGTAAGTGTCTTACCAATGGCAGTGCAGAAGCCTGGGGTAGAGCTGAGAGGGATGGGGAGAGAGAAGCTGGTTCTGGTAGTATGTAAGCAGGACTCCTGGTGCCGGGCATGAGTCACATGGGACACAGAGGGAGCACCCCCTGTCCCCCGGCGCCGCTGGTATTCAGGCTGTACCCGTTCCTCGGTCTGTAAGCTTACTGAAAACTAGGAGCAAGAAGAGAGTTACATGCAAGCAGGCATTTATAAATGCAGACATAAGTGACAGAGTAGCCCAATCTCAAAATGTTTTACCAAAGGCACCCTGGGTGACCCCACTGTCCACTTCTACATACCACCCCTCTCTCTGTAGGGCCTCCTTCTACTACAGCCCTTCAAGCCCAGCACCCCAGTCTCCCTTCTTACCTGCAAACAAGCTACAGTTCCTTCCCCTAAGTTTAAGGTTCCCACAACGTCCTCGCCAAGTCTGTACACAGATTTGAAGATGCCAAATGTCCCAACTTTCCCTCGACCATCACTGATATTATACAGATCTGGGGAGAATGAAAACACTATAAGCCTGGAGTCTACACTGGGGAATGTCTAGCACTGTGTTCCAGAGGCCAAAAGGTGGGACTTATCTTTATAATCCGGGGTGAGATAATCAGATCATCCACAAAAACATGTGGTGGTTAAGAGACTGTCTTTGACGTGGGAATAATTTGCAAGGAGGAATGGGGTGGAACAATTCTGAAAGGATTCTCACGGAGGCTACGGCAGGATGTGGCAGCCATGAGACGCTCCCCAGCCAGCTCAGCAAGCCATGAGTCCTTCTTGCCACCCTCATCCTCCTCTAAGAATGGACTAGATGGGGCTACAGCCTCATCCTGGGGAAACCGGACATCTTGAAGGCCTAGAGAGAGAAAAAGTGAAGAGGTAATGCTAGGAGGGAACAGATAAAAATAGAGATTTGAGTTTAGACTCCAACCTGAGAGAAGTGCAAGTAAGGAAAGCCTTGGATGAGGTCAACATCTTGACATAATCTCCAGGACGCTCCCTCCTTCCCCAATTCCCTAGCACCATCCCTAAGAAAGCTTCCCTGCAGCCCCACTTGCAAGCCCTCTTAGATTATTTCTGCTTTGGCAATGCTCTACTCCAGCCCTTCCCTCCAGGCACCCTTACTTACCAGTCAGTACAAGAACCCTCAAAGGGACCCTAAGTAAAGTGATGGGTGAGTTGACACGCTGGCAGCCAATAGTCAGTTTGTAGACGTACTTGACCGACTGACCCCGAAAGGAGGGTGGTCCCTCAATGGGCAGCACTTCACTGTAGGAGTCTGGTTGGGAAGCAGTAGTCAGGGCAGCTAGAGGCAGCCAGAGGAGTCCTCCCTCCAGGAGACTTAGAAGGCAATCCAGGGCTAGGGACTGTCACTCACATGATTTGGACTCTCCAGGGTCTAGCCTCAGGTCACAAAATAGAATTTTTGGTGGAGTAGAAAGGATACACTGACCTCTCTCACCTATAAAAGTCAGGAAAGACTATAATTTAATGACTCCACTGTCCAATGTCAGACAAGGCTAGTAGAGCAAGTGGAGGCAGTGAAAGGCTGCCACCTCTTTTCCTGTTGGGTTATGGGACAGAATCTTACACCATAAAGCACCAGCTACCTTCCTCTACATCCCCAGTGTGACACAGACTGTAACACACAAGAACAACTTAAAATCACACTGGGTGACAATGACTCCAACACCCCCCCTCCCCCGAACCCCAGGCAAATGCCCCATCTCTAACCTCGGTGTGGCAGAAACACAGTCTGGCTGTCAGGCTGGACATCTGGCTGACTAGAATCAGGGGGAGGCAGTGCTACTCGACTCTCACTGGCATGGAACTGGCAGTGGATCTGGGCACTGGCCCAAGCCAGAGCCTCACTGTGGAAAGAGGAAAAGGAGACATCAGAGGGTAATTCCTGACCTCACAAATGCTTTCCCAAACTCCCTACCACATGAGACCAACAAGGTTAGAAGGCTATTCTAGTGATCAGGAAATTTGGAACCCCCAAAGAGAAACCATTACATTAAAGTATACTGTGAGTACAAAGGGAAATGGGGAGGGCTAGGGAAGGGAGGAGGAGAGTGGAGGGCTATGTCATCCACCCCTTCTGTTAAATAGCCCTTTCCTACAATGAGAACACAATGAGAAGTTGGTGGTATAGCTACTGGACAACCTGATCTCTGGCATAGCACCAGAGATACCAAGCTTCCTCCCAGAAGGGCCACCACCTTCAGCAGGAGCATCCTCACCTGGATGCAGAAGTGGCTGTAGGGGGTAAGGGGTTGGTGACGGTTACCACACACTCCAGTGCCTCCCCCGCCAGAAATACAGGACCTCGGCTCAACTCAGCTACCACTTCAATCATGGCAGCTCTGGATTCAGATCTAGAGGGAAACATGGGAGATCAGAGGTTAGTAACATGACAGGGAGGGAGCCTGAACCTAGGGGTATGTCTAGAACTGAGTCCCAGAGACCAATATATGGGGGTTTTCTTACAAGTGTCAGAGGACTGGTGGTCAACACCTCGGTACCAGAGGAAAATGCCAGGATTTGGGTAGCTGGCAGGATAGGAGGGTCACGGGGCTGCTGACTCTGTACTGCCTAGGGGGAAGGCGTCGTTCTGGCCCTCAGACCCCGGCTCCCCTTAGCACCGGCTTGGTCCCCCCATCACAGGCTGGCCTCCACACCCCACTTCCCTCAAGACTTCACGTCCCAGCCCAAGACCACCGCCGCCTGTCACCTCGTACGGTCCAAAACCAGGGTCTCAGGACACCAAAGTCCTCACCTGCCCGGGCCCCTCCGGGACCCGGCCAGGTACGCGGCGGCGTCCGCGGCGTAGGTGGCACGGCAGAGGCGGGACTTCCTTTCAGATCCCCCCCGCCCCGCTCAGGGTGCCCCTTCCGGCCGGAAGCACCCGGCTGTCCGGACCGGAAGAAGCTCGGGTCCTCCAGGCGCCCGGGGTCACCATCCCACGGGCTGGCACCTGGGTGCGGGCGCTGTCCCGGACCCCCGCGGGCCGGACCCGGCGGTCAACCCTGGGGGGCCTGGTGCCGTGGCCCCGGGGCGGGGCCGAGGCCGCCGTGAGCTCCCGGGCCGGCTCCGGGGGCGGGACTGTACGGGCTGGTCCCGGGGCGGTGCCTTGCGGGCCGGTCCCACGGCTCCGCCCCTCTCCGCTGGCCCAGTCGGCCTTTGGCCAGACGAGCTAATAACCACGGCCCAATGAAGGCGAGGCCCGACCCTTCCCGCCCAGGACCTAGAGACACTACCGAAAGGGAGTCCGAGGCAGCATTATTGCTGTCGTCGCCACCGCTGCAACAAGAACTCCCCGCTTCTACGAAGCCACCAGCTCACCCCAGTTTTCCCCAGCGTCCAGCCCTCCCGGACGGCACCTAACTACTACCGGCGCCCGTGTCTGCACTTGGCTTGGCGATATACTTTGTGTCAGAGGTCTCGGGACCCGGGGCCATACATTGTGTCAGAGGTTGTGGGCACCCAGGATTCAGGGAACATGGAAACCTGCGTCCCAGCCTTGGAGCAGATTAGCAGCGCCAAAGGGGATTCCCAGCTCTATCGCCCAGAAGCTATTGGGAGCTCGGAGTCTGTGCAGGTTACAGGTTTCGAGAACCCTGAGGACAGTCGACGTCAAAATGAACCAGGCTACTGCAATCCGGAGGACTCTGGGCAGCTGATGGCGTCCTATGAGGGAAAAGCTAGGGGATACCAGGTGCCTCCTTTTGGCTGGCGCATCTGCCTGGCACACGAGTTTGCAGAGAAGAGGAAACCCTTTCAAGCTAATAACATCTCCCTAAGCAACCTGGTAAAGCATTTGGGCATGGGCTTGAGGTGAGTAGATCCTATTGTCTAGAATGCCTTACTTTGTTCCATTTCAGGACTTCCATCAGAAGTGGGAAAGGGTGGAAAAGCAAATGAGCTCCTGATCCCATTCAAGTGGCCCTTGTTTCAGAATATCTTAGGCTTGTGATTTTGAGGGTGAGACCAAGTCATATCTCTTTGCAACCATCTTCCTCCCTTGTCTTTTTAGCAGGAAAAGGTAGGAACTTTTGGTCCTGTTCCCTCTCATTTACTCCCTCTTTCTCAAAGACTTCCCTTTGGGATTAGCTAGACTTTGTGTCAAGGTAGGAGAGAATGGTAGGACTGCTGTTGCATTGACACAATGTTTTATTTGGAAGGGGGAAGTTTTCAACCCCAGATTACTCTGCGCAGCTGGAGCATTCTCTGTACCATCTTTAAGCAGACAATATTACACTTCCAACACTTGTCTGGGTCTGGTTTCTTTTCCTCAAAGTTTAGCTCCAGTGAGTAGGTGAGAGCCTGCCTGTTGTCATCCCCAAGGAGAGGGTAATGAGAACTTCACTCTATTCTCTATTATATCAGACAGCTTATATAAAAAGCAAAGACAGGGAGCTGGGCACACTGGTATGCACTTGTAATCCCAGCTACTTGGGAGGTGGAAGCAGGAGGACTGCTTGAGCCCAGGAGTTCAGAGCCAGCCCGGGCAATATACTGAAACCTGTGTCAAAAGTGGGGGTGGGGGGAGTAGTAGGCTGGGGAAACAACTCAGTGGTAGATTGCATGCAAGTGCTCTGCCACTGAATTTCACCCCTAGCTCTGCAAAGATGCCTTCTGATCAGAGAGGTGCTGCTATAGATGTCCCCAGAGGTCTTAGTAATAGTCTTCCAGAGGGTGCCCTGGCTTCTCCCCTACCTCAAGATTACAGACACCCTCAGAGCTTATTTGGGCTGTAGAAACCCTCTGGGTTCCCACTGAGTTCAAAGACTATGATGAGAAACCATACTTGTTAACAGGAACAGGTGGATGTGAGGCCAGAAAGCATCACCCTGAGGTCATCCTGAGTCAGTCCCACACAGTAAACACAGAGCTGGGGAGGGAGGTATATATGTTGGGAAACTGAGTCCTGATAACTTCTAAAGCAGGGAATCCTTCACTTCCCCAGTGTTGAGGGTTGTGGTGGGAAGGTCACTTACCTAAGCTCAATCCTGGACTAAGGGAAGGACCTGGTGCTGCCTAGACATCTGACTCCTCTGTTAGTGCCTGCAGTGTCCTGTACCACAGAAGAATCATCCCTCCAGGCGCTTCTGAAACTAATCCAGTCCAAATTTGACCCTAAAACCTTTGGGTTAAAATGGGATCTAGGGTACTGAGACAAGTACAGTTGGTTGTATGTGTTGGGGACCATGAGGTAAAAAACATCTGGGCATTCTAGCCCCTTAGTCCCTAAATATGAGCTGAATCAGAGACCTGAAGTTTTGCTCAGTCCTCTGGACCCTGGCTCCCCATCCCAGGATAGGGTAGGAGCCATTAACACAGAACTTCTAAAATGAGAGAATAGTCTTCATTGAGAAGAAAGCAGGAGTGAGACAAGGAAAAATTTGGAATGATAATTCTTGAGTTAGGGCAGAAATTATGGAGAAGGCCAGCTGCTAAATTAGGGGAATGCAAAAGCTAAGACGGAGCCCAACTGGAGGAACTCTCATTAGGAGCTACAGCAAGATGGAGTTCTCTGGGCCTGGGCTTGGTGGGAGCTCAATTTTGATGACTCCCTTCAACCAGAATCCATTCATGCAATAAATATTTATCAAGTGATTGTTCTATGCCAAATAGTTCTTTGTTCTGCTTATCTTCATATCTTTCATTTCTTTTCCATGGCTGTCCTAATCACAGCTGCACCCACCTTCCTTCCACCAATCCCTTCTGGCCTCTAGTGCCAAACTCTAGTTTCCTCTAAGCTAGCAAAGAAGACCTCTGCCTCCCCACATCTCATCCTTCATCCTCAGAGCTGTTCTCCCTGCCTCCATAATGTACTGCCCGCTGTTCCTTAATCACATTTCTCCTCCCCTAGCTCAAGTCTATTGTGTCCCATTGTTTGTACATTCATTTGTAAGCAACCATTTATGGATTGCAGACCATGTGCCCTGCCCTGTACTTAGAGCTGAGAGTAACACTGAATTAGTCTTTGTCACTATCCCTTTCCCCAAGAAATTTAAAAATTTGTCAGGCTCACATGGAGAACATTGAAATAACAATAAGCATACCTGTCACAGGTATTCCACTTTATGGCTTTCTTATCTGTCATGTCATTTGATATTTCATTTACTCTATGAGATAGCTAGGGCAGGAGGTATGCCCATTTTATAGATGGAGGGAACAGGCTTTAGGGTATACTTACCTAATTACTTGGTTAGAAGTGGTGTCACTGGACATCGGGTATAAAATCATTGGGCCAGAGAAGAGAGTAGAAGTGGAAAAGAGTCTGGCAGGGCATGCTTAGTACAGATCCATCCTGAATAAGAATTTGTAGGAAATAAGATTAGAAGGCAGGCTGGGGCTTTCTTCGCCTTGAAATGGAATGATTTACCTATTGGAGATAGCCTTAGTCGTTTGTCTATTGGCTATAAAGTGGGGACAAGACCAGGAAATTGTTGGGATTTTTAGAAGACTTTACTGGAATATTATGAAAGAGCAAAAATCTGAAAGCTTATAGTTTAAATGCTGAACTTAAAAAGGAAGACTTACAAGGAAATGGCTGGATACAAAAATATTGGTTCTCTTTGGGTGAGATATTTTTTCTTTCTCTCTAGTGTATTTCCAGATTTTCATTTTTCATAATCAAAAAGAAAAATAATCATTTTTAAAAGAAGAAAGTTATCTTGGCAGCCTGTACCTGTTTGGGAGGTAGGGAGTGGGTGGTAGAGTGGGTGGACAGAGACGTATAACTGACCCTTTCAACACCTCACACAAAAGCTCCTAAGGTTTGAACTAAAGCAATAGTAGTAGAATTGGAGAGGAAAGGAAAGATCAGAAAGCACCTTTCGCAGAGAATAAAGAGGAGAAACAAAGGCTATCCTACACCAATGGCTGGGGCAACTGGGAAAATGAAGGGGCCTTGAACTGTAGAATAATCAAGACAAGAAAAGGTTTGGAAGCCAAGGTGATGATGCCTTGGTACATTTAATAGGATGTCACTGCTGGATGTTGAAAGGCAAGTGATTTCAGCCTGTGAAGAACTGCCTATCCACCCCTGTACTCACTACCTCTTGCTCCTCAGGTACTTAAAGTGGTGGTACCGGAAGACCCAGGTAGAGAAGAAGACACCTTTTATCGACATGTTCAATTGTGTACCCCTGAGGCAGATCTATGGTGAGCCTCACCCCACTTCTGCCCTGCTCAGAAAGGTTGTAGCATTCAGGTCTACTATAGAGTTAGGCAAAGAGGCTTCCAGGTTATGCAAATTGCACTGCCCCATTCCCTAGGTTTTTAGAGGAAGTGGTTTTTATAGTCCACAAAGTGAGAAAGGCATTGTTTTATTCTCCCCTTACCTCACTAACCATCATGTTTCTCTTTCTAGGTTGTCCCTTGGGTGGCATTGGGGGAGGCACTATCACCCGTGGCTGGAGAGGCCAGTTCTGTCGTTGGCAGCTTAACCCTGGAATGTACCAGCACCAGACAGTCATTGCTGACCAAGTAAGAGCCAAGAGGCAGAGGAAAGTCTCAAAGAAGAGCCTCTTGGCTAGGGTGGGACAGTTAAATGTAGACAGGATTCAATCCAAGAAAGACTTTTAGGATGCTTTTTGTGTGCCCAGTCCTTTCTAGGATATACAATGGGAATAAGACACACACATTTCTTGAACAAGGAAACAGCCCTGGCATTTCTGTGTTAAATGCCTCCTATCTACCTTGCGGCCCCAATTCTACTAGCTGAGCCAGAACCCACCACAAGGAGTACAGAGAGTTCCCAGCTCACTGAACCTGGCTGAAAGAACATTTGGTAGGATTAGAAAGGAAAATTAAGGGGCTAGGGATATAGCTCAGTTGGGTGAGTGCTTGCGTAGCATGCACAGGGCCCTGGGTTCAATCCCCAGCACCACCAAAAAAAAAAAAAAAAAAAGGAAAATGAAAACCAAGTCTCCAAAGTCAAGGAGAAAAAAAGATCATAGTTCAACCTCAGCTGGAGGTCAACTTCTTTGTGTGAATCACAGGTCTCTGGCTAGGGCCCCCACAACTTTCTCTAGCCTTTTTTACTTTTCTGAAACTTCTTGTCCCCTTCTGCTTCTACATTGCCTTTGGGTCTTAAGTTGCCAGAGGTATATGGCCTGCCTTTCATCATATCTTTCTAATGGCCTACCTTTTTATTTATCTACCAAGTTCCTCTGTTCCTCTTCCCTGTTTGAGGAATGCCTCCCGCTTTCAGCTCATCTTCAAAGGAGAAATGACTGACAGATCTTAGTCCCATTGATGACAGTGCCCTTCTTAATTCAAGTTTATTAGCCCTACCCAATGCCCCAAGATCCCCCTCTGCATCATCCCTTAGGTATCCCAAGGGAATGCCTTCTGGAATCATGACTCTACAGTTAAAGTAATTATTGCATGCTTTATATGTCTAGGCCCTGTGCTAGACTTCTTGTATATTTAATATTAAAAACAATCCTATGCTCAGTTTATAGATGGGGATACTAAGAGCCAGAGAGGGCTGTATTACATCCAAGGTCACATGAGTGGTAAAAGGAAAGATTGGGATTTAGAACCAGTTCTTTCTATGATAAAGTACCTGTGGTTTTAACCATTATGTACTGTTCCAAGAACATGAAAAATTATTTTCTGTACAGTAAAAATACCAGGTATAGTTTGAACCAAGAGAAGAGCTATTAATCTCTCATAATTCCTACTCTCCAGGAGATGTGTGTGTGTGTGTGTGTGTGAGTGAGAGAGAGAGAATGAGAATGTATATGTTTGTGTGTGTGGTGGGCCTTACACATAGGCAAGCACTATACACTGAGCTATATCCCCAGCCCTAGCAGCTTGAATTTTTGTTGGGGAAATAGAACTTAGAGAAAATGGGAGACTGTGAGTGGCAAGGTGAGGATAGATAGTATACTAAGAAAAGGGACTTTGTATGGTACAGACTTGCTCATTCGCTTTACACACATGCCAGCTCTGCAGAGGGCCACATCAGTGAACTAAAAGAGTCTCAAAAGAACCGATAGAGCAATCAGGGAAATAGAATGGCAATTAAATATATTTTGACATAATACACAAATGCTACAACAGAGGGACACATGGAATGACTCACTACTGGAGGAAAAAGAGATAGCATCTGACCTGGCCCTTGAAGGTTCAGGAGGAGTTACTAGATGGAGAATAAACATGAGCAGATCCATGGAGGAGGAAATGTAGTGTGCTCAAGGAACAGGAAGTATTTTATGTAACCAGAATATAAATGTTTAAAGAGGTAGAGACCAGATTAAGAAGGTTTTTGGAAGCCAGGTAAGAGAATTTAGACTTCAGCCAGGTGCAGTGGTGCACAGCTGTAATCCCAGCTACATGGGAGGCTGAGGCAGGAAGATCACAAGTTCTAGGCCAGCCTGGGCAACTTAGTGAGGCACTATCATAAAATTAAAAAAGTCCCAGAGCATCCCTAGATCAATTCCAGTACTAACAAGGGGCAAAAAGAATTTAGACTTTAGCATTACACCATAGGAGTCAATGAAACATTAGAAGCAGAGACTAACTTATCTTGATTTGTGTGTAAGAAAGATCACTCTGCTAACCAGATAAGAAGTGGCATGGACTGTAGACTTAGATTAGGGTGTGGAGACCATAGCAGTAGAAAGGAAAGAAGAAACCTGGGAGCTAGATAATGGGGGGGGGGGGCAGCAGGACTTGGTGGCTTACTGAGTTTAGGGGAAGGCCTGGGGGATAAACTGAGGCTGGTGGTGCAGCTGTGAGGATCCAGGCTCTGGGAGGGGAGGAACTGCTCCAAGGGGAGGAAGACTAGTGTGTGGTACCTGTGGGTTGCCCTGTTCCAGCCTATCTGCCCTCTTGATCAAGTTCACAGTGTGCTTGCGTCGGGAGGGGCAGACTGTATACCAGCAAGTTCTGTCCCTGGAGCGCCCAAGTGTCCTACGCAGCTGGAACTGGGGATTGTGTGGGTACTTTGCTTTCTACCACGCCCTCTACCCCCGAGCCTGGACTGTCTATCAGCTTCCTGGCCAGAATGTCACCCTCACCTGCCGTCAGATCACACCCATCTTGCCCCATGACTACCAGGTGAGGCTCTCTTTCTGTTTCCTCCATTGCCCTCCCTCCCCCAGATCTACCTCTGCTGAAAATTCCATGACCTGTGAAAGGGAGGGGTTGGAGCCATGAACATCACACACCTTGTCTTCTATGTACTCTGGTAGGCAGCTTGCCTGGGAATATGGGGAGATGCAAGTGGAAGACAAGAGTACATTGGGGATATATGAGACAGGTCCTTCTTGCCCAGGAATAATCTGGGGGAGTGAGACCAGAAAGGGCTACAATGAGACCGTGTGAGTCCAATTTTTTTGTCCCCAGGACAGCAGCCTACCTGTAGGAGTCTTTGTATGGGATGTGGAAAATGAAGGGGATGAAGCTATGGATGTGTCCATCATGTTCTCCATGCGGAATGGACTAGGGGGTGAAGATGATGCCCCAGGGGGGTTGTGGAATGAGCCCTTCTGTCTGGAGCAAGACGGGAAGACTGTACAGGGACTACTGCTGCATCACCCAACCCTTCCAAATCCTTACACCATGGCTGTGGCTGCACGACTCACGGTAATGGAAGAGCCTGCCCTTTACCTTAGCCCCTACCCTTAACCTAACTTTAGACCCACTCCCAGTACATCATGCTCTCTTCATTTCTTCAACCCCTAAGTCCCACCCTCATCAGAGTCCTTCAGCCTCTGGAACTTGGAGGCGATAGTATGTAAGAGGAGCTGGACAGCTAGTCAGAATCCAGCATACTTGTGGAGCTTGTCCTCACAGAATTTTTGGCCCCTTAACAGGCAGATACCACGGTAACTCACATCACAGCCTTCGACCCTGACAGTACTGGGCAGCAGGTGTGGCAGGACCTACTTCAGGATGGACAACTGGACTCCCCTGCTGGTGATGGGGGGTCTGACTGGGAGGGTTGGGAAGAAAGACTGTACCTGTCTTAAGGACCAGGGGTGAGAGACCTGATAATAAACAGGCCTTGTTCTCATGTTAGGGACCCCAGCCCTGGTGTTGGAGAGGGTGCCTTTGCTGATTTGTCTTGTGATTCTCAGGCCAAAGCACCCCCTCACAGAAAGGAGAAGGCGTTGCTGGGGCTGTATGTGTTTCGGGCAAGCTGCCACCTCGAGGCCAGTGCCGCCTGGAGTTTTCACTGGCTTGGGACATGCCCAGAATCATGTTTGGAGCTAAAGGCCAAGTCCACTACAGGTGTGGGAACTAAGAACCTTTAATGATTCAAGACTCTAGAACTCTGACCTGGAACAGGTGTTCTCATCCCTTCCGTTTCTATCACAGGCGGTATACAAGATTCTTTGGCCTAGATGGTGATGCAGCACCTGCTCTTAGCCACTATGCACTATGCCGATATGCAGACTGGGAAGACAGGATCTCAGCTTGGCAGAGCCCGGTATTAGATGACAGGTGCCAGAGGAGCCTTCTCTTACCTTTTTTCTGGGCATGCCCTTCCAAATGGGACTCTGATTCATTGGCTACCCACCAAATTTCCACTATATTGAACACCAGAATCCTTTCTATCCTTGATGGTCCACACTCATGAAACCATTGCCTCCTTCTGACTTCCCAGATCCTTGCCTGCCTGGTACAAATCTGCACTGTTCAATGAACTATACTTCCTTGCTGATGGAGGCACAGTATGGCTTGAAGTTCCTGAGGACTCCCTACCAGAAGAGCTGGGAGGAAGCATGTGTTGGCTCCGCCCTGTTCTGCGGGACTATGGTCGATTTGGCTATCTTGAGGGTATGGACTGCTTGTGGGATTTGGCAGGCCATATCCCTCAGGTCAGTTAGTGACCTATCACAAAGCCAGATGATGATTTTTACCATCCAGGGTATTGATGGATGGGATGAGGGGGTCAGTGGTGACCATGAACAGATCACAGGCAATGCTCTGCCTCTAGCTTTGGAAGATGTGGAGAGGGAGCTATGAAGGGAAAGCAGGAATTCTGGCAACAGTGTATCTTCCCTCATTCCTCTAGGCCAGGAGTATCGCATGTACAACACATATGATGTTCATTTTTATGCCTCCTTTGCTCTCATTATGCTGTGGCCCAAACTCGAGCTCAGCCTACAGTATGACATGGGTGAGGGTAACTTTTGTGTTGTTTCGTGTCTTTCCCCTTAGCTTCCTATATCCCTGAATGTTTGTGGTCCCTCAGATTATCTCTTCTTCCACTTTCCTCCAAATATATCTATATCCTGTTCATTTCCCCTCTGGGGTGGCATACATAGCTCTGCGCCCCATCCCAAACCTGCCCATTCCATGCTTTTCCCCCTCCCACTTGTATGTCTGTTCTTCAGCTCTGGCAACTCTCAGGGAGGACCTGACACGGCGACGATATCTGATGAGTGGAGTAATGGCACCTGTGAAAAGGAAGAATGTCATCCCCCATGATATTGGGGACCCAGGTAAAGATCCCTCCACCCCAAGGTCAAATGCCCTCCTTCAACTTTTTATACCCTTCACTTTGTCCACCAGTACAAATGAATCAGGTCCTCTTCCTTCTCACAGATGATGAGCCATGGCTCCGGGTCAATGCATATTTGATCCATGATACTGCTGACTGGAAGGACCTGAACCTGAAGTTTGTGCTGCAGGTTTATCGGGACTATTACCTGACGGGTGACCAAGGCTTCTTGAAGGACATGTGGCCCGTGTGTTTGGTAAGGGATGCATGTGCAGTAGCCATTGTGTCAGGCATGGCTAGCATCTGGAGAGAGCCCCAGCTATTATCTTTTCTTAGCACTTAGGTCTTCCATTTCTTCATCTTTCTCTAGGCTGTAATGGAGTCTGAAATGAAGTTTGACAAGGACCATGATGGACTCATTGAAAATGGAGGCTATGCAGACCAGACTTACGATGGATGGGTCACCACAGGCCCCAGGTTAGAGGCAGGGAGCGGGCAGGAGTTTCCAGGAGGCTGGAGATGGGGAATTGGGAACCAAGAGATGGGGAAGGCTTAAGAAAAAACAACTGTTAGATTACATGAGGGTAGCTTGAGTTACCAGTCTGACCCCCCAAACTCCTGTCCCTGATCAGTGCTTACTGTGGAGGGCTATGGCTGGCAGCTGTGGCTGTGATGGTGCAGATGGCTCTTCTATGTGGGGCACAAGAGGTCCAGGATAAGTTTTCCTCCATCCTCAGCCGGGGCCAAGAAGCCTATGAGAGACTGCTATGGAATGGTGAGTTGGGACAACCTGAGGAGTCTTAAGGCAGCTGCAGGGGCCCTGGATGCTTATTTTACATTTCCTCTACTCCAGGCCGCTATTACAACTATGATAGCAGCTCTCAGCCTCAGTCTCGTAGTATCATGTCTGATCAGTGTGCTGGACAGTGGTTCCTGAGGGCCTGTGGCCTAGGAGAAGGTGACACTGAGGTGAGAGACACTAAAAGGAAGAACCAGAGAAAAAGGTGGATTGTCCCCAATATATGGGAAGCAAGTATAACAAACCATGTCCTTGCCTTTGCCCTTGACCCTCCAGGTATTTCCTACCCCACATGTGGTTCGTGCTCTCCAAACCATCTTTGAGCTCAACGTCCAGGCTTTTGCAGGAGGGGCCATGGGGGCTGTGAATGGGATGCAGCCCCATGGTGTCCCCGATAGATCCAGTGTGCAGTCTGATGAAGTCTGGGTGGGTGTAGTCTATGGGCTGGCAGCCACCATGATCCAAGAGGTAATGCAATGCACTCCTTCTCCTCTCTACCATCTGTACTGTGGCCCAGAAAACTTGATAATCCACCAGACATCAAGGCATAACCCACTGCCACATCAGTGCCACATCATTGGTCCATAAAGCCTCCCCCTTTTCTTTGGCATGTGTTCCACCCACTGCCTTTAGGTTTTTGCCTGTGGGTTAAGTTTTATCTCCCTGATAGCTGGGTGTTCCCTGAGGGCAGAGACCTTACTTCTCTATCTATCTGGTAACACTGGGAGTGCTAAGTTATATGTGTAACTTCCATCTCTCCCCACAGGGCCTGACTTGGGAGGGCTTCCAGACAGCTGAAGGCTGCTACCGTACTGTGTGGGAACGCCTGGGCCTGGCTTTCCAGACCCCAGAAGCATATTGCCAGCAGCGGGTATTCCGCTCACTGGCCTACATGCGACCACTAAGCATCTGGGCCATGCAGCTGGCCCTACAACAGCAGCAGCATAAAAAGGCTTCCAGGCCAATAGTTGAACAGGGCACAGGAGCAAGAACAGGGCCTAAATGTGGACCAAAGGAAGCCTTGGCAAATCTAAACCCAGAGTGAGCCCTCTGAACTGTGGGAGCCAGCCTGGTTGATGCTCCTTACCCCAAACCTCCTGCATCCCTGAGCCACCAGGACAATCATGCCTTCCCCTTTCCCCGACCCTGCTGTGCCAGTAAAGAGGGGCTGAGGGTGAACCATGCATCAGAATCACTTATTTATTTCCTTACCCTTTCCCTCACTGCATGAAATATTTGAGGTGGTCAGTTGATTTCCCCAGATCCATTCATGGGATAATAGACACACATGGGTACAAATAAAAGACCCACAAAGCCAGTAAGTGTTGTGTGTTTGAGCCTGTAGGCATCCTAGCAGGGCACAGGAGTGAAAGCCAACCCTCTCTTATTCTTTTTTTATTTGGACAGATAGCAGGGTGGGGTGGGCTTTTGCTGAAACACCTATATTCTCACATTTAACCCGAGTATCTGTCCTGCAAGATGACAGGTGATGGGCTGTGGGTAGGGAGGCATCCCCCCTTTCCTGTGAGATTTGCCTGCAGGGGAAGGGTGGGTCCCGGGCAGAGGGGCTCTGAGAAGAGGTTGGGGAGTAGCCACTGCAGAGAAGACTCTTCCTGAGAAGCCTGAGGCATGTGATATTGCAGGCAGGAAAAGTTGCCAGGGGCCTGGAGTGTATGTTCTGAGCTGTCCAGTAACTGGTTCGTGTTGTCCTTTCGTACGTCTGACTGCTGCGCAGGTAGCTCCAGCTGGTGCAGGTCCCTACTGGGGAGGGCACGAAGCTGGCGGAACACTGAGAAGACAAGAACTGTTAGGAAACAACACAGAAGGAGTCTAAGCCTCTAGTCAGTGCCTGAAAGATATCCTTAATCCTCTTACCAACATGCTCAGCCGGCAGGCTCCCCCTTGTGTCCGAGGAGTACATAGCAGGCACAAGGAGAAGGCAGAAGGAGAATAGTAGGACCTGGAGCATAGAAAAAAGGGGATAAAGGGATCTGAATTGTACTCCTGTCTCCACCCCTGAGGAATCCCTCCTCCCAACACCATCCTCACCAGGACACAGGTGCTGCTGCTGCTGGTTTTGTTTGATATCTCGATCACCATGGCCTGGAGTTTTCTCAACTGATCTAGAAGGGACCTAGAAGAGGGTACTGTATTGAATACTCCTTGCTGGCATCCTAAGCCACAATGAAAACCTCTGTTATGCCCACCTCCTCCCTCTGCCCTGAATCCTCTTATTATTTTGTCCTATTTTTGCAAATGACTTCTTCTCTGAACAAAATACTGAGTCCCTCATTAAAACAAAACACTTCCCTGACTGAAAATAATACCTTCAATAGTTCATCAGTGCCTGGTCAGCAGTGCACATAATTCTCACCAGGTACTCTGTGTTCTCTACCTTCTAGCCCAATGTGCCTTCCAGCCAAACCTGACTGTTGTGTTCTCTCTGCCTAGAATGCTTTCTCTACCCATCCCTCCCCCAGTCCTAACTGCATTCAGCTACTACTGCCCTATGAGGTCTTTAACTTACTTCCACTTTCCAGGTACTTAACTCCTTGGATACCTGTAAATTTATTCCCATCATTGGGAACTTCTTATAATCATAGAGTAAAGGCCAATGACCAGACCTTGCATTTGAGGAGCTGCCCCTACAAATCAAGTGTAGGATAACAGGGAAGAGACAACATTAAGTGGCAGGTTTGGGAGAAATTATCTGGAAGGTTGCTCACAAATTCTGTTCCTCCAGAAGTTGTACTTTGTTCTGTAGCTCCAGATTCTGGGCTGTGTATTTCAAGACCCTGGAGGATAAAAGGAATATGGGAATATGGCCATATCCTCCCTTTAAAACCTTAACACAGCTATTCTATTCCTTCTCCCTTTCATACCTGTTCTCTAAACCCCCCACATACACCTTCTTCTTCCTACGGCTCTCTTGAGCAGACCTCTTGTTTCGAATCTTCCTCCTCACTTGTTTCAGAACTTGTTCTTCCATCTGAGAGAAGATGGGATAGAGTATCAAAGGAGTATTGGATCAAAGAAGGCAACCAAGTTCAATATTCCCAGTGTAGGAATCCCTTCTACAGCTACCCTGACCAATAGTCATTCTACTTCTGTCTGTATGCTAAGGACCAGTGTTAACCCTCTCACAAGCCAGGACATTTTTAAGAAGCTTATTTTTTAAAAACTTTATTCTGAACAAACATCAGCCTTCTTACAGTTTTTCTTTTTTCTTTTTTCTTTTTTTTTGGTGGGGGGCATGGTGGGCAGTATTGGGGATAGAACCCAGGAGCACTTTACCACTGAGCTACATACATCCCCAGTTTTTGAGATAGGATTTACTGAATTGCCAAGGCTGGCCTCAAAATTGTGAACTTCCTGCCTCAGCCTCTCAAGTCATTAGAGGAGTGCACCACCGTGCCCAGCTTCTCATTATAATTTCTGTCCATCAGACTTACCTAGTCTCTGGGGCCAAATAGAACAAACCCTAATTAACTATTTTAGGACACTTTTAACATTGCCTAAATTTAAAAAGCAGAAAACCTCAACAAAACTTTAAATCATTGATGAACTCTAAAATGCACATTAAAATGTGCTTTACCTAGTATAAAGGAGAGCAAATTATTCACTGCCCTTGTAGGGGTAGCACCTCTATCAATAGCTTCCAAATCCCATGTACTTTTTGCTAGCTACACCACACTGCTGACTCATTTTGTACTTTTTAAGAACTCAAAATTCCCTTAACCCTTCTGCCAATGAACATTGATTTCCTCATAATATCATAATACTGTGCCTATGAAGTTGCCATTCACTGCTTGCAACCTAAAACAGGACTTTATCCTTATTTTATTGCTTGGTCCCAATTGTTGAACTCAAGACACTTTACAACTGAGTAAGAAGTGGGTTACCATGAAGCCAATAGAATGCCCTTCACTTGGACAGATCTTTCCAAGGCTGTATACTAATGTTGCACTGATAATTTTGAATTTATTTTTTCTTAAAAAGAACACCAAAGTCAGGAACTGCCCCAGTTTCCTACTAGCAACAGATTTGCTAACTTTGTCACAGAATTTGCCTACTTGGAAATTTGCATCCAGCCTTTGCTTCACCAATGGAAGCCTTACCTTAGTGAGAGGAAGTGTCCTGGGCAGAGTAAGCCCCTCCTTCTCCAATAGCCTTTTCTCCTCTTCTGTCAGTACCAGCCTAGCAATCTCCTGGGGTTATAGGAAATGGACAGCAGAGTTGCAGGCCGATGTCAGAAAGGAATGGGGAACTCTGGTCCCACCCGTTCAATGTGGGAATAATCCTCTTGAAAACCAAGTCAAGTACCTGCTCAGTGGGCTCCTCCATATGCAGTGGAGTCATCTGGACCTCCTTTCCACAGCTCCCACTATCTACAAAAAGGGATAGTAGGAATAATCAGACCCATGAACCCTCTCCTCCCCTAAAACTGCTTATTTCAGACTCACCTAGATCGACGGTGACATACTCCTGTGGTAGGGAGTAGGTGTGATCGTGGTGGACAAGGCTAGAGTCGGAGGATCCAAGAGCATCCAAGGATTGTGGGGGACTCAGCAGAAAGCTCAGTAAATCCTCTGCCTCCCAGTCGCTCAGTAATTGCACGGAGTCCTAACAAATTAACAGGCTTTGATTGATCTCCACCCCCACTCCCGGGCTCACAGATATCCTGAGCTTTCCCCCTCAGAACCTCTATGCACCTCGGAGGGCGGCAGCTTCCCGTCCAGCTGAGCCTCCACGACTTCATCCCGCAAAGCCCCCAAATCTCCGCTTTCCTCTAGCAGAAAGCCCAGCAGGTCCTGGTCACCAGGGTCCAAGGCCAGCTCCATGTGGGACACCTACGGAAAAGATAGGCAGAAACTAAAGGTACACCCCTCCACGCGGTTCCACCCCGGATTCTAGGCGGGAGCCCAGGCCATCTCCCCCACCTCGCTGGTCCGTCCGCTGGGTTGCCCCGCTGGGGGCTAGCTGTCGCTATCAAGCCGGAGCCGACTCCCAGCTCCAGGGCTCCTCAGCCTCCAACACAACATAAATGACGCATCCAACCCCATGGCATATTGGGACTTGAAGTTCTCTACGACTCGGAAGTGGCCTCCCAGCCGCGCCACGTCCCGGGGGCTATGCAAATAATGGGGACGTCCCCGCGGCTACCTCACACCCTGGGGGCGGGGATTCGGGGATCCGGCTACGCCTCCGCTCCAAGCTAGAAAAAGGAAGAGTTAAGAGTCTAAAAGGGAACTCGGGCGTAGTTCGGGTGTTTTCTCCGGTAGCGCCGCACCCTTGCTTCCTGCCGGGGAGGGGCTGCCGGTCTTCGGCGGGCTCCCGAGCATCGAGAGCTGGGGCCAGAGCAGCTTCCTGCAGTCCCCGCAACCATAGAGCGCGGGCCCAGGGCGCCGCCCGCGGGTGGGGGACGTTCCCGGGACGGAAGTGGCGGAGAGTGTCGAAGGGAGGGTGAGGCCGAAGCCCGACAGCGACCCGGACTACGAGCGGCTAGCGGGCCGGCGGGTGGGGCACAGAGCCCGGCAGCACAGGTAGGCCGGACCGGGCGAACTGGAGCCTCGGGGTGGGGCCGCGGGGCCCGGCCCGGAAGGCGGGCGGACGGGCGGGGCCCCCGACTGTCCTGCGTGTGATGTTTCGGGTTCAGTGGGAGAGGTCAATGTCCAGTGTGTCTCAGCTAGGTATTGGAGTTAAGTAGGCCGGCTTGTGGGAGGCAGGCTCTTCCTGGGAACCGTCCCCCGCCTGGTCTAGATTTTGGGGAGGGTGAGGAATGGGTGGCAGTGAGGCGCAGGGCGGCGATGTGCTTTGGTGTTAGCTGATAGCGGGTATGTGGTAGAAAAGCTTTGGGTGAGTTTGGGACTAGTTGGGGTTGGCTTAGAAGTTATAAAACGGGGCTAAAATTTCAGTTATTCCTATGAGTCAGGTCCGTTTTGTGTAGGTGAGGTTTAGATTAAGGTCATTATTTTGTTTTATGAAATGGCCACTGTAAGAGTGCAAGGTCGGGTTAAGGGTCAACAACAGGAATTAGATTAGTAGTCCGTGTCATGGTCAGTATTAAGGACAAACTGAAAATGAGATTTAGCAATCAAATTACAAATGAGTTTTAGGTTTAGGGCTCAACCTTTAAGGTTATAGACAGGAGAGCTGGTGCTAAAGGTAAAAATTAGACCAGTATGGGTGTCTGCTAGGAAAGAGAAGAATGTCAAAGCTAATACTGGGAATCAGGAAACAAATTAGGGTCAGGGTTAATGTTAGGATTTAGAGGCAACTTTGGGATTGTGGCTGAGGCAAGGGTCCTTGACCCTGAGCAGGTAAAATTTAAGAAGTTTGTAGTAAGTAGATGCCTTTGTTTTGTTCAGAGGTCCCTTATTCCTGTGTAGTCACAGGAGCTTCTTTCACCCAGAGAGATGATAAACTAATTTCAGACCAGGTTTCTGGGATTCAGCTAAAATCAGAGGTATCTGGGATTCCAGCTTTTTTATTCCACTCTCTATGCCCAAGGCTCTTACTGTGGTTATCACAGTTGGAGGACAGGGATTCCTGACTCTCTGTTTATAAGAAGGGATGTAGAAAATAAACAGGGACCCAGGAGATGTTACAAGACCTAGTGGTAAGTGGGGGACTGCCTAGGGAAGAGGAGACAGGTGACTAAGGGGGAGGAAACACTATTGCCAGGGGAGAAGGGGATGACTAAATCCCCTGACAGTTTAGCTACACTGCCTTCCCTTTAACTCTTTCCCTAGATATTAAGTGTCCCTCTCCAACTCTCATCCCTGTCTCTTATTACATACCCTTTTGTCATACCTCCTTATAGAATACTTTCTTTGCCTTTGACTTTCCTATGTTGTTTCAGCCATTCCCATCCTCTCTGCTGCCTCAACCCCACCTCTTAATCCACATATGCTACTTTAATTTGCTCACCCAAACCTGCGCTTTCCTGCATACCACCTGGTCATCTGCTGAATACCTGTCCACCCATCAGCCCCTGCCATGTACATCCACTAGTTCTGAGTCTTTTTTAATTTCTTGATCCAGTTATAGATCCCCTTCCCCCACTCCCCAACAGAAAAGAGGAAATGAGACCCAAAGAGGAAACTGGGTCTTGCTGATCTCACGCCTAGCCAGGCCACTGACCACACCCCCATTTCACTCCCAGCTTGACCCTGCCACTGACTACAGTACTGTACCCTACCCATCCTGATTCAGCTACTATCTATACCTAGACTGCCCTGCCCCCCACCACAGCTCCAGTTTTAGACACTGCCAATATCTCTTTACTTCCCCACCCTACTCAGCCTAATTTAATTACTTACTGTATCCCCCATCTGTTCTCAAACCCCTATAGCCTGACTTGGCCTCTGACCTCACAACATCTTCCTCTGACTTAGGCATCATCCATGTAGTCACTCCTCCCTTTCCCCCAGCCTGATCCAGTGACTGATAGTATATGTATTTTTCCTACCTGATTATTAATCACATCCAATCTTCTTTTCCCTCATCCTTGCCCCAGTTGGGAAAGTCCCAATTCCTTACCTAAATTCAAGCTGCTCTATCCACTGATGATAGGAAGCTAAGGGATCCCAGCCTGACTTTGGGCTCTGGTCCAAGAGATTGACAGAACAGACTGTCATCGGGTATTGTCAATTCTACCTCTTAAAAGTCTCTCCTGAGCCAGGTGCGGTGGTGCACACCTATAAGCCCAATGGCTCAGGAGACTCAGGCAGGAGGATCACAAGTTCAAAGCCAGACTCAGCAAAAGTGAGGTGTTAAGCAACTCAGTGAGAACCTGTCTCTAAATAAAATATGAAATAAGGCTGGGGATGTAGTCAGTGGTCGTGTGCCCCTGAGTTCAAATCCCCGGAACCCTCCGCCGAAAAGTCTCTCCTGAGTGGCAGTTTCCTCTTTACCATTCTAACTCTGGTTTCCTTACTTCTTACTTGTACTAAACAGTGTCTTTGTAAACAGTCTCTGAGTTATTTTCCTAAATTGCAGTTCTGGTTATGTTCCTTCTCTGCTTCAAAGCTTCCTTTTGTCTCCTGCCCCCCACCCGTAGGTAAAATTCTCATACTCTTCTGTAGGCCTCCCCTGCCTTTCCATCCTAACCCTGACTTCCTCACCACTGCTCCCTTGCAGGTACCCTGTGCTTCAACCAGTCTGCCTACTCACTTCCCTGACTGCTCCTCCACGATTTCCTGCTTCTCCACCTTTGCTTAAGCTATTCTCCCTGCCTGGAATGCTACTTTTGACTCATCTCCGGCTGGCGTAATGGAGAGAGCTTGGGCTTTGGAGTCAGAGAGACATGGGTTCGGATCCTGACTTCACCAACTTAGTATTTGGACAAGTACTTTGAACAAGTATTTAACTTTCTTGAGCCTCAGTTTCCAAATCTGTAAAAATGGAAATAATGACACCTACCTTGCAGGGTTGTTGTAAGGATAACTGAAGTGATGTATACAGTGCAATGGAAATATAGTCAATAAACGTTAGATCACTATTATTATATTTATTTATTTATTTAAATCCTAACTTCAAATGATACCTTTCATGGACATTTTTTCATCCCACTCCCTAATCTTCCTACTTCCCCCTCCCCCACTTGGAAGTAGATCTGTCTTCTGAGCACGCACTTTTTGGCTTTTATCACATCACATTATTGTAATTCTTTATTTAGCTTACCCACCTATCTGGAAGATTGGGAGCCCATTGAAGGCAAAGGCTAGGTCTTACTCATTTTGGTTCATAGCCACTGAAAGTTTGGCCCATTCCTCAAGGAATTCTGGCTGGGTGAATGAAGGAGAATGTGTACGTAATAGGAGGAGAGATGCTGGGGACTAGAGCACTGAAGCATGGCATGCTTGTGATTTGTGGGGAAGCTATGTGTGTGGGATGGGGACCCTATAAGATCCGTGTAGAGGCTGTGTGGTTGAGATAAGATGTATATAGAGACAATGTAGGTGGCTTTGTTGGAAAGAGTTCTGTGCACATGCTGGGGTGCATTAGGGGAGAATGAGTGTGTATGTGTAAATGTGGAGGGGCTGTGTTGGAGGAAGTTAGGTCCAAAGCCCAGCTCAGCTGCCCAGTCCAGCCCTAAATGAGCCTCCAGCAGCCCGAGGCCGGATATGTCAGTCTCACCCACAAACCCTCCCCCCATCCCCCGCGGTTGAGGACTCAGAGGCCAAATTTGGTAACAGACTGAGTGTTACTCCCCCAACCCTCTTACATTCTGACTCCATCTTCAGCTTTCTCGCTCTCTTTGTCCCTTTCTATAACTCCTTATCTTTCCGTAGTTCTGTTTGTGGGTATCTGCTCTATGTTCTCCACATACCCTAAAATTCCTTAGCCCCAATACACTTACATTCCATTCCTTGCTGGGATTTGACCTCCTGTCCTCTGTCCCACCTCCCCCCTCCAATTGCCCAACTCCTCTGGAATGCATCTCAGGAATGTATTGAGGGAGGAGGAGTTCCCTGGGAGGGGGCCATGGAGGGGGTGTTGTTGCTGTTCCATAAAACATGATGGAAAAGGGAGCAAAGTTCTTAGGCCAGGGCAGGAATCAGTTAGCTTCTATTCATACTTCCAGGGGCCTTGTTCTTTGCCACCACTACCCCCAGTGCACTAATTCCCTCCCCATCCTTCACCCTCCCCATCCTTCACCCAATTTTGTAGATGTCCACTCAGGACCAGCCTGGGATTTAGGGTAGGCATGACTCAACTGCCTTATCGGGGTCTCACCAGAGGCCTCTGAGGAAGATGTGGGTGTCCATATGTCCGGAGGAAATGGGGGGAGACATACAATTTCAGTTTAGGGTGAAGGGTCCTTTCAGTCCTGCTTTAGCTCCTCGGACTCCTGGCTTCTCTGACCCTCCAGCCCTCACTTTTGTGGTAAGCAGTCCATGGTCAGGTCTGTCCATTTTGGGAGAAGTGCCCCAGGAGAACAGGTGGAGAGAGGGGAGATTGGAAGGGTTCTTTCTTTTTTTGGAGAAAAGAGAGAGAGTGAGCCATCGTTTTTCTCTTATGAGATTCTTGACTATTTATAAGGTCAGAAATGGTCTAGTAGTCACTGATCCAGACCTTTTCCACATCTGCCTCCTGTTTCTACCTAGACTTTGAACTCTCTCCACTCATCTCTCCTGACCTCTCTACCCTCCACCCCTTTCCAACTTCCCTGGTTCTCAAATGCCTTCTGTATTCAGACACCCCACCTCTGCTTGCCAGTCCTGCTTTCCCCACTTGAAGCTAGCAGTTTGCCAGGAAGGGAATGGGGACCTCATTCTCTTAATTAAGAAGCACCCAATCCCTGTACCACACTGGGTCACATCATCAGCTGCTGGGCAGACTTGTCCTCTTGCAGCCTGTGCGCCACCTGCTGCCCACAGTGGCTCCTTTAGCCCTCTGAGATGTGGTGCCCGGAGGGCAGAAAAGCCGGGTAAGACCCCTGTGTGCTGAACTGCACTGATACTGTAAGAGGAGGTAACTGAGGTGGAGGGCAGAGAAGGACTTGCTGAAGCAGAGAGTGCATAGGAGTTGCAGCAAGACCTGAGTATCAACTTGGTGACTTGGAAGGAGCGAGGACTGAGTTAGAAGGACTGGGCTCTTTCTCTCAATTGCCTTGAAACTTTGTCCTCTCTTCCCAGGGTCTGCTTCCCCTTTTGCAAAATTCAAGAGTTAGCTAGATAATTTCTGAGATCTCTTTGGACTAGAGAATCATAATTTTAGCTTGACTGGCAGGGAAACCAGATATGTGGCTCTGCTCCTTGAGGAACCACCCACCCCCCAATCTCTCAGGTTGAAGAAAGGCTGGGGCAGGAGTGGGCCTGGATGGCCAGAAGAGCCTGCACTCGATCTCCCTGCCAGGCTAGCTAGAGTCTGTTTGCAGGCTTTAGAACCCTTGGGAATTATCTCATATAATGTCTTCATTTTGCAGAAAAGGCTAAAGCTAAGAGAAGAGGTCACGTGATATGTTAGGGCAGAGCTCTGAAAAGCACAGACAGGGAAAAGCCAGCAGAGAGAAGAATACAGAGACAGAGAAAAAAATACAGGCCGGGTAGGACTTGAAAAGGAAGTGAGCAGGGACAAGTGGCAAGAGAGGCACTTAGAAGAAAGAAGGGAAACAAAATTTCAGTGGTGGGTCAGGGCAGTGCCCACAGTAACATAGTATTTCAGATCCACTATTGTACCCTGCATACTAGCCTCTCCCCTGGATGTCTTAAATGATCAGAACTGGTCCTTTTAACGTAACGAATCTTTAATTCTTTTAAATTACTAAATTAAAAAAAAAAAAAAAACTGCTTTAGTCTGTTTTGGTGAGTCCCTTTCAAAAAATTTTCTCTCTAGAACTTCACTGACTGGTAAGCCTCTTTTCCAATTGAGAATGTATTCTAATGCCCCAATGTCGCAGGACAGGTATAGCCAGGCTGGAGAGCCAAAGCTGCCATCATGGTTGCACTTTCGCTGAAGATCAGCATTGGGAATGTGGTGAAGACGATGCAGTTTGAGCCATCTACCATGGTATACGATGCCTGCCGCATTATTCGTGAGCGTATCCCGGAGGCCCTGGCTGGCCCTCGTGAGTCTAACTCCCAGTGGCTGGGGCAGGGGTCCTCTTGTCTCTTCTCCTTTCCATGCTCTTGAACTTGAGGGATGACCTCATAGTTCCCTAAGACTACTCACTCCTCATGGTTATGCTCCATTGTTCCCTTCTTCCTCTTTAGGCCCAAGGTCATGGGAGAAGTGGTAAGGAGCAGTGATGTAGCCAGCCACAGTGGGGTCTTCATAAGTCTAACGTGATCCATCTTCTCTTTTAGCCAGCGACTTCGGGCTGTTTCTGTCAGATGATGACCCCAAAAAAGGTATATGGCTGGAGGCTGGGAAAGCTTTGGATTACTATATGCTCCGAAATGGGGTGAGTATCATTCCATCAAGGATCACTAACATCCTCTTCTATCAGCAATCACTGTCCCACCTCCTATTTTCAGCACCCACATCTATTGTCTCTGATCCCTCCCCCTCTTGCTTTATTTGTTATTTTTTTTTTAATGGTTCTGAGGATTAAACCCAGGGCTTTATATAAATGCTCAACCCATGTTGCTTTCTCTTATAAAATAAATAATACCTAGCCCCTCTCCCATATTGCTTTCTGTTACGTCAGTCATAATATCCTACTTTTGAATGAATCATGATAGTTTTCCTTTTGGTAAATTAGTTTCCTCCCCTCAGGCCATGTGAAATAGAAGTAATGCCTTTAGCCTAAAGTAGGCCTGACCTCCTTCTCCTACCCCGATAGGACACTATGGAGTACAGGAAGAAACAGAGACCTCTGAAGATCCGGATGCTAGATGGAGCTGTGAAGACAATCATGGTGGATGACTCCAAGACTGTTACTGACATGCTCATGACCATCTGTGCTCGCATTGGTAAGGGGTCTTGGTGGAGCTGAGGGCCCAGGCCCGGAAGCTCCAACTCTGCCATAAAATCTAGATGTGGTGCCTGGAAAGTTACCAAACTGTCCCCTTTCCCCAGGTATTACCAACCATGACGAATATTCACTGGTTCGAGAGCTGATGGAAGAGAAAAAGGATGAGGGAACTGGCACTTTGCGAAAGGACAAAACACTGCTACGAGATGAAAAGAAGATGGAGAAACTAAAGCAAAAATTGCACACAGATGATGAGTGTAAGCAACTGGAAAAAAAGAGGACTTTTGGGGGGACTGGGGTTGTGGCTCAGTGGTAATGTGCCGCCTAGCATGCATGAGGCACTGGGTTCGACCTTAGCACCACGTAAAAATAAAAGATATTATTATGTCCACCTAAAGCTAAAAAATAAACAAACAACAAAAGAGGGCTTTGGGAGAGGGCCAGGAAGGGCAGTCAGTTATTCCTTATTTATTCTGCATCAGCTTGTAAAAGGCACTGTTTTACACACTGGGGATGCATCTATAATAAAAACAAGTCCTACACTCACGGAACTTACATTTTAGTGAGGGAAAGTAGGAAATGAAGAAATAAACAAAAACCCAGATAGCAGACAGCTCAGGAGCAATGGGGATTTGACATTGAGGAAACTCTCTATGTCCCAGTGAACTGGTTGGACCATGGCCGGACACTGAGGGAACAGGGAGTAGAGGAGCATGAGACACTGCTGCTGCGGAGGAAATTCTTCTACTCAGACCAGAATGTGGATTCCCGAGACCCTGTACAGCTGAACCTCCTTTACGTGCAGGTATTAAAAGGACTTGACTGGTGCAGGACAGGTAGAGGGAGCGGAGCACATTGTGGGGTATTACTACACCCACACAACATTTGCTCCTCCTGTGCTCTCCAGGCACGAGATGATATCCTGAATGGCTCCCACCCTGTCTCCTTTGACAAAGCCTGTGAATTTGCTGGCTTTCAATGCCAGATCCAGTTTGGACCCCACAATGAACAGAAGCACAAGGCTGGCTTCCTCGAGTGAGTAACCCACATCCTATACTCTGTTATGGCCCAGGACTCCCTACCATTGTCACCCCAAAAAGCCTGTCTCCATCCCAGACCTTCTCCCCCTGTCTTCTCTTCCAAGGAACCAGGATTTGACCCACACAGTCATCATTCTTTTTTTCCTTATTGGTCCCATTGGAGTGTGACTGTAGTGCTGTATCTCTGCCCCTGTTCCCTTTCCCAGAAGTATGTAACTCTTGTCTATTTATTTAAGATTCCCTGAAGAATTTTGCTGCAGTAGCCAGAGGAAAATAGGATAACATTTTCCTTGTAGGGGAATTAGATTAAAAAGTTTCTAAAGTAGCCAGGTATGATGGCACTCACCTATAATCCCAGTGACTCAGGAGGCTGAGGCAGAAGGATTGCAAGTTTGAGGCCAGCCTCAGAAGCTTAGTGTGGCTTGATGGTAAAGCACCCCTTGGTTCAATCCCTAGCATACGGCTCCCCCTCCAAAAAAAAATCTCCCAAGTTTCATCTACTAGTATTTCTAGGAATGCATAATTCATTATGACTTTGTAGCTTCCTAAGTGCATGGTCATCCTTCTAGGGAGTTCTTCCACTTCTTGGTTCCCTGAAATGGTGCTCTAGACCCTTTCTCTTTCAGAGCCTGAACTTCCGATTTAATGAGCCCCTTTCCCCACAGAGGGAGACACAGGTTGCATTCAAGAATTTATGTTAAGTTATCTCCATTTCAGAAGATAATCCAGACCCAGTTTCCTTAGAGTCCTCCTTCTCCCTAGAGGTAGCACTGTCCTAGACATTTCATCATACCCCTAGGCCCAAAATTGATGGCCCACATGTCCCCCAATGCTGTCCACTATGTGCTGACCCTCCCTTTTCTGGTGTAGCCTGAAGGACTTCCTGCCCAAGGAATATGTGAAGCAGAAAGGAGAGCGTAAGATCTTCCAGGTGAATGGGGTAGGGGAGAGTGTCTGGGATGATCTGGGAGCTTTGCTGCTTGATCCTACTGACTAAGTGGACCCCTGCCCACTGCCCATCTCTGCTTACCCTGCTTCTACCCTCCGCTATTCTTCTACCTCTCTTGTGTCAAACAAGCAGAAGACTTGGGCTTTGATCTCAGCCCCATCACCAATTTTGCCATGGAATTCAGTTCAATATTTTCTTTACCTCTAATGTGGGATAAAAGTGCCTATACCCTGTGTATGATTGATGGGAGCATCAAATGGGCTACTATGCCTGAAATTACTGTGAAAGTATAATCTTTGTCCAAGGGTGAGGTGTTATCTCCATTATTTGAATACTCATCCCACAAGGCCTTCTCTTTGAACTTTTAATTCCTAACTACCTATTTCACTGTAGAATATCTGTAAGTTCTTTATCCTTATCTGTAAGTTCTTTATCCATATCTCATGAGTCATCGCTTCTGTATATCCCTAGCCAGTCCCCATTCCATCATTTCTCATCTCTTGCGCTCCTGAACCTTTCTGTATCCCTATAATATTCTCTTGATACAGTTAACATATCACCTTGACTTCTTAGCTGTAGCTTTGTTCCCTTATTTTTGCTGAATCTTTCTCCATTTCATATTTGAAGGCACACAAGAATTGTGGGCAGATGAGTGAGATTGAGGCCAAGGTACGCTATGTGAAGCTAGCCCGTTCCCTCAAGACTTACGGTGTCTCCTTCTTCCTGGTCAAGGTGGGTTCTAGTCCCTCTCTTTATCCTCCTATTTCTCACTCTTGTCCTTTCCTATCTCTCCGAAAGTCTCTGACTCTTCCCTCAATCACATTTCCCAATATTTCCCCAAAAGTCCCATTCTCTGCTTTTCTTATCTTGTGAAACTTGCCTGGAACACCTGCCTGTTGTCAGTCCTCCACCGCTACTTCCCTCTCTACCTAGCGTTTTCCCTTGTCCCAGGCCCATTCATGGACACCCTTGTGTAGCCCTCCTAACAACTTTAGCATCCCTTGTGATCTAGAGCTAATCTGACAATTTGCCTCTCATTCAACCTCTGACCTGAAATACCAACACCAATCTGCTTTATAGGAAAAGATGAAAGGGAAGAACAAGCTAGTACCCAGGCTTCTGGGCATCACTAAAGAGTGTGTGATGCGTGTGGATGAGAAGACCAAGGAGGTGATCCAGGAGTGGAGCCTCACCAACATCAAACGCTGGGCTGCCTCTCCCAAAAGCTTCACCCTGGTGGGTCTGGGGACTCCAATGAGGAAGGGCTTTGGGATTTTCTGAGAAGGGACAGCTATAGAGGTCTTTCCCCTTTCCTTGGGATAAGTGCACTGAGTGCGACTCCAGAAAAGCTGTTACTTCAACTTTCCATTCTAGTTAGACTTTAACTTTTCTTCTGAGTCCCCACCTTGTTACCCTAGGACTTTGGGGATTATCAGGATGGCTACTATTCAGTCCAGACAACTGAGGGAGAGCAGATTGCACAGCTTATTGCCGGCTACATCGACATCATCCTTAAGAAGGTGAGCACTGTCGACTCATCTTCACCTCCTCTCCCCAGCACCTTTCCCAAGCCAGTCCTTTAGAAATGGGGTCCCAGGTGTGAGACAGCTGACTATAGAAAGAAGAGACTCCCTTTCCCAGCTTCCTCTTCTTTAACTGCCCCCAATTCTTCCTTTTTTCTTCCTACAGAAAAAAAGCAAGGACCACTTTGGACTGGAGGGAGATGAGGAGTCTACTATGCTGGAGGACTCAGTGTCTCCCAAAAAGTAGGAAGAGAGTTGGGCTGATCCCATCCCTTGGGTAGGGAAGGCAAGGCTTGACTTCAACGACTGTTGGGGGACAGGGATCCCTAGTATGGTTCTTTCACTAGGCATAGGCTGTCATGATCCTTCATAAACCCCCAGATCCCAGGACCTGCTGTGGCGGTGTTACTGGAGGGTGGCAGGGAGGTGAGGAGTCCTCTGTCCTCCACCTTGTCTCTAGGTCAACGGTCCTTCAGCAGCAGTATAATCGGGTGGGGAAAGTGGAGCATGGTTCTGTGGCCCTTCCTGCCATCATGCGCTCTGGAGCCTCTGGGCCTGAGAACTTCCAGGTGGGCAGCATGCCACCTGCCCAGCAGCAGATTACCAGTGGTCAGATGCACCGAGGACACATGCCTCCATTAGTAAGTATGCCCCATCTTCCACCCCAGTACCTGGGCCCTTCTCCTACCCTCTGCCAGGCCTACCTAGGAGTCAGCAGTGCCCAGGCTTCTGTGTTCCTATTTGAATTCCCTTTAACTTCTCTTTCTTCTAAACTTTCCGTTCCAGCCTCTGTTATTCCTCCTTCCCTTGTTTTTTAGACTTCAGCACAGCAAGCCCTCACCGGAACCATTAACTCCAGCATGCAGGCTGTGCAGGCTGCCCAGGCCACTCTGGATGATTTTGACACTCTTCCCCCTCTTGGCCAGGATGCTGTGAGTATGGAATGGAGGAGAGACCAGTGGTCCTAAAGCTGGAGTTCCCAAGAGATAGAAAGGGACTAACCAAACCAGAAACAGATCCTGAGGGGGATTTTTTTTTTTTTCGCTTCCTTCTTTCAGGCCTCCAAGGCCTGGCGTAAGAACAAGATGGATGAATCAAAGCATGAGATCCACTCCCAGGTAGATGCCATCACAGCTGGTACTGCCTCTGTGGTGAACCTGACAGCAGGTAGGCTGGATACCAACATGTGTGCGTGTGCCGGGGAGGGGAGGACAAGTGTGTACAAGCATGCGTGTAACTGGCTCCATGTGTGACTGTACCTTGACTCATTATGGAATGTTCTATGTGTGTACATCTCTTTTAGGACTTGTATATGACTAACTGGGTGTGACAATGTTCCTTCCCTAGCCTGTTGTCTAGCCTGCCCTGTCTCATGCTTTTCCTCTGCCCTCAGGAGACCCTGCAGAGACAGACTATACTGCAGTAGGCTGTGCAGTCACTACAATCTCCTCCAACCTGACGGAGATGTCCCGTGGGGTGAAACTGCTGGCTGCCCTGCTGGAGGATGAAGGCGGCAGTGGCCGGCCCCTGCTACAAGCAGCAAAGGGTCTTGCAGGAGCAGTGTCAGAACTGCTGCGTAGTGCCCAACCAGCCAGTGCTGAGGTCAGGGGCCAGGGGGCTGCAGTGAGGGTGAACACAGGGTTCCAGTCCAAGGAGAAAGGGCAGTCCAATTTATAAAATGGAAGTGTGGCCCAGGAGACTAGGAGACCCTTTGGTATGTGGGCAGATATTGGGCAGCTTCTGACAGGTGTTCACTCTCCACAGCCCCGTCAGAACCTGCTGCAAGCAGCTGGGAACGTGGGCCAGGCCAGTGGGGAGCTGT
This sequence comes from Callospermophilus lateralis, assembly GCF_048772815.1. NCBI lineage: Eukaryota > Metazoa > Chordata > Mammalia > Rodentia > Sciuridae > Callospermophilus > Callospermophilus lateralis. The sequence continues at coordinate 36,257,426 of NC_135306.1, forward strand.
TGCAGCAAATTGGGGAAAGTGACACTGACCCCCATTTCCAGGTTGGTGACTTACCTGGTCCCTAGAACCCCTGCTTCTAGGAGGTAACCTCTGATCCTGAATCCAGATCCCAGTCCCTGCTTCTATTCAGTGACCCCTCCAAACCAACCTGGGTCTCTTTCCAGGAATGACACTTTGAACTTACAGGGCTGTTTATATATATATATATATATATATATATATATAATTTTTTTTTTCTTTTTTTTTTTTTTTTTTGGAGTAGTGGGGCAGTAAAAATTGAGAATCCCTGAATCCAAATAACCTACTGATTTACTCTTGGCCCTCAATGATGATATTCTTAGCCCTGTCATCCCTATATAGCCCTTGCCCAAGCTTGAGGCTGTCTTGAATCTCTAATCACATTACCCTGAGGACATTGGTCCTCTGGCTATTCCCCTTCCCCACCCCATGCCAGTTGCCACAGCTGACTTTTTCTCCTGAATTTCCCATGCAGATATGTGCACCCAGAGGGGCCGGGGCTCCATCTCCCCCCAATTCCCCTACGGTAACGGCCTCTGGCCTGGGCCTTCCCAGCTTGGACCTCTCTGAGCCGCATACACTCGCTTCTGTACCTCTCCTCCAGCCTCCTAGGGGAGCAGAACACAATGGGAGATGAGGAGGCTTGGCCCAGGCAAGGCTGGGGAACTGGGATCAGGTAGAGTAGTTCAGGGACTTGTTCCCAAGATGCCAGGACGACTGCTTACTTGCAAACCAAGATTGAGAAGAAAGGAAAAAGAGAAGCTGGAGGTAGGAAGGACCCCAAAGGTCCCTCCTGTCCCCATCCTACTGTATTAGTGCCATCCCTCCCTCACCATTCGAGTGTATCCGCCTCGTACATTTTTCTCTTTGGTGTAGGCTCTATTTCTTTTGGTGTAGGTTTGTTCCTTGGTGGGGTTTCTGTCCTGCTGGGTTGCTCAAGGCAGGGACTAGGAATAGGTTCTGGTTGCTTCTGCATACACTGTCCTCTGATTGGAGTCATTGGGAATAATGAAGCAGCTTATGCTTTGGAGAAATGTCTATGGATCCCAATCTCAATCTCAGGTCGTACTAACTGCTATTTTCTCATAGGATGTACTAATGCAACTAGCTAAGGCAGTGGCAAGTGCTGCAGCTGCCCTGGTCCTCAAGGCCAAGAGTGTGGCCCAGCGAACAGAGGACTCAGGCCTTCAGACCCAAGTTATTGCTGCAGCCACACAGTGTGCCTTGTCTACCTCCCAATTGGTGGCCTGTACCAAGGTAAGCCCAAATAGTACTATCGCCTGCATCTAGGACTGCTATTACCAGACACTCATTTTATTTCTTTGGTTTTTGAGGCCTCATTACCTATCCCAGTGACTATGTGAAAACCACAGACATCTCATGACTTCTTTCCCTTGCCTACATCTTTGCCCATAGGTGGTGGCACCTACAATCAGCTCACCTGTGTGTCAAGAGCAGCTGGTGGAGGCCGGAAGATTGGTGGCCAAAGCTGTGGAAGGCTGTGTTTCTGCCTCCCAGGCAGCCACAGAAGATGGGCAGCTGTTGCGAGGGGTAGGAGCAGCAGCCACAGCTGTCACTCAGGCCCTGAATGAACTGCTGCAGCATGTAAAGGCCCACGCCACAGGGGCCGGGCCTGCTGGCCGTTATGACCAGGCCACTGACACCATCCTTACTGTCACTGAGAATATCTTCAGCTCCATGGGTGATGCTGGTAAGGACACCCACCCCCAGGAAGACAAAAGCCCGGATGATATTCCCCAGGCCTTTGGACATTCCTTTGCCAACCCAACCACTCTACCCCTAAAGACTCAGCACCGTGTGGCCATCTCAGCCATGCAACCACAGGCTCAATGTTTAATCTCTAAAACCTCCACTTTCCCATCTATAAAGCAAAAACATGAGCCCAGCTCTGCTTTCCTTGGAGTATTTTAAAGAATATATCAAAGGTGGGGGAATAGCCAGGTGTAGTGACATATGCCTGTAATACCAGCAGTTCAGGGGACTGAGGCAGGAGTTCAAAGTTCAAAGTTCAAAGCCAGCCTCAGCAACTTGGCAAGGCCCTAAGCAACTTAATGAAACTTTATCTCAAAATAAAAATACAAAGGGCTGGTGATATGACTCAATGGTTAAGCACGCCTGGGTTCAATCCCCAATGCCAAAACAAAACAAAAAAAAAGAAACAATAAGAATATAACAAAGTACACACCCAAATATGCCAAATATAAGAGCTAGCCCTACCAGGTACTGTGGCACACACCTGTAAACTCAGCATTTGTAGAGACTGAGACAGGAGGATCACAAGATCAAAGCCAGCACCTGAAACTTAGCAAGACCCTGTGTCCAAAACAAAACAAAAAAAAAAACATTAGGGATGTAGCTCAGAGGTAAAACAACCCCGGCTGGGTTCAATCCCCAGTACCAAACAAAAGCAAAAAAAAAAAAAAAAGAAAGAGAGAGAGATAGCCTTCCCCATACTACCTGCTTAATTCCAAAAGCCTTCACAAAGAATGTCTTGTCTTCTCAAGACTGTTTCCTGAAAATAACCCATGGGAGATTGTCCTGTTCCCCATAAGAACTCACAGGGAAATCTTCCCCAAGATCCTAAGCCCAGAGAAAAAGAACTTGCTAGAAATCACTCAAAAACTTTTGCCAGTTTCTTTCCTGTCCCTAAAACCCCCCACCTACCTTGTCTTCACTGTTTTCCTTCTCCATTGTCTCCACCCACTACCCTCTCAGTGTCTCTAGCTTCCTAACCTGATTATACCCTGTTCTTTCAGGAGAGATGGTGCGACAGGCCCGTATCCTGGCCCAGGCCACCTCAGACCTGGTCAATGCCATCAAGGCTGATGCTGAGGGAGAGAGTGATCTGGAAAACTCTCGCAAGCTCCTGAGTGCTGCCAAGATCCTGGCTGATGCCACAGCCAAGATGGTGGAGGCTGCCAAGGTAAAAAGCCTTCTTGGCAGACCCCAGACTGGGCCCTGAAGAAAGTAGAAAGTAGAAAGGTTTAGATGTTCAGCTTCATCTGATGGGGAGACCCAGGAAAAATAGAAAATATAAAAGAACAAAGAATACTTAAGAAGCAAGTGTGTCCCCATTGCTGCAGGTGGCTGCAACCTATACTCCCAGCCATTGTGACTACCAGGCATCCATACCCTTTCCTCCTGTCCAGTCCAAGGTCTGCTGTTCCTACTTTTCCCTACATTGCTGCCACCACCTGCCTGGGATTCCTCTCCTTCCTGATCTCTCCTGTGGAGGTGCATGGGCCTTCAGTCCCAGGCATCTTGGCACTAGTAGCACAAAGACAAGGCATTGGGACAGAGGACCAAAATTCCTTTGGTGTCCTTTTGGAAGCTCCAAAGATTCCCAGACCTATTGAGCTCTAGAGCTTTTTGGTTTGCAGGAAGAGACAGTTCCCTGCTTAGGAATCATGAGGTCCCTACTCTAAATTGAGTCCTCACTTTTCCAAGGATCCTTGCTCACTGCACTCTCTGTAGTATTCTGGGTGCTTTAGGGAGTGGGGCAGGAAATGAGGGAAAGAAGGAACATCCCAGAGGGAATGCATATGTCCCTGAGGCTTCCTGTTGACTTTCCCAAGGTAGTTCCTATCAATAGTGATTATCTTTCAGTGTGGACAAACAGAAGTGACCTCAGGAAAACAAATGTATTTCAAATCAAGTCTAGAGGGGTCATAGCAGGGCATATTGAGGGTCCACAGGGATGCAGGGTGATGACTGTCCACTTTTCTCAGGGGGCAGCTGCCCACCCTGACAGTGAGGAGCAGCAGCAACGGCTGCGAGAGGCAGCTGAGGGGCTCCGCATGGCCACCAATGCAGCTGCACAGAATGCCATCAAAAAAAAGCTGGTACAACGCCTGGAGGTGAGGCTGAGAAGTCAACAAGAACAAGAGAGTGTGGGTGCTGTGAGAGGCTTGAACCAGAGGGATGTGCAGGAGAGTCAGTGTGTCCTTGTGGGCATAGCAGGGGCCAGGTGACCTGGGACTGGACTTGGAAATACCTGGGTTGTCCTGACTGCTCTGTCCTCACAGCACGCAGCCAAACAGGCTGCAGCCTCAGCCACACAGACCATTGCTGCAGCCCAACATGCAGCCTCCACCCCCAAGGCCTCTGCGGGTCCTCAGCCCCTGCTGGTGCAGAGCTGCAAGGTAAGTCTCCAAGAGGCACATGAGATGAGAAGAAGGGGACTTTCCCTAGTCTGTGGGGAGGTGGCACTGATGACATTTCTACCTACAGGCTGTGGCAGAACAGATTCCACTGCTGGTACAGGGTGTCCGAGGGAGCCAAGCACAACCTGACAGCCCCAGCGCTCAGCTAGCCCTCATTGCTGCCAGCCAGAGCTTCCTGCAGGCAAGGCACCCTTTCCTTCCTCTTAGACCAGGCCCTCCCCACCTTGCCAGCACCAACCTCTCCCACAATTTAAATGTTTGCTAGTTGCCTCTTTCCCAATACTGAGCTCCAGTGCTCACCATGTCCTGACCATTATTAGTCCCTACACCCAAGCTCAAAGGGAGGATGGCACACCCTATCTGCCCATCTGTTCCCTAACAGCCAGGTGGGAAGATGGTGGCAGCTGCGAAGGCCTCAGTGCCAACAATTCAGGACCAGGCTTCAGCCATGCAGCTAAGTCAGTGTGCTAAGAACCTGGGCACCGCACTGGCTGAACTCCGAACAGCTGCCCAGAAGGTATGAAAGCCACTTTTGGCTGTTGGGAAATGAGGGTAGAGTCCTGGTATAATAGGTAGTCTGTATAGTATAACCTTTAACAGGGACAGTGTGTAATCTGAGGGGTCAGTGAGACATACCCATACCTCCTACACCCCAAACCCCTTCTTATCATTGCAGGCTCAGGAAGCGTGTGGGCCTTTGGAGATGGATTCTGCACTGAGTGTGGTACAGAATCTGGAGAGAGATCTGCAGGAAGTGAAGGCAGCAGCTCGAGATGGCAAGCTTAAACCCTTACCTGGGGAGACGGTGAGTTGTTTTTTTTTTTTTTTTTGAGTGTGTGTGTGTGTGTGTGTGTGTGGTGGGGATGGAACCCAGGCCTTTGTAGCCATGCTAAGCAAGCTGTCTACCACTGAGCTACCCCCATAGCCCTGATAATGAGTATTCTTAACATCTTCTTACTCAAATCCCAAACGTCTTCCTTGCTAGCTGTGCTACAGAGCTGCCCGAAACTGTCATTTAAACTGTACCCAGGTACCTTCTCAAGTGCATTCTCCTCATTCCTCCTTCCCCTGAGCCTATTTCTCCCATCATGTGTAGATGGAGAAATGTGCCCAGGACCTTGGCAACAGCACCAAAGCAGTGAGCTCTGCCATTGCCCAGCTGCTGGGGGAGGTCGCACAGGGCAATGAGAATTATGCAGGTATGCAGGCAGAGGGCCAGGAACAGGGCATATGGTAGGGAGGTGGGGAAATGGGAGCTAGATGAGGGATGGGGCCAACAGAGGAAACCACTGGGATCAGAGCCCGCCATTGAAGGCAGTTTTTCCCTTCCCTCCTCTCGTTTCCCCAGGTATTGCTGCTCGGGATGTCGCAGGTGGGCTGCGGTCACTGGCCCAGGCTGCTAGGGGTGTAGCTGCTCTGACATCAGATCCCGCAGTGCAAGCCATTGTGCTTGACACAGCCAGTGATGTACTGGACAAGGCTAGCAGTCTCATCGAGGAAGCAAAAAAGGCAGCTGGCCACCCAGGGGATCCTGAGAGCCAGCAGCGTCTTGCCCAGGTCAGGTATTAGGAAGGGCCACTCGCTCTCTTAATAAGGTCAACCCCATCAGAACTTCATGCACACTGACGGAGGGATATCTTGGACCTGCTTATGAGAGCTTTTTCCTGGATTCTATCCTTCTTTCTTCCAATCTTGGAAAAAGTATCTCAGTAGGCTAAAGCATGGGCCTAGCTAAATACCAAGTTTAAGGAAGTTTGATCACTATCACTTGATACTCTGACCCCAGCCTATTCAGATAGAGCACCCCCTTTCCTTTTCCACTTTTGGAATCAGGAGCACTTGTTATCTCCTGTGTCTCAGGAATGGGGAAGAAGAAAACTCCTAGATTTTTCCCACTCTGGCAACCTTATTTCCTTTTCACTTCAGGTAGCTAAAGCAGTGACCCAGGCACTAAATCGCTGTGTCAGCTGCCTGCCCGGCCAACGAGATGTGGATAATGCCCTGAGAGCAGTTGGAGATGCCAGCAAGCGACTCCTGAGTGACTCGGTAAGGGGACCAAAGTGTAGGAGAACAGAAGAGTCAAGAATATTCCAAGCCTTCCCTTCTTACTGATAGACTTTTTTGATTCTGACTGCCCAGATCTCTCCCCCTTTTTTCCCCTCAGGTTTTGTGCCTACCCTCCCAACGCTCCTTTCCCATACCATTCCATTCTTCTCAAACCCTGCAGCTTCCTCCCAGCACTGGGACATTTCAAGAAGCTCAGAGCCGGTTGAATGAAGCTGCTGCTGGGCTGAATCAGGCAGCCACAGAACTGGTGCAGGCCTCCCGGGGAACCCCTCAGGACCTGGCTCGAGCTTCAGGTCGATTTGGACAAGACTTCAGTACCTTCCTAGAAGCTGGCGTGGAAATGGCAGGACAGGCCCCGGTATGAAAGCAGGGGGTCTAGTTACATGGTCTCCTTTGGGGGCCAGTTAGGAGGACTTGGGTGACCACAGAGTCTAGATGTACTCCTGGCTCCCTCCTTACCCCACTCTCTAGCAGTGCCTGAATGTCTAGAAAAGATTTTTTTCAGAGACAAATAAGATGGGACAGGAGAACATATGACCTTCTCACCTTTAACAGAGCCAGGAGGACCGGGCCCAAGTTGTATCCAACTTGAAGGGCATCTCCATGTCTTCAAGTAAACTTCTTCTGGCTGCTAAGGCCCTGTCCACAGACCCTGCTGCCCCCAACCTCAAGAGTCAACTGGCTACAGCTGCCAGGTAAGTCAGCTCTGGGAAGCCCAACCCTAGGGCATGTGAGAGAAACTGGGGAGGAGGCATTTCATGTGAGGTCCCCAGCTTAGGAACAATAAGGCAAAAGGGAGAAATAGAGACTTCCCATGTGTACAAAGGACCCAGGAATGATCACCTATTCACCCATTCACCTATTTACTCAATTTTCTGTCCCCCAAGGGCAGTGACTGATAGCATCAACCAGCTCATCACCATGTGCACTCAGCAGGCACCAGGCCAGAAGGAGTGTGATAACGCCCTGAGGGAATTGGAGGTGAGCACTTGGCTAGGGTTAGAGGCTCGAGGAGGGTGCTCTGGGTTTGGGGCTGAGGGAGGTGTCTTGTATTTCCTATCTCCTTCCACTCACACAGACAGTCCGCGAACTCCTGGAGAATCCAGTCCAGCCCATCAATGATATGTCCTACTTTGGCTGCCTGGACAGTGTCATGGAGAACTCAAAGGTAAATGCAGCTGGGAGCCCAGGAGGAACGAGGCTAGGAACATGGTACCAACTGGATGCTGCCCTACTGCTCAGATGACACCATCAAACTCTCCTGATATTCTCTGTTCCTCAGGTGCTGGGTGAGGCCATGACTGGCATCTCCCAAAATGCCAAGAATGGAAACCTGCCAGAATTTGGGGAGGCCATTGCCACAGCTTCCAAGGCCCTCTGTGGCTTCACCGAAGCAGCTGCACAGGTTATTTCCTTGAAACAGGTTCTGGGAATAATTCCTACTTTCCTTGCCCCGTCTCCCCTCACATGTACATAAATCAAGAAGTTTGTGTCTACAAAGCCAACTCTTTAAAATCTGAGTTTAAGATAAAGGTCTATCAACAACTAAAATATATTTTTAAAATATTAAAAAAGAAAGAAAGAAAAGAAAAGAAAAAAGAAATCTGGGTTTCCCCCTCCTGAAGGGGGGAGATACTCAACAGCAGTTGTTGAATAGCAACAATTCTGATTGCTGTAAACCTTGAGCTGTAGTTATGATCACACTGTCCATCTGTGAGGTTGCTTTGTTGTTTTGTTTTGCTTATTATTAGTGGGGATGGGGGGGCTAGAGATTACAGTCAGGGCCTCGTGAATGCTAGCAAGTGCTATACCACTGAACCACACTCTCTGCCCAAGTGAAGTCTTTTTTTATTAAAATAGTATCAGAAACAACATCTGTAGTCACTTGAGTTACCATTTAACTTTAACATTTTCTACATTATCAAGTAGCTTGGAGAGTGTTTTACTTTAATGCATTGACCCTTAAACTAGCTGGAGAGTCCTTCTTAGACTTGTGTCTCCCTGCAAGCCCACCATCTACTCCCCCAAACTCCACCTCCCATTGTCCTATTATTTTGGATACCCAGCTCTGTGTATCTTAGCTTTTGAAAATCTTTTTGTTTTTGTTTCTTCATTTCTTTCTGATAAACATAAACAGGAAAAAGCAAAGCTTTCATGTACTGATGGAGGTATGAATCAAAAAAACTTTTTTATATCCAGTATATCCCCATCCCTTCCTGTTTTTCAAATATCTGAAGCTTAGAGATGCCATCAGTGTTAATTAACTTAAGAACCTTCATAGTTTTGTCTTTAAAGAGACTTTGCCTATATGTGTGGGATCGGGGGATAAGAGAGAGAAACTTTTTCACCATTACTCACAGTAAGCTATACTTTTCACTGTAGGACCCAACACACACATACATACACACACCTCTAAACAGATAATCATTAAAATTCTTTGTATGTGTTTTTTATTGTTGGCTTTTTTTTTTTTTTTTTTTTTTTTTTTGGCATTGGAGATTAAACTCAGGGACCCTTGGCCACTGAGCCACATCCCCAGCCCTATTTTGTATTTTATTTAGAACAGGGTCTCACTGAGTTGTAAGCACCTCACTTTTGCTGAGGCTGGCTTTGAACTTGTGGTCCTCCTGCCTCAGCCTCCAGAGCCACTGGGATTACAGGCATGTACCACAGTGCCTGGCTATTGTTAGCTTTTTTTTTTAATTACTTTTTTAATCTTCTGAAAATTTTAAAAAATATTTAGCAAAACAGGAGTTTGGTGTTTTTTGTTTTTTGGTTGTTTTTTTTTTACAGTGTAACCACTGTTCATTTTTATATTTCCACTTATGTAGAACTCAGAAAAATAAACCCTATTCTCTAAACTTACTCCTCTTTCCTTCTGTCCCTACTTTCACTAATCATTTCTGACCTGCAATCTTTATTCCTCACCCTCTTTAGGCAGCATATCTGGTTGGCGTCTCTGACCCTAACAGCCAAGCTGGACAGCAAGGACTGGTGGAACCCACACAGTTTGCCAGGGCAAACCAAGCAATTCAGATGGCCTGTCAGAGTTTGGGGGAGCCTGGCTGTACCCAGGCCCAGGTAACACAAGGGAGCAGGTACCATGGGCAAGTCTGGGAAAGAGCAGTCTGGACTTCAAGGGGAGAGAGGGAGAGGAAGCATAAGTGGGGAGGAGAGGGGAGGGACCCATCTCTAACCTTCCGCACAGAGCTTCTCCTTGGGTAATGTCTTCTCTCATATTTCTCATCATTCTTCTAGCTAAATTCACAACTTCCTTACAGATGATTGAGATTATTCTCCCAGTTGCCCTATTTTGGTTTTTCTCCATTAAAGTATCTGTCTTTCATCTTCTCCTCCCTACTGCCTCAGTTCATCTTTAGGTATCTCTGTTTCCAATCTCGACTTATCTGATGACTGTGTCTTTCCTATTTAGACATCCAAGAACATTGTTCTCCATCCTCCAACCTTAAAATGGCTTCTCCTTTGGTATGTGCACTTCTCTCCTGCCCTTGTCATGAGTTTTCCATATCTCTGTCTTCTCAGGTGCTCTCTGCAGCCACCATTGTGGCCAAACACACCTCTGCGCTGTGTAACAGCTGCCGCCTGGCTTCTGCCCGTACAGCCAATCCTACCGCCAAACGCCAGTTTGTACAATCAGCCAAGGAGGTGGCCAATAGCACAGCCAATCTTGTCAAGACCATCAAGGTTTCCAGTGATTGAATTTTATCATCTCCCTGATCTGCCCTGGTTTCTCCCCCTCAGTCTCCCACTCATTCTCTGAGGCCTTCTGCCAGATCCTCTAACTAAGCCTAAGCCCTTTCCTATTCCAGTGGCTACTGCCAGTCTCCTAATATTTTAAGCTCTGGAGGGAGGTATGGGCTTCACTTTCTATGTCTACAAACTGAATCCTCAGGACCTTCCTGTCATTTCCAGGCATTAGATGGGGCCTTTACAGAAGAGAACCGTGCCCAGTGTAGGGCAGCAACAGCCCCTCTGCTGGAGGCTGTGGACAATCTGAGTGCCTTTGCATCAAACCCTGAGTTCTCCAGCATCCCTGCCCAGATCAGCCCTGAGGTGAGACAAAGTGAAGAGAGAACTGACAGACCTAACATGTCACCTCATCTTCTGGGGTACTGTGAGACTAATCTCTCTGCTCCCCTCTCCCTAGGGCCGGGCTGCCATGGAGCCCATTGTGATCTCTGCCAAGACAATGTTGGAGAGTGCTGGGGGACTCATCCAGACAGCCCGGGCCCTTGCAGTCAATCCTCGGGACCCCCCACGCTGGTCAGTGCTGGCCGGCCACTCCCGAACTGTCTCAGACTCCATCAAGAAGCTTATTACAAGCATGAGGTACTGTGAGGTGCAGAACTGGTGCGGCTGGGGGACAAACATGGCAGAATGGAGGAGGTGGGCACTTAGATACAGTTAGATGGAGTAGGGTTGAATGACACCTTTTACTCCAAATTTGGGGAATTCATGGAGGAGATAGACTAGCCCTGTTTAAGGGAGATGTTCTTGGTATGGAACCTGTGATGCATCTACAGGGACAAGGCCCCAGGGCAGCTGGAATGTGAGACGGCCATTGCAGCTCTGAACAGCTGTCTACGGGACTTAGACCAGGCTTCCCTTGCTGCAGTCAGCCAGCAGCTTGCTCCTCGTGAAGGAATCTCTCAAGAGGTAAGGGGAAAGTTTACATGAAAAGGAAGACATCAGACTCCAGGAAGATAGGGAGTCAGAGATTGGGCTTCACAAAGACATCAAAGAGCTGAAACATGTCCAGCAGGATTAGGAAGTTCTGTATGGGAAGAAGAGTGGGGCCAGGGCGTAGCTCAGGGGTTGAGTATGTGCTTATTGTGCATAATGCCCTGGGTTCAGCCTCCAGTACCACAAAAAAATGTTGGAAGCCAAGCATGGTGGTTCACACCTGAGACAGAAGGATCACCAAGTTCAAGGCCAGCCTCAGTGGCTTATCTAAACCTAAGCAACTTAGCAAGATCCTATCTCAAAATAAAAATTTTAAAAAAGGGTTGGGGTTGTGGTTCTGTGGTTAAGTACCCTTGGGTTCAATCCCTGGTACCAAAAAAAAAAAAAAATAGTTGGAAGAGTAGGGTTCTGTGCACCACAGGATCCTACAACAGGTCACAATCAGAGCTGATATACACTTGCTTCCCCAGGCCTTGCACACCCAGATGCTCACTGCAGTGCAGGAGATATCCCATCTTATCGAGCCACTGGCCAGTGCGGCCAGAGCTGAAGCCTCCCAGCTGGGACACAAGGTACCTAGGAAGATCTGTGAGGAGTCCTGGTGGGGAAGGTAAGAGAGAGTACTTGACCCCATTCTAACCCCTTGCCTCAGGTGTCCCAGATGGCCCAATACTTTGAGCCACTCACCCTGGCTGCAGTGGGTGCTGCCTCCAAGACTCTGAGCCACCCGCAGCAGATGGCGCTTCTGGACCAGACTAAAACCTTGGCAGAGTCTGCCCTTCAGTTGCTGTACACTGCCAAGGAGGCTGGTGGTAACCCCAAGGTAGTGAGGGGGAGGGAGAGTGGGAAGAGCAGGAATAATAGGGTTCCCTTCCACTAACTCACTGTGCCCCACAGCAAGCAGCTCACACCCAGGAAGCCCTGGAGGAAGCTGTGCAGATGATGACAGAGGCTGTAGAGGACCTAACAACCACCCTGAATGAGGCAGCCAGCGCTGCAGGGGTTGTTGGCGGCATGGTGGACTCCATTACTCAGGCCATCAACCAGGTTAGACTCCTGGGTCCCTGTGGGTATGGAGGTTATCCTGGCCTGGGACCTTGAGCAGTGCCAGAGACCCTGATAATCTTCCCCCTTGCCCCACTCCCCCACTCAGCTAGATGAAGGACCAATGGGTGAACCAGAAGGTTCCTTCGTGGATTACCAAACAACTATGGTGCGGACAGCCAAGGCCATTGCAGTCACTGTTCAGGAGATGGTGAGTTTAGGAGATTGTAAATGGACTGCCCTTGGAGAGTTGAGTTTAGATAGAACATGACTTTTTCTGTTATCATTAGGTAACCAAGTCAAACACCAGTCCTGAGGAGCTAGGCCCTCTGGCCAACCAGCTGACCAGTGACTATGGCCGGCTGGCCTTGCAGGCCAAGCCTGCAGCTGTGGCTGCTGAAAATGAAGAGGTAAACATGGAGGCAGCTCTGACCTTCCCTGACCCCCTCACAGGAAATCCCTGGGGCATGCCCTTTGTTCCCATCTGTCAGCCTCTAGGGTTGTCCCACTGACTTTATCTAATCTGGTAGAAAAGGGAACATGCCCTCAGGGCCCCTCTACTAAAGAGTGATCAGGGCTCTACATAGGGACAGAGGAGATCAAAGCCTTCAGTCACAAGAATAAAGGAGATAGCTCAAGTTCTAAGGACTTCTCAGCCCTGCCTCTCTTGCCTCTGCCAACCCTCTGCTTCTCTTCTACAAGTCTATACTGGCACTATCCCTTCTTAGCTCTTCCTTGTTGTAAACTCATGGCGCTCATCCTTCCCTAAGCTCCTGGCTTTCCAAGAAAGCAAGTAATTGGATCTTACCCGGACACACCTAATCCCCAACCCCAGACCTACCACAGTCCCATACAGGCCAAATTGTAATCCACAGCCCTCTGGTCCAACCCCTCAAGTACAAAGTGCTTCTCTCCTCCTCCTCACTGTGCTTAACACAACCTCACCAGTTGGTGCCTACATGCTATTGTTTTCCATGTGTACGAGGTGACCTCCGCTTAAAGGACATGAAACCAGAAGAGTGTGCTGGCAGCTTTTCTCCACAATTCCATTAGTCAGTGATCCTAATATCCTTGGTTACTCTTCTAAATACTGTGAAGGTGCCCTAAGTGCCCCTTGTAAAATCCATCTTTCCCCCTGCTCACAGATAGGTGCCCACATCAAGCACCGAGTACAGGAGCTGGGCCATGGCTGTGCTGCTCTGGTCACCAAGGCAGGTGCCCTGCAGTGCAGCCCCAGTGATGCCTACACCAAGAAAGAACTCATTGAGTGTGCCCGGAGAGTGTCTGAGAAGGTGACCATGGGCTGCAGGGCTGGCTCCCCAACCTGAGGTCTTTTCCACACTCCTCTGGCCTTCCCAGCCCTTTCCTTTTGTTTCTTCTTCCAAGCATGGATGACCTTTCCCTTATACGTGGCACCATGTAACTTTCCCTATCCCAGGTCTCCCATGTCCTGGCTGCACTCCAGGCTGGGAATCGTGGCACCCAGGCCTGCATCACAGCAGCCAGTGCTGTGTCTGGTATTATCGCCGACCTCGACACCACCATCATGTTTGCTACTGCTGGCACGCTCAACCGTGAGGGTGCTGAAACTTTTGCTGACCATCGGTGAGGAGGGAACTGGCCTGAGGGAAGCACCCAGGTTGGGACATAGGGCCAGAAAAAGGCAGGATATCATTAGCTTGTTTGGGAACAAACCTAGTCTGGGAACTCTGGGTCAGCTCAAGTGGGCAGTCAGATCTGAGAAGAGCTGACTAGGCTGGACCCTTCCTCAGGGAGGGCATTCTGAAGACTGCAAAGGTGCTGGTGGAGGATACCAAGGTCCTGGTGCAGAATGCAGCCGGGAGCCAGGAAAAGTTGGCACAGGCTGCCCAGTCTTCTGTTGCCACCATCACCCGCCTTGCTGATGTGGTCAAGCTTGGTGCAGCCAGCTTGGGAGCTGAGGACCCTGAGACCCAGGTATCTACACCTGATATCCCTAATTCTGGCTAGAACTACTTCCTGCTCCTCTTCCTTCTCCCATAGACCAGAGCCACCTCTCTTTTACACAGGTGGTGCTGATCAATGCAGTGAAGGATGTAGCCAAGGCCCTGGGAGACCTCATCAGTGCAACAAAGGCTGCAGCTGGCAAAGTTGGGGATGATCCTGCAGTGTGGCAGCTGAAGAATTCTGCCAAGGTTGAAGGGAATGAGGAGCACTATCAGGATGGGGGTGATTAATGCACTTCTTCCTGTTATTTTAAAGTGATCCCCTCCCCCCACTCTTTGATGCTCTTAGGTGATGGTGACCAATGTGACATCACTGCTCAAGACAGTGAAAGCTGTGGAAGATGAAGCCACCAAAGGCACCCGGGCCCTGGAGGCAACCACAGAACACATACGGCAGGAACTGGCGGTGAGCACAAGAAGTCTGGGCATCACAAACTAGGGTCAGAGAGAGGGAACATGATAGACTGTAAACACGTACCTCACATTCACAAATATAGTTAAAACATTCTTATTGCCAAACTTCTTGTCTTTCCCTTCTTATTGATTCCTTAGCATTTGATAGCTATTTGCTTTCACCACCATCTTCCCATTTTCTCCATTCTCCACAGGCCTCTTAGTTGCTACATTCAGTGATCTCTTTTTGATCTTTATTCTCTTCAAACATTTCCATAGTATTTGACTCTGTTAATAAACATCTCTTTGAAATTCTCTCTGCTTTTGGCTTTCTTGATACTGGCTTTTCTCTTGCTGCTTAAACGTCATTTTAGTAGCCATCATTGGATCACCTTCAACCTAGTAAATGCAGAGGCCTTTCCAGAATTGTAAAAAATAGCCTTTTTTCTCTATTCCAATCTTGGGTGAGTTTAATCATTTTCATTTTCATTCTTTAAGCTGACTTCCTGTTCTTTGTTCATCTCAACTACCTGTTTGATATCACCACCTGGATGCAGTGCCTCCATGCAGTTCTTTTTTTTTTTTTTTTTAATTTTTTAATATTTATATTTTTAGTTTTCGGCGGACACAACATCTTTATTTTATTTTTTATATGGTGCTGAGGATCGAACCCGGGCCGCACGCATGCCAGGCAAGCGCGCTACTGCTTGAGCCACATCCCCACCCCGCCTCCATGCAGTTCTGCCTCAAGGCCACCTCTATAAACAGTGGTCATAACCTTAAATCATGAAGAGTTCTCAAACATCCTTGATTTCCAACTTATTCACCACATCCAGGCCATTGCAAAACCCTTCCACTCCTCTTCTCTAGTCCCTTTTCCTTTCTAGCTTTCTCTACCACCATCCCCCTGCAGTACTGGGGATAGAATTCAAGGGTACTTTATCGCTAAATCCCTAGCTATATAAACAAATACATATATATTAGTTGTAGTTGGACACAATACCTTTATTTTATTTATTTTTATGTGGTGCTGAGGATCAAACCCAGGGCCTTGCATATGCTAGGTGAGCACTGAGCCACAACCTCAGCCCAATCCCTAGCCCTTTTAATTTTTATTTTGAAACAAGGTCTTGATATTATCAAGTTGTTGAGGCTGGCCTTGAACTTGATCCTCCTGCCTGTGCCTCTCTAGTCACTGGGATTGTAGGTATGCACCAGCACTGCTTTCATGCCCTTTTCCTTTCATTCCTCCCCTCTAGCCCCATTGTCTGCCCTCTTGTTCAGACTTTCATTTTCTCTCCTTCACTTTGCCTGTTGTACCAGTCTTCTCCCTGCTTTCAGCCTCTACCACTTTCCTGTCTCCTCATCTTTCTGATGCTCTGTTTTCACCAGATATCCAAATTGAAACTCTCAACTTTCTGCCTTCCAAACCTAGTCCTTTCCTAGTCTTCTCCAACCCAGTAAATGGAAATTTTGAATAACTCATTTTCTAAAGCTAGAAACCCAGCTTTAACATCTAAAAATCTTTCATTCTCTTTATCTAAGTTCATTAGCAATTCTTGTTAGTTCTCCCTCCAGATAGATCTCACTTTGTCTCTTCCCCATCTCTTCTACCACCCCTGCCTTGTCCAGATCATCAACAGTCCTTAGCCGAATTCATGCAATAGTATCTATCTGATCTCCACATTTCAGCACTTGCCCCTCCAATCTATTCTTTCTATAGTAGCCCAAATTATCTTTTAAATTTTTAAATTAGCGCTGGTGATAGAGCTTAATGGTAGAGTGCTTGCCTAGCATGCTTGAGATCCTGGGTTCAATCCTGACCTTAAATAAGATTATGTTACTTCACTGCTTAAAACCCACTACTGTTGGGCCTCTGCCAACATCCCACTCTTCTGCTTCCTGTGCCCCTATTCCTCTGGACTCTTATCAGTTCTAAGAGCATGCCAGGCTCTTGCCAGCTGTAGGCTTTTCTACTTGCTTTGCTCTGACTTTTTTTTTTTCTTTGTTTCTTTGTTTTTTCAGTGCTAGGAGTTGTACCCAGAGCCTTGTAGATGCTAAGCACATGCTTTTCCACTGAGCTACGTCCCCAGCCAGAAGCCTCTATTTTCATTTCAAACAAACTCTCCCCCAGTCACTTCATTAGAAACATCAGTCAGCTGCCTTCAATTCCATTAGCTATGTACAAATGTCCACAAGGACTTAACCTCCAATAAATACTCAAGGAATGTTTGCTGAACAATCACAGATGATTGAGCAAATCACATGAGCATAGAGTATGACATTGTCTTACAGTCTCAGTCACTGTAAAATCTTTCTTCTTATTCTGCTCCAACAGGTTTTCTGTTCCCCAGAGCCACCTGCCAAGACCTCTACCCCAGAAGATTTCATCAGAATGACCAAGGGTATTACCATGGCAACAGCCAAAGCTGTTGCTGCTGGCAATTCTTGTCGACAGGAAGATGTCATTGCTACAGCCAATCTGAGCCGTCGTGCTATTGCAGATATGCTTCGGGCTTGCAAGGTAGGAATGCTAATAGTGAGGTAGCCTTGGGGAAGAATATGAGGGCCATAAAACTGCAGGGACTTGGGAGGCCTGGAGATCTATGGAATCCTAAAGCTAATATATTACTCTGGGGACAGGAAGCAGCTTATCACCCAGAAGTAGCCCCTGATGTACGGCTTCGGGCCCTGCACTATGGCCGAGAATGTGCCAATGGCTACCTGGAATTGCTGGACCATGTGCTGCTGGTAAGGAGGGCATTGTTTGCTCATCATCCCAGCCTCCCTGAATACATAGTCTTCTTCCCACAAGGCTCAAACCCAACTCTTATTTTTTCTTTAAATTCCCTCCATACTCTGCCATCTATTTCCCAAATCCATTCTTGTTTCCAAAACTCCCTTTCTCTGGGGCCCTATCATTCTTATTGTCTTTGTTTCTCCCTCTTACTTCCTCTTCTTCCTCTTGTCTCTTCCCACCTTCATCATCTGTCTTTTTATTTCATCATTCTCCTTGCTGCTTCTTGTCAGCCGGTAAGTGACAAAGCCCTGCTCCTCACCATGTGTGCAGCATGATGCACGGAGTATACTTGGATAGGCAGCATGATGTTTGAGGGCTGTGCTGTGGAATGCTTAGGGATGGGGTGGTGGCATGGTCTGCCCTGCTTCATAGATCAGAGTGGAATCTAAGATGTTTTACTTTTTGTTTCCTGCCCCCTCAGACCTTGCAGAAGCCAAACCCAGAACTGAAGCAGCAATTGACAGGACACTCAAAACGGGTGGCTGGTTCAGTCACTGAGCTCATACAGGCTGCTGAGGCCATGAAGGGTGAGAAATGACCAGGGACTGGGAGGGGGGAGGGGAAAGCCTTACAATGGTATGATCTCTGCTTCCTGGTTAGATATCTCTGAGCTAACATAGTCCCCACAGGTGCCAGGACCTAGTGGTACTAACCAAGTTTTCCAGTGCTTCTGACCCCCCTGCTCTACCTTAGCCTCCTCCTTTCCCCTTCATCCCATCAGGAACAGAGTGGGTAGACCCTGAGGATCCCACAGTCATTGCTGAAAATGAGCTCCTGGGAGCGGCAGCTGCCATTGAGGCTGCAGCCAAAAAGCTAGAGCAGCTGAAGCCCCGGGCCAAACCCAAGGTCAGTGCTTTCCCCTCCCCACACCCCTCCAATGGCAGAAAGTCCCCACCTTTGGTCTCCTGAATTTTTGTCTCTGCCTGCAACTTATATGTCTTTGTTGTAGGAGGCAGATGAGTCCTTGAACTTTGAGGAACAGATATTAGAAGCTGCCAAGTCCATCGCAGCAGCTACCAGTGCACTGGTAAAGGCCGCATCAGCTGCCCAGAGAGAACTGGTCGCCCAAGGAAAGGTAAATACTTAAAATATTAATACCCAGAATCCAGGTGCAGTGGTGCACACCTAGAATCCAGGCTGTTTGGGAGACTGAGGTGGGAGAATCGTAATTTCAAGGCCTGAGCAATTTAGGGAGACCCTGTCTGAAAATAAAAAAAAGTCCAGCAGATCTGGAGGGTGAAGCAGGAGGAGAGCAAAATCAAAGCCAGCCTCAGCAACAGCAAGGTGCTAAACTTCTCGGTGAGACCCTCTCTCTAAATAAAATACAAAATGGGCCTGGGGAATATGGTTCAGTGGTTGAGTGCCCCCCTGACTTCAAACCCTGGTACCAAAAAAAAAATCCCCCCAAAAAACAAAATAGGGCTGGGGCTGTAGCTCAGTGATAGAGTGCTTGCCTAGCACATGTGAGGGCATTGGGTTCAATCCTCAGCACCACCACATAAAAATAAATAAATAAATAATAAAGGTATTGTGTCCCTCTACAGCTAAAAAAAAATAGGGCTGGGGATGTGGCTCAGTTGAATGCCCCTGCATTTGATTCCTAGTATCCAATAAATGAATAAATAAATAAATAGCTGGCTCAGTAGTAGAAGGCCCCTTGACTAAATCCTTGGTACACTTGGTACCACAAATAATAATAATGAGAGCAGGGAGACAGCTTTGTCATTCACACCATATTCTTACCTGAGAGGCTTGACATAAGGAGAGCACAGGTCTAACGGGCACTCCTTCTTCCTCCACAGGTGGGCGCCATTCCAGCCAATGCACTGGACGATGGGCAGTGGTCCCAGGGTCTTATTTCTGCTGTGAGTATACTACACATTCTGGGTCTCAAGTTGGGGAGGCATAAAAGGCTGGAGGAGGGATGGACCAGGGCAAGAGGCATATTTTCATCTAACTCTCCCTGCTGTAGGCCCGGATGGTGGCAGCAGCCACCAACAATCTGTGCGAGGCAGCCAATGCAGCTGTCCAAGGCCATGCCAGCCAGGAGAAGCTCATCTCCTCTGCCAAACAGGTAGCAGCCTCCACAGCCCAACTCCTTGTGGCCTGCAAGGTCAAGGCTGACCAGGACTCTGAGGCAATGAAGCGGCTTCAGGTGAGGAATTCTGACCATCCCATTGTTCCTTGGGTTATACTTCATTCAACTGTCACTCCTGAGATGCTGAGACATACATTTTTTTTTTTTTTTTTTTTTTTGGTGCTGGGGATCGAACCCAGGGCCTTGTGCATGCAATGCAAGCACTCTACCAACTAAGCTATATCCCCAGCCCTTAACCGATTTTAATAACGTGACATAAAGCCCCTAAGATTAATATAACAGTTATGCAAAATACATTTTCAAGTATATAAAATAAATAAGCACGACATGTGAAAATAGGCAAGTTTCCATTAAATAAATGAAAAGTTTAAAAAGAGAAAGTTTTCCTTTTTTCATTTTAAAAAATATTCAAGTTTAATTAAACAAATAAAGTATTATAAAATGTTAACTTTCATCAGCTTCAAGATTTATGTTGCTGCCAAATTTTGCATATAACTGAACTTTCAAATCTGCTAACACCCACTGAATTGATTCCACTCTGGATTCTAAGGCATCAAGTTCTTCTTGCAAATTTTTCTTTGCTTCCTCTAACATTTCCTGTGTTTCCTCTTGATGATGGCTAATGAAAACATCCCCAGTTTGATAAGGTATCATTAAGCAGTCATTATCTGCAAACATCTTGGCCCTGTGTCCCTCAGGTGTCATCACAGGCATCTTCTAAATTTTGGAGTAGTTTCTTTTTTACTTCTATTTCTTCCTTTAGCTTTTTGTATTCTATTTGTATTCCGGGCAAATTTGTTTTTCTTTTGCTGATCTTCAAAAGTAACATTGATATCTTCTGCAGCTGCCTTCTTCATGGTGGCTGCCATCTTGGGGCTGCTGAGATGTACATTTCTATGAGGAAATTAGGGACTCTCAGCTGGGCTCCTGAGTTCTAACTCATGCTGCTTTCTCCATGCTCAGGCTGCAGGCAATGCAGTGAAGCGAGCCTCAGATAATCTGGTGAAGGCAGCCCAAAAGGCTGCAGCCTTTGAAGACCAGGAGAATGAGACGGTGGTGGTGAAGGAGAAGATGGTTGGGGGTATTGCCCAGGTGAGCCACTCTCAGGCAGGAGGGTAGTTCTGTTGCTCACACTGCCCCACCCATGCTCTGCCCCTAATGAAAATACTGACCAAACCGATCTTGGCCTTGTGTCCCTCAGATCATTGCAGCGCAAGAAGAGATGCTCCGGAAGGAAAGAGAGCTGGAGGAGGCTCGGAAGAAGCTGGCCCAGATCCGGCAGCAGCAGTACAAGTTCCTACCTTCAGAGCTTCGAGATGAGCACTAAGGGATGCCACTTCTATTTATGCAGACCCAGCCCAGAGACTGTGCCTGCCACAACCAAAGCCTTCTGGGCTGTCAGGGCCCAACCTGCCCAACCCCAGCACTCCCCAAAGTGCCTGCCAAACCCCGGGCCTGGCCCTGCCCAGTCCCACTGCACATCCCCTGCCCCTATCCTGATTCCAAGTGCCTTCATGCCCTGGGGCCCCTAAGTGCCTACCCCTTCCCAGAGTATTAACGCTCCAAGAGTATTATTAACGCTGCTGTACCTCAGTCTGAACCTGCCAGGGCTCCAGCCCGTTCCACCCTGCCAGCAGCTTCCAGCCAGTCCCCACAGCCTCATCAGCTCAGCTCATCTTTTTTGATACTATCTATCCCCAACCCCAGCCACCTATGGGGCTGCAGGGTTGTTAACCCCCAACAGGTCATGCTCCAATAAAGATATTCTACCTACAAATCCCTGCTTGGCTTCTTGAAGAGATATAACATTTATTCCTGGACAGCAGGGAAGAGCAAGGGACTGAGTTCTGTCACCCAGCTTGATCTGGATCAAAGTAGGAGTTGGGAGAGACAGGAGCATCTGCCCCCTCAGACCTCTTCCTCCTTTTTGCACTCAAATCCCTAAAGTCATCCTAGTTAGGAAGCTGTGCCTCAGAAGTCACTTTCCTGTTGTCTCCATTTCATTGGCCAGTGCCTGAGCTTCACCAAGTGTTGTCTTCTGTCACTAGGATAACAGCTGCCACTGCTCTTTGTGGCTACCAGGATACTTTGTTCTTCGTAACTACTTAAAGAGTATATGACAGGTCTAATCCCTCACCAAATTGAATTTTCAAAGCATCTTTGCTAAAAATAAGCAGCCTATAAAATATGTGTCTGAGCCTAAAAGAACTGTGGTTACAGAATTGGTTAAAACCTGAGGCTGTCTGGGTGGTACTACTATTAAGTGGGATGGGGAGATTCCAATATAGAATTATGCTAAAACTGGGCTGGAGATGTGGCTCAAGCTGTAGCACACTCGCCTGGCACGTGCGCAGCACTGGGTTCGATCCTCAGCACCACATACAAATAAAGATGTTTGTGTCCACCGAAAACTAAAAAATAAATATTAAAAAATTCTCTCTTAAAAAAAAAAAGAATCATGCTAAAAGGAAAGAGGGTGGAACTTGGCCCAAGTGTGAGACTTTTCTAGTTGGAGGGGAACAGCACCCCTAGTGGCTAGCTAATTGTGGTCGCCCTGCTCCAGCTGCTTGCCTCATCTGAAGGTTCCATGAGGAGATATGTCAAGGAGGTAAATGATGTGTGCTTCCATGATTCCACTTCCTTGTACACTCACACCCCTGGGCCCATACTGCATGGGCCCTCTGGCAATCCTCTTGGTTAGCCACTATTTTCATGTATGATTTTTAGCCAATCCCACTGCCAGGCATATTATTTCCACAATACTTCTCCCTCGAAATAGAACACAAACATAGCCTAATACCATCTACTCCCCTGCATTAGAGTAAGTTTAAAGTGGATGCAAATACTTTGCCCTCCCCAGGGCAGTCCAACTTCCTACCGACACCCATGTCACCTGTGATTCATTCATTCAATATTTACTAAGCCATGCCCATGCTAAGCACTGGAAAACTGAGATGCATTATCACTTCTCTGACGCACAGACTGGCAATTCCAGTACATACTGCTGTGGTCCCTGAACCCCAGATTCAGTGTCATAGCATCGTGAGTTAAGGACCTTGGAGATCAAATCCCTTCTACAACCTCCCTGACAAGTGACAATCCAAGAATCTGAACTGCAGCTATGAACCAGAACAACTGCTTACTCCTGGTGCTACTTCCCTGTCATGTCCTCAGGAACTGTGTCCACTCACGTTCCTGTCACTGGTGATAGCCTAGGAGACTTCTGGGGAGAGGTTATAATATCCATTAGACCAGTAGGTCTTCAAATATGGCCCTCAGACCACTGGGGATCCCTAAGACCCTTTCAGGGTCCAGAAGTCAAAATTATTTTCATAATAATAATATATTAATTTTCTTTGTCACATTGTCAACATTTGCACTGACAAGGTAAAAAATATCTTAGCACAAATCAAGGCAGTGCCCAAAACTGTACTAATAGTTGTATTTTTCAGCACCGTGCATTAGCAATTTAAGAAATAGGCCAGGCACAGTGATCCCTGTAATTCCAGCGTCCTGGGAGGCTGAGGCAGGAGGATCTCAAGTTCAGAACCAGCCTCAGCAACTTGGTGAGACCCTGAGCAACTCAGCAAGACCCTGTCTCTAAATAAAATATAAAAAGAGTGGGGGATGTGGCTAAGTGGTTAAGCACCCCTGGGTGGTTCAGTGTTTAAGTACCCCTTGGTTTGATCCCTGGTACCAAAACAAGGAAGGAAGGAAGGAAGGAAAGAAGGAAGGAGGGAAGGAGGGAGGGAAGGAAGGAGAGAGGGAAGAAGGGAAGAAGGGAGGGAGGAAAGGAGGGAAGGAAGGGAGGGAGGGAGGGAGAAAAGCCAGCTTCACTTAAGAATATCCTTGATTTCTTGATGAAGCCAGGAGAGGCCAGGAAGGAAGGAAGAAAGGAAGGAAGGAGAAAGAAGGAAGGAGGGAAGAAAAGCCAGCTTCACTTAAGAATATTGTTGATTTCTCGATGAAGCCAGGAGAGGCCAGGCTTGACAATTTAGACCCTGTCTCAATAAAAATAAAGGACTGGAGATATATATAGTTCAGTGGTAAAGTGGTCCTGGATTTAATATCAATATAAAAATAATACAATATATATGTACATACACATGTATATACTTGATGAAATAGTAGAAAATTACTGATTTTAGCCTGGTGCAGTGGTGATGCTCACCTGTGATTCCAGCTACCCAGGAAGCTGAGGCAGGAGATCCCACTTTTGTCAAAGTGGGTTCCATCCTCAACTAAGTTAAAATCCCAAGTTTGAAGCTAGCCTTGGCAACTTAATGAGAACTTATCTCGAAAAAAATAATAATAATAAAAATAAAAAGGGCCGGGGATATAGCTCAAAGTTTGTGTGTTCCTGGGTTCAACCCCCAGTACTACAAAAATAAATAAATAATACAATTTTTTGAAGGGCTGGGGATGGAGATTATTGGTACAGTACTTACCTAGCACGTGCAAGACTCTGGGTTCAACCTCCAGTTCTGAAAACGGGGCAGGCATTTATATGGTTTCAGGGTCTACACTGCAACTAACACTTAAAAAATTACCATTTGTCCAAGCTTCGGTGTTGTATCATCAAAGAATGCCCATAGTTATCTGGAAAAGCTCTAAAAGCATCTATTTTTTTCTAACCGCATATTTGTGTGAGGCTGGGTTTATTCCTATCCAGTACTTCAAACAAACCAGCATATCACAACAGATTGCATGCTGAAGCAGATTTTTAAAAAATATTTATTTATGTTTTGTAGTTGCACACAATCACTTTATTTTATTTTACTTATTTATTTTTATGTGGTGCTGAGGATCAAACCCGGGACTGAACCCGGGACCTTGCACGTTCAAGGCAAGCGCTCTACCACCGAGCCACACCCCAGCCCCTGAAGCAGATTTTTGAGACTCCAGTTATCCTCTACTAAACAGATACTAAAGAGATTTGCAAAAATTGTATAAT
The DNA here is from genome assembly GCF_048772815.1 of Callospermophilus lateralis. Classification (NCBI taxonomy): domain Eukaryota; kingdom Metazoa; phylum Chordata; class Mammalia; order Rodentia; family Sciuridae; genus Callospermophilus; species Callospermophilus lateralis. The sequence continues at coordinate 36,281,673 of NC_135306.1, forward strand.
TGCCTCACTCTAATTTGGAAAGTATAATTATTTTCCATTTAAAACATTTATGTGAACATGGTTAATGTGTAATGGATTCATTTTTATTATATGTATTCATTAATTTTTGGTATTGAGGGATTGAACCCAGGGGCACTTTTACCACTGAGCTATACTCCCAGTTCCTTTCTTTATTTTTCTTTTCTTTCTTTTTTTTGAGACAGGTTCTTCTAAATTGCTTAGGACCTCACTAAGTCACCAAGGCTGGCCTTGAATTTGAAATTCTTCTGGCTTCAGCCTCCTGATTCACTGGGATTACAGATGTGCCCCCATCATGCCTGGCCATTTTTACTATTTTTAATGAATTGATAAATATTTTTAAATGTTCTCAGTTTCTATTTTAATATGCAAAGTATTGATAGATGGAACCCACTTCGACAAAAGTTACTTGGGGTCTTTGATCATTTTTAAGAGTGTAAGGGAGGGGCTGAGGCTGTGGTTCAGTGGTAGAGCACTTGCCTAGCATGAGTGAGGCGCTAGGATCAATCCTCAGCACCACATAAAAATAAATAAAGGTATTAAAAAATCACATCTGGGCTGGGGATGTGGCTCAAGTGGTAGCGCGCTCGCCTGGCATGCGTGCGGCCCGGGTTCGATCCTCAGCACCACATACAAACAAAGATGTTGTGTCCGCCGATAACTAAATAATAAAATTCTCTCTCTCTCTCTCTCTCTCTTTAAAAAAAAAAATAAAAAATAAAAAAATCACATCAATCTTAAAAAAAAAAAAAAAGACTGTAAGGGGGTGCTGTGGCTGTGCTGGCCTAGAACTTACGAGCTGCTGAGTTTGATCCTCAGCACCACATATAAATAAATAAATAAATAAAGATACTGTGTCCAACTACAACTTAATAAATAAATAGAGAGTGTAAGGGATACTAAGACCAAAAGTTTGAGGGAACTGTGGCACTAGACTGTGGGTTCCTCTACACCCACACCATATTAGTATACACAGACACACTCCATATTAGTGTATCTAGAACCTGGTATGTAAAAACTTCTGCCTGGTATGTAAAAACTCAGCCTGGTGCTCTGCTAGGCCCTCAGGATTCAGAATTGAAAAACAACAGTCCATGTCTGGAGGACACACAAATGAAGGGGACAAACATATAATATGGAACTAGGATGAGAATCACAGGAGTCTGCACCAAGAACAAGCACCTATTAGGTGGAGAGGGTGAGAAGGGAAGGCTTCCCAGAAAAGCTGACACTTGATCTGAGTCTTAGAGGACACCAGGAATCAACAGAGGGGAAGGGCATTTTAGAGAGAGGAAAACAGAATGCACAAAATGTGGAAGCTTTAAGAAAGTTCCTATTTCCAGCTCCTGTACACTGCTCAATCCCAATGCAACCTGGAGTAAAAGTCTGAGTATTGGTGGCAAGGTTGAGAATGAAAGGAGATGAGGCTGGGGAGATAGGCAGGGGCCTAAACAAAGGACCTTCTATACCATATTAAGAAATGTGGATTTTTTACATTTTGGTGGGGGGGGGGGGTTAGGGAGGAGTTTTGGAGAATTTGGGATCCTATTTGCATTAACTTTTTAAAGGTCTTTGATAGCTCTGGGCCCTGGTAGCACAAGCCTGTAATGCCAGCAACTTCAGAGGATGAGGCAGGAGGATACCAAATTCCAGGTCAGCTTCAGCAATTAAGCGAGGCCCTAAGCAACTCTGTGAGATCCTGTCTCAAAATTTAAAAAGGGCTGGGGATGTAGCTCAGGGATAAAGCGTCCCTGGATTCAATATCCACGAGTCCAAAATAAATAAACAAATAAACAGATCTTTGGAGCAATGTCAAGGGGTTAAATGAGTTGGGGAACGAGGAGCAAGACCAAAACAGATTCACTCAAGCCGCAGGTTACATGAATTGTGCAAAACAAGTCCCAAGGCGACTTCAAGGAGGAACAAATTTGTAGAATCCCAGGATTAAGTGGATGTGGGAAGTGAAGAATGGGAGAGCGCCCCTGGTAACACCCAGAGTCCAGCAGAACCTACTAGATGGATGTCTTTCGCAGAGTTTGGGAAACACACAGCGATGGGTTGGAGTGAACACTGAGTAGTCAGGTCAGGTCTGTTCTTGTCTACTAAGCAAGCGGCCAAGCAGATCTGAATGCTTTTCCGCGCCCCAACCCCAAGGTCCGGCCCTCAGCCCAGGGTTCCCCGCCGCCCCCAACTCGCCACCAAAACCTAAGCCTTCAGCTCCATAAGCCCAGGGGAGTGGCAGCCCGCTCCCTCCCGGCTCTCTCCAGGCTTCCTCCGCCAGGTCTCTCCTCCGCATCCCCTTCCTCCGGGGGGTGCATTTCCACTTCCCCTCCCACCCCACCCCACCCAGAGGAAAACCTAAAATAAACGCCTTGCGCCACGCGCCCCAGACTTCCTGACCCGAGACCCGGCTCCGGGAGCGATTTCTTGAGGCCTGGATTAGACGGAGCATATCGCCCACCCTGGCTCCCGAAGCCCGGCAGCTCCGCAATTCTTCCCCTCGCCCCCAGCCTTCCCAGCCTCGGCCCGGCCCCGCCTCCCCAAAGGGAAACATCCCAAAAAAGGGCAGAAAAGAAATTTTGGCATAAAGTTGACCACTGGGGAAGAGCAGAGTCCGCTGGGGAAAGGGGAGAAGGGAGGGCTCGAGGGAAAGAGGGAGAGGCAAAAGCAAGGGTGGGGACGGACGGATCCTGAGGGGGCGGGGAGGGCAGATGGGAGTCCGGGAGGGGAACGCGCCCAGTCCAGCCCCGCCGCAGCCGCGTGGAAAATATGCGGGGCACGTGGGGGGCGGGGCGGGCAGGCGAGGAGCTGGGTCCCCCGCCGCCCGGCGCTTTCAGGAGAAGGGCCCTGGCTCCTGAGCTGGGTTGGAAGGGGACTCTAGGGAAAGAGAGGTCAGGCCCGCCCTGGGGGACAGCAAGCCGGGCCGCGTTCCACAGTGCGCCGGGGGCTCCTCCGGCCAGTTTCACCCAGCCCATGGGGAGACTGAGCTACCACCCCCACGCCCTTAACGCAAACTTGCGGTCTGGAACTCGGGGTAAACTGAGGCACTCGAGGCGCGGAGGAGCTCCGCCTCCCAAGAGACATTTAATCTGGGGGGATTTACAGGAAACTTCTAAATTAAGGGCAGCGGCTGCTGCAGCTGAGAGGAGGGGGGGGCACGTAGGTCCTTGTCCCCGGGCAGCTGCTGTGAGCTCACGCCCCGAAATAGCCCCAGGGGCCCCAGACGCAGCTGCCACTGGGTCCGGCTGTCACTCAGAGGAAACGCGGAGCCCCCAGCCCAAGGGTCCCCTCCCTCCTTCGCAGCGCCAGGAGTTTTACAGTCCACCGCGGGCTACTTTCTCACCCGACGGCTGGCTGGGGGTGGAGGGCATGGGAGGCAGAGGCGGGACCCCAAGGGGCGGGCCCGACGGAGTGTGCGCCGGGGGCGGCTGCGCCCCCGGGCCGGGCCGAGCTTCTGCCCCTACAAGGTTTGGGCCGTGGTGGGGGAGGGTCTTGGACCCCGGCTCCGCCTGGTCCCTCCCCGTCTTTTAGGCGCCCGCGCAGTTGGGACATCCCAGTCCCGCTCAGTCCTTCTTACCCGGCCCTGGTCTGCCGAGCCCTAGCAGCCAGCCCAGTCCACCAGGTTCTCACCACCCGCCCGCCGGCCCACCCCGCACCGCAGCCATGGACGCCATCAAGAAGAAGATGCAGATGCTGAAGCTGGACAAGGAGAATGCCATCGACCGCGCCGAACAGGCCGAAGCCGACAAAAAGCAAGCTGAAGACCGCTGCAAGCAGGTGGGGGGACCCTGCGTTCAGTGCAACCTCTTCTCCCTTCTCCTCTACTAAGGGTCAGACGGGCCCTTGCCAAACTTGGGCCTGCTCCCAAGGCTTTTTCCCACCCAGTAGCCTCCGGGGCCCTCACAGGGCCCTCACAGGATCCTCAGGAGCCCGGCAGAAACCACACTCCATTTCACCCATGGCTGCCCAGGGAGCCCATCCCTCAGTTTCCACTCCTGCCCTTGCATAATAGCGATGGGTCCTACCCCTTGGGACTTGAGATTTATTCTCTATCCTCACCAGCTTCCCCCAACATTCTCAACTGGACTGTCTCTCCTCTGTCTCCCTCTTCCTCCCCAACAGCCTCCAAATATCTTTTAGTAGCCCCCAGGAATACCCCTCCTCCTTCCTAGGCCCTCACCTGGGCCTAGCTGACTTCCTCTCTCCCCTAGCTGGAAGAGGAGCAGCAGGCCCTCCAGAAGAAGCTGAAAGGGACAGAGGATGAGGTGGAAAAGTATTCTGAATCGGTGAAGGATGCCCAGGAGAAACTGGAGCAGGCTGAGAAGAAGGCCACCGATGTGAGTTTGGACTTGGGGGATATGGGGGGCATTAATGAACTGGGGAGGGGTCCCAGGCATGGAGATAAGTAGTGAAGCAGACCTAGATCTTCCCAGCATTAGCACAGAAATAGTTTCCTCTCAGTAACCCAAGCTAGGGCAGGCTTACACAAATAATACAAGACAGTGGGTAAATCAAAACCACCTACCACTTCCCTCCAGGACTTAAGTCTTGTAATTCCATTTGGTTCCAGCTTTTGGAAAGTACAGTGATCCATCCAGTAGTGAGTCATCGTGGGGGTGGGGGTGTGAGAATTTACTGTCTACCTCAATTAATGTTGCTGCTGAAAATGGTAAGGAGACTGCAGCTATATTTGGGGGTGGAGTGTAAGTGTGAGGTACTAGTGGGTAGGAAGAGATAGAGGGATCCAAAGATGGGGCCCTAGCTTGAGTTACATCCCTATGGGACCATTAGAAATTCCCTGGCCTTGACCTCTGGCTCTAGCAGCTCTGCTGTACCCTGGGGCTCCAGCTCAGGTTCTAACGGGCTCCTCATTTACCCTCATTAAGCTGTCAGCCTTCAGACCATGCCAGGCTAATGGGCAGAAGGACAGGGCCACAATGCCAAAGCAGCCACCTTGGCAGGTCCTGCTTACCCTGAGATTTCTCTGCCTGCACCTCCAGCCCCAACCAGACTTGTCTACTTCTTAGGATTCCCAACCCCACCGAATGGTAGAAGAATGGCATATGACTTTAGATGTGGTTCTCACGAATCCCTGTCTCAATAGCCTCATCTGCCTTCTCCCAGGAATTGTTTTAAATTGAAGATGGGCCTGTGGTTAGGGTGTGCCAGTAGTTAGCATAAAGTATGGTCTGAACATTAGGAATGACATTCCTGTTTCTGTTGACCATACTTCATGCTTCCCAACCCCCAGAGTTGGGCTTCTTTGACCTCCAGCCTCCAGTTTTGGTTCTTCACCAGCCCTGGCACATGGGAGGGAACTGACCTGCAGCTGCTAGCAAAGATGACCCTGGGCATTTGATACTCTATAAATAACCAAGGCCCAGTGCAGCTAGAGGCCAGACTGGAAACCCAAGGAGCTAGGTGGGGGCTGGAGGGGGGAGGTGGATGGAATGGAAAGCCCTGGGAATAGGGACAGGGCAGCAGTGCCAGAAGTAGGGAGGAAACACTGATCAAATTTATAGTGTGACCTTGAACACAGTAGTTATATAGTGCCTCAGTTTCTCCCTCCTCTCTTCCCATTTGTTCAATGGGGAGAGGAGTGCCTGTTCTTTGATTAAAGAACAGCCATAGCTTTGAGGAACTTGAGCAGCAGGCAATGGCAAATGTCAGACCTGTGATGAGGGCCCTAGTACTTCCCAAACTTGGCCATCATTTCTCACCCCACGACCATGAAGAGAGTTTTCCTTATACGGAGTTCTCATCTCTCTAGAGTAGCCCCCAATATCCTCCAGAGTCATTCTTCCCAACACCAGTGATGTCTCCAGAATCTTTCCACACTGAGTCATCAGGGCGAGCCTATGATGGGCTCTTGTCACTCTAGGTGGCCAAGCTCCAGGTGCCTTCAGCACCTGGAGGACAAGGTATAATCCACTTTCTATATATGGTACTGTGTTTCTCTTGCCCTGCAGTGCCACCAGGGCCTGCCTTCTATATACTCTGCTCCCAGTGCTGCCACTCAGCTCCTCCCCTCCACTCACTCTTTCCCTTACACTGTCTCTTTATCCTTTCCAGTCTTAAAATTCTGTGGGGTCGCTGGGCGCAATGGCACAGGTTTGTAATCCCAGCAGCTCTGGAGGCTGAGGCAGGAGGATGGTGAGTTCAAAGCCAGCCTCAGCCAAAAGTAAGGTGCTAAGCAACTCATTGAGATCTTCTCTCTAAATAAAATACAAAATAAAGCTAAGGATGTGGCTTAGTGGTCAGTTGCCCCATAGTATCCCCCACACACACATTCACAAAAAAAAAAAAAAAAAAAAACAACAACAACAACAACAAAAAAAAAACTCTATGGGGTCTCTATGGCTTTGAGGGAGAGAAACTTTTGGAGTGTGCTCGTGCAGGCAATGTGCTCAAGTTTTTTCTGCACATTGTTTCATAATTTCCCAAACTTAGCTTATCATCAGAATCACTTGGAAGCTTAAAAAAAAAAAAAAAAAATGATTCCCAGTGTTTACCCTGGAGGTCTCAGTTCAGTGGATCTAGCATGGAGCTAGTTTTTTAAGCCTCCCAGATGGTCCTATTGATGAAGTGCTAGAAGCACTACATTATCTCAGAACAGTCTCCAAAAGGAGGAACTGATCATTAACACCAATTTATGAAAGAGGAAACTGAGGCTTAGAGAGACTAAATAAGGTGCCCAAGGTCACACAAGTATTGAGTGGCCTCCATGGCTCCAAGATAGCAATCTGACTCAGAGCTGTGCTCGTAATACCAAACTGCACTGCTGCTCTTTTTCCTTTATGGGGGCCTATCTTGCTCTGCCCTCTTTTTCTCAGGATGTCCTCAGTTTGTTTTTTATGGGCCTTCTCCAAAATCTCAAAGGTTTTGTTTCCATATTGTAAGACCAGGGGCCTTGGTAGGAAGCCCCTCGCTAAAACCATGGATGTTGACCTAGTGTGCCCTCTTGGATCCCTTGTTGGTAGTCTACCTGGCAGCTGGTGACATCACTGAGTTCAATTCTATGATTGGCTGTTATTTGCAATGGTGAAGTCGGTTTGGCCTAATTCTTCCCCCTTACCTGTCCTGCACCCACCCACCCACCCACCCTGTGCTCTGCTGAGGAGGAATCAGGGCTACCTCAGACCAGTCTCAGCACTTCAAATGCTCTCAAAAAGAACAGAGTAACCAGCCATCAAGAGACTCACCATGCACTGTGCCAGAAAAGGCCCCATGGCCGGGGAGTGAAGCTTGTCAAGTAATGTTTTTGGCTAGAGCACGGTTTTAACAGAAGATAGTTAGTAGAAAAATAGGTTAAAATCTAGAAGTCAGGAAGCCTAGGTTCTTTCTGAGAGGAGTCTTACCATCCTCTGGAGCCCCTCTGACTCACCCAAGGCAGACAAAGCTTTTTGACCTCTGACCTCTGGCCCACAGGCTGAGGCAGATGTGGCCTCCCTGAACCGCCGCATCCAGCTGGTAGAAGAGGAGCTGGACCGGGCACAGGAGCGCCTGGCTACAGCCCTGCAAAAGCTGGAGGAGGCTGAGAAGGCCGCTGATGAGAGCGAGAGGTGGAGAGGGGCACACGGGAGGTTCAGGGACAGGGGAGGGAGCCTGTCTCTGCTGGTGCTGACCTCACACTCACCTCTCTCCCTGACTCTCAGAGGAATGAAGGTCATCGAAAACCGGGCCATGAAGGATGAGGAAAAGATGGAGCTGCAGGAGATGCAGCTGAAGGAGGCCAAGCATATTGCTGAGGACTCCGACCGCAAATATGAGGAGGTGAGAGCCCTACCCCACTTCCTTCCCATTCCCAAGCCTCACACCCCAAATCATAACCACTGATCTGCTCTCTCCCAATGCTCTCAGGTGGCCAGGAAGCTGGTGATTCTGGAAGGAGAGTTGGAACGCTCAGAAGAGAGAGCCGAGGTGGCCGAGAGGTAAGGATACCCTGGGGTGACCGATGGAACTGGACCTGAGCCGGTGGCTGTGAGATACCCTGCACAGTGGGCAGTTGATTTCCCAGGCCTGGGGCGCCCTAGGGACAGGGCCTGTCCTCTGACCCCTGCCTGCTGCCCCCAGCCGAGCCAGGCAGCTGGAGGAGGAACTTCGAACTATGGACCAAGCCCTCAAGTCCCTGATGGCCTCAGAGGAGGAGGTAGTGACCTCTGAGGAACTTTCTGGGCAATGCCACTTTCTTGCAGCTCATCTTCCCTTTCCCACCTCAGCATCTCAGGCTGCTCTCTCTCACCTGCCACGGGTTGGGAAGGGCCTGGGCTTCCAAACTCTGCCTGCTGTCACTCTCACCACTCGGCTCTTCTTTTCTCTCCTCCACCCTTACCCCACTGTGCATCCTTTCTGTCTCGCCTCACTGTGCCCTCACACCCCACCCTGCCGCACACCCCTGCAGTAAATGTGGGGACCTAGAGGAAGAGCTGAAAATTGTTACCAACAACTTGAAATCCCTGGAGGCCCAAGCGGACAAGGTAGAGGCGGTAGAGGGGTAGTGAAGATTGGGTCCTGCAGGGGAGGGAGGTGAGGGCCCAGGCAGGGAGGGCTGGGTACTCAATGGAGGCAAAGTTAGAGGAACCTGAGGGCCTCTGTGGAGAAATGAAAGACTTGAGAAGGCGAATTACTAATGGCATGTGTATGTCCCTAAAAGTATTCCACCAAAGAGGACAAATATGAAGAGGAGATCAAACTGCTGGAGGAAAAGCTAAAGGAGGTAAGAGCTCTCTTCTAGCTCCCAGTCTCCCCTCAAGCCATCCTTGTCCCTGCCAGAGGCTGCCTGTGACAGGGGATCTGGAACTAGGGATGGGAGAGAAGACTGACTTAGGTGCTGAGTCTCTCTGAGATGCTTAATTCTTTACCTTGTCACTCATCCCACCCTTATTAACAGGCTGAGACCCGAGCAGAATTTGCTGAAAGGTCTGTGGCAAAGTTGGAGAAAACCATTGATGACCTGGAAGGTAAAGGATACTCCCCCCACACACCTGTCACTGTAGGCCTGTCCCTTATCTCCTCATTGGGTTATATTTACCACTCATAAACTAGGGTTGGACTTACCTAGGACTCCACAAATTCTGGTGGGCTATGCCCACAATTCAAGAAGCTGTAACAAGCCAGAGTGCATCAGCTCCTGTATTTCTCAGACTTGAGCATGCAGAAGAATCAGAGTGCATCAGCTCTTGTACTTCTTAGACTTGAGCATGCAGAAGGCTCAGGGTATAGTTCCTTGTACAGCACATTTAAAAACCCCTATAGAGGACTGGAGATGTAGCTCAGTTGGTAGAGTGCTTGCCTCACATGTACAAGGCCCTGGGTTCAATCCTTAGCACCACACACACACACACACACAAAAACAACAACAACAACAACAACAAAAAAAAAAAAACATAGAGCCAGACATGGTGGCTGTAATCCCAGCATCTTGGGAGGCTGAGGCAGGATTGCAAGTTCAAATCTAGCCTCAGCAACCTAGCAAGGCCCTAAGCAATTTATTGAGACCCTGTCTCAAAATAAAAAATAAAAAGGGCTGGGAATGTGGCTTAGTGGTTAAGCGCCTCATGAATTTAGTAAAAAAAATACCCATAGATACCTGCACTCTAAACCAAAATGATTGATTGCTGACCTAGGGCTGGTGAATTTGTATTTCTCACAAGATCTCTGGAAATAACTATGCTGCTGGTCTGCAGAATGTACTTTGCATAATACTGATCTAACAAAGCAAAGCCATCTCCAAGCACAACACAATAGAAACCGATCACTGAGCCTTCTTGATTGAAGAGACAACTATTTGATGTAGTGTTTGAGTTTGCCTGACAACATTAATGGAAGACACTACATTTGGTGAAAACAAACATCCAGATATTTGCTAGTCTCTGGTTATTTCTGTTATCAACAATGCTGCTGTACTCAAGGTCACCTTTCCTTTTTATCTGATAACTCTTTAACTTTCACAATTCCCAGTGCCTTTGCTTCTTCTCAGGCAGGTGCTAATTTTATCTCCAACTTTAGGACTTTAGCCCTCTTTGATTCAAGCACCCTCCCTCTCCTACTTCAGCAAGCATGCCTGCCTGTTCAGAGCACTGTGCCCATAGGTTCCTGGGGGGGCAGATGCTCAGGGGAAGAACCAAGCTGGGGCAAGAGAAGGGCAAAAGAGAGACGTGGTAGAGAAAGGGGAGGAGGGAGCCCCCAAAACCATCCAGCCTGTTCTCTGGTCGCTTTCTCTTACTTTCTCTGCCTCTCTCTGATTCATTTTCTCCCCATCATCCTTTCTCCTTCCTTTCTTCTTCCCCTCCATTCCCTCTTCCCACACTCCCACCTGGCCCCTCTCCCCTGGTCATCCCAGATGAAGTCTATGCACAGAAGATGAAGTACAAGGCCATCAGCGAGGAGCTGGACAACGCACTCAATGACATCACCTCCCTCTGAGCCCACATCAGTGTGATCATCTCAGCCCCCTTCTCTCCCCTCTTTTCATTTTCTCTATGGGGAGGGGCAGATAGGAGGAGCAAAAATTGGCATCATTGCACAGCCAGATTGGGAACAGCCTAGGGAGAGTCTCCATCACCCCCGCTGCCCACTCTGGCACTGGCTTCATCCTTCAATCTCTGCACAATGCCCTCCACCCGCTGCCCTCCAGCCCTCTCTGCTGCCTAATAAACTCTAAACTTGGTCTCCATGCTGTTTTCCTCTCCTCCAGAGAGCACTTCTTCACTGCCACAGACCACTCCTTCACTCCTGAGACCCTGGCTTTTACCGACACACCCAATCTTGTGACCCTCACCTCCGGCCTTGAATCCCCGTACAAAATGCTGTGACCCACACCAAGACCCCTCTGCCCTGCAGTCTCTGTCTCTGACTCTCATTATTGCATGTGGGCATGTGTGACCCCATCAAGTACCATGGCCCCCTCTGGTGCCTGTCAGACTTTAGAGCACTTAGCTGGGATTCCAGGATCTAACAGAATGATTAGAAAGGAAATAGGGTGGGATGAGCTACAGGGGAGGGACAAGAAGATCGTGGAATGAAGTTTGAAAAAGTACTGGATATCAGCAACAGGGCTTTCCACTACAGCTGCAGGTCTGTCTTCCACCTCATTTCTGTCTGTCTGTCTGGTCTTCTCTTTCCTGGCTCAGCCTTTGTCTTTCCTTTGGTTTTCAATTTTTGCTATACCTTCTAAAGAAGGAGGGTAAACTAGTTTATGACTCAAACCTCCCCATTCCCACCTGCATGACCACATAGGCCTTAAGTGAGGCATCTGTCTGTCCTGCTTAATTCATCCAATTGCCCCTGCCAGGGAGCCCATAGGTCCCTGAAGTTTATGTCTTCCTGTGTCTCCTAACCCACCCCATGTCTGTGTCACCTTCCCCTGTCCATGGCATCCCCCTGTCTCCCCCATGCTCCCCGTCTCCCTTCCCTCTCCTCACCAGCTTCCTCCCCTCACAGAGACCTTGGCCAGTGCCAAGGAGGAGAACGTGGAGATTCACCAGACCCTGGACCAGACCCTGCTGGAACTCAACAACCTGTGAGGGCTGGCCCTGCTCCCAGCCAGGGTATAGTTGCCACCCCAACCCAATAAAACTGATTTACCAGCATCCCAGGGCTCTTTAAGCCTTTCTTTTGGTTGCCAATGGAATCAGAATGATTATGTCCTAAGTCCTTGCTCTATGATGGGAACTCCTTTTCATTCAGAGCCCTGGGGAAGGGGTGCTGGGCTCACTGAGGAGAGGTCTGAACAGGCTATGTGAAAGCAGAAGATCCTAAGGGGTGGGGGAATATCCTGACCTTTACTCTGCAGGGCAAAGGAGCTGTCATCTGCAGCACTGCCCTATTCTAATGGGCAGCTGGGTCAAATGATATGTTCTGAAGACAAAACTGCAAGAAAAGACAGATTTTCCTTCATCGGCGTAAAAGCCTAAAAGCCTCAATCTAATTTTAAGCCTAGTAGCTTGTAGCCTACCCCTCCTCCCAACACCCATGCTGACACACACACCCATCTCAGAAATATCAGTCACCTCCCTTCTGAATAACATCTGTGGTGGACAGAATAATCCCCCTCCCCCAAAGATGTCCACATTCTTATCCCATGAAATGTTAATTTACATAGGAAAAGGGACTCTGAGCAAAAGGTCTAAGATGAAGAGATTCTTCTATGTTACCTGGGCAAGCCCAGTGTAATCACAGGGTCCTTCCAAGATGGAGAAAGATCAAAGGCAGTAGGACATGTGACAATGAAAGCAGAGGTTGGATTGATGCGAGGAAGGGGCCATAAGCCAAGGAATGCAGGGAACTTCCAGAATCTGAAAAAGGCCAGGAAACCTTCTACCCTCGGAATGTTCAGAAGGAACTAGCCCCTTGGGCTGGGGATGTGGCTCAAGCAGTAGCATGCTCGCCTGGCATGGGTGCGTTCGGGTTCGATCCTCAGCACCACATACAAACAAAGATGTTGTGTCTGTCGAAAACTAAAAAATAAATATTAAAAAAAAAAATCTCTCTCTCTCTAAAAAAACAAAAACAAAAAAACGAACCAGCCCCACTGACCCCTGGACTTGGACACCTAAAATTCATTTTGGACTAACTATAAGAATAAATATGCATTACCATCAAGATTGTGAAAATTTGTTAAAGCAGCAATGGGAAACTAATATACCAACCTTCTGGTTTGAAGGAAAAAGGTGACTTACACATTTTGTTAGAAATATTTATTTTTTTAAAAAATCTGGAAGTTGAGTGCAATCTTGCTTCGCTACTATAAGATCCCATTTCAGTGGCTTTAGGGGGGAAAAGAAGAAGAAACATTCTTTGGAAATTAAAAAGGAATCATCTAGTGGGCAAAATAGGAAAAAGTTTCCAGCTCTCCCCAGAATCCTCTAGCTGGCTTATCTGCATATTTTCCAAGTTCCGGGCTTCTAGGCTCCAGTTTCCGCCATCTCTGGTGGGCTGTAGCTAACACCCTCTTTGGTCCTACTTCTGTGTCTATACAACAAGGAACTTGAATCAGAAAACTGGCCCTGGATGAGTTAATTTGCATGCACTCCACAAAGGGTGGGTGGAAGAGCTGTACTGAAGGAGAGGGTCAGTGAATACCTGTGCTGCCTCCCCATCTGCACAAGGAAGGCGATACTGGTGACAGCAAACAGGAAGCCAAACACCAGGGCCAGGATGTCACCTGAGAGGAAGAGGAGAAGGACCACCTTAAGAGGGGTGCCTGGGGTCCACTGGATCCCTTTAGGCCTGCTTCAATGGTTGCCACACCATAAGCCCCAGACTTCTGTCTCTGGAAGAGGCCAGCCAAGAGAACCATGGATGCACTGGAAGGTTTTCTTCCTAACAGCTAGGTAAAAATTGTTTGGGAGAGAGGATGTTAGAACATTTGGGGAGCTTCATCCTCATCAACTAAGTCATGGAATCAGTGGGGGAATCCCCCTCACCAGTCTGACTCTGTCATATTAGGGACAGGGGTCTGTTCAAGGAAGAGGAGAGGAAGCATAGGTGGCCCGACTACCCCCTGGGGCTGAATGATGCTAAGAGTAAAAGGGATACAGACTCACCGGCAGCAAGGCAGGAGGAATTCATGTGGACTGACGAGAAAAAGGAGACATTAGAGACTGTAGCCACCAGTGATAGACTCTCTGATATAAATGAAGACATGTGAGGAGGAGGGACCTATGGCTGGGGTGATGTAGCAATACGGGACACCAGACAAAGCTGCACCTGGCTCAGGGTGACTGTCCACTTCAACAGGGAAGGAGGCCTCAATCATTCGCCCATTCAAAGGCTGTGTGGCTCGGAAGTTCAGCTGTAGCCGAGAGTCATGAGATTCCCACAGGGAACTGGAGAGGATGTGGAGCTGGGAAGGTCAACGGATAGTACAGGTAGACTCCAGAAAATAAAAGAGGGCTGGGGATATAGCTCACTAATGGAGAGCTTGCAAAGCATATGCAAGGCCCTGGATTCAATCCCCCAACACCACAAAAAATAAAAATAAAAAAAGGAAACAAAAGGGTCCCACACCATGCCCAAGTCTTACCTGCTTAGCACTCAGCCTCACTGTCTGATTGAACACAGTCCAGATGACCCCCTGGGCACAGGGGGGTGTGGTCAGAGATCCCACATATCGGAAATAACGGCTGAGGTCAGAGGGCAGCAGGGCGGATACATCCAGTCCTGGGACCCAGATCTCTGAGTCTGTGGAGAAGACTTGTTGGTGTCTCACTTAGACTATGTCCCCTTAAAGTTCTGAGGTAGAGAGATACAGTTTCACCTCCCAGAAGCCCACTTAACTCCCTGAGCATACTTCTTCACTATGTGTGGTCCCTTCCCATAACATAGGACAACTCAAAAGGAAGTAAAGGGCTTTGAGCAATCCGATGAGCCTCACAGAGTGAGAAAACAGGTCTGAGCCATCATAACTTGCTGGATCACCAATTTAAGCCCAGAGTGAATTAAAAAGAAAAAATGAGGCTAGGGAAATAACTCAGAGGTAGAATGCTTGCCTAGCATGGACCTTGCCTTGCAAAGACCTGGTTTTGAACCCTGGTATAACTAAATAAATAAATCTAAATAACTTGAAAATAAACTCATATTCATAATTATCAAAAACAGACACAAAACTTCAAAGGCAGCTGGGTGTGATGGCACACCCTATAATCCCAATCACTGGGGAGGCTGAGACAGACAGGAGGATCACAAGTTCAAAACCAGCCTCAGCAACTTACTGAAGCCCTGTCTCAAAATTAAAAAAAAAAAAAAAAGCTGAGGATGTATCTCAATCATGAAGTACCCCTGGGTTCAATCCCCAATGCCACAAAAACAAAACAAAAAACCCTCTAAGGGCACACTTCTTTCCATTTAGCAAAAACCTAAAGGTCCAGTGGAGTAAGTAAAGTTTAAAATGACCCACTGCAACTGAGAAAGATTTCCAACAACTGTTTCTATAAACTTCAAATATTTGATGATTATGAATGAGAAACAGAGTTTTCAGAAAAAGTGTATCTTTCCACACTCAACCCAGGAATTTCCAAACACTGGGGTTTTTTTTGTTTTTGTCCTTTTTATCTTTTCTTTTCCTTTTTTTTCTAACTTTGTTTTCAGTCTGGTTTTTGGTTTGGAATCATCAAGCCTGTGGGCAACAGCTTGCCTGTGGTCAACTTCACAGTTATTATCCAGATCAAAGATAGTTCACACCCAACTCCATCCAATCTCCATTCTCAGATCTGAAGCTCTCAAAAGCTTTTTTTTTTTTTAAATATTGGTACTGGGGATTGAAGCCAGGGGCGCTCTACCACTGAGTTACAGCCACAGCCCTTTTTACTTTGAGACAGTGTCTTGCTAAGTTGCTGAGGAGGGCCTTGAACTTGTCATCCTCCTGCTTCAGGCTCCCAAGTTACTGGCATTACAAATGCAGGTACGCACATTGCACAGCTATGTCTTTTTTTCTTTTTCTTTTTATCATTTATTTATTTATTTATTTATTTATTTAGAGACAGGGTGTCACTAAATTGTCCTGGCCTCAATCTTGGAACTCTCTTGCCTCAGCCTTCTAAGTAGCTGGGATTACAAACATGTGCCACCATACCCAGCTCCCCAGGGCAAGTTTTTAAGCCTTAGGGTATAGAAAGTAGTGGCCAGACCAACAAACTGACCTTCCTCAGCAATTTCTTCCAAATGCGACAGCAACTGCTCATAGGCATTGTTTTCTTCTGGGCCCTCCTGGGGGTGAAAATGCAAAACAGACTTATACCTATAATCTAGGGCCTTGCCTAGAGACCTAATCATGGGGTGGGTTTCCAATAATCCTCCCCCATTCCTCACCTCTGAGAGGAAATCTTATTACTCTTACTGAGTAAGTTTATTACTCTTGTTTTACAAACTAATGAGCTTGGTGAATTGGGTTTCAAACTGGAGGAGGAAGAGGAGGAGGAGGAAGAGGAGAAGCTGCCACTTCACTAGGATACTAGGCCCTCAAGGACCTTGGCCCTGCTAACTTTTATACATATACATGCACTGCATAGTTCTCCCACAGAAAACCATAATACACCTTGTATTTGTGCTACTTCTGCATTCACTTTAATAACTCATGTTTGGCTTTTGGAACCTGGTCCTGACGTGCTATTTCTGAGGCATTTCTCTGAACATTGTGCTGTGAGTTTGGCATTTGTGAGTGAGCCTAGCAGGTCTCTCATCCTTTCCCTTTACTGGCCTCCTCTAATCATGGCATATATAAGGTCCAAAGAGGTCAATAAATGCTGCATTTTAGGAAGGGAAATGACAGGTTACAAGAGTTAATAGAGAAATTACTTCTTCCAGTGTCTAATTGTTTCATCTGCCATTCCCCAAATGTGCCACATAGTATTTGCAAATACTGTTCTCTCTGGTTGAAATGTTTCTTTTTTTTCCTGTCAAAAGCTTCAGACCACCATTTTACTGTGTCCTTCCCATTCCCTATCATGTCAGCTCCCACGGGTTGTGAGTTCCTTAGAAGCAAGGACTCACAGCTTCTGAATCTTTTTTTATGGTCCAGTGCCTGGTTCAACATGGGTGTTGAAAGAGGATGAAGGCTAGAGGCCAGAGTGACAGTTTGGGGATGGGATCTCTGAGGGCAAGATACATTGGACCCCAGGGAAGAAGGGAACGGGAGTGGGAAGGGTGTGCAGATCTGGTACCTGTAGGAAGGCAGCCAATACCGCCAGGCCTCCCGGGCGCCCCAAGGCCTCATCAACTCCCGAAAATGCAGTGCTGAGGTGAACCACATGGATCTGGAGAAAACACCGGGGTCAAAGTGGGGTATATCTCGGGCCACGCCCCTTTGCCCCTACTTGGATGCTCACCTCGGCAGGGAAATGGTGGCCATCAACAGAGTGCTCTGAGCCCGGGCGATCCGAAGTACCCCAGTGCAGATGCAACTGCAGGGCCCTGTACTCCCGCCCGGGACCCAGGGCCATCTCCAGCCCGGGAGGCAGAGTCAGCTGCACTGCGGGTGGGGGAGCGCCAGGTGAGCCCGACCCTGTCTTGCCTGCCCGCGGGTGAAACCAGCCTAACCCCGAAGCACCTCCCCAACCGCCCTCATCTTCGTCCCATCCCCAGACAGTCCCTTCGGTTTCCCTGAGGCTCCACCCCAGACCCCCTCACCGGTATGCCCATTGTTGCGCAGGCGCAGTTCCGGACGTGGCGGTAGCGCAAAACCCTGAAGTTGTGGGGGTCGCAGGGCGCGGCTGAACGCAGTGAGTTCCGGGCGGATATCTATAGGGGACTGAAAGCGGCCTGCGCAGGCTGGGGACACCTGGGGCCAGGGCGGGTTGCCTGGGAATAGAGAGTATGGTGGAGAAGTCTGGTGACTAGGTAAGGAACTTTTAAGCAACCTGGGCGAAAAAGTGAAGCGGGTGGAGTCTGGAGGCCTCGGAGCGGGAAATAGAAATCAGGGATGTGGGCGGGGACCGGAGCCGGCGGGGACCGGAGCCTGCCGTGAATGGGACGCCCAGAAACCAGTCTTGGGATGGTTGTGGGGCAGATCAACAGAGCCGGGTTCCCAGGTTGGATCTCTGCAGGGAGTGGGTGTCTCACCTCCGTAGCGCCAATGAATGTGGCCATCCCCTGCGTAAATGAGAAGGATGTACAAGCCAGCCTTAGAGCCCATCCCTCCCCAGGGGTCGGGAGAAATAGGTCCCCCACCTCGCGGCAGGGCCCCATAAATTAAGAAGTCTTACAGGGCATAGCAGGTAACAAATGTCTGAAGCGGACCACGTGCAAAAACGCAGTGGACTGCAACCAAACATAACACTGGAGCCGGGAGGGCAAACAATGGCCCCATTGGCCCCAGAGATACCTGTTTGCAACCACTAGTTTAGGATCTGTAGAGTAGGTGGGTGCCTCAGTCCCCAGGCCCAACTCAGTAGACCATCTTTTTCCTCTCTCCCTTATTCATCTCTTTCCCGTACTCATTCCCCTGCCCTTTCTAGTCTCCAACTCTTTTCCCTAAATTCCTGGCTTGGAAATCAAGTTATCAGGTCCCTCTCCTGTTGTTGATTCCTTCTTCCTAGTCCCAGCTTCTTCCTTGCAGACTGAAGCTAAGAAAGTCTCTACAGGTTCTGCCTTTCCTTTGGTACCCACCCTCTCCTCCTAGTCTTTCCTCTTTTCTTCACATTCTCTCTTCCTCTTCACCTATCCCCCTCTTTCTGGACAGTCCTATTCTCCTTCTCCTCTCCAATCTCGGCATTGTTTCCCATCTCTTCCAGCAGTTCTCCATGTTTTTCCTTTCCCTATCTTTCCTCTTCTAGCGCTGAAAGACAGAGGGGTCTAATGGTGTGGGAGCCCCCTGGAGGGGTCCTTCCCTGAATGATCTCTGCCAGGAGTAGGGAGAGGTGGCATGATTCTACTGAGCCTAAATTTGGAGGCTGATGACCACTTACCTTTTTTGTTCCCGGGAGCTTTACTTGGGTGACCTTGACTGTCCCCAGGAGCTTCAACAGTTGGTAGATCCTCTAACTTCAGGGAGTTGTCCTCTTCTGGTTTAGAAGTAACTTCAGGTGAATCCTCCTCCCCAGGTGGATCCTCTTCACTGTACAAATCCTCCTGGCCCAGTGGACTGTCTTCCCCAGATGAACCTCCTCCCATAGAGTGATCCCCCTGCATCCAGGACAGTTTCTGGGGATGGGCAGGCACCAGGAGCAGTAGCAACAGCAGCAGTTGCACAGTAGGGGCTGGGATCAACAGAGGGAGCCAGGGGCTGGGGCACAGGGAAGCCATGCGGCTGACTGGGGTGTCCCAGGACACGGTGTGGTGTGTACGGGCTGTACGTGCATAGGAAACAGGAGCTGGGTGGGGGAGGAGCAAGCCTTGAGGGGAGCAGGCTGACTCACAGAGTGCCCTTATGTAGAGATGGAGCCAAAGTCCCGCGGGTCTGTCTGGCCCTGTGCCCCCTCCCCGATACCAAAGCTTGGATGGGGTGGAGTGAGGGGCAGGTGTGTTCACAAGCACAAGGTTATCGGGGTCATGGGCCCAGCTTGGAACCCAAGGCACCGCCTGGCACTATACAGGCTCTCCCTGGCACCAGCCAGCTGCTTACCAGCAGCAGCCTCAGCTAACCCTGGCCTGCTTCCCAGCCCCAAGAAAGGAAGGGAAAAGACAGGGAAGCTGGGGCCCCTGTGTCGCCTGGCTAAGAGGGAAAGCAGCCCACCTCTGGCCCAGCCAGGGAGCAGAATGGGGCAGGGCAAGCTGTACAGGGACTGTAAGAGTAAATAGGTAAATGTGTAGAAGAGTAGGTAGGAGGCAAATTTGAGCATGAATGAAAAACTGAATGTATGAATGAAAAACTGGGTGTCTGAAAGAAATTCTGGTGGGTTTAAACTAAATTTATCTAGTTTTCATCTTTCCACCTGCTCAAAAACCTTCATTGGTTTCTCACTGCTTACCAAAGTATGCCCATTTTCTCCTTCTCACTCGCATGTCCCTTCAAAACCTTTCCTAAGAGATCTTTCCATCTTATCTCCTCCCACTCTTCCTCATACTCCAAATTAAACCATTCATTTTCATAAACTCCTTTCCCCCCTTTTTTTGTTTTTTTCGTATGTGTGTATGTGTGTGAATGTGTGTGTGTGTGTGTGGTGCTGGGGATAGTGTGTGTGTATGTGTATGTGTGTGTGGTGCTGGGGATAGTGTGTGTATGTATGTGTGTGTGTGGTGCTGGGGATAGTGTGTGTATGTGTGTGTGGTGCTGGGGATAGTGTGTGTGTGTATGTGTGTGGTGCTGGGGATAGTGTGTATGGGGTGCTGGGGATAGTGTGTGTGCGTGTGTGTGTATGTGTGGTGCTGGGGATAGTGTGTGTGGGGTGCTGGGGATAGTGTGTGTGTGTGCGTGTGTGTGTGTGTGTGGTGCTGGGGATAGTGTGTGTGTGGTGTTGGGGATAGTGTGTTTGTGTGTGTGGTGCTGGGGATTGCGTGTGTGTGTATGTGTGTGTGTGTGTGTGGTGCTGGGGATAGATAGTATGTGTGTGGTGCTGGGGATAGTGTGTGTGTGTGTGTGTGTGTGTGTGTGTGGTGCTGGGGATAGTGTGTGTGTGTTTGTGTGTGTAGTGCTGGGGATAGTGTGTGTGTGTGTGTGTGTGTGTGATGCTAGGGATAGAACCAAAGGCCTCATGGGAGACAAGTGCTATACCACTGAGCTAAACTCCTAACCCCCAATTTTTTTTTTTTTTTCCTGCGGGGGGGATTGAAATCAGGAGTGCTTTACCACTGAGAACTACATTCCCAGTACTTTGTATTTTTTATTTTGAGATAGAATATTGCTAAATTGCCCAGGCTTGGCCTTAAATTTGTGATCTTCCTATCTTTTGACTTGCTGGGATTTTTAGACATGCACCACCACACCTAACTCAAAACTATTCATTTTTTCTTCTCCTTTTCTCTTTTTTTTTTTTGGATACCAGCTATTGAACCCAACAGGTATTTAACACTGAGCCACATCCCCAACCCTTTTATTTTTTATTTTGAGACAGGGTCTCACTGAGTTGCTTAGGGCCTTGCTTAGTTGCTGAGGCTGGCTTTGAACTTAATCCTCCTGCCTCAGCCTTCTGAGTTGCTGGGATTATAGACATGTGCCACCATGCCTAGTTTATTTTTTTTTTTTTGCTCCAAACTGTTTACTACCTTTTTAAATCTAGTTCTCATTGCCTTTAATGCCATTCACTGAAGACTTTTTGTTTGTTTGTTTTGCTGTGCTGGAGATAAAACCCAGAACATCCTCTGTAATAGGCAAGCACTCCTCCACTGAGCTACATCCCCAACCAATGCCATTCACTGTTGCATTTGCTATTTATTTAACACCTACTATATGTCAAGCACTGGGCTTTGGACTGGGTGTCTGGAAATGAATAAGAAAATCCCCTCTTTAAGAAGCTCACTGTCCAGTGAGCAAGGGCAAGTACTCTCATATTTTGGGGGAGAGAGAGTCCTTCTGCCTCAGAAAGTAATAAGTAGGTAAAATTTGATCAGGACTTTGAAGAGGAAGAAGTAGCAGTCCAATTGATTTTTTTTTTTAAATGGGGATAATGGTAGTCTGAAAAAAAGGGTAGGCATAAAATATTTTGAGCAAGAGAGTGGCCAATTATGTCATGTTGAGAGTAAGTCCCAACCGTAAATTGGAGGGGGAAATTGGATGTAAGAGGATGAGGTAGAAGAGTGCAAGGAATATAGCTCAGTTGGTAGAGTGCTTACCTCGTATGCACAAGGCCCTGGGTTCAATCCCCAGCACCACAAAAAAAAAAAAAAAAGAAAGAATGGTCTCCTAATTTGCCCATTTAATGAGTATTTATTGAGCCTCCTCCAATCCTCCTGGTATTGCTCACAGCCCTAGGGATGCATCATGGAACAGAAAACAGCCTTCATTGTTCTGTAGCTCACATTTTAGAAAGGCCCCTAAGGCTCTGACAAGTCATTTCATGTCCATATGTAGGGCCATTCAACAGGCATGAACCAGCATAGTTGTATATTTCTGATCATGTTGGTGTACAGCTGCAGCCCCTTTATCCAGGATACCCTACTATCCCATCTCCTCCCTGGGAACACTATTGTCCTCATGATTCCTTATCTAAAGGGGTCATGCCTAGCATAGAGGAGCCTCAGAACCCCATTTGAGTGCTTCAGTTCTGACACATTGGTGCTTGTGCTAAACTGTCTCCCTATGTCCTTTGTCTAAATCTCTTCTCAAGACTCAGTTCACAGGCCAACTCCTCCAGGAAGCCTTCACCAACCCTCTACCAACAGTCCAGAAGAGATCTCTCGTGCCTCTGAGCTACCACAGTTCTTTGCCTGCCTTTGATAATAACCTTGCCCACCATTTAACTCATATTAGGTGATTTATGACATTTTATCTGCTCTAATAACCTTAAGTACCATTAGGGCAGGGTCCAGTATTTGATTGAGTCAATCTTTTATTCAGTAACTATTAGGTAGATCACCTTGCCAGGTGCTTGAAAAATACCAAAATGACTGAGATGTCTTCCTTCCCCTCAGCTCATCATCATTAACCTTTATATTTCAAATCACAGCTGTCCCAGGAGGATGACATCACATTTTTTATGGCACCCCCAAATTATCTGCCTTGACTGAGTGACTCTCGTTGTTCCCAAAACTTGTATGGCTAAATAAAAGCTCTTCTCCAAGTGGTCATCTTATGAGATAGTCAGCCCAAAATTCTAGATTGTCTTTCTAAAGCCAAATTCCAAGCCATATTCCAATTCTGTAGCATTCTGATCCAGCATGCAATCTGGATAGTGAGCTATGTTGTCAGCACCTTGTTTGGCAACCAAAACCTGGAAGGCAAATGGTAAAATCTGAATTGGATGGGCCTGTGCAAGACAGAATGTGGTAACTAATTTAGTTGAGGTGTGAGAGGTTATGGGAGCAGAGACGGTAAAAGTACCATGCTAACTGGAGACTTACAACTAGACATCTTTCTCCAACATGAGTTTCAGCTTTTGTTCATTTTTCTTTCCAAATATTCTGAACATTTGAGTCTTTTTCTTTTTTAGGCAGGATCTCTCCGTATACTTCTCTGAAGCATTAGCTATGACCCCATATCTCTGTGTACATCCCTCCCCACTTCTGTGGGGCTTTCTCTGAGTATTTCAGATCACATATCTGCCTATAGGTGCTGAACTAACTCTCTGTTACAGCTCACTAACTTTCCAAACACTCTTTCCTATGGTTCCGTCTCTCTCCCTTGCCTTTCTAGAGTTACTGTTCCTCTGGCCTGGGTGGAGATGTGGACTCTGATCCTGGATCACACCTTCACAGCTGGGAGTCTGCCAAACACTAAAACAGGTTTGAGCTCCTGGAATTCTTGTGTCCTGAATCTGCCCAGGTGGGGACACAGCATACTCAGGACTAATCAACTGGGGTAGTCCCCACCTGGTGCAGAAGTCGCTGCAGTTATTTAAGACCAAGTTTTCTGTCAACGGGATCTGTGTTGTCAAACACTCAGGAACACGTTACTTAAACGTGTTTCTGATTAGCTCAGGGTTGCAGAGGAGGGAGATATTTGCTGACAGGGTAGAATGAGAAAAGATCCCTTTTCTCCAACCACGGATTGGGAACAAAGACAGGTCAAAGCCTTTCTGGAGCTTTGAGGCTGACCTGTAGTTCTGGCCCATTGCTCCATCTGTATTAATAGTTTCTTAGGGCAGCTGTAATAAGGGCTTCTGTAACAAATTACCACAAACTCGCCTGGGTATAGTCTTGCACACCTTAACCTCAGCTACTTGGGAAGCTGAGGCTGAAGGATCACAAATTCAAGGAAAGCCTCAGCAATGTAACAACAACCTGGTTCAAATTAAAACATAAAAACTGGGGTGTAACTCAATGTTAGAGCGACCCTGGGTTCAATCCCCCAAATCTGAGAAAAACAAACAAAAAAATTTATCAAAAACTAGGTATAAACAACAGAAATTTATTCTTTCACAGTTCTGAAGGCCAGAAGTCTAAAATTAAGGTATTAGTGGGGCCAGGCTCCTTAAGAAGCCTCCAGGGAGGAATCTTTCCTTGCCTCTTCTAGATTCTTATGACTCCTGGGCTTCAGGCTGACAATAACACCATATGGGAGTCTGCCAAACACTAAAACAGGTTTGAGCTCTAGAATTCTTTTTTTTTTTAATTAGTAACTTCTGGAATTCTTGTGTCCTGAATCTTCCCAGGTCAGGACACAGCATACTCCAATATCTGCCTGCTTCATGTGGCAGCTGCCTCTGATGTTGTGTCTTTCTACAGGGTGACTTTATTTTTTTGAGACTGGGAATTGAACCCAGAGGCATTTTATCACTGAGCCACATCCCCAGCCCTTTTTATTTTGAGACAGAGTCTCACTAAGCTGCTTAGGGCCTCAGTTAGTTGCTGAGGCTGGCCTCTAACTTGGCAATCCTCCTGCCTCAGCCTCCTGAGCTGCTGGGATTACAGGTGTGCCCCACAGGGTATCAATACAAACACACTTTTTGGATTTAGGGCCCACTGAGATAATTCAAGATGATCTCATCTCAAGATCCTTAATCATATCTATAAAGACCCCTTTTCCAAAGAATGTCACATTTGCAGGCATGGACCTGGACATGTCTTTATGAGGGCCACTATTTAGTCCACCATCAGTGTAGTGGAACTAGAGTGGATGCACAGAATGTCCTCAGTATGTCTTCTCAGCTTTTCCCTCTCCTTCCTCTAGAGTTGAATGATTCCCTCACCTGAGCTCACAGTAGGCTGTATTCTCTCCCTTAAGCACAGTCACAATGGCAGCATCCTCAAACATACTGGTCACCAACTGCCTCCACCAGGCATTTTGATGTTCTATTCTCATCACCTGGGGTCACAGTGATACTGATGACTATGGGATTCTCTGGCTTTTTCCATACTTGAGCTTTTAGTATGAACTGTGCCTCATTCATTTGAGACAGTGAAACCATAAGTTGTCACCAGTTTTCACAGGACCTGAGCATAAGATACAGTCTGATCCAAACTCTTAACTTTTCTCCATCCAAGATCTTCAAGTTGTTCCTGCCTGGTCCAAGCCCAGCATTTTCCCATTCTTAGAATTCTTAGAATATCAGAGCTGAAGGGGAGCTTAGAACCCTGACAATCCCCTGGTTCTTGGCTTGGGGCCCAGATTCCTGAGACTCCAAAATGGTAGTTTCTCTCTTAACATTTTGTTTCCTACTACGAAATGTATTTTCTAATTATAAATAAGGCATGCTTAAAGCTGAATACTTGGAAGGTGAAGAGGGAATTTTTAAAATAACTCTATTAGTCCCATTTGTACCTTGAATCTTAGTGATTCACTGTCTGGAACAGGTTAGGTACATAATACATCTTTGTCCAAATTATCTTCACTCTGATCACACAGAGATTAAAAACACAATTAGCTTTTGATTATTTAGTCTTCCTTTTATATGTTACACAGTTTTATAGCCTGCTTTTTCCCCTCAACAATATACTTATAATGAGTGTTTTCTTTTTTATTATTTTTATGTGGTGCTGAGGATCGAACCCAGTGCCTCACATGTGCAAGGCAAGTGCTCTACCACTGAGCTACAACCCCAGCCCCTTAAATATAATTTTTAATGTTTTCATATTATTCCTTCAAATAGCTGGGGGATTTTTTGTTTGTTTGTTTTGTTGTTGTTGTTTTGGTAGCACTGGGGATTGAACCCAGGGGCTCCTTACCACTGAGCTACATCCCTACACTTTTTTATTTTGAGATTCTCACTAAGTTGTTGAGCCTAGCCTCAAATTTGTAATCTTCCTGCCTCAGCCTCCTAAATAGCTGGGATTATAGGAATAAGCTACTGCACCTGGCTGTACCATAATTTTTCTAACCAGTTCTTTACCATTGGACATTTTAGGTGGTTTCCAGTTTTCTGTTGTTACAAACACTGTGCCAGACATTCTGGCACATATATTTGTTCACATAGTCATTAAGATGCATTTAGGAACCACTAGTCTGATACACTCTGGAGGCTAAGGCAAGAGGATCACAAGTTCAAGGCTCTGAGCAACTTAGCGAGGCCCTGTCTCAAAATCAAAAATAAAGGGGTTGGAAGTAGCTCAGTGGTAAAGCACCCTATGGTTCAATACCTAGTACCCCCACAAAAAAGAGCTGATACATACATACTAACAAAATGGCATTGCCAATTTACCACATGGCTACTTCCAGTTTTTCAAAAGACTAAATTAGGAAAATTGGGTACATTTATCATTTTTTAAGTTTTTTTTTTAACTTTGTTGTTTTGTGTTTTGCCTTCCTCTGTTTTCATAGATTTAAATTGTTCCACTTATTTTTTAGGAATTATTGCTCTTTTAAATTAGGAAACACTTTATTTTCTTTTTTATTTTTTAGTTGTAGTTGGACACAATACTTTTATTTATTTTTATGTGGTGCTGAGGATCAAACCCAGAGCCTCCCATGTGCTAGGCAAGTGCTCTACCACTGAGCCACAACCCCAGCCCCTACATTTATTATTATTATCATTACTATTTTTTTTTATTCCAGCACCAACCATTTTAATCATTTTGCGGCATTTGAGGCCCCAAACATAATTAACAAACAAGCCATCCTTGTTACACCCTGATAAACACCT
This sequence comes from Callospermophilus lateralis, assembly GCF_048772815.1. NCBI lineage: Eukaryota > Metazoa > Chordata > Mammalia > Rodentia > Sciuridae > Callospermophilus > Callospermophilus lateralis. The sequence continues at coordinate 36,307,802 of NC_135306.1, forward strand.
GGCCCACAAAACACAAATATATAATACAATAATTATCTTATAACATTAAATCTTGTATCATTACTCTTTTTGTACCGAATTGAACCCAGGGCCTTGTACTTGGCAGGCAAGTACTCTACAGCTAAGCTACATCCCAGCTGTTTTTTAAATAAGTTTTATTTTGAGACAATGTCTTAGGAAATTGCCTAGGCTGGCCGGAATTCACAGAGATCCTCCTGCCTCACCCTCAGGCCTCAAGCCCTGCTGGTACACCTTATTATTTTTTAAAAGTATTTGTTTTTTAGTTGTAGGTGGACACACACATCTTTATTTCATTTTTATCTGGTGCTGAGGATCAAACCCAGTGCTTCACGCATGCTAGGCAAGCACTCTACCACTGAGCCACAACCCCAGCCCAGTATACCTTATTTTATCTACTTATTTTTTGTGTGCTGAAGATCAAACCCAGGGCCTCATGCATGCTAGCCAAGCACTTCTAACACTGAGCCGCATCCCTAGCCCAGGAACATTTTATGTTTATTTTTTATTTTATAGGTACTGGGGATTGAACCCAGGAGCATTTTATCACTGAGATACATCCCTCGCCCTCTTTTTATTTATTTATTTATTTTATTTTTTATTTTGAGACAGGGTCTCTCTTAGTTGCTGAGGCTGGACTTAAATTTGCCACACTCCTGCCTCAGATTCCCCAGCTGCTGGAATTACAGGCATGGGCCACCACACCCGGCCAAGTACATTTCATTTTTGGTAAGGCAGCAAAGACCCATCAACTCAAAGCTTTTGCCCTGGGTTAGAATTACAGCAAATCAGAACTACCACTTAATTGACATCCTCATCAGAAGCTAGTGAGCCGTCGTCAGGCTTTGGACCAGTAGGAAATGAATAAAACAATTACTTAAAATCTGTAAACTTGTTTGTTCAGGGGCCAGAAAGGTGTTGAAAACATTGGGAATGACTGAACCCCTTCTGTAGACTGGCATGGGCCCAGGACAGAATACATACCGTAAGGATTGTCCCATTCCCAATTCTACAAATAAGACACTGAGGCTAGCCCGGCAGGGTGGCGCCCACCTGTGATCCCAGGGACTCAGGCTGAGACAGGAGGATCGGAAGTTCAAAGCCAGCCTTAGCAAAAGCAAGGTGCTAAGCAACTCAGACTATGTCTCTAAATACAAAATAGGGCTGGGGATGTCGCTCAGTGGTCGAGTGTCCCTGAGATTAGTCCCAGGTACCCAAAGGGGGTTAAAAAAAAAAAAAAAAAGACATGAGGCTCTGCCAGTGGTTGCACCTATTGAGTGTCCCGACTCCAAATCCAGCTGCTGCCCCAACTTAGTGCGGACACCTCCGCCACAGTTCACGCCCACCTACAGGGTTGCCCTTGTGTTGGGGCGACCTCAGGAAAAGGAGAGCCAAGGCAAGCCGATGGCCATTGCGCATGCTCCGTCCTGCGAGCTCCTCCCCTATCCCACCCGGGGCCCCGCCCTGGGAGCGTTGGAATTTGAATCTCTGGCGGGCTGCGGCCGGAAGCATCAAACCCTCGGACAGGAATGGAGATCCCAGATCCCAGCTCGCGGTGCCCGGTGCGGGAGCAGCGTGCTCGATGGGAGCGGAAACGCGCCTGCACCGCCCGGGAGCTGCTCGAGACCGAGCGGCGTTACCAGGAACAACTAGGGCTGGTGGCCACGGTGCGGGCCTGGAGCAGCCTCCTCGTGTGGGGTTGGGAGCCCAGGGTGTGGGAAGGTCTCTGCTAGGTGATGACCCCAAGTATGATGGGTCCTGGATTCTACATATAGGGGGTCAGGCAAGCGTCTGTCTGGCTGAAGCTTGCATTAGCCTGTTCCTCCCGACACCTGTATTCGCTCCTTCCACAGTACTTCTTGGGGATCCTGAAAGCCAAGGGGACTCTACGACCACCCGAGCGCCAGGCCCTATTTGGGTCCTGGGAGCTCATCTACGGCGCCAGCCAGTGAGTGGAAGGGGCGCGAGAAGAGGGAGGGCCATAACCTCTGGCAAGGAGCTCTGTCTTGAGTCAGAGCGAATCAGGTCTGCCAATTTTCTCACCTGTGGCCTTGGCCCAATTCCTTAACCTGCCAGCCTCTCCATCTGTAAAATGGGTTAATAGCACTACCTCGGGGTAGAATTATGAGAATTAAGTGAGGGAGTCCTTGAGTAGTTCTTGGGCTTCCCTTTTACTGCCTTTGCCCACACAGAATGCTACTTCCCTACCTGGAAGAAGGACACTGGGGACAGGGGCTGGAAGGCTTCTGCCACCACCTGGAGCTCTACACCCAATTTGCAGCTAATTCGGAGAGGTCCCAGAGGACCCTACAGGTAACCTGGAGATGACCTCAAATCCATCCCTTTTCCCTAGTGTCTAGCTTGCCCCTCACATTTTCTCTTCATCTAGAAACCAAACTTCATTCACATAATCCCTGCATTTATAGAGCTCTGGGTGTTTAGCCTGTGCCGAGTTTCCCCTAGGGAGACCAAGTTTCTCTCAGGAGCACAGAGCACACAGTTACTGAAGGCTGGGGTTTGTACACAGATGAATGCAATATAAGGAGTGGCTTCTCTTGTTGCCAATTATTTTCCCCTCACTCTAGGAACAACTAAAGAAAAACAAGCATTTTCGGAGGTTTGTGCACCTTCAGGAAGGTCGCCCTGAGTTTGGGGGACTTAAGCTTCAAGACCTGCTCCCTCTGCCTCTGCAGCGGCTGCAGCAGTGAGTGAACTCCCCTTGACTCCAACCAAGTCTCTTTGAGACTATATAACTGCTGTCCTCAGTTTTGGGGGATGTCATGGGGTCTATCCTAACCTACTGGCTCTCTCCTGAGCCAGATTTCTTCTAAGAAGTTTTTACAAGAGTACATGTGAACACACAAGTACCCATAGTCTGAGACTGTGTAACCCTGTAAAGTGAGTGGGGCTGCAATAAGGTCTGAGGCAAGTTATCTGGAGAAGTTTGTTGAAATGAGTGGCCAACCTACACTAGAATCTCTGTCCCTGGGAATGGGTTAAGGGTTCATAGGTTGTCTGCAGCATCCTTCTAGGTTTGATTAACTTTCATATCCTGACCTGGCCTTCCAGACTGTGGCCTGCCTTTGACTCTTCAGTGTGGAATTGAAGCGGGCCAAATGGTGTGAGCCCAGGTTCCAAGTCCCAGATGAAAGAAGGGGATACAGTAGCCAGAAGCAGATCTTTCCTGGACCTGTACCTGAAGAATATATGGGGGCTGATTGTGTGTCAAGCAGAGGCAAAGGGAATTTTGCCTGGCTCTACTTCCCCTTATAGACTTACACTGTTAATTCCAGGTATGAGAATCTGGTTGTTGCTTTGGCTGAAAATACAGGTCCCAATAGTCCTGACCATCAGCAGCTCACACGTAAGTTCTTGCTCCTTTTCAGCTCAGGCAGGAGGCTGGCTCCTGTATCCTTTTCTGGTTCTGATTTCCAACAATGTATGTCCCTAGCTTCCATTACTATGTCCTTATTGCCCTGCCTTTTCTTCAAGAAGTTAGACCCTGCCCCAGGTCCCCTCCAGCATAGCCTGTCTTTCACCGGTACCAGTCAGTCACCCAAAGTCAAGTGTGTGAGCATTGAGGTTGAAGGTGTTATATTCTAGGGGCTGCCCGGCTGATAAGTGAGACTGCCCAGAGAGTCCACAGCATTGGTCAGAAACAGAAGAATGAGCAGCACCTCCAGCGTATCCAGGCTCTGCTCAGTGGACGTCAGGCAAAAGGACTTATTTCAGGTAGACTGTTTACTTTTTCATCTCAATCCTCAAATCCTTCTTGCCTATCATCTCTTCCTCTATAGAACCCACACATGCCCCTCAAACTCTACCTCTTTCCTCCTATTCCCATGGATCCTGGAGCTGCACCAAAATAACAGCTCTCCCATCCCCCAGGACGCTGGTTCCTACGCCAGGGCTGGCTGTTGGTGGTGCCTTCCAGTGGGGAACCTCGACCTCGCATGTTCTTCCTCTTCTCCGATGTGCTCCTCGTGGCCAAGCCTCGACCCCCATTGCACCTGCTGCAGAGTGGCACCTTTGCCTGTAAAGCCCTCTATCCTATGGCCCAGTGTCAACTCTGCAGGGTCTTTGGCCACTCAGGAGGCCCTTGTGGTGGACTGCTCAGCGTAAGTAATAGCAGGAACCCTAGATCCAAAGTATATCTCAAACACTACTGGGCCTGTTTATCTCCTTCACCTGAGTCCCTTTTCATAGTAATGAGAGGATATGAGAAATACCTGGGGCTTGAGCCTCATATTTCTCAGTCCTAAATCACCTCAATGAAATAGCAAGGGCTTCAGCCTGGACCTTTCTGAGCCATGCACTAAGAGGTGGTCTCTCCCTAGTTGTCCTTCCCCCGTGAGAAGCTACTGCTTATGTCCACAGACCAGGAGGAGCTGTCCCACTGGTACCACAGTCTGACTTTGGCTATCAGGTGAGTTGTGTTGTGTCTTTATCAAGAAGAGTGAAATGAGAAGGAACACAGGTCTAATCCTACCTCATTCCTATATCTCCTGGGACCTCCCCCAACCCTGCAGGTGGCTGTGTCTAAATGGAGTGCTCATGTTAGTACCTGAACTGTTTTTTCTCCGCAGCAGCCAGAAGAACTAGAGGAATCTTACAAATTCAAAACTCAGAATACTTCAGGAATAGGTCAGAGCCAGAAGTACAAAGGAATCTTCTTCAGCACTAAAAGTACAGAACCCTTCTTGGCTTGACAGGGAGCATTTTAAGAATCAGGAACCCAGGCTGGGGACATGGTGGCTGGTGCTTATAATCCTAGCAACTCGAGAGGATCACAAGTTCAAGTCCAGCATGGGCAATTTAGCAAGAGACCCTGTCTCAAAAAATTAAAAGGACTGGGGATGTAGCTCTGTGGTACACCGCCCCTGGGTCCAGTCCCCAGTACTGCAGACAAAAATCAGGAAATCAGCTAAAGACCTCAGCTGAACTAGACCCTCCAACACAGATGAGGGGATTTGGGGCTGGTAAGCTCATGCCCTCTATGGGTATGCAGCTTTGTTAAGGGTGGCTGTTTTTATGTTGTATATAGTTTTCTATAATTTATTTTCCCACTGGATTTTAATAAATGTTTTTGGAAAGATTCTTCTGTCTCACCTATGAAAAAAGGGATTTGGGGGACCCTGAAGGTTGACATGCTGGTAGCCTCAGGAATACAAGGAAAAGAACTGGAGCTCCCTCTGTCTTCTCTGCTCTCACTCTGGAAGGCAGTGTCTTTTGTCCTAATAAGGGAAGCTTTTCAAGGAGGCCTGAGGCACCTAGTATGGGTGTATGACCAACGGGGAGAGAAAAAAGTGCAAAGAAGCAGACTTATTTTACTAAAGGATAAACTTTATTTTACTAAACCTTCAGCTATTGTCCTTCCTTCCTGGCTGGAGCTGTATCTGGATTCCTTTGTCACAGTCTTACTGTATCTTCTCCTTAGCCCCTGCTCTACTTCCCAGGAAGTCTCTGTGCTCCAATTTATGGGTTCTTCCCAGTCCTGACTGTCACCAGCCTCTTCCTCCTCTGTTCTTAAGTCCTCAGGAGAAGGTTTGCCGGCCTCTGTGAAAGGAAAGATCAGCATGTTCCAGTTTCAGAGACTATCTCCCCATCACCAGACTCAGCTCTCAACCCTTTACCTGGTTCTGGGACCTCCACACCTTTATCTGGTTTGCAGTCTTGTAGAAGCTGGTGGATGGTCTGTAGCTTCATGTTCAGAAGCTCCCGCTGGGCTCCAACCAAAGTAGTCACACTGCAGAAATACTCACTCAGGGGCTGCCCAAACTGTCTCCATTACTCCCACCTGCCACAAATTCTTACCGCTCAAAAAGGGGGTCCAGCTGGGACATTAGATTGTTTAGGTGCTGCTCTGTCTGGGTCAGCTGTTGTGTCAACTGGGCCAGATGTCTCTCTGGGGGGTAGGGAGAAAAGGGGAGCAAAGTTAAGTAACCATTCTGCTGTCCCAGTCTCCTCACCATCACCACCAAGGACAGACTTATGCTTAACCCACCTGACTGCAATGATTCCTCCTTGTCTTTCTCCTCTTGGAAAACTGCAGCATCATCTTTGCCCTGTAGCGGGAGAAGAAAAGGCAATATAGTAGCAACAAAATTCTGCTCCAGCACCTAAGTCTCCTATAACTATGAAGGACAGGAGAATTTGCAGTAGAAACCTATTGTTTGTTTTCTTCAGTTGTAAATGAACACAATACTTTATTTTATTGTGGTGCTGAGGATCAAACCCAGTGCCTCACATGTGCTAGGCAAGCACTTTACCACTGAGCCACAAGCCGAGTCCCAGCTATTGGGTTTTCAACCTTAGAGAATCTCATTTCTAGTCCAGGTTCTTACCCGGGACATGAAGCAACCTATCAGTATGCCCACTATGTGCTCTATCTGTGGAACTATCTCCAGGAACAAGCAAACCTCTCCAGTTTGATAAAGCTTTGGTTATCAGTTCATACACAAAGTCAAAAATTTTTCCTTTGTGTATCCATAATGCTGACAAAAGCCTTCCAAATAATGTCTTTATTTTCAACATGGTAGCCCCTCAGGAATCTGAAGACAATGGTTGCACTCCTGCCTCCTTCCCATCTTTTCTGGTAAAAAATCTTAAATCTTTTCTGTCAGTGCTCCATTCACATGTTTTTCTCCAGTTGCTTTACTGAGCATGTAGTGCAGATGGAGCACAATAACTTGTTCAGTGTACTGATTTGGGAAGTGGGTTGCCACATCACACAATGAACTTAATAGTCAACTGTAATGCCTCTTTTATAGGTGCTGGTTCTAAGTTGTTTCCTCCTCACTGTACTTGGGCCCAAGAATAAAACTCATTAATCTATCCTTGTTATTTTTTTTTATTATTAGTTGTAGACGGACACAATACCTTTATTTTATTTTTTGTTAGGTGGTGCTGAGGATCAAACCCAGTACCTCACACATGCAAGGTAAACGCTCCACCCACTGAGCTTCAATCCCAGCCCCCAAACTTATTAAATTTTGTCATTAAATTCATATCCTCATCCTTGCCTGTCAAGAATACTTGGGATGATTACTAGCTAACTCTTCTAGTTTCATATAATCTCCAAACTGGTTCAGCCTTGTTTTCTAATGCAAGTGAGTGATAGGATCAGGACTAAAGATACAGCCCTGGGTGGTGCTACTTTCCATTTCAACAGTTTCAATCCACCAAAATGTACTGTCAGCTCATATTTCAAGGCCTCTTTCCCAAGGAGAACCTGAGACTGCTTGATGTCTTGAACTCTGGACACACTGGGGCTGCAGCAATCAACTGCTGCCAAGACTGGATCCTCACCAGGAACTGCACTTTCGTAGTACACACAGCAGCTGGGTTCAAATCCCAGCTCCACTATTTACTTAGTGATCGCTCTTCATTGGATTGTGGAAGAAGTAAATGTGACCGGTCTTCATTTACAATTTACCAGGAGCCCTTCTTATCCATTACCTGTCTGGATCCTTCGAACCCTATAACGTGGGAAAGCCAAGAAACTACTGACTTCAATTTATAGACAGAAGGGAAGCGGAGTCCTGTTTTTGGTACTATAGCGCCCCCACGGGAAATTCAGGCCCTGGAAAGCCCCACCCACTGCCGTCCCGCACCTGCAAACACTTGTACAGCACAAAAGCCACGACAGCTGCAGTGTACAGAGCCCCCAGAGGCAGCGCGCCAGCCCGGGCCCGCTCGCGCTGATCTTTGGGCGGTGACCGCCGCCGGGGTTCGGAGGCCCCAAGGCTGACCCGGGCGCGGTGTCCTGCGGAGGGAGAGAAGAGACTCGTCAGCAGAGCGAGGGCTCCTCCCTTGCAGTCCCAGCCTCCCTCCAGCAGCCCTCCCCGGTACCTGGGTGTGTTCCGAAGTCGGAGCTAGGGGGCTCTCCGAGAACCCCAAGCAGCGCAGATATAAGCATCAGCCCCAGCACACCTGAGGACGAAACCGCGCCGGCCATTGCTGGCCCACAGGCGGGCAAGCCTGGTGCCCAGACTTTGCGCGTTGCCCGCCCTCCCTAGTGCGCAGGCGCGCACGCGACCCGAGCGGATCCCGCGCGCCGGATCCCCCAGTGAGGCCACTCCCAATCGTGTGGGGCGTGACCATAGGATATTTGCATAAGACCAACTCCTGGCTTTCTTAAGTTAGTTCATTTTCCACCGATTTAGATATTCTATTAGTCAAAAATGCTTCCAGAACCTAAGCTTTTAAAAAAAAGTTATGCTTGAAAATGCTTTCTTTATATCCCTCATCACCAATTTCTTCACCCTAATCAAAAGATTAAGTTTCTCGTAGAGCTATAAAGTGCCACAGAGCACAACGAAGGTCGCAGTTCGTGCTGAAGGCCTGTTTCCTAGGCTACAAACGAGGGACTAGTTCCTTACCTTTCTGCCTAGGGGAAAGTCCCCGGACCACCGGCAGAGAGTGCCACGTGCGCTCGCACGTAGACCTTCCCACCAGTCACCGGTTTATCCGCCAAGAAGCGATCCCGACCCTTGCGAAGGGGGAGCTGAGCGGCGTGTGGCGTGGGCGTCGTCCGTCATCTCTCCTAGTAACGCAGGCAGTGCGTGCTGGCGCACCAACCGCACGGGGCTCATTCTCAGCTCGGCTGCTTTTTGTGCATTAACAAATTGTTGGTCTTACCCAAAATATGGACTACTAAAAGGTTTCCATCGACTACTAAAAGATTTCGGTAGCACTTCCCTGTGCCACTTTTTGCAGTTCCCTCTGACAGCCTCCCACTCTGCCCTCTGCCAGATGTAGAGGCCTTTCATTAACAGGCACCATTTATTGTGTACCATGCTACAAACGCTATGAAATCTGCCTGGAGTAGAATCCCGACTGGAAAGCAGGTGACTTGAGCCAAGTTACTTAGTATCTATCCGTGCCTCAGTTTCCACTCTGAGGAATGGAGGTAGTAATATGCATGCACCTCAAGGGTTTGTATGATGATTAAATGGGAAAATCTAAGTAAAGAGTTTAGGACTGTGCCTAGCTATTAGTGATTTTAAACCTTGGCAGCTACTACTATAAGTCAGGCAGTTGAAATGATTGAAATGATACTAACTGCCGGGAATTCCATGGTCCTTTCCTTGCCACAAAGTTGACTTCTACACACCCTTCAGTTCTCAGCTCAAGTGTGTTCCTTCCCTTCGTTCAGAACCCTTAACAGTTTCTAATTTATTCCTTGGTGCAACAATTTTACTTTCTTCAGTACCACTAGAATATTAGTCCCCCAAGAGTAGGAACCTCGTCTCTATTTTCCTATTTTATCCCAATGTCTAGCACAGCACCTGGCACTAACAGGCATTCAATGAATCATTCAATAAAATAAAGGAGTGTTCACAACCACCCCTCAAAAATATAATTAGGCTATTTTAAAGAATAAAGAAGCTGGGTGCATGGGTGCACGCCTGCAGTCTTCCAGCGGACTCAGGAGACTGAGGCAGGAAGATCACATGTTGGAGGCAATTTGGTGAGACTCTGTCTCAAAATTTAAAAATAAATAAATAAATTGAGAAGGGGTGGGGATGTTAAGTCAGTGGTAGAGCACCCCAAGGTTCAATCTCTAGTACAAAGGGGTGGGAGATGAAGAAACTATGGATTCAGAAATTTAAGACAATTATGAATCAGGTAAGAAGAGGCAGAGGAGAGATTCCAACCCTTTCTGCCTATCTCCATACCACTTGCCTCACCACTGCTCACCCTTCTGCCTTCCACTTTTTCAGACAGAATGGTATTTCACTCTGTATTCCACATTGCCTTTTAATTTTCTGGGATACACAAGGCCATCTTCTCAACTAGACCAAAAGTTCTTTGAAGAAAGAAACATGTTCCTTTCACATTTCTATCTCCAGAGCTTAGCATATGGCAGACAATAGGTATATATGTGTCAAATAAATGAATGAAATATGGGTGTATCTTCTTGTTTTTCCAAAAGGGAATAAGGACAGGGCAGGGCAGGGAGAGACCTACACCCTGGGAAATAGAGTCTAATTGATTACCTGGAGGCAGCCTGGGTAGGAGGGTAAGGAAGTCCAAACCTTTAATATAAGTGGGTTGGCTCAGTTGATCTAAATAGCCAGTTGAGACCAGTTATGATGAGATAAATGAGTGCCAGATGACTGTGAACTACATCTGTAGCCCTAGAGGAAACATTTTTAAAATGATTCATTTGAGCCTTTAGGAACTCAGGTCCACTGTTGCTGGATCTTTTGATTCTTTCAAAAGAATTAACCAATCAGGATTTTAAAATTGGAATTTTAAATTTTAAAAAAATTGAAAATTATCAATTTTGATAAGGAGTCAATGGTATAGTATATTTTACACTCAAATGAATTTTTTTTTGTACTGGGGACTAAACCAGGGGTGCTTTATGACAGAGCTATATCCCTAGTGCTTTTTATTTTTTATTTCTGAGACAGGGTCTCATTAAGCTGCCCAGAATGCCTCAGCCTCCCAGGTCCCTAGAATTACAGAAATGTGCCATCATGCCTAGCTTCAAGTGGATCTCTATTTTTGTTTTGTAATGGGGATTTAATCCAGGGGCACTTAAACACTGAGCCACATCCCCAGCCCTTTTTATTTTTTATTTGAGACAGGGTCTTGCTAAATTCCTTAGGACCTCACTAAATTGCTGAGGCTGGCTTTGAACTTGCAATTCTTCTGCCTCAGCCTCCTGAGCTGCTGGGATTATAGGTGTGTACCCACACCCAGCTCAAATGAATCATTTTAAAAATGTTTCCTCTAGGGCTACAGATGTAGTTCACTGATAGAGCACTTGCCAAGCATGTGCAAGGCCCAGAATTCAATACCCAGTACCAAAAAAAAAAAAAAAAAAAAAAAAAAAAAATTATCTGTGACAAAATTACTTTCAGTAATTTTCATAAAATGAAACAAATAATAAGGGCCAGAAAAGAAATGCAGATAGGGCTGGGGTTGTGGCTCAACGGTAGAGCACTCCCCTAGCACATGGGAGGCCCTGTGTTTGATCCTCAACACCACATATAAATAAAAAGAAAGGTATTGTGTGCAACTACAACTAAAAAATAAATAAATATTTTTTTAAAAAGTGAACATTTTGGGCTGGGGATGTGGCTCAAGTGGTAGCGTGCTTGCCTGGCATGCGTGCGGCCCGGGTTTGATCCTCAGCACCACATACAAAGATGTTGTGTCCACCAATAACTAAAAAATAAAATACTAAAAAAAAAAAAAAAAAAAAAACTCTCTCTCTCTCTCTCCTCTCTCACTCTCTCTTTAAAAAAAAAAAAGTGAACATTTTTTATTATTGAACTCCACATATAATCAGATCAGTATAAAATAGATATAGTTAACAATTTTAAATCAAATAAATATTACAGGACAAGAAATGAAAATGAGTTCATAATTCTTTTTCTTTCTTTCTTTTTTTTTTGGTGTGTGTGGTACTAGGGATTGAACCGTCCATGGGCACTTAACCTCTGAGCCACATTCCCCAACCCTTTTTTAATTTTTATTTTAAGACACATTCTCATTAAATTGCTGAGGCTGGCTTGAACTTGCAATCAACCTCCCCAATTGCAGGCATGTACCACCACTCCTAGTTTATATCCACATATTGATCTGTTGGAATGCTGAATAGTGTCATGATTTCTTTTTTTGATTCTTAACTTTGGCAAATTTGTCAAAAGTGATCTTATTTGTATTCAATAGAAGTATAACCAGATTTGTTGACTTTCACTTAAGTTGATTAAAATAACTTTAAATATTATTTCCAAAAGTTCTTTTCATGTGAGGCAACAGATATACAAATAGGAAAATCTTAAACATAGGAATAAATTTGGCAAAGACTCACGAAAGTCCCATTTCACAGTGAATTCCAGAAAATTTAAATACCACATAAATAAAACCTTGGGGCTGGAGATGTGGCTCAAGCGGTAGCGCGCTCGCCTGGCATGCGTGCGGCCCGGGTTCGATCCTCAGCACCACATACAAACAAAGATGTTCTGTCCGCTGAATACTAAAAAATAAAAAAAAATAAAAAAAAAATAAATAAGTAAAACCTCAACAAGTCACCTAGAATGAGAGAATTACAAGAACTCAAGTTCAGTTTCTTCGATTTTACAATCAGGGTGCTAGAGTTGTTTATTTTGTTTATTTATTTGTTCTGGGGATTGAATCCAGGTCTTCAAGCATAAGAAGCACATGCTTTACCACTGAGTTACCCGTCAGCCTCTCATTGTTTATTTTATTTATTTTTAAATCAATATATTTATTTTCAGATGGTGTATTCGCCATGTTTTCCAGATTGCCTCAAACTCCTAGCTGAAGTGATCTGCCTGTCTAAGCTTTCTGAGTAGCTGGAACTACAGGCATGTGCCACTAAGCTCAGCTCATTGTTTATTTTAAACACAGAAATATGTATCTATCTTTGGGGCTGGAGACAGACATTGCACTCAAAGCAAATTTGAACAATTCCAAACTGTTAAGAACTTATTCTAGATTTAAACACACATAGACAAGTCAGCTTGTGTCAAGGGCTATTGCATAAGTGAAAATTCTCTGGATTGCTGGGCGAGGTGGCCAATGCCTGTAATCCCAGTGACTCAGGAGCCTGAGGCAGGAGGATTGCAATTTCAAGGCCAGCCTCAGCAAATTAGTGAGGCCCTAGGCAATTTAGTGAGACTGTCTCAAAAAACTAAAAATGTGGGCTGGGGTAGTGGCTCAGTGGTAGAGCGCTTGCCTTCATGCATGGGGCACTGGGTTTGATCCTCAGCACCACACGAATAAATAAAATAAAGGTATTGTGTCCTACAACTAAAAAAAAAAAAAAAAAATGCTGGGGACTTAGCTCAGTGGTTAAGTGACCTGGGGTTCGATGGCGGGGGTGGGGGGCTAGGGGGGGTGCATGGGGGTGTAAACTTCCATGTATATTAAATGTTTTTTAAAAATGTGCCTATTTGGAGCAAAACAATATGCTTATTTGAAGCTTATACAGCATTAAAACTTATCAGTGACTACAACAATTTAGAACTAAGATTTACAAAATTTTTTTTGTGAAGAGTATTTTGTCATTGATATTTTTTAAAATTGTTGAAATATGGTGATAACAAATAAAAAGACAGCTGAATTTTATTTTATTTTTTAAGGCCTATACAGACAATACACTCCCTATCTTCAACAAAAGGACAGGACTTCTCTATTTATGCCTAGCCTTGGCAGGTCACTGTAGTTTAAATCTAAATTTAAATTTATATTCAGGGTTGGCACTCCCTCAAAATGAACAAGTGCACCCAGGGGCTGTGGAGCACGCCTATAATCCCAGCAGCTCCAGAGGCTGAGACAGGAGGAACACGAGTTCAAAGCCAGCCTCAGCAAAAAGTGAGGCACTAAGCAACTCAGTGAGACCCTGTCTCTAAATAAAATACAAACTAGGGCTGGGGATGTGGCTCAGTGGATGAGTGTCCCTGAGTTCAATTCCTGGCACCAAAAAGAAAAAAGAACAAGTGCAAAGACTGAGATCAGTTTGCTAGAATAGTCCTGGTTCAGAAATTCCTTTAATACAAATAAATGAAATGAGAGTTCTTAGGAACAGTTTGGATGAAATGGATCAAACGAATCCAGAGTGGATCACACCTATAATCCCAGCAATTTGGGAAGTTGAAGCAAGAGGATCACCAAGGTTGAGGACAGCCTGAGCATTTTGTCTCAAAATAAAAATAAATAAGTCTGGGGATACAGCTCAGTGGTAAAGTACCCTAGGTTCAATCCCTAATATCAAAAAAAAAAAAAAAAAAAAAGGTTGGGGTGGGAACCTAGTTTCCTTATTCTCCCCCCACTATAATAGTAGTAATAACAATGACAATAATTATATATATATATTTTTCAGGTTGCTAGGAATGGAACCCAGGGCCTCATGCAAATATTTTCTCTCAGTCAACTTTAGACTGTGATGAGACTGCAGGCACCCCAAGGCCACTGCGCTTGACAGCATACTCATTAAGGAATACATTCTCATCCATTCATGATTCAGAGTTAGATAGAACAAGTGGACATAATGTGGCAGGTGGGGTGGGGGCTCCTGTCCTTTTTGGTCATGTCTCATGCTACTTCTGCCCCTTGGTCCTTATGGGCTCACCTACACATGGCACAGAACACTTGGGCCTGCAGGTGTTCTTGGGTGAAGGGGACTCAGCCTGAGTGTGGAGGGAGCTCAGGAACTGCAGAGTGGTGCAGGTGCAGACACAGGGCGGGGTCTTTGTTCTTTTGAGATCATCCTTCCCCTCCCCCTTCCTTCCCGGAAACCAGCAACTTTGCCACCCTCAGTACTGGGGATGTTGAGCTGTGGGGGCCAGACCCAGGGAGGGATGGGAGTAAGGGGGGCTGTGGCAGCTCTCCAGCCATGAGCTGGGCTGGCCAGCTCAGGGCAGTGTGTTTATGGACCCAACTCTCACATCAGCAGTCATGAGCAGAGGTGACAACTGCACGGATCTACTAGCATTGGGTGAGCTGGGCGGGGCAGGGGTTTCTGAGGGAGGGGTCATGTGGCTCCATGTCCCACTTGCTGGCAAAGGTAGAGATAGGTGGCTGGGTGGTAACAGCCCCCACCACCCCAACTCTGTCATATCCACAGGAATCCCTTCCATAACCCAAGCCTGGGGACTGTGGGCCCTCTTAGGAGCTGTGACACTGATGCTTCTCATCTCACTGGCTGCACTGTTGTCCCAGTGGACAAGTGGCCGGAGCAAGAGCCAGCCAGGGCAGGGACGGTGAGTGGGGGACAAAAGGGATGGGTTAACTTAGAGTTCCTCCTTACCAAGGAGTCCCGCTTACCCCCTAATTCTGTGTTGCAGTTCTGGAGGGTCTGTGGAAGAGGTCCCCCTGTATGGGAACCTGCACTATCTACAGACAGGTAGGGTGCTTCGGAGGAGGGACAGGCACAGGGGCCAGGTCCCGGTGGGTGGGTCGGGGGTATATAGAAGGAGGAACAAGAAGCTGACCAGAGTTCTGTTCCCTGCCCAAGGACGGCTGTCTCAAGAGCCAGGACCAGACCAGCAGGATCCATCCCCGGGAGGTCCTGCCAGGGTGAGTCAGATGGTGCTGAAGAAGAAGGGAGGGAAGGACATGGGGGTCTTTTCCAAGGGTTCAGTGAACTCTGACAGCCTTCATTTCCAGGCTGCAGAGGAGGTGATGTGCTACACCAGCCTGCAGCTGCGGCCTCCTCAGGGCCGGATCACCAGTCCTGGGACCCCCATCAAGTACTCAGAGGTGGTGCTGGACTCCGAGTCAAAGCCCCAGGCTGCCAGCCCTGAGCCAGAGCTCTATGCCTCAGTGTGTGCCCAGACACGCAGAGCCCGGGCTTCCTTCCCAGATCAGGCCTATGCCAACAGCCAGCCTGCACCCAGCTGAGGAGGAGGGCCTGGAGCAGCGGCCATGCACTGCCACCTCCTTGTTGCAAGGACTCTTGCTGCCCTGCCAGGGGCATGCCTGTTTTCCAACCACACCCAAGGACTGCCAGCTATTACCCAGTCACAGGTGGTGACCTACCCAGAATTTCCTATCTGAGCGGCGAGGGAGACATCTCAGGGTATGGTAGGCCCAAGGCTTCCTGAGAATAGAGGAAGCAAAGACAGTGGCCCCCTCCCCACTTCTTTTTTCTATTTGTTCTTCTCAGCCCTCACACTCCCAGGTTGTCACCTCTTTCTCCTTCTGGAGTTCAACCAGATTCCCCTCAATCCCCTCCCTCACAGCCTACCCTGCACCTCAGTGTCTCCTCAGGCACAGGAAGTGGGTACTGTGGCAGGTCTAAGCACTTGAGAGGATGTGGGTAAGAATCATTTTTGGGAGTTCATAGGCTGGAAGGGTCCTAGGACCTATGACCTGAGGGACCCAAACCTGGCTTCTAACCTGAGAATCCTGACAGGGCAATATTGTCTCTATGCTGCTGTCTCTGTCGTATTTTGAAATAAAACTTTTCAAAAAATGTTTCGATTTTTACCTAGAAGGCTACAAACAACAGGTCCCACAAGGGTGGGGGTGTGTGCTGCAATCCACACAGATCATTTCTGGGGATTCCTAGCTGCAAAAGAAGGACCAAGAGGGACTCCAGAAGTAGGTGCTAGGAATAGAGGGCTGGAGCTCAGCTCCTCAGCTGCTCTTGCTGCTGCTAGAACATTCCCAGGATTTGCACTCAGGGCCAGCCCATTGTCCCTGGGTCAGCAAGCTCACCAGCCCGATGACCTCTGTAACTGTGCTACCGCCTGCTTACAATCTGCTGGCCTAGCTCCTCCATCAGTTCCCCTATCAATCCCCTCATGCCTCATGAGTTCACCTATAACCCTGTTGTACACTTCTTCTGACCTTTTCTTCATCACTATGGCAACAGTTCACTCCATCCTATTCTACTTCAATTTCTCAGTTGTCACTTATGGTCCTGGCAACAGCTTTGCCTGTTACCACTTTCATTTTAATCCCCATCTAATATGCCCTCCCTCTCCACCCATCATCTGCTTTATTCTTAACTCTAGCTTCCTGTACTATATAGCATGCCACAATAGGCAGGTTAGCATTGACATTAGAACTGTGGGCTTCGGAGCCTGACCATCTGAGGTCAACGTCTAATTCTACCCCTGCCACCACCAACTGTGTGTTCTTGAGCAACTGAGCCTCAGTCTCATTCATTCCCGCCCCACCCCCCTTTCTTTTTGCAGTACTGAGGATCAAACCTAGGGCTTCACGCATGGTAGGCTGGAGCCCTTTTTATTTTTTTATTTTGAGGCACAGTCTTTCTGATTCTCTTATATGCCTTACCAAGTTGCTGAGGTTGGCTTAGAACTTTTGATCCTCCTGGCTCAGCTTCCTGAGTGATTGGTATTACAAGTGTGTGTCACCATGCCTTACCCTTTCTTTTTGAAAATTTTATATTGAGACAGGGTTTTGCTAAGTTGCTCACGTTAACCTTGAACTTGTGATCCTCCTGCCTCAACCTCCTGAGTAGCAGGAACTACAGGTGTGTACCACTGTGCCCAGACTTGAGTTCAGGTTTTCAAGATGAAGAGGATATTGATGTCTATTTTTATTTTTTGGGGGGGATGTACTAGGGATTGAACTCAGGGGCACTCAACCACTGAGCCACATCCCCAGCCCTATTTTGTTTTTTATTTAGAGACAGGGTCTCACTGAGTTGCTTAGCACCTCACGGTTGCTGAGGCTGGCTTTGAACCAGTGATCCTCCTGTTTCAGCCTCAGGAGCTGCTGGGATTACAGGCGTGTGCCACCATGCCCAGGCTTAATGTCTATTTTTAAAAGGATGTTGTGTGACTTAAATGAATTACCAAATGTAAAACACGGAGAAGAGAGTGCTCAATAATTATTAAAATAAGAGAAAAATAGAATACTCTGGAGGAGCTTATAGTTGAAACTATAAGCAGGAACATAATATGTAGTATGAATCACAACAGAAGAGCAGGGGGAACCATATGGCAAAGGGCTTCTTTGGAGGAGCTGATGGAAATTCATCCACCAGGGCTGGAGGGATATGAAAGGGGAAATGGTAATATAAGGCTGGTGGGAGACAGAAGCCAGATCACATGGGGCCTATAAGCCACACCAAGAAGTTTGGACTTTATCCTGGAGATGAGGTAGAGGGGAGTCACTGAGGGTTTAAAGCAAGGGATGAACACAGATATGGTAGAGAGGCACTAACTCCCCTGGCTTCTGGAGGTCTGCAGCACTGACGCCAGGAGGCTTTTAGGAAGATGTTACAAACTTTGAGAGAAATTGGTGGCAGTAGCAGTGGGGATGGAGAGAAGGTGATAGATTTTATATGCTTAGGGTGGGAGTGATGACACATGTGTATGATCCCAGCTATTGGGGAAGCTGAGGCAGGAAGATCTCAAGTTTGAGGTCAGCCTGGGCAACTTAGCAAGGTCCTGGCTCACAATTAAAAAAAAAAAAAAAATTAAAAAGGGCTGCTGGTGTCGGGTGGGGTGGCGCACACCTGTAATCCCACCGGCTCAGGAGGCTGAGACAGGAGGATTGTGAGTTCAAAGCCTGCCTCATCACGGCGAAGCACTAAGCAACTCAGTGAGACCCTGCCTCTAAATAAAATACAAAATAAGGCTGGGAATACGAATATCTCTCAGTGGTTGAGTACCCCTGAGTTCGACCCCAATACAAAAAAAAAAAAAAAGCTGCTGGGTATGTAGCTCAGTGATAGAACACTGGCTTAGCATGTGCAAGGTCCTCCTTCAATCCCCAGTAGGGAGGAGATGGAGAGCCACCATCTATCACATCCTCTATCTTTCCGGTTAGCACTCGAAAAAACCCCCACTCTCAATCTCTACCACAATAATACAACCTAGCTCCAAATGGGTCCAGGTAGTCAGCTTCGTTGCCCTGGTAACAACACAGTCTCTCGCACACTGCTTAGTTCTTGCACTCCAGTAGCGGGGCACCTTCCACCTTTCCTGTAGCCCATCTATGATCCATCCCTCACTCTGGCAAAAGCTCCAACCACCTCAGGCTCAGGGGTAAAAATCACGTTGAGTCTGAGCTGTAGGTCATCTCCTTCTAGGGCCTCTGTAGACGTTAAGTCCAGCTTGACAGACCTGAGGTTTGAGGGGCAGAAGAAAGGGGAAGCTGAGGTTCTCACTTCCAAGCTTCACTCCTTCCCACTTCAGTATGAGTCCCAAAGAAAACCACAGAGCAGGGAACCCTGCGCTTGATTCTCGACTGGCCGGATGGCCACAATGAGAAGGGGACACCCTCTCTAGAAACAAAATGCCCTTGGGTCCCTAGACTTCAGAGGATCACAACCTGGGCCTCCCCAGGAGACGCCCGGGTCGCAGTAAGAACAGGCAGCTGGGCTGCGTAGGAGGGAAGGTGGTTAGGGGGCGGACAACGGATGCGGGTAGCCACTGGCAGCAGGATGTGGAGTTCTGAGAGCTGCTGCGTTTCTGAAGATGGCTCAGAGTGTGCGAGCTAGGAAATCGTCAGAGCTCACCTTGAAGAGGCGGGGATCTGGTACGAGCCAGGAATCAGGGCTGAGGGCTCCAACGCTCCAAACGCAGGAGGCAGACCTCAGCCCCTAGACCCGTTCTCCCAGCCAGTACCCTCAGCACCCAGAATTAGACGCCAGCGCCCCCAAGGGGCAAGGCACGGTATTACCGCCACCTCTGTGCAGTCGTAATACTGCTCACCTCCGCGGCATCCTGGGAGTTGTAGTCCTACTGTTTAGGCCGCCCCAGAGTCCAGCTCGGTACTACACCCAGCTCAAGCGCTGCAACCTTCTCACTCGTTCGCTAACTTAGCGGACTCGGTCTTATGAGAAGCCGGGTGATATGACTGTCCTCTTGCAGTCGCTCTCAAATTGAGTTTCTTTAAAACGATTTTATTTTTCATGGATGGATGCAACATGTGTGGTTTGAACTTCCTTTGCCTTCTTTTCTCCTCTATGACCCTTCATTTTTTTCTTACTTTCTTACCTTGTCTCCATCAAAAAAGTTCATACTCTGGCCTAACTCCTGAAGGATGAACACCAGGACCATGACAGCTTCCCAACTGGATCTGAAACTAAGAATATACTCACATCTTTAGCTGGTCAGCTTGTCATTGCTGACATTCCTTTCCCTTTCCATAGCTCCAGGTGCTTTTCTTGGTGGGATCCATTGCCTTACTGGTGTATGATTCCAGCCAGGGGTCCCCTGTCTCAAGCAGCTTCCCAGGGGCAGATACTTAAGGAAGCCACTAGAACTTCTGGGGACCCAACTTTCCCTCTCTTCCTGAGATCTCAGCTAAGAGAATAGAAATAAACTTAAGACCCAAACAAGAATGGTTTTTGAGACAAAGATTCAATGACAAAATTTAAGGAATTACTTATAGTTGCGAAGGGGACTTGGAATCATCTAGCTAAGGCCCCTCCATCTTTGACTTTGCTTTGCAGTCTGTCAAGATGGTTTTAAATTCCAAGCTGGTTTTGGTTACAGGAGGGAAACAGAGTTAGGTAAAAGCCTTAATGACTTAATTTGAAATCATGCAGAGCTAAATCCACCTTCTGAGCTTTTCAGTTATGAAAGCTAATAAATTCCCTTTTTGCTTAAGTCAAAGTTAGGTTTCCTTATCTCTTGCAGCCCAGAGTTCTGAGTAATTCTGTAGGGAAATGTCAGCAGACCAGTGGCAAAGGAAGATGCTGAACCACTTGATATCTTGACTTATTGCTCAATTCTTCCATGAGCCACACTTCTCTAAACTCACATGCACTATCATGTCACTTGACCCTGAGATATTTCTGCTTATTATGAGGGTTAATTTGATTTATTGCCTTGTTTATCAGTTTCTAGAATTATATAGCTAGAAGGAGGATAAAAGATCTGGTCCAAATTTATGCCTACTGCAGGAACCACCCTATAAACACTTGCAGAGATGGGGACCTCACTACTGGTCAAGCACTCATTTCCAATCTTTCTTATTGAAAAAAAACATTTTATTTCAAACCAAATACGTATCGTTGTAACTTTTGTCCTGATCTACAATCATACAACAGTCTTCTTCTCCTGCATATGGCAATTTTGAGGAATTAGTACCAGTTCTTATGGATGTATGCTTTTTCTTTCCAAGAAGGGTTTTCTAACATCCTTTCTATAGTTTTAATAAGCTGTATTTTCAGCCTACTCATTACTCAGTGTTTTGCTTGATCAGAGTCCATCGTAAAATGTGGGGCTAAGAAGTACGAACGGGTACTGGCCTGTACAGTGGCAGCCTGCCTTTGGGTGAGCACTAAATCTCCTAGGACTTTGTAAGAACAGACTAGGAAAAGGAGTGTTTATTATGAGGACACATGAGGCAGTTGGGAGGCCTAATGGCTATGATAACAGGACCCCTGCGGTATGTTACTGGATCTTGGAACTCTATAGTACTGGGGCCTCAGTGACAGAAGAATGTGGGTCTTCATGTTCCTGTTTCTGATCCTTGTTCACTCACTCTGTCTCTACTTTTTTTACATATATCCAAATTTCTTCCTACTTTGCTAATTTAGTTCCCTGTCCTTTACTGTACATTTTCTATTTCCTCACCACAGCTTCACATTTCCTTCTCTGTCTGTGACCTCTGTGAAGTGTTTAATTATAGAAATGGTGTATGCACGTGATTAAAAAATCAAATAGAATCAGTTATAGAAAGGGTATATAGTGGGGCTAGGGATGTGGCTCAAGTGGTAGCGCGCTCACCTAGCATCCGTGGGGCACTGGGTTCGATTCTCAGCACCATATAAAAATAAAATAAAGATATTGTGTCCACCTAAAACTAAAAAATAAATATTAAAAAAATAAAGGGTATACAGCAGTGGTTCTCAACCAGGGGGGAATTCTGCCCCTTAGGGGACATTTGGGAGCTTGTGTGGAAACTTCTTCTTTTTTCTTTTTTTAGTACTGTCATCAAGTCCTGAGCCTTGTTCATACTAATTTCATGCTCTCTACTCAGCTGTACTCCCTGCCTTGTTTAAACAGTTTTGGTGGTCAAAAGTAAGGAGGAAATGCTAGTGAGAAGAGACCAAGGATGCTGCTAAACATCCTACAACATAGTCAATAGCTGGGCATGGGGGCACATGCCTACTATCCCAGTAATTTGGGAGGCTGAGGCAGGAGGATTGTAAGTTTGAGTTCAGCCTCAGCATCTTAGTGAGATCCCGTCTCAAAATTCTCAAAATAAAAAAATTTTTAGAAGAGGGCTGAGAATGTGGCTCAGTAGGTTCAATCCCCAGAAGTGCAAAAATAGATAAAAATCCTGATATAAACCTCTTCCTCACCACATTCTCAGTGGTAGTTCCCAGAGGCAACTACTGTTAATGGTTTCTGAGTCTTTTGATGATTATCAAATAAGTATTTGTCAATAATACACAGACTACCAGAGTGGTGGGGAGAAGTTACGGGAAGATTCGGGTAGTTGGCAATCCTAATGAGGCTCATCCTTCCACTTCCCCTCTCACTGGGCTCTGCTGGACTCCCAGCAAAGAATTCCCTGCAGACAAGTTCTGGAGGACAGTATCAGAGCCAAGGACAAGGATCTTCAGGAATAAAACAAGTCCCAGAAACAACCTGCTTCTCAAGGACAATCAATAACTTTGCAGTCTCCCTGACCATCCCCCAACACTGCCACCAAAAACAAACAAAAAAGAGCCACAAACAAAAAAACCTACTAGTGGATTGCATTAATCAACTTTTGAAGCTGGGAAAATACAGATAAACCAGAGAGCAAATAGACATGTTTGCGAAACTGATGAATGCCTAGCAGAAAATATGAGAACCTGAAGGAGGTGAGTATGAAGCTCAAACACAAAAGATTTCCTTGAACTAGAAAATGTGATAACAGTACCAAAGGTACCAAAAGAGAGGACAGCTACTGACCCCCCCCAAAATGGGTCCAGAAAATGAAATAGAATATCTCAAAATGTACAATAAAAATATAGATATGCATGTCTGGTAGTGAAAGATGAGAGACTGAAACAGACCCAGGAGGTCTGCAACACACTGGATTCCAGGAGAAAGGGAACAGAAAAGAAGAGGTCATGATTAAATAATAGATGACATTTCTAAGTGCTGGAAAAAGACTTAAATTCCAGACCAGATTGATAGAAAAAGACACACAGCCGTAACAGGTAAGGAAACTGGAAAGACCTAAGAGTCCTACACACTTTTTCTGCCAGAAATCAAGGACTTTTTTTCTTTTCTTTCTTTTTTTTTTTTTTTTAATCAGGGATTGAACTCAGGGGCACTCAATCACTGAGCCACATCTGCAGCCCTATTTTGTATTTTATATAGAGACAGGGTCTCACTGAGTTGTTTAGCACCTCTCTGTTGCTGAGGCTGGCTTTGAACTCGGGAGCCTCAGGAGCCGCTTGGATTACAGGTGTGCACCACCTGACAGGCTTCAAAGTCTTTATTCTCATCTGCAACCCTAGAAGTTAAAAGGCAGCAAAAGTGAATGTAGGTTAATGAGTAAAAGGCCTGCAACTTGAACCCAGTCAAGGAAGAATAAAAGATATTTGACAGTTTGCTGAAGTCACTATGCTTCATCTGAGAAAGACTTTTGAGAGAAGAGAAGACCCTAATTAAGGAACAAATGAATCAGAACTTTAAGACAGGGGAAGATGAAGAAAAGAGGAAAAAAAGCAGCGGGGAGTAATGAACCATGATCTATGTATTTATATCCAAACTTATTTATAATGTGTAACCCATATGCTAAATAAGAACTCTTGAAACTGAACACACTGCAAGGGAAATTCTAATAAAAGTAAATTATCTTACTCTGGAATCAGATGGCAGGGATAAAGGGAAGGTAAAGTGTTCCCGAAGTCTAATGGACGAGAGGCAGGGAAGAAAAGGGGGAGGAAAGAAGGGTAGTGAAAGTAATCTCAAGATCACATTTCACTGGGGTGGGGAGGAAGTAGGAGATCATTATAATATTTTGGAAATAGTTATTCTGTTTTATATACTAGAAGAGTCGTGTGTATCTGAGAACAGCGAGGAGGATGATAACTAATAATAGGATGAAAAACTCCAAAGTAATAAGGGAAAAAAGTAATGAATAGCAATCCATTCAATTAAGGTAAAGAAGAGTTAACAACAATGTAAACATTTTAGGCAACATTTTTTTTTTTTTTTTGGTGGTGCTGGGGATTAAACCTAGGATTTTGTGCATTGAGAGAGGTAAGCACTCTATCAACTGAGCTATATCCCCAGCGTCAATGTAAACATTTTAAAACAAATAATACCCTGTGAAAAATGTAGCCTGAAAATCTTTTGAGACAGGGTCTCTCTAAATTGATGAGGCTGACCTGGAAGTTGTGTTCCTTCCTTAGCCTCCCGAGTGGGATTACAGGTGAGCCTCACTGCCTGGGCTCCACAGACCTTAATGACAAGTCTCATCTTCCATAGTTTCATCCATGTTTCCATTCTTCCTACTTAAAGCTAGCTAAAAAGAAAAATTACCTAAAAGTTACCTTAAATTTCTAATTGGCTTTTTCTAGAATTATTTCAAGTTCTTTCCACAAAGCTAATACAAGATACTTTTGTGCTGGCTCTGGTAAATGGGACACCTTCTATAATGGGTGCTGTGAATCTCTTATTTTTTTTTTTTAAATACTTATTTATTTATTTATTTATTTATTTATTTATTTTGGATAATGGTACATTTCCAGGTTTGCCATGGCGCCTGGTTCCAGGAACCCAATTCTGCTCCAGTTAGTCCAACATGACTTCCCCTAAAGTGGTTTCCAGGCCCTCTTATTTCCTTAGGGCATAAAAAGCCCCTGTGTCTAAACTGTTTTCTGGAAATTTCATAACGTGGAAATATAAATAAAAGTTATGTGCTATTCCCCCTAAAACATTAGAATGAAACAAAAACAAGTAAGATGGAAAAAATAAAATCAAAAGCATCACTCTTTACCAGTAAACACAAGTAAAGTGAATCTTCTCATTAAAAAGACTGTCAGGCTGGGTACAGTTGTCTCCACTTGTAACCCCAACCACTTCAGAGGCTGAAACAGAAGGATCACAAGTTCAAGGCCAGTCTCAGCAATTTCCTGAAGCCCTAAAGCAACTTATTGATACTGTGTTTCAAAACAAAAGGGCTAAAGATGTAGCTCAGTCTGTAAAGTGCCCCCTGTACCAAAAGCAAAAACAAAAAGACTGTCACACTTTGCTATTAATCAAATAATTCAGATACATATAACTTAAGAGAAATACAATTAAAGCAAAGCGATAGAGTTTTAAAATAAAGATGAAGAGAGTTATCAGAAAAATAAACAAAGGCAGAGCTGTGTAACAATGTCAAAACAGGGGGGTATTTGAATTTCAGGATTGGGGAAGTGCCTGCAAAGGTGAAGGGGTGAATTTCTGGGTGATAGGAATACTTTGTGTTTTGACAGGGTGGGTACAGAGTTGAATACATCTGTCAAAACTCAGGATGCTACAATTCAAAACTGATCAACTTTGTTGTATGTAAACTACATGCAGTAGCCAGGTAAGGTGGTGCATGCCTGTAGTCCCAGTGACTCAGGAGGCAGAAGTAAGAGGGTCTCAAGTTCAAGGTCAGCCTGGGCAACTTAGCAAAAGACTGTTTCAAATTAAAAATAATTTTAAAAAATTACAGTGCAAGGGCTGGGGATATAGCTCAGTTGTAGAGCGCTTGTTTAGCATGCATGAGGTCCTGGATTCAATCCCCAATACCATCAAAAAATAAAAAATACAACAATTACAATGCAATAAAGCTGGTTTTATTTAAAAAATATTTTTAGTTATAGATGAACACAATACCTTTTTCTATTTATTTATTTTTACCTGGTGCTAAGGATTGAACCTAGCGCCTCATAAGTGCTAGGCAAGCACTCCTCCACTGAGCCACAACTCCAGCCCATAAAGCTGGTTTTAAAAAAGAAAAAACAACTCACCACATTTCCAAAATAAATGTTGAATGAACAAAAATAGTGCAACACTGGATACTTTCTTAATTACCTTGTATCATATATTATTCACTAAACTACCATAAAGGTAACAAGCTTAAAAGAAAAAAAAACCCACAGGAAAAATAAAGGGAGTACTCATTTTTAAAAGTTATTAAAACACCAAGAAAAGACACCAAAAGAAAACAGAAAATAATTATGACAGAAGCTAGCATTTAGAAATGAAAAACAAAATTTTAAAAAAGATGAATAAGGGGCTGGGGATGTGGCTCAAGCGGTAGCGCGCTCGCCTGGCATGCGTGCGGCTCGGGTTGGATTCTCAGCACCACATACAAACAAAAGATGTTGTGTCCGCTGATAACTAAAAAATAAATATCAAAAAATTCTCTCTTTCTCTCTCTCTCCCCCCCCTCACTCTCTCTTTAAAAAAAAAAAAAAAAAAAAGATGAATAAGTCCAAAAAGTTGTTATTTTAAAGGGATCATAAAATAGGTAGCTGGGCATGGTGGTCTATGCCTGTAAATTCAGGAGACTGAAGCAGGAGGATTGCGAGTTTGAGGCCAGCCTCAGCAACTTAGCAAGACCCTCAGCAACTTAGAGAGATCCTGTCTACTATTAAAAAAATAAAAAATAAAAAGGGCTGGGGATGTAGCTCCCCTGGATTCAATCTCTAGTACCAAAAAAAAAAAAAAAAAAAGTAAACCTTAGGCAAGCACAATTAAGGGGCCTAAAAGAGAGTAAAAATAGTCAAGACTAGTTGTTATTAATTTTATTTATTTCCTACAGATAAAAGGAAAAATTAAAGAATGATAAGAAATTACAGTTTAAAACTCCTCAGCAACCAACTTAAAATTTAGAGGAAATAGATATATTTCAGGAAGAATTTAGACAGAGATATCTGCCATTCTTCTTCTTATTTAACATATTTTGGAAATTTTACTGAATACAGTAAGACAAGACAGTGAATTACTATAACCATCTGAAAAGAAAGCTTAAAGTTCTTTGAATTGCTGAAGTGATTGTATTACCAGAAAATCCAAAAGACTCTAGTAATAAAGACTTAAAGCAATTGGGAGAGGTAACTGGATCCATGATAAATATAATGAAAACAAATCATATTTTACTCTAGTAATAAGCATCTCAAATGGTAAATCTCAATTTCAAATTTTCCTCTTTTCCTTTCTTTTTTTACAATACTGGGGATTGAATTCAGGAACACTCTACCACCAAGCTATATCCCCAGATTTTTTTCTTTTTAATTTTGAGATAGGATCTTTTTAATTTTGAGATAGGATCTTGTTAAGATGCCCTGGCTGGCATCTGGACCACCAGAGTAGCTAATATAACAGGAGGGTCCCACCATGCCCAGCACAATTTCAATCTCCAATTACAAAATTATAAAATTCTTAGGATAATAATGGTAACATACACCATTCTAAGCACTTTGTATTAATCCTACAACATCCTCTTGAGATGACAATGATAATGATGATTTTTACCAGAGAATACTGAGGAGCGGAGAAATTCAATGAGTTACCTCAGAGCAGTAGCCAGTAACATTTCCAAGTAGAAATTTGAGTCCTGGCAGTTTAGCATTGATGCTACCCTTGTAACCACTAGGCTATGTGTGTAAATTTAACCACAAAATGCACAGTACTTATTGCGTACAGTGGTGCACACCGATAATCCCATCAGCTCTGGAGGCTGAGCCAGGAGGATTGTGAGTTCAAAGCTAGCTTCAGAAACTTAGCAAGGCCCTAAGCAACTCAGTGAGACCCTGTCTCTAAAAAAAAAAAAAAAAAAAGGGCTGAGGATGTGGCTTAGTGGATAAGCTTCCCTGACTTCAGTTCCTGGTACCAAACAAAACAAAACAAAACAAAACAAAAAAAAACCCCACAGTACTCAAGAAGAAAGAAGAAAGTTATACAATATTATTAAAAAATGTGAATCTATATTTTTAAAAATTTATTTTAGTTGTAGGTGGAAACATATCTTTATTTATTTTCATATGGTACTAAGGAATGAACGGAGAACCTGACATTTGCTAGGCAATCACTCTACCACTGAGCTTTAATCCCAGCCCCTCACTTTATTTTTTTTTTTTAAAGAGAGAGAAAAAGAGAAAATTTTTTAATACTTATTTTTTAGTTTTCGGCGGACACAACATCTTTGTTTGTATGTGGTGCTGAGGATCGAACCTGGGCCGCACGCATGCCAGGCGAGCGCGCTACCGCTTGAGCCACATTCCCAGCCCCTCTCTCTCTCTTTAAAAAAAATTTTTTTTTTTTAGTTGTAGATGGACAGCATGCCTTTATTTTATTTATTATTATTCTTTTATGGATGGGACCCAGTGCCTCACATGTGCTAGGCAAGCACTCTATCACTGAGCTACAGCTCCATCCCTATCTCCAGCTCTTTTATTTATTTATTTATTTCTCTCTCTCTTTTTTAAAATTTGTTTTAATTAGTTACAAATGATAGTACAATGATCTTGACATATCATACATTTGAATCAGATGGGATATATTTTCTCATTTTTCTGAGTGTACAGGTTGCAGAATCACATTGGTCATGCAGTCATGTATGTACCCACAGCAATAATAATGTCTATTTTATTCTGCTGTCCTTCATTCCTCCCTTCCCCTCCCCTTTATTTTTTCTATAACTATTTTATTTACTTGTTTTTCATGTAGTGCTGAGGATCAAACCCAGTACCTCACACATGCTAGGCAAGCACTCACCTTTGAGCCACAACCTCAGTCCCCCCAGCTCTTTTATTTTTTTTATTTTGAGTCAGGGTCTTGCTAAGTTGCTAAAGCTGGCCTAGAACTTGCAATCCTGCTGCCTCAGACGCCTTAGACTCCAGGGGTGAGATTGTTGGTGTATTCGTAACCCCTGGGATTACAGGTGTGTGCCACCATGCCCAGTATGAGGTAAAAAGGTATATCTCTCTATGTATATATTCAGTACGGGGATCAAACCCAGAAAAAAAAAATTTTAAGTGTGAGAGAACTGGGGATGTAGCTTAGTCCAGAGTACTTGCCTACCATTTGTGAGACCCTGGGTTTGATCCCCACCACCACCACCACCCACCCCCAAAGGGAGAGAGAGAGAGAGAGAGAGAGAGAGAGAGAGAGAGAGAGATTTACTTTAGCAAATATCAGAACACACTGTAAGGCCACTTACTGGATAAAGGGGAAAAATTGATTAGTGGAATAAAACAGAATCCAAAACTAGGTCATTGTATATTTTAAAAAATAACAAATCAACTCATTGGGAAAAGTAAAGACAACATAATAAACAGTCCTGGTACATCCAGTGATTGCTAGTGAGTGCCTATTATGTGCTAGGCCTAAGTAGCAGGGACTGCATTCCATGTGGCAGCAGGGTATGCTAGAAGCACAGCTTCTCCTGCAGGACATATATAGCATCACCATAGAGGCAGTAATAGAGTCTGTCCCCATGGATCCTGGCTTATCTCTGCTCTCCCTATTTTCCACCCATATTTCCATACTCCAGTATCAGAAGCAAAGATGCCTTTCAGAGTCTCTTTTCAGCTCCTACAACTGTATTATTGTGTAAAAGCAATTCCCTATCCCACTCTTAGTTGAAAAAAGTGCTTATGTATGTACTACAATCGTGCCACTTAATGATGGGCCACATTCTAAGATGCATCATTAGGTGATTTAATCCTTAAGCAAACAACATAGAACGTGCTTAAACCTAGATGGGATAGTTAACTATATTATCTGGACTCTTTGATAGAGCCTATTGCTCCTAAGCTACAAACCCATCCAGCATGTCACTATACTGAATACTGTAGGTAACATTAACATAATGTAAGTACTGATGTTCCTGCTGAGGATGTAGTTCAATGGTTGAGACTTGCCTAGCATGTGCAAGACCCTCAGTTTAATCCCCAGTACCACAAAAATGAAAGTATTGATGTATCTAAATATAAAAAAAGGCACTGTAAAAATACTAGGTGATAAGAATTTTTCAGCTTCATTATAATCTTATGGGAGCACCGTCATGTATATATCGTCTATCATTGATGAAAGCATTGTTATACAGCACGTGACTGCCTGTATATGTAAGTAATATGCATATCCTTATGGTTCTGCTTCTCTGATTGAGCCTTAACAAGGACATACAGGTGTTCATTGTATTATTCTTTCAACTTTCCTTTAGATTTAAAATGTTTCAAAATAATGTTCAGGGCAGGGGAGAAAAAATAAATGCAAAGAATTCTAACCTCAAAACAAAAGCCAATCCAACTGGCTAAGAAACATGGAAATATGTGCAAATCTACTAGGATTAAGAGATGTACAATTTAAAGTAAAAATGGGATACTGTTTTACGTCCATAGTGCAAAACTGGGACCAAAAACCATTGGGGAACTCTGAGAGCCTGCGCCAAACATAATCCTCTCGACTATTTCCCCACCCCAGGGGTGAGATTGTTGGTGTATTCGTAACCCCAGTTACCACCCCCTCACAGAATTTGCCATACTTTCCACTTAGCTCAATTCTACTCATGTCCTGCATTAAGTTCATGTTGTAACTGTTTCTTCAGGTCAGTTTCTTGAGAAAGAAAGGGGAAGAGAAAGAAAAATAAAAATTTACAGTTGGGCACAATGGCACCAGTTCCTGGGGAGGTAGAGGCAGGGAGATCACAAATTCAAGGCCAATCTGGGCAACACAACAAGACCCTGTCTTAAAATAAAAAATGCCAGTGATGTAGCTCAGTTTTTGTCTAGCATGTGCAAATCCCTGGTTCAATACCCATACTGCAACAAAACAAGACAAACTTAAAATAGGAGAGTCAGGGGCACAAGCCACTGACTTGCTGTGGTTGTTCTAAGGTTGCAACTGGATCATCTTCATTTTCCTCTACCATTCATTCTAGACTCTCCTCTCTCTCAAGCAGCAATTCTTGCTGGACTAGACTGCTTGCCTGGTGGGTAAGTCAGATTTTAGTTTTCAAGAGTTCTGAGCCTTGGTTACCGGCATTTCAGGCTGTCAAGGTTACCCATCAGTGGCTCTATCACTGGACACAGAGCAACACGAGGCACCAGGGCGGATCCCTTCCTCTTGCTCCCATTTGTAGCAGCAACTCTGTCCCCTCGTGATACTCAGTGTCAGTTACCTCTGCCAGGATGTGCATTCCTCACTAAGTGTGTGAGCCAGAAGTAGCCCAGTCCTCCTTGCTAAGTGTGGAGGACTCCACTCTGGGTTGACAGACTCTAAGCATCTTTTAACCTTCACCTCCTACTGCTAATGAGAAGTCATCTCTACATTTTCCACTTACATTCCTGAGAATGGACACATGATAAGCCTCATGTCATCCCTGATTTCCTGGCCGTTGTCTTATCTGTGCCCAGCCAGCCTCAAGGCAGTTGTTCTCTTGCCTCTGTCAACCAGCTGAGGTCAGAAAGGTTGAAGTGGATCACAAATCACAATTCTGGGGGTCTAGGGCCAACTCATCAGCAGAGGTTTGCCCCCTTAGGAGGAGCTCTAGGTGTGGCTGACATAGTGCTGATATACTTGGTAAATGACATAGTACTGACACACTTGGTAAATGTCTTTTGGGACGTCTTTTGTCCAAACCCTCCTAGTCACTAGGTAATTCATAATGAGCTTACGGCCCACAGAGCCCATTTTTCTAATTTGTAAGATAAATAGGTTGGGCTCTCTAAGATCCATTCAAGTCTAAAAAGCCTCATAGCTGCCTTTCACCTTGAATTTTTGTACATAATCTGTTAAGCCAAAGCTCTCCCTTCAGTTTATGATCATGTAACTTATTTTTTGAACACCCAATTTTGTTTAAATAAATAAATGCCTGCTCTTATCCTTTATTTTTGCTTTTTAATTTTTTGCAGTACAGGGATTGAAACTTGAACACTCTACCACTGAGCTACATGCCCAGTCTTTTTTTAAACAGGGTCTCACTAAGTTGTTGAGGTTGGTCTTAAACTTGCCACCTTCCTGCCTCAGCCTTCCCAGTGCTGGGATCACAGGAGTGCACCACTGTGCCCCACTGTCCTTTCCTTTATGACACTTCATTCTGCAGATAGGAGCCATCGTTTTGCCTGTGGCAATGCTTGAATGTTGAGTTTGCCTTTTGAAGCAAGGTATTTGCTTTTCTTCTCAGCTCTGTGCCATCAGTATATACCATTATTATCTGTGTCACTATTCAAGACAGGACTAAGGAGAGGCCTGGGGCAAGTCACCAGAGTCTTCCCAGTGCTCTTAAGTTTCAGGGATCAAAGAATTACAAGTCCCCTTGATGGTACTATCAGATGGCCTGTAGTTCTCCTTCCTGACTCTGAAGCTATTGTGGCTGATGTTTTAAAAGAGGCCTTTGCTCAAGGTTACATCTCCTGTCTCTAGCAATCATACCCCCCACTTTTTTTGAGGCTGGGGGTGGGGGACCAAGGATTGAACTCAGGGGAACTCAACCTCTGAGCTGCATCTCCAGCCCTATTTTGTATTTTATTTAGAGACAGGGTCTCATTGAGTTGTTGAACACCTTGCCTTTGCTGAAGCTGGCTTTGAACTCTTGATCCTCCTACATCAGTCTCCTGAGTTGCTGAGACTACAGGCATGCACCACCGCACCCAGCTGCAGTCATACTCTTGATTGAGATCTGGACATCTCGCATTTTAGAGACAGGAAATTGCCACACCTGTGGTAGGACTGGCCATTTCAACCATAGAATCATGTTTGTTCAATTTTGGCACTACAAACTTCATGGCTTAAACCATTAAAAATGTATTATCTTACAGGTTAGAAGTCTGATGCAGGTCTACAACTAAAATGAAGGTGACAGCAGGGCTGGGTTCCTTTCTGTTTATTTGCTTTTCCATCTTCTAGAGGTTGCCTGGACTCCTTGGCTAATGATCCCTTTTCTCCACTTTCAAAGCCAGCAACTTGGGGCTGGGGATGTGGCTCATGCGGTAGCGCGCTTGCCTGGCATGCGTGCGGCCCGGGTTCAATCCTCAGCACCACATACAAAAACAAAGATGTTGTGTCTGCCAAGAGCTAAAAAATAAATATTAAAATTCTCTCTCTCTCTCTCTTAAAAAAAAAAAAAAAAAAGCCAGCAACTGTGACTTGAGTCTTCATGTTGTACCTTTGTGATCCTTGAATCTTCCCTCCTTGAATCTCTCTTCCCATGGCTGGGAAAGGTTCTCCTCCTTTTTTTTTTTTTTTTTTAATTTATTTATTTTTTAATAGCTACACACGACATTACAATGATCTTGGCGATTCATACTTTTGAATCATTGGGGTATAATTTCTCATTTAAAGGTTCTCCCTTTTAAGAATCTATGTGAGGGTGGGGGTTGTGGTAGAGTGCTTGCCTAGCATGTGTGAGGCACTGGGTTCAATTCTCAGCACCACATATAAATAAATGAATAAAATAAAGATCCATCAACATCTAAAAATAATTAAAAAAAAAAAAAAAGAACCTATGTGATTAGACCGGGCCTACTAGAATTAAACAGGATGACCTCCCATTTAACAGACCTTCACATAAGTCACATCTACATTTTATCAGGTAAAGTAATGTATTTGCCAGTTCCAAGGTTTAGAGTGTGAATGTTTTAGGGAGGTCATTATTCTGTCTACCCTGTCACCTGACTCGGGTTTTCTAGAAGCCAGTGAGTTACAGTAAAGATAAAGCATAACCTGACTTTCAGAGTCTTAGGAGAATTTCCTGACTTCCTGATGTTGACTAGACTTTATCAAAGTTGACAGAGAGGAGCCCTTCCCCATGCCATCCCACCCCATGCCCTCACAGTTGGGCCCCCTCCCCTTATAGACCTTCACAACCTGTTTCCCACAATAAGCAGTGGAACAACCAAGAGACAGCAAGAAGTAGACTTTGGTGTTGGTCCTCCCAGATTCAGATGATGACGTTATGGTCCTGGAAAGTTTGAAACACACAACACTGACCCTCAGCTCTTAAAAAAAAAAAAACTCCACTGTCGGGGCTGGGTTTTTGGCTCTGTGGTGGAACACTTGCCTAGCATGTGTGAGGCACTAGGTTTGATCCTCAGCACCACGTAAAAATAATTAAACAAAATAAACATATTGTGTTCATCTACAACTGAAAACAGAATTAAAAAAAAAAAAAACACGGGTTACTAAAAAAACTTGGACAGTAGGGGTACACCTGTAAGTCACAGGCATCATGTCTGATGTCCAGCCTAGAAAGGTAATGTGAATATGAGTATTGCAAAGGCCTATGTGACATATCTAGAGAAGGGCAAGAATTCCCTTCTTTTACCCTATTCACTCAAAAGGACCACAAAGAACTATAATAAGGAATGGAATGCAGAATGTCTTGAAATATGTAACTCACCAAAACAGCTACGAAGGAGAGATATACAGACCAAGTCTGATGAAGATGTGGAGATGTGGATGGACAGCTTAGCCCAGCCCAGCTCCACTTGGGTAACCCCTTTTTAAGCCTCTTCAAGGGTCATGTTAGACTACATGCCCATTCTCTTTTTTGAGTGCATACTGGAAGCTTGACTTTGTCATTTTACCTGGCATCCAGGTCATGTTCACCTGTGCAGTGGTTCTGAAAACTAGGACATTTTCTACAGTTTTTGGAATTCCTATAAATAGAATTTACTCACATGCTGCCTACTGTCACCCCTGTACCCCATAGAGGCAGTGCCCTGACTGTCCCCACCCACCCTGGCACCAGCTGCTCTGTAGCTTCCCACTATCACAGGTCCCTGAAGGCCCCCAGGGAGTCACCAGCACACGCCACTGTCTGTATCTGGGGGAGGCCATGCCAGGGTGCCCAGGGGAGGGGATTGGGCTGTTGGAAACTTTAATCAAGCAAGGACCGTTAACAGCTGCAGGGACGCGTTAGGAAACAGTGAAACTCAAAAAGGAAATACTTGTAGAATCTGTTGCCATGACCCATGATGATTTTTCTGAAAATGGACCATCATTCCCTGTGGTGGCAAAAGGTAACAGCTTTCACAGGCACCCCTTGGGCCACAGGATCCATTTATCCTCCAAGTGGGCTGTGACATAGACACTCACCTCCCATGACACCCCTAACAGATCACAAAGTGCTGGGGATGTGTGTGCATACACAAGTACACACACGCACACACATACATCCACCTCTCCTCAGACACATCCTCAGGTGCCAGGTGTGCCATTCTGCCCCAGTGGCCACCCTCTCTGGGGCAGGCTGGACAGTGCTGCTGTGCACCGTGTGCTCTGCGGCCCATCACAGAGCCTGACACACACCACCAGTCATATGAGCTATTCGCATGTGGTGAGGACCTTCCTTTTCCTCCCCACAGCTGCAGGAGGGGTTTCTGAGGGGGCGGATGTGCTCTGAAAGGGACTGGGTTTTTCCCTACTCCATATCTGTCTGGTCTCAGCTGTTTCCCACCCCCTGAGGCAGGCCCTTTTGGCATTCCTGGGAGAGTCAAATCCTGGTAAAAGAACATTAGGGAGCACCCTTGAGCACTGCTGCTCAGCAACTCCTTCTCCGCTCCCCTGGTTTCCCTCTCTGCTCCATCAGCCAGGTCCTCACCACCTTGGAGGGCATCCCAATTTCTGGCGGTCTCTCCTATACACAAATGCTCCTTTTCCTTGGGGATGGGTATAAAGGGACAAAGTTGGGAGGTTATTTTTTTTTAATGTTGGAGTTTCGATGCAGAGTGTCACATTCTGCCCTATCACTGAGCTACAACCCCAGCCCTCAATACCTTTCATTTTAATTAATTAATTAATTAATTAATTACAATACTGGGGATTGAACCTGGGCATGCTACCACTGAGTTATATCTCTTTTGATTTTTTTTTATATTATGGATTTAAACCAGGGTGTTTTACCACTGAGTCATATCCCCAGCCCTTTTATTTTTTGAGTCAAGGACTCCATAAGTTGCCCAGGCTGGCCTTGAACTTGTGATCCTTCTGCTTATAGGCATGTGCCATCACTTCCCTGAGACCTTTTAAAAGAAGAATTTTACTGGGCATGGTGGCACATACCTATAATCCCAGCAACTCAGGAGGCTGAGGCAGGAGGATCACAAGTTCAAGGCTAGCCTGGGCAACTTATTGAGGTCCTGAGTAACTTAGTGAGACCCCTTTTCAAAATAAAAAATAAAAAAGGCTGGGGATGTAGCACAGTTGTAAAGTACCCTTGGGTTCAAATCCCCAGTACCAAAAATAAATAAATAATAAAAACTTTACACAAAAAAAAGTTAGAAGAAATTTCTTTGCCTTATTTGTGGGTCTAGGAAGCTGTAGCTTGATCTTTGTGAAACTCCAGGCTCATTGGTTTCCTGGCCCTCACAGGGTGAATGAAGATCAGTGCTACCACAGATTTCCCCAGAGGTGTCCCAGCTATGGCTCTGTGTGGCAGTTCTGAGGGTTACACAAGAGAGAAGATGGGTACAGCCTGAAAGCCCCCAAGTTGATGGAGATATGACACCCATTTGAATCACCAAATCAGGGACTCACTCATAGACCTACTGGAAACCCCAGAATGACAAAGAGCTAAGGCTCCATGCTAGGAGACACAATCTGATGGGGAAGATGAAACCTCCTTCTGGAACAATGATTGGAAAGATTGCCTGGTGTCAGTTGGGCACAAAAGAGCTCCAACCACACATCAACAAGCCCCAGTACAGGGCAGTCAGGAGGAGAGGGCAAATCAGAGAAGATAACTGGAGCCCAGCAGTGTGGAGCCCCAGTAGGATACATGAAGAGTGGGGGGACACAGGGCTGACCCAGGGCCAGGCCTAGCCCCTGGCCTGTGCTCTGGACCCAAGTGTTTCCCTCCTGCCCTTTTGGCTCTGACCCAAGGTGACTTCTGCTTCATTGAGCCCATCTGTCAGAGGCTCATTCACATCTTCCTCTTTTGTCAAGTGGGAGGGCAAAGAGCTAAGAAGTGCAATCACAGAGATCACAGAATCTAAGAGTGTGGAGAGAGGAGAGTGGCCAGGGAGGCTTGGGTCCTGTGGATGAGAGGGGAGACTCCAGCCTGCAGAGGTGCTCAGGACCATGGCTGACGCTATCACCTATGCAGACCTGCGGTTCGTGAAGGCACCTCTGAAAAAGATTGTCTCCAGCCAGTTAGGAGAGGGTAAGGGGGGAACATGGGACTCCTCCATCCTGTCTATCCCCTTTCACAACCACCCTCATCCCACAGACCACACCTGACTTCCACTTTGGTTCTTTTTCTCCCCAGACCCAGAAGCCTATGAGGATGGGGAACTCACCTATGAAAATGTCCAAGTGCCCTCAGTCCCAGGGGGGCCCTCCGGCTTGGCCTCCTCTGGACTAGGGGACAAATCAGGTATGGAGAGCCCTGGAGATGGGTTTATGGGGTTCTCTTGAGCTGGGGAGTCCACAGAAATCTTGGGAGGACAAGGCCTTGGAGAAATGAGGAGGGTGGTTCTTAGAAGAGAGTAGGATAAATGGGAACTAGGGGAAGAAAAGTCTCAGGGGCAAGGTGGAGATCCCAGGGGGACAAGTGTGTCGGGGGAGGAGGGGGAGAGGGTGGCTGATAAGTGCTGGAGGAAGACTCAGGGCAGCCCTGTGGGAGATGGGTTCTGGAGGGAAATGGGGAGCCGGAGGAGGGAAGGGGGATGGGAGAGGGAAGAGAGCAATTCGGGATGGCGGTTGCGGGCAGGCAGATAAGGGCCCCTGAGGTAAAGA
This sequence comes from Callospermophilus lateralis, assembly GCF_048772815.1. Lineage (NCBI taxonomy): Eukaryota > Metazoa > Chordata > Mammalia > Rodentia > Sciuridae > Callospermophilus > Callospermophilus lateralis. Next base: position 36,344,956 of record NC_135306.1, read on the forward strand.
TAAAGGGATAAAGGGAGAGTGGGAGGGAGTGGAGGGGAGGGTGGGGATGAACCAAGACCGGGAGGAAGCTGAGAGAGTCGCGGCATGTGGCGCGGGGGGTGGGGGGGCGAGCAGAGGGACTCCGGGAGTGGTGTGGGTGTCCTGGAGCAGTGACAGAGGGTGTCTCAGGGCAGCCCGGAGTCCCGGTGTGGGGCGAGCTGCGGATAAGGGGCGTGAGCTGGGGCTTTCACACTGGACGTTGCTCTTGCGCAGGTTTTAAGTCAGAGCAGCTAACTGCGACCTGGAGCTCCGCGACGTCGCCGCCTGTTGGAAGGCTTCTCCCCTGTGGGTATTGTCCCCTTCCAGCCCCAGGCGTTCTCCCCTCCTGCATGCTTTGGAGGGTGGCGACCCTGACGTGACAACGGGTGGGACTGAGGCCCGAAAGCAGGGGGTTGAGCGCTGATCCCCATCCTGTTCGGTTCTTTCTGGGGATGAGCCCAGGGTGCAGACTTGAGATAGCTCGCAGCACCCCGCTGCCTGCCCCCTAAGCCACATCCCGGTAGGGATTATTCCAAGACGGGTCCATCCAGATCACTACCCACCATTCATTTGGTCTCAATATACAAATCCTGTCATCCCCTTTCCCTCTTTCTTCTGAGATTTAGTTCCCCTTTACCAGGCAATGCGCCTCAACTCACTTTACCAAATACAAATCCCCAACCTACATTCTAGAACTCCCTCTCTCCTCTACCTGCAAAACCTCCCACCATCCGAAAAACCCCACCACACTGCTCCTTTGCCCTCCTCTTAAGAATGTCCTCCTCTGGAATCTCCGATGCTGCCCATGCCCTCAGTCTGTAAATTGTTTCTTGGGACCGACTGCCCTTCATCCCTGTCCTTTAAGGTAGTCCAGCTTGCTTGCGATACCTCCTGTTCAGCTTGCTCCTCACCTGCCTGCTGTTAGGGGTGGCTGCCATCTGCCTGGGAACCCGCTGTGAGTATGGCTGCCCCATTTCCCACTCACCTCAAACTACTTCTCTCCTCTCCCCCATCGTCCCCTTCACAGAAGAGTTCATAGTCACTACCACTACATCCTCAGCTTTTGGTCTGGTTTCCTGCTGGGTCTATTTTCAGTGCCCTGTCTTCCTTATCTAATCCAGTATCTCTTTAAGCTTTAGGCAATCAGGTCTTATATTTTAGCCTGTTATGCAAAAAGTTTCATAAAAATGTTTCAGGACATTAGGGTCCAGCTGGAGAAGATGCCCTCTAAATCTCTCTTTATGGCTAACCAGATCTGCAGGTATCTCAGAAACTCCAGCAGGTGAGCAGTGTTCTGGAAGACACTAATAGCAGCCTTCAAGAGCAGCTTCACCTAAGGATAACTCAGCTGGGGCAGAAGGAAGAGAATCTGCAAGAGTCCAAGAGAAAGCTGGCCCAGAGTCAGGAAGTGCTACAGGTGGCGCAGGAAAATCGCCAGGCTGCTGAGGGGAAACTAAAGGACTGCCAGTTGGACAAGGAGAAGACCCAGGAGACTTTGCAAAGGGAGGAGGACCAGAGGAGGGCCTTGCAGGAGAGGCTACACAACATGCAGAACACACTGAAACCCTTCTTTACATGCTCCCCACAAGGTAACTGCTCTGGGAGAAGAGAGGTGGGAGAGGTGGTCTGTGAAGGATGGATTGAAGCAAGGAAACACTGTGTCAGGGCTCTATCTAGCTCCCAGGGATCAGTGGATTGTTCAGGAAAGGGGCAATGAAGCAGAAGAGTGGCTGCCTGAGCTAAGCAACCTTGGCCAATGTGGAGAAAGATCAAGCAGCATACTGGATTTAGGGGCCTCCCCTAGCTCTAAGGCAGATCTGGTGAGGAGTGGGTAGCAGCCAGCAGTTCAAATCACACTGTTTAAAGAAGCATGGCAAAATTAGTTTTCATCTGGTTGACATCGACAGCACGGATCTAGGAACACCTTGAATTTGTATGTGGGATTGGTTGTTTGTACAGTTTTCTAAAGACTTGGTGGCAGCTTTAATTAATTTTCAATACATCAGAGATCCCCCTAAAAGTTAAGAACTACTGACTAACACTAGGTGTAGTCGGGAGGTGGGGCAAGATAGCTAAAGTTCTCAGGCACATGTGGCACCCATCATGTGGTTTAAGGGACCAGGATGGGTATCCTTCCACTTTCAAAGCAGGAGCCCAGCCAGTATGTAGAGGTGGGTAAAGGGACACCTAAAAGAGAAAAGGCTGTGCAGAAGCAGGCTGGGGTTCTAGACAGGGTGCCAGGCCTGAGGGGACTGGAGTTTTCATGGATTATGTTGGGGGTTGGGCTCTATTTTGCTCAGAGGGCATCTAAATGTTTTCTCCAGGTTTAAAGCAGCAAGATTACATGTAGTCTCCCATCCCAGCCCTTGTTTTTTTTTAAATCTTCTTATCTACTATGGCCCACAGTCCCTTGACAGTTCTGCCACCCATTCCTATAGCTGCAACCCATACTGCTCTGCTGTAACATCGGTTGCAGACTTCTACTCTGATCACAACTGCTCAGACTTTTACTTCTTTCACCTCACTGAGGCCTCCTCCAGTCTGGGGACTCCAGTTTCCTTTCTTCCCATCAGCTGTTTCCTATCCTCATTTATCTCCCTACTCATCTCATGTTCTGGAGTCCATCATTCAATAACTCATCCCTTTGTTCCATTGTCTATCTCTTACACTAGACTGGTAAAAACTCACTTTCAGGTTGGGGATGTAGCTTAGTGGTAGAGCATTTACCCAGTATGTGTGAAGACCTGGGCTTGATCTCTAGTACCATAAAAGCAAAACTCACTTTAAAAAATTTTGGTTGTACTGGACATGGAACACATGGCCTTGCAAATGCTAGGTAAACACTGAGCTACATCCCCAGACATTTTTTAAATTTTATTTTGAGACAGTTGCCTAGGTTGTCCTCCAACTTGCTATCCTCCTTCTTTAATCTCCAAAGTAGCTGGCATTGGTAGTGTGTGTCATCAGGCCCTCAGCTCTATTTTGCATTTTAGCCTACCCACTTCTCCAACCCCTGTGCTAGGGATTGAATCTCTCAGCCCTTTTTATAAATTTTTTTTAAAATTTTGAGACAGGGTCTTGCTAAGTTGCTGAGGGTCTTGCTGAGTTGCTGAGGCTGGCCTCAAACTTGAGATCCTCCTTTCTCCATCTCCCTAGTAACTAGGATTACAGGTATACACCACCATACCTAGATGATTTTTAAAAAAATATTTAGCTTTTAGTTGGACACCATATCTTTATTTATTTTTATGTGGTGCTGAGGATTGAATCCAGGGCCTCGCACGTGCTAAGCAAGTCCTCTGCCTCTGAGCCACAACCCCAGCCCCCTAGCTGATTTTTTGTTTATTTTTTTTAGATGTTGATGGACTTTTTTTTTATTCATTTGTTTATATGTGATGCTGAAAATTGAACCCAGTGCCTCACACATGCTAGGCAAGAACTCTACCACTGAACCACAGTCCCAGTCCCAACCCAGCTGACTTTTAAGTGATAGAGTTAGGACTGATGAATCAAATCATTGGAGAGAGTTGGGTTAAGATTATGAGCACAGATTGGAATATAGGATGTTAAAGAGGGATGTCTATTTCTTATGGATAATCAGGAAAAGAAGAACAGAGACAGAAATTTTGAGGTGGGAAGGAGGAAAGTGGAGAGTATTTACAAAATAGGGACTGAGCAAAAGAGGAAGGTTGTTTCCTTATGGAAGAGTAGAGAGGGGAGGTAGCTAGTAGCTGGAGGAATGTGATGAAGTTTTGATATGGGCAGTGGGGAATGCTTTAGGGAGCAAATGAGATGAAGGAACAAATGGGAGGCCTGTTGACCAAATACAGGGGCCTAGGTGAGGATAATCAAACTGTTGGAATAGATGGTAATCTTTCAGAAATTAGGGATAATGACCAGTCCAACTAAAATAAACCTCCCAGATTATTAAGAAATGTTGTTAGCTAGCATGGTGGCTAGCACATACCTGCAATCCCAGAGACTCAGGAGGCTAAGGCAGGAGGATTATAAATTGAGGTCAGCCTCAGCAACTTAGAGGCCCTAAGTAACTTAAGAAAACCCTGTTTCAAAATAAAAGACTGGGACTCAGTGGTTAAGCACCCCTGGTATCAATCCCCACTTCCAAAAAGAAAAAAAATTGTTAAATGACTTTTTTTCTTTTTTAACTGTATATGCAGAGGAAAGGCATTTCCAGGAGAGGAAAAAGAAAGGAAGATTGCAAAGATCAAGGACTAGAAGTCCATGAAGGTGCCAAGATTAGACTTAGGGGAATGTTGTTAGCAACCAGATTGTGAGTAGTCACTTTCATCCTAGGTCCTAAGGGTTATGATGTTGCACTATTTTGCTTTGTAGGCCATTGCTGTCCAGTGAGATGGATACTGAAGGAATATCGCTGCTTTTACTTCTCGTCTACTCGTCAGACTTGGGAGGAGAGCCAAAACTATTGTAAATCTCTATCCTCCAACTTGGCCACATTCAGGAGACATGATTACTCAGTAAGCATACCCTTACCCACAGAACAAAGGGGCACTGTTAGATGAAGGGAGGTATGTCGTCAAATCAGGAATGGCAGTGCACACCTGGCATACATGCCATGGCATTCCTTTTCCATGGCAAATACTGATAATCACAACACTCTCTGCCACTGAACTTGAAAATGGCCTGTGTCTTCTCAGTCCTGTGTTTCAGGTGGCTTCTACTAACTAATTAGAGTTGGCATGAGAGCTGAAACTTTTATAATCTCTACTTTGCGTCAGCCCTATGGGCTGCTTAACAGCTCTTTGACTGCGAGGTGCCAGATTTGGTGAGTTGGATCATAATAACTGATTCTTTGGGACCAGAACAGTCTACATAGCAACTCCCCTCCAAAGGATAGCAGATATTCTTACCAAGTTGGGAGGTGAACTAAAGAGTGAGACTGCATCTGCAGAGTGGCACTTGAAGGATGCAGGAACAAGTCACTGATGAGCCGTTATGTCCCTTTGCCAAAGTTTATAGGCCTTTTCCTAGAGTGTTTGATTTTCTCCTATATTTCTCATCACTATCTACACATCTCTGGTTTCTCTGAATTTCATAGTATCAGTCCAGTGGAGAACCTATATTTTCACATGGTGGTTTCTATTCATATTGGATTAGCTCAACTTCTAATAAGGACCAATGGAGGACTTCTGGTTTACAAAATTATGAGTAAGTTGGTGAGGACTTTTTTGGCATTTTGAACTCCATAATCCCCTCATAAAGACATAGTAAAAAAATTTCTTCCCCAACTTCCAAATTTCTTCTATAAATCAATAATGTATCTGCCTATTTTTTTATTCCCCCTATTTGATTAATAACTTTAGAGCAGTCTTATTCTCTATCTTTGGTGTCTAGAAGTCCTTGGCATAATTTTAAAAAAATTACTAAGTTGGGATCCATGTCATCTTTCAGAGGGAGAAACTGAGAATTTAGCTAGGGCTTCACACCTGCATTCTGACTCTCCATCCCTTGACAAGGCTGCCCAAACTGGGGTCATACTTTCTCAGTCCAGACCACTTGGGGCATAAGAGCCATCCCAGGGAAGTGAACAAGGGAGCAGTGGAGTAGCTTTGAATCACACCTAAGGACATCCTTATGTTCCCTATCTGAAGTTTTCATTTTTAAGATTTGGGTAATTTTTTTCTGCCCTGGACTTAGAGCCTTTTGTAGCTGGAGTCTAGAAATCTGCCTCTGAACCATGGCCAGATATGGACTTAGGCTAAGTTTTATGCATAGCAAAATGAGAGATGGTAGGATGGATTAGAAGGGGTCCAGAGCATTTCCCACTTCTAATCATTCTAAATCTTGTCCTTAAACTCAAGATGCAACAAGATACAAAAAGGATATTCACGGTGGTATATACAGTCAGAAACATGTACAAGTTCCCTTCCCTTCATCTGTGAGCAGTCATCTTTCGGGTTTCCAGACGGGGATCATTCTTTGCAATGAATGGGGTAAGCATGAGAGATGGGGCTGAGGCATGGGAGTCCAGGGACGGGACAGAGGGGAAAATTGTTCCTGGGTTTGACATCCTCAGCCTCTGATGACTTGGTCTGCTTATGTAAGGGTAGGTTGGGCAGAAAGTCTTGTGATGTGGCTGTCCAGAGAGCTGGGGAAAAGATAGCAAAAGGTGGATGAAGGTTTGGTGACAGTCAACTGTGGAGCTCACTGATGCTTTACCCTTCTAGACACTCATGCTAACAAGAGCTTGTGACTCTGATCCCTAACCTGTGGCCTGCACATCCAAGATTGTCATCCCCAGGCACCCCCTGAGTGTGGGCATTGCCAACGGACTGATCCACACCTGACACTTCTAGCCAGCCTGCTTGAAAACCTGTCCCAGAAACTGGACTGATCCTGGGAAGAGGATAAAGAAGTCTCTAGAAGGGACTTTGACCCCCCCCAAGAACCTCCCATACTGGAAATGGGTAGGGGGAGCAGGGCGCAAGGGCTGAGTGGATGGGGCGGCCCGGAGCCAGCCAGGCAGTTTTTATTGAAATATTTTTAAATAATTTGCACGTGTTAGTCTCGTGTGTCAGCAATGCTGTGTCTGGTTCAGTGATCCCCGTGGGAGAGTGAGCCCAGGGGTTGGATAGGAAGTGCTCTGTCCCTCGAGTCCATGCTGAGGCTCCCCTACGGGGAGAAGAGCCAGTCAGCCCATCTGGGGCTGGCATTGTCCAGCAAGTGTGCTCTGTCCTTACAGGGTGTCCTGAAGGCCAAAGTTGGAGGCCTGAGATCACAGGCCCCACTGCTAAGAGCGTGCCCCAGGCAGCTGCAGGCTGGGCGTGGGTGGCTTGGCGTGGTGCCCTCGGTGGCAGAGGAGACTGCCCGCCTCACAGTTCAGGTTGCGGTAGCGGGCGACAGCTGGGGTGGGGCGGGGGCACATGGACAGGAAACCAAAGCTGAAAGGGCCAAGGCAGCAGCCGGGACAGGGCAGCCCCTCCTCTGGCTCCCGGGGAGCTGAAGGGGGTGGTGAGGGTTCTGTCCTCTCCAGGGCTGCTGCCCGGGGCAAGCTATGCTGAGCCCGGTTCCAGGGCTCCCCCGCCCAGCCTTGTGGGGAGTTCACCACCACAGCTGGGGGGTTGTTGTTGAGGGGAGGACCTGATCTAGGGGACCAGGGCTGGGAGGCTGAGGAACAAGTGCTGATAAAGTTGTCTGTGGCCATCGCCAGGGGCAGCTGGGGAGCTGGTCCTGGGGGTTCTGGCTCGGGGCTGCTGCCCTCACACTCCATCTTTTCTTCAGCCGAGGGACCCACAGCGGGAGGGCCAGGACCTGGCAGTGCAGTCTCCATACGTCGAGGGAGTTCAGGGGATGAGGGTAGTGAGCGGCAGCGTCTGGCAGGTGTCCCAGGTTGGACCAGGGCCTCTGGAGTAGTCACCAAGGGCAGTTGGGTAGAGGGCAGTGGTGATGGTGGAACAAGGGGCAGAGGCGTGACCGGCTTGTTGGGTGTGTCCAGGAGCTTGATCTTGCCACCCTTGAGATCTTCCCGTAGTGAGAAGGGGTTGACTCGTGTCAGATTGTCCCCCCAGTTGGGGGGTGATTCTGGTGATGGGGGCAGGAAGAGGTCTGACCGGCTTCGGGAGAGCCGGGGGTCTGGTCTTGGAAGCGTGGCAGAGGGACCACCTCTTGGAATAGACCCTATAGACAGAGAAGTCCGTGATCACCTTTCTTAGCATTTGATCCTAGCTTCTGAGTGCTTCATTAGAAAAGGGAGTCACACAGGGTGCTCTTGGAAAGAGGAAATGTCACCCCTACCCACCTTTTTTTTTTACCTCTTCTCCCTTGGGCTCTAGCATTAGAAAACCATCTTCTCTGAGTTGTCCTCCCCAGCCCACACCAACTCCTAGTGTTCTCAAACTATTATTAAATCCACTTAACCTTGAATAACTCCCTTGAATTTTGACAGGCAAAAGGACTTTTATTGGGTCAAGGTCATGCTCACTTACCCCTGATTGGTATTTTTTTTTTTTTTTTTTGGTACTAGGAATTGAATCCACGGACCCATTACCATTGAGCTACATCCCCAGCCCTTTTTACTTTTTATTTTGAAATAGGGTCTTGTTAAGTTGCTGAGTGTCTCACTGAGTTGCCTCAAACTTGAGATCCTCCTGCCTCAGCCTCTTGAGTTGCTAGAATTACAGGTGTGCACCACCACACCTGGCTTTACTTACCTTGATTGTGTGTCAGGGGAGTCCTGGTAAGGGGTGCTGGCTCAGGCAGCTGTTCAAGGATCCATTCTAAGTGCTGGGTGATCTCAGTAAAGGGGGCCCGGGTGCTGGGTTCCATCTAGTGGGTAGACATAGGTGGTGTTATGGGGTTCCTGAGTTTTCCTCCTATCACTGGAGACCCTTAGAGCAGTCATATCAGCTCATAGATGGGGAAGGGGGGCTGAGAGGGAAAGAAAGGCTCTTACGCTGCAGCAATGGATGGCCAGGAGCAGGAAAGGCAGTGGGCAGTCATCACCCACCAGGGTTCGGAAAGCAGGCACATCCAGGCCGAAGTCCTGAGGATACAAGCGGGGCCTCTAAGTCAGCCTTCCTTGGGTTCTCCTCCCGCTCCTCTATGAGGACCTCTACCTCCAGGGAACCCTCCTTGATTATGGGCCATCTTAGCCTGGAGTCTCCCTCTGTTTCAAACCTAGAGATGTTCACCTCTGTACGGGGTAGGTAGTCGGGATCTGCAGGTACTCGGGCGATAAGCTCACAGAGGACAATCCCGAAGGCAAAGACATCAGCCTATGGGTAGGAGATAATAATGTCAGGGGGACAACTGACAGTTTTCACTTCAGAATTTTGTAGGACTAGGTCAGGATTTGGGGAGGCAGTCTTGACAATTTTCATGTGTGAGGAGGATGATGGTGAGGGCATGGGGGATTTGGGGAATCTTGAATATCTGGTAGAATTTTGGTTGGGATGGGGCTTATGAGAGCATCTCGAAGGCCCTTGGGGCTCTGATCAGTTAATGTCTTACCTTCTCATCATACAGCTCACCCCTCAACACCTCTGGAGCCATCCAGTATGGGGAACCCACCACAGCCAATGGCTCCTTCCTTGCCCCTTCCCTGCAGGGGCAGGGGCGGATAGTCAGAAACATCCACTCAGGCATTTTCCCCAGGCAAAAAGATATAAAGTGAGGACCCTCCCCACCCCAAGGGAAATGTCCCTGGGGGCTTCACTTCAAGAGAAGACCTCTGGGAGGCTTGTGGGGGAATAGGGTATTTACTTTACCTATACACAGGAATCTTTTCAGCCAGCCCGAAATCACCGACCACGGCCGTGAAGCCTCGGTCTTCCCGTCGGACCAGACAGTTCTGATACACACATATAGGCATCCTCACACACTTATCACCTTTTGCTCTCTGGTCTCTCAGTATATATACCCCAAAGCTCTGTCACTCCAGCATAACCCCACCCTTTCTCCCAGTTCTCCAGTGCACCCCAATATTGCAATATTGTCCAACACTTTAAACAGTGTGATAGTTAGTCCTTCAGAGCCTCTCACCCTAGGACCCCGGGATTCCCCAATACCTTGCCACTCTAATATCCTAATATATCTATTATCCACATTCCAACATCTATCGGGCCTAATACATTATAACCTAATAGTCATGCCTCCACCCACCTTGCCAGCCTACCTTGGATGTGAGGTCTCGGTGGAATACACCTTTAGCATGCAGGTACCGCAGGCCTCGCGCAATATCCAGAGCTAGGCGGAGCCTGACTGGCCAGGATAGGGGCTCAGGGGAGCTGAGCAGCTGTTCTAGGGTTCCCCCATTCATATACTGGGGCATAGGGGAAGGAGAATGAGTGTCAAGGTCTCAGCCTGCATTCTAGGTCTCCCACTTATCATCCAGGGGATATTCAGGAGGATCACAAAAGTCAGAAGTGTGCATCTGTGCTCTAAGGGCCTCCATTCATGTTCTTAGGGCTGCCCTGTCCAATACAGTTGTTGCTAGCCATGTGAAACTATTTGAGTTATTAAATTTAAATACAATTAAACATTTAGTTCCTCATTCACACCAGCCACATTTCCCATGATGTAGCACACCCCCCCCCCACCCCCCGCAGAGTAGCTGGTGGCTACTGTACTGGACAGTACACACAGAACATTTTCATCACTGCATAAAGTTTATGAGACTGCTGTGTTCTAGAGGACACAGGGAATGAGACCAGATGAGGCTTCCTATATGTGGTTTATTCACAGGGAAGTTCAAGGACCCTCCCCTGGGAAGCGGTCCTATGCCTCTCCTTATTCTCTGTAGATTCAGCAGGCCCATTAATCCCTTTCCCCTTGGTGAAGGTGGTAGTGGTGAAGGTGGGTTCCCCTTTCTTAACCTATCCTCACCTCTGTAAGAGCGTGCAGCTGTCCCTGGTGCACACAGACCCCCATGAACCTGGAAGAAGATGGGGAGGATAGGAGGGCAGGCTGTAAGAGACCCGGCCCCTCCTTAGTTCCCACTTTTCGCACTGGTTCTTCCCCTTTCCCTCCAGCCCAGCAAGGTGCCCAGCAAGAGGCTGGAGTTGCTCACCTTAGGATGTTAGGGTGCCTGAGCCGGTTCATCAGCTGCACCTCCCGTAGTGTATTGCCCCGGTTACTGGGGAGCTTGTTCATCTTCAGCACCATGACTTGCCCTGACTGTCGGTGCCGAACCTGGGGGCAGTAGGGGCCGGTGAGTGTCGGACAGATTGGGTGGGTTGCCGGAGTCCGGGATCTCTACCCTGGGGGCGAGCCCCCAAGTTCCAGCCTCTAGTTGAAGGCTCGGTCCCGCCCCTCTGTGCTCTCCGCGAGTCTTACCTTATAGACCTCAGAGAAGAAGCCGGCCCCGATCTTCTCGGCGCAGTGGAAATCATCCACACGCGCCAGGCTGGACACAGCGCTGCGGAGAGCTCGATAGGAGGAGGGGCGGCCCCGGCCCGGGCCTCCGCCTGCAGCCCCCGGCCCAGGCGGCCCCTCCCCCGGCGCCTCTCCGGGCCCGGGCCCAGGGCCCCGCAGTGGGGGCCGTTCCCCGGCCATGGCCGGGCCCCCAGCCCGGGCCTGGCTCACATGGCAGGGTCCCCGGGGCCCGGGCAGGCCGCGCTCGCCATGAGAGCGGGCCTGCCCGATCAGGGGTGCCGGGACTCCCGCTCCCGCCGGGAGAATGGAAGACCAGCCCAAGATCCTGGGCCCGCCCCCGCCGCGCCAGCTAGCTGGGCCCGGGTGGACGCCGCTCCGCTCCGCTCGGCTCTGCGCAGGGCCTGGGCCTGGGCCGGGCGGTGGTGGCAGCGGCGCTCCCGGGAGCCGGCGGGCGGGCGGGCTCCCCGCAGGCGGAGGCGGCGGGCGGCGGCTGCTCCGCTTCGCCGCCGGGGATCAGGCTCGCGGCCTGCCAGGGGCGGGGCTGGGCCCTGCTGCGCTTAACTCCTTGGAGTCCGGCCTCCGGGAGCGGCCACGCCCCCCCAGGTACGCAACCTCCGTCCTTGGCAGCGACACTCTAGGTGAGCGTGCCTGGGGTGCCGGGGTCAAGTGAGTTCAGGCCCGGGTTTAAATAGGGAATTAAGGGCGGACTGCTCAAACGTCTTTGAGCTGCCCTGAAAATCCTTTCTTCTCCCTCGGGTCACGTCCGTGGAGGAATAGGTTCAGGAAGCCTCCACCTGGGCTCCATGGATCAGCATGGCGGATAATCAGACCCCTCAGGCCCAGCCATAATCGTAGGCAGCCCAGCAACCCGTCCACCTTTCCGGCCTGCGCTCCAGCTCCGACTGTCCATTTCCCAGGTTTTTCGACCCCTACACACTAAATGTCTGGAGTCCCTAACGCCTTCTACCTTCTCCTCGGGCGTTAGTGACACGCCAGGACTATAGAGAGCCCCTGGCTGGCCCATCCCTGGCTTGGTCCGATTCCTCCTCACTCCATCCCACCTCCCCGAAATAAAGTTCAGATTCCAGTGCTTCCGCTCAGTGGCCACCCAGCCTGGACTTCCCTCTTTGTCCAAATGACCCTCTATTAAGTGAAGCCTCCACCTGCCGGGAAGCCCCTCCTTCCGCGAGCGCCTGCCCCTCAGCAAGATCCCACCCCTTCAAAGACCGTTTTCCCTCTGAGACCCCTCCCCTTTCCTTAGAAAGACAGTGCCACCATCAGTGTACATCAGAATCCCTCAGTGCTGCACCCCCTCCTCTGTATGTTCCTCCCACAGTGAAACCTCTCTGGGTGACTCCACCAGTCATTGTGACCCCTCCTCTCAAGGTGACTCCTCCCCTCCGTATTGCCCTGCCGTTATCAATGTGAACCCTCAATCTGATTCCTCCCTCCGTCAAGTAGAAGGAGGGTCTGCCTCCTCAGGCCAGAGGAGGAGCTGCAGCTGCCCTTTTTAAAGTCAGGTCGGCGTCCTGAATGCGCAAGCCCAGTCTTGGGACGCTGAACTCGCCTTACTCAACGCTTCCGGTTCTGCCACTGGCTCCTCCTCCAGGTCAGCCGAGAAAAAACCAATCAACACCGGGATTTGGTGACGTCATGGTTCGGGGCAGTCGGCTCCCTGCCTAGAGGTTTCCAACGTCAGTGAGCCTGCTGCCACCTAATGGCAGAGTGGAGGGAAGGCGCGGGCCTCTGGAGTGGAGACAGCTGAAGAAGCAAAGTCTCAACTTTTTCTAAGAAATTTAAAGCACTATATTTCTGTTGCAGACTAAGAAATATAAACAGAGTCTGCATCGCGTGGGTGACTACCTTCTAACCGATTTCTGTCACGCATTTATGAGAGTTGGAACCAAGAACTGCTATTTGCTTTTCAAGGGCTAATGAGAAAGAAATAAAGGTCTTGGATGATGATGCATCACTTGTTTGGGTTGAGAGAGGTATAGGAAAGACTGTCGTTGTATAAGGGAAGGTATCACACCAGTGTAGAGAGAGGACAGGGAAAGTCATTTCCAATCCTTGTAGAGCTAGTTTAGGGAGTCCAACGCTGAGAGCAATCTCTGCCTAGGCCATGTTCATTTTTCCGGAGACCTTTGGTCTCACCAATACCTGCTCACTCACCAATTAAATTATTGTTAACATCTACGACTATTTTTTTGAATTTGCTTTCTAAAGTTGTGTGAGACCTTTAAGTACTAGGAATTTATGCCTCGTTTTAATTAATATCAACATGGTTGGCTTAATTGATGGTGGGTGATTAAACCCAGGGGTGTGGTACCACTGGGGAGCTATATCTCCAGCCCTTTATATATTTTTTAAATATACATATTTTAGTTGTAGCTGGGAACAATATCTTTATTTTGTTTACTTATTATTATTTTTTAATGTGGTGCTGAGGATCGAACCCAGGGCCTCGCACATGCTAGGCGAGCTCTATCGGTGAGCCACAATCCCAACCCCTTTTATGTGTTTCAAGACGGGGTCTCACTAAGTCGACTGGAACTTGTGATCTTCCTGCTTCAACCTCTGGAGTAGTTGGGTTTACAGGTGTGCACCACTCAGCCCAAACCAGGTTAATTGTTAAGTGTTTAGCTGAGATACTGGGTGGCATTAACCAAGATAAAAAAGAAATTAGGAGAAGAAAATATGCAGGTGGTTGGAAGATAGATGATAAGAAAGGATGATGAAGATGCCATCAATGGATGTAGAATATACAAAGGGAGAAAAGCAGTGCCTGCTTTCTCATATGTGGAAGCACATGAAATACCTACTTTGATGGAGCTTCTATACAGTGATTCCCCATGAGTAATTCATGGCCCAGTCTTGTTTCCTCTATGCCCCTGCCCTATTCCAGGAACCAACTGTTTGGTGCATATTTATGTCCATTATCATTTCATTGGTAACTACTTTGTTTTATTATCTCTAAAGGTTGAAGGCTGGTTCTTCTTTAAAATAAAAGCACAGTATCATTGTCACACCAATTTTTTTTTTTTTTTTTTTTTTTTTTTGTACTAGGGATAGAATCCACAGGCATTTTACCACATCCTCTGTCCTTTTTTTATTTTTGAGACAGGGTCTCTTGCTTGCTGAGGGTCTGCTAAATTGCCAAAGCTGGCTTCAAATTTGTAATCCTTATGTTTAAGCCTCTCAAGCTCCTGGGATTACTGGCCAGTGCCACCAGGCCTGATATTGTCACACTTTTTAAAAAACAACAATACCAAATATCCAATTGTCCACATTTCCCTATTGACTTATGTTTGTTTTTTGTATTTGGGATTGAACCCAGGGGTGCTTAACCACTTAGCCACATTCCCAGTCCTTTTTATGTTTTATTTTTGAGACAGGGCCTCACTAATTGCTTAGGGCCTTGCTAAGTTGCTGAGGTTGGCTTTTAACTTAGGATCCTCCTGCCTCAGCCTCCCAAGGCACTGGAATTACAAAGATGTGCCACCAGCCTGGTGATATGCTTGGTTCTCAAAAATTATTTACTTGAATTGATATTCAAATAAGATTCTTATGTTGTAATTGATATGTCTCTTAATCATTTTAAATTTCTTAAATCCATTCTCCATCTTTTTTTAAAAGAATTCATGTAATTTTTCCTATAAAATTTCTCAAAAAGTCTGAATTCTGATGAGAAGCTTGTGGTATAAATTAGTATGTTCCTCAGTCCCCTTTATTTCATGTAAGTTGATGGTTATACATTTGATCAGATTTAAATTAGATTAATTTATAGGTGGTTTTAGTACTTCTGTCAAGGTAAGCAATGGTGATTTTTTTTTTTTCTTTTTGCATTGGGAATTGAACAGAGAGGCACTTTACCACTGATCTACATCTTGGCCCTTTATTTATTTATTTATTTATTTATATATTAAAAAAAACTTTTTTAGATATTGATGCCTTTATTTTATTTATTTATATGTGGTGCTGAGAATCAAACCCAGTGCCCCACACTTGCTCTACCAGTGAGCCAGAACTCCACCCCTATTTATTTTTATTTTTAAATTTTTGATACCAGGGATTGAATCCATAGGTGCTTAACCACTGAGCAACATCCTCAGCCCTATTTTGAATTTAATTTAAAGACAGGGTCTCACTGAGTTGCTTAGTGCCTCACTTTTGCTGAGGCTGGCTTTGAACTCATGATCCTCTTGTCTCTGTGCCCCTGAGCTGATGGGATTACAGGTGCGTGCCACCTCACCCGGCTGAAACACACATATTTCAAGTATGCAGTTTGATAAGTTTTGACATGTATATAACCAATACAATCAATTTAAAAAGGATTTCCATTAGTTTTTTTTAAATTTGAAATCATGCAGACTGTGTTTCCTATATGATTTATTACATTAAAATCACTGTGGGCTGGGGATGTAGCTCAGTGGCAGAGTGCTTGCCTAGCATGTGTGAGGCACTGGGTTCGATCTTAAGCATCACATAAAAATAAATAAATGAAATGAAGATATTGTGTCTAGGGGCTGGGGATGTGGCTCAAGCGGTAGCGCGCTCGCCTGGCATGCGTGCGGCCCGGGTTCGATCCTCAGCACCACATACAAACAAAGATGTTGTGTCCACCGAAAACTAAAAAAATAAATAAATAAATATTTAAAAAAAAAAAAAGATATTGTGTCTATCTACACTAAAATTTTTTTTTAAAATTATTTTTTTAAAAAAAATCAATCACCTTAAGATATATAGAACCTCACCCTCGAATGAAAACTATTTTAAAATTAAATGGCATACTTATGAATATCAACATCAAAAGTAGTAGAAGACAGGAAATAATTAAAATCAGAGCTGAAATAAATGAAATTGAAACAAACCATTGAAAAAAATTAACAAATTGAAAAGTTGATTCTTTGAAAAAATAAATAAAATTGATAAACCCTGAGCCATGCTAACAAAGAGAAGGAGAAAGAAAGCTCAAATTACTAAAAGTTGTGATGAAAAAGGAAATATCACAACAGATGCTGCTGAAATACAGAAAATAATTACAAACTACTTTGAAAATTTATACTCCAACAAAATAGAAAATCTCGGGGCTGAGGATGTAGCTCTTGAGGTAGCGCGCTCGCCTGGCATGCGTGCGGCCCAGGTTCGATCCTCAGCACCACATACAAACAAAGATGTTGTGTCTGCCGAAAACTAAAAAATAAATAATAAAATTCCCCCCCCCTTAAAAAAAATAGAAAATCTCAAAGACATTGACAAATATCTAGAAATATATGATCTACCCAAACTGAGTCAGAAGGACATACACAATTTTTTTTTTTTTTCTGATTGATGGGCTTTTATTCAAGTTTTTGCTGTTAATTTTTTTTTTTATTGTTGGTTGTTCAAAACATTACATAGTTCTTGATATATCATATTTCACACTTTGATTCAAGTGGGTTATGAACTCCCATTTTTACCTCGTATACAAATTGCAGAATCACATCAATTATACTTCCATTGATTTATATATTGCCATACTAGGGTCTGTTGTATTCTGCTGCCTTTCCTATCCTTTACTATCCCCCTCCCCTCCCCTCCCCTCCCCTCTTCTCTCTCTACCCCCTCTACTGCAGTTCATATCTCCCCGTTGTATTATTTTTCCCTTTCCCCTCGCTACCTCTTGTATGTAATTTTGTATAACCCTGAGGGTCTCCTTCCATTTCCATGCAATTTCCCTTCTCCCTCCCTTTCCCTCCCACCTCTCGTCCCTGTTTAATGTTAATCTTCTTCTCATGCTCTTCGTCCCTACTTTGTTCTTAGTTACTCTCCTTATATCAAAGAAGACATTTGGCATTTGTTTTTTAGGGATTGGCTGGCTTCACTTAGCATAATCTGCTCTAATGCCATCCATTTCCCTCCAAATTCTATGATTTTGTCATTTCTTAATGCAGAGTAATACTCCATTGTGTATAAATGCCACATTTTTTTTATCCATTCGTCTATTGAAGGGCATCTAGGTTGGTTCCACAGTCTTGCTATTGTGAATTGTGCTGCTATGAACATCGATGTAGCAGTGTCCCTGTAGCATGCTCTATTTAGGTCTTTAGGGAATAGACCGAGAAGGGGAATAGCTGGGTCAAATGGTGGTTCCATTCCCAGCTTTCCAAGAAATACATACACAATTTAAACAGACCAATTTCCAGCAGTGAAATAGAAGATGCTGTCAAAAGTCTACCAAACAAGAAAAGCCCAGGACCAGATGGATTCTCAGCCAAGTTCTACAAGACCATCAAAGAAGAACTAATACCAGTACTC
This sequence comes from Callospermophilus lateralis, assembly GCF_048772815.1. Classification (NCBI taxonomy): domain Eukaryota; kingdom Metazoa; phylum Chordata; class Mammalia; order Rodentia; family Sciuridae; genus Callospermophilus; species Callospermophilus lateralis. The sequence continues at coordinate 36,362,122 of NC_135306.1, forward strand.
CTCAAATTATTTCATGAAATAGAAAAGGAGAGAATCCTTCCAAACTCATTCTATGAGGCTAGTAGCACTGGCAATGTCTAGAGATATTTTTGGTTGTCACAATGGGAAGAAGTGCTACTGATATCTAGTGAGTAGGGGCCAGGGATATAGCTAAACATCCTACACAGGGGACACAGGACAGCCTCCTACTATAAAGAATTTTCTGGGCCAAAATGTCAATAATGTCAGGGTTTAAAAACCCAGGTCTTCTTTGGATTAGGCAGAGGGGAGTGAAGGGAAGAGAGGGGGTAATGGAGTAGGAAGGATAGTAGAATGAATTGGACATTATTATCCTATGTACATATTTGATTACATGACCAGTATGATTCTACATCATGTACAACTAGAAGAATAGGAAGTTATGCTCTCTCTCTATATATGATGTGTCAAAATGCATTATACTGTCATGTATAACTAATTAGAACAAATAGAAAAATTCCATGAAGATGAAAAAAAAAAAATGAAAACCAGCAAAGGGAGGAACTACATTAAAGTAATAGCCAATCAAAGGAGAAATTAATTCAAATTAAAAATTAGATATAAACCCGAATTACTGGGAATACAAACCATATTTCAGTAATAACCTTGAATATTAATGACCTAAACTCATCAATCAAACACAGATTGGCAGATTGAATTAAAAAATAAGACCCAATAATATGCTGATCCAAGAGACTCACTTTATAGCCAAAGACATCCACAGACTGAAGGTGAAAGAATGGGAAAAAACATATCATTCACATGGAACACATAAATAAGCAGAAGTTTCGATACTCATATAAAATGTACTTCAAGCCAAAGTTAATCAGAAGGAACAAAGAAAGTTATTTCATATCCCTTAAGGGAATTATACATCAACAAGAGATAACATTCATAAATATTTATGCCCCAAACAATAGAGCATCTACTAACATCAAACAAACTCTTCTGGATTTCAATAATCAAATAGACCACAACACAATAATAGTAAGTAATTTTAAGCATGCCTATGTCACCACTGGATAGATTCTCCAAACAAAAATTTAAAAAGCTATAGAAAAAAATTACAATTAATATTTTAGTCTTATCAGACACATATAGAATATTTCATCTGTCAGTGAATACACTTTCTTCTCAGCAGCCCAGAGATCCTTCTCTAATATAGATCATGTTATGTGAGCTATCACATATGTTGGTATACAATTGTATTATAACAATATATTTTTAGCATGTGTTGAGTTATTTTGACAGCCCCCTTTCCATTGATATTAATTTTTGTGTTCTTGCTTTTTTCCTGATTAAACTTTATTTTTATAAAATTTTAGCTTTATTATTTCTTTTCTGTTTCATATATATTTGCTTCTACTCTTATTTTTTCTTCCTATTACATAATTTGAAAATAATTTGATTGTTATTCTAGCTTCTTTCTGATATATATATTTTAAGTTATAAGTGTTCATCTGAGTACCATTCTGTCCCAGAGATCCTGACATTTTAAGCTTTTATTATCACTTAGTTCAAAGCACTTTTAAAATTTACTTTTCTTGTGCTTCTTCCATGACCTCAGAGATATTTATAAGTGTGCTTTTAATTTTTTTAAAGAGAGAGAGAGAGAGAGAATTTTAATATTTATTTTTTTTTAGTTTTCAGCGGACACAACATCTTTGTATGTGGTGCTGAGGATTGAACCTGGGCTGCACGCATGCCAGGCGAGTGCGCTACCGCTTGAGCCACATCCCCAGCCCCGCTTTTAATTTTTTTGTTTCATTTGTTAGTATATATTTTTTATTTGTTTTGCTTAGTTATACACGAGAGCAGAATGCATTTCAATTCATTGTACACAAATGGAGTACAAATTTTCATTTCTCTGGTTCATGATGTAGGGGAGTCTCATCATTTGTGCAATCATACATGTACCTAGGGTAATTATGTCCATTTCATTCCACCATCTTTTCTGCCCCATGCCCCTCTCCTCTCCACCCTTCTGTTTGCCCAATCCAAAATTCCTCCATTCTTCCGCCGCCACCCCATTATGGATCAGCATCGACTAATCAGAGGAAACATTGAGTCTTTGTTTTTTGGAATTGGCTTACTTCACTTAGCATAATATTCTACAACTCCATCTTTTTGCCTGCAAATTCAATAATTTTATTCTCTTTTAATGCTTAGCATGATATTCTCCAACTCCATCTATTTACCTGCAAATGCCATAATTTTATTCTCTTTTAATGCTGAGTAATATTCCATTGTGTATATATACCAAAGTTTCCCTATCCATTCATCTAAAGTTGGGCATCTAGGTTGGTTCCACAGTTTAGCTATTGTGAATAGAGCTACGTCACTATACTATGCTGATTTAAGTCCTTTGGGTATAGAACTAGGAGTGGGATAGCTGGGTCAAATGGTGGTTCCATTCCAGGTTTTCCAAGGAATCTCCATACTGCTTTTCAAATTGGCTGCACCAATTTGCAGTCCCACAAGCAATGTATGAGTGTACCTTTCCCCCCACATCTTCGCCAATGCTTATTGCTTGTATTCTTGACAGCTGCCATTCTGATTGGAGTGAGATGAAATCTTAGGGTAGTTTTTATTTGCATTTCTCTAATTACTAAAGATGTTGAACATTTTTTTCATATATTTGTTGATCACTTGTATATCTTCTTAGAAGTTTCTGCAATAAATCTATGTAACAGTTTTGATAGTATGGCCATTTTGACAAATTAGTTCTGCCTATCCAAGAACATGAGAGATCATTCCATCTTCTAAGATCTTCTTTAATTTCTTTCTTTAGCTTTCTGTAATTTTCATTGTAGAGGTCTTTCACCTCTTTTGTTGATTCCCAAGTATTTTATTTTATTTTTGAGGCTATTATAAATGGAGTGTTTTTTTTAGTTTCTCTTTCTGAGGATTTGTCACTTATGTACAGAAATGCCTTCGATTTATGGGTGTTGATTTTATATCTTACTACTTTGCTGAGTTCATCTATTCTAGAAGTTTTCTGGTGGAATTTTTTGGGTCTTCTAGGTATAGAATCATATCGGCAAATAGTGATAATTTGAGTTCTTTTTTCTATTCGTATCCCTTTAATTTCTTTCGTCTGTCTAATTGCTCTGGCTAGAGTTTTAATAATTATGCTAAATAGAAGTGGTGAAAGAGGGCATCCCTGTCTTGTTCCAGTTTTTAGAGGAATGCTTTCGATTTTTCTCCATTTAGAATGATGTTGGCCTGGGGCTTAGCATAGATAGCTTTTACAATGTTGAGATATGTTCCTGATATCCCTAGTTTTTCTAAGTTTTTCTAGTGTTTTGAACATGAAATGTGCTGTATTTTGTCAAATGCTTTCTCTGCATCTATTGAGATGATCATATGATTTTTATCTTTGAGTCTATCGATGTGATGAATTACATTTTTTGATTTCCGTATGTTGAACCAACCTTGCATCCCTGGGATGAACCCTACTTGATCATGGTGCACTATCTTTTTGATATGTTTTGATATTCAATTTGCCAGAATTTTATTGAGAATTTTTGCATCTATATTTATTAGAGATATTGGTCTGAAGTTTTCTTTCTTTGATGTATCTTTGTCTGGTTTTCAAATCAGGGTGATATTGGCCTCATAGAATGTGTTTGGAAGTGGTCCCTCTTTTTCTATTTCATGAAATAATTTGAGGAGTATTGGTGTTAGTTCTTCTTTAAAGGTCTTATGGAACTCAGCTGTGTTTCCATTTGATCCTGTGTTTTTCTTGGTTGGTCGGCTTCTGATGGCGTCCTCTATTTCCTTGCTTGAAATTGATCTGTTTAAATTGTGTATATCATCCTGATTTAGTTTGGGCATATTATATGCCTCCAGAAATTTGTCGATGCCTTCGATATTTTCTATTTTATTGGAGTACGAATTTTCAAAATAATTTCTAATTATCTTCTGTATTTCTGTAGTGTCTATAATGGATTTCCTTTTTCATCACGATGTTAATAATTTGAATTTTCTCTCTCCTTCTCTTCATTAGCATGACTAATGGTTTATCAATTTTATTTATTTTTTTCAAAGAATCAACTTTTTGTTTTGTCAATTTTTTCAATTATTTCTTTTGTTTCACTTTCATTGATTTCAGCTCTGATTTTAATTATTTCCAGTCTTCTAATGCTTTTGGGTTGATTTGTTCTTCGTTTTATAGGGCTTTGAGATGTAATGTTATATCATTTATTTGTTGACTTTTTCTTCTTTTGAAGGAATGACTCCATGCAATGAACTATCAGAACTGCCTTCATAGTGTCCCAGAGATTTCAATATGTTGTATCAGTGTTCTTGTTTACCTCTAAGAATATTTTAATCTGGCACCAATCCTTAGCACCAATCCTTAGCACCACATAAAAAAATAAATAAACAAAATAAAGTTATTGTGTCCATCTACAGTTAAAAATATTTTTTAATAATCAATGGGTACAAACAACTATTTTTTCATTTTCACTTCCTCTTATCAGGCTCATCAGCAAAACATATAAGCTGTACCTCCCACCACCAGTACTGGGGACTGAAACCAGGGGCACTTTGCCAATAATCTAAATCCCCAGTCCTCTTTAAATTTTGAGACAGGGTCTTGCTAAATTGCAGAAGTTGGTCTCAACCTTGCTGATCCTCCTGTCTTAACCTCCAATATAACTGGGATTATAGGCATGTGCCACATTCCCAGCTATGCTGTACCTTTGAAATCTATAATTCAATCTAAGACTTTATGTCTCTTACCTAGATTGTTGTAATATCATACATTTTGGGCTTCCTATTAATGACTTTCCCCCTCTGCAGGCCACTCTCTACAAAGCATCCAAAGTTTTTTTTGATTTGTTTTGTCTGTCTGTCTGTGATGCTAGGTAAATGCCCTACCATTTGAGTTATACCCTCAAGCCCTGGAGTATTCTTTTTTTAAATGTAAAGTCAGATCATTTTACCTCTCTATTCAAAACCCTCTGCATTTCCCCTCCCTCCCTTCTTTCCCTCTTTCCTTCCTGTTTCCTCAGTGCTGGGGTTCCAACTCAGGGCCTCACACATGCCAGGCAAGGGTTCTACCACTGAGCCGTATCCCCAGCCCAATTTTATTTCTTTCCTTCTAATATTTGCACCTTGATTTCTAGTTTTTACTTAAGACTTTCATATAACGTTGAGTGAATTAGCGGGAGTAGGAACACTTAGTCTTGATCTTTAAAAGAATGTTTTTAACATTTCACTATTAAGTGTGATGTTTACTGTAGGTTTTTTTGGTAGCTATTTATACCAATCACCACAAGAATGCCATGTAACTAACCATATCAAAACTCAGTTGCATCAAACAATTATTTATTTTCAGAAATCTGTGGGTTGACTGAAGACAGCTTTCCAAACTAGGATCTGCTGGAGAAGTTTTCCTCTGCTCCACCTGTCTCTTGTCCTCCTGGACGGGCTGAATAGCCTGGACATGTTCTTCTTGTGGTGATGAAAAGAGAGGGCAAGAAGATCAGCATGGTTGTGCAACTGCTTTCCTGTTTTTGGGTCACATCAACCCTGTCAACATTCCAGGGACCAAAGTGATAAATATGGCCAAGCCCAATTTTATTTCTTTCCTTCTAATATTTGCACCTTGATTTTTAGTTTTTACCTAAGAGTTTCATATAACAGGTGATATAAGAAGGAAGAAAATGTTTCTAAAAGGACAATTTATTATATTAATTAATTTTCTAAGGTTAAAGCAACATTATATTTATAGGATAAGTATGTTATTATGTATATTTACTAATTTTATTAATGGTTGTTGTAGGGATTATACTCATAGTCAAACTGTTGAATAACAAAGATGAAATCTTGAAAGTAGCAAAAGAATGTTTATCATGTACAGGTGCACAACATGATTTCTCAGGACAGAGTATGTACATTTAAACTTTTGGAAAATGCCAAAGGCTTTTGCCTGTCCATTGAGTACTTTTCTTTTTTTTTCAATACTGGAGATTGAATTTGGGGCACTTAACCAATGAGCCACAACCCTAGCCCTTTTAATTTTTTATTTTAAGACAGGATCTTGCTAAATTGCTGAGGCTGACCTCAAACTTGTGGTCTTCCTGCCTCAGCCTCTTTAGTCGCTGGGATTACAGGCATGTACCACTCTGTGCCAGTTCATTGAGCTTTTCTTGCTGTATTTTTATATAGAGAGGTTATTAAAAATGTTTATTCCAGGGGCTGGGTTTGTGGCTCAGTGGTAGAGCTTTTGCCTTGCATGTGTGAGGCCCTGGGTTTGATTCCCAGCACCATATAAAAATAAACAAATAAAAACTAAAGGTATTGTGTCCATTTGTAACTAAAAAAATATTTAAAAAAATGTTCGTTCCAACTCAAGGCCTTACACATGCCAGGCAAGCATTCTACTACTGAGCCACATCCCCAGACTGGCTTTATGTTATTATTCTTTATTATAGCTTTGATTTTAAGAAATGTCTTTGTTTTTTAACCTTTATTTATTTATTTTTATGTAGTGCTGAGTATTGAACCCACTGCTTCACACATGCTAGGCAAGCACTCTACCACTGAGCTACAACCCTAGCCCCAAACATAATTTTAAAAGTATCTTTATATCTGATAATTATTAAAAAATTAAACTGATAATTTTGATCCCAAGTCTCTGTGGATCTGATACCATCTTTGTTTCTGTTTATTTCACTCATGATGACTAATTTCCTGTGTATTATGTAATTTTTTTCATGTAATTTCAATTTTTTATACTGTAAGCTCAGATTTCTTGAAATTTGTGGGTATTCTTTTTTTTTTTTTTTTTTCCCTTTGTCTTGCATTGAAGGTGGTGGGTACCTCCCTAGAAGATTTTTATTTGGGTTTTGGGTTTTTCCAAGGTCCCTGTGTATATTACTGGTTTAAAATTAATTTAAACTGATTATTATTTTTTTTGTGGTGTATTCTTTTTTATTTTTTTATTATTAGTTGTTCAAAACTTTTTTTTTAATTTTAATTTTTTTTTAGTTGTAGTTGGACACAATACCTTTATTTCACTTTTTTTTTTTTTTTTTTTTTAATGTGGTGCTGAGGATCGAACCCAGGGTCTTGCACGTGCTAGGTGAGTGCTCTACCGCTGAGTCACAACCCCAGACCTAAACTGATTAATTTTTAAAAAATATTTTTTTAGTTGTAGATGGACACAATACCTTTATTATTTATTTATTTATTTTTATGTGGTGCTGAGGATCGAACCCAGTGCCTCACACATTTGAGGCAAGCGTTCTGCCACTGAGCCACAATCCCAGCCCCCTAAACTGATTAATTTTTTTGGTACTGGGGATTGAACCTAGGAGTGCTTAACTACTCAAGTCATATCCCCAGCACCTTTTTATATTTTATTTTGAGACAGGGTCCCATTAAGTTACTTATGGCCTTACTAAGTTGCTGAAGCTGGCTTTGAACTTGCAATCATCCTGCCTCCGCCTCTCAAGCCACTAAAATTAAAGGTGTATGCCACCGTGCCCATCTGAAATCTTATCTTGATAGTATTTCAGACTACTCAAGTGGAGTGAATCCTATTTGCAAAATCACGTGTGACCCAGTTTGTAATTGTGAATTTTCAAGAGAGATAAGCTCCTCTTTTCCACTGATACCAAGTTTTATAGGCAATTTTCCTTGAGTCCTTTGAGGAAGGGGATAAGGCAGATTAATTTCTAATTCACTTTTAAGATTGAGAGGCAGATCTTTCAGTATGCCAGTTTTATGCTGGAAAGGTTTTCTGTATGTTGGGTGGTCACCAAGCGTTGTTTCCTATTCTCTGCACTTCATGAACCTGTGAAAATGAACCTCAAGTTCATGTGATGGTTAAGACAACATTGAGGGACTGAAGATGTAGCTCAGTGGTAGAGCATTTGCCTGGCATGCATAAAGCCCTGGGCTTGAACCCCAGCACTGTAAAAACAAAACAAAAAAATGAGACAACATTAAGACAAAACTGGCTTATAATCTTTGCCTAGTTTTTGGTCTCTGTTGATTTCCCTAGTTTATTTTTAACCACTTTATTAAAGTATGATTGTCACATAAAAAACTGCATGTATTTAGGTGTATTCAACTTGATGAATTTGGAGGTAAGTATACCCATAAAATCATCACCACAATCAATGACATCAGTATTTCCAAAAGTTTTCTCTTGCCCTATTATTTCCAAAGATTTGCTCCTGCACTATTATTTATTTAGTGATAAGAACACTTAACATAAGATCTACCCTTTTTTGGTTTCTTAGCATCTTAGAAGAGCATGCTTGGGAAAAAAGTCTAACCTGTTAGCAAATTTTTAAGTATGCAATAAGATATTGCTAACTAGAAGCCCTGTGTGTTGTATAGTAGATGTCTGGGATTTATTTATTTTGCATAACTGAAACTTTGTTCCTTTTGACCAGCACCTTCCTTTTCTCTCTCCCAGCTCCTTGTAATCACCCCAAGTGGCATCATTAATATTTCTTCTTCTATGTGTGACTTATTTCACTTCTCATAATGTGATCTAGGTTCATTTATGTTGGTCCCTACTTTTTAGAAGCTCATGGAATATTTTAAAAGTTTTATGGAATGTTTTGTAAATATTTTAACTACTGTTAATTCTTGAGAGATATAAATCTGGGTTTGATGCTTCTGCTGACTCATGCATAGTGGTTGCTTTTTGGTACACTAGTAATCTTTGATTGTGATTTTAATCTGTAGGAGTCTTATATGAGGGTTTGTTTTAGATTCTCTTGTGGATCAGGTCACTACTAACCAGAATTACCCAAGCCTCCTTTTAGCTTAATAGCTTCAAGTGGAAATGCCAGCTTCAGTTATCCGCCTCACCCCTGGTCTAATTTTCAGTCCACTCCATGTTACAGCAACTTAGGAAAATACATCATCTTATTTCCCTACTTCCTTAGAAGGAAAGGAAAGTTGACTTCCCATGATGTGATTGCTGCCATCCATTAGGTACAAAGTGTCCTCAGTACATGTTTAGTATCACACTACCAAGCAAGGGCTGTGCTTAGAGTATCCCCTCTCTTCTATGCTGCTTGTCCCTCCAGCCCAATTTCTTTTGAGTGGTACTGGAGATTGAACCCAGGGGTGATCTATCACTTAGCTACATTACAGCCCTTTTTTTGGAGGGGGGTATCAGGAATTAAACTCAGTTGCACTCAAACCCAGAGCCATATCCTCAGCCCTGTTCTGTATTTTATTTAGAGATAGAGTCTCACTGAGTTGCTTAGTGCCTCACTTGTTTTGCTGAAGCTGGCTTTGAACTCAAGATCTTCTTGCCTCCAGCCTCCTGAGCTGCTGAGATTACAGGTGTGCACTGTGCCTGGCTCATTACAGCTCTTTTTGAGACAGGACCTCACTAAGTTGCCCAGTCTAGCCTCAATCCTTCTGTCTCAACCTCCTGAGTGGTGTGTCACCACTCCTGGCTTTGTGTTACTTTCCTAACTGGCCCTTCATCTTGAGGGTGGGTACAATCTCAGGTTAAACATTTCTCTACGCAGTCAAATCCAACATTGGCCACTACGTGTGGCAACTCCTATCAAGAGCAAATTGTATTTGAATTACCATGACTATCTCCTGGACGGAACCACAGAGGCAATAAGGATTCCAACTATCCCTTAGTAATCTTCAATCCTTTTCACAGGTCAGAACATTCTTTAGGTGTTTAGCAATGTTCTTTTTTCTTTTTTTGGTACCAGTGATTGAACCTGGGGGCACTTAACCAATGAGCCATATCCCCAGCTCTTTTTATTTTTTTACTTTGAGACAGGGTCTTGCTAAGTTGCTGAGGCTGGCTTTGAACCTCCGATTCTCCTGCCTCTGCCTCCTAAGCCACTGAGATTATAGGTGTGTGCCACCGTGCCTGGCTATAAATGTTCTTTATACAATGGAAATAATAGTGGTAATAGGCTATGTATCCTAAATAATAAAGGTAATAGGAAATAATAATGGAGTAGGCTTCTTCACAAACCATAAATCTAAGAATAATCCTGTTTCTTTTTTAAAAAATATTTTTTAGTTGTAGATGAACACAGTATCTATATTTTATGTATTTATTTTTATGTGGTACTTTTATTTTAATTCATCACTTGTTTCTAACTGCCATGTTCTTTTTTGCAGAAAAACATTGTTCTAGTCCCTACATCCTAATCTATACTCCAAGTTCTAATGTTTCTGTTTTTCAATTTCACAGACCCTCTCCCCTAACATCTGTTGTTGCCCTTACCTCTTCCCTTCTCCCCTGAACTGCTGCTTAGTCAGCACTTACAATAAACTAGATTCTGAGATAATTGCCTGTTACATACCATCTTATCTATCTTATCCTACTCTATGAGATGGTAACATTAAAATTTCCCATGGTATAGATGAGAAAACAGAGGCTCAAGAATTTGGCCAGTGTTCATATAGTGAAGCTAGAATTTGTATCAATTACATATGTTTTATGGTACTGGGTATTGAAACCAGGAGTGTTCTCTTATCTCCATTCCAAGTCCATGTATATATTTGTATTTTCACTTTATTTGAGACAAAGTCTCATAAATTGCCCAGGCTGGCCTTGATCTTGTGATCCTCTTGCCTCAGCCTCCCAAGTAGCTGCAATTACAGGTGTGTGCCTGCCTTTTAATTTAACTTTTAAAGTTATGATGTGTTTGGCTTTATGGAAAACAAAACAAAGTGGTCTCAACAATAATGAAATAAAAAGGTGCTTAATTCAGTGGCTCTCCATTACTGTCAAAACCTCAGGTGTTATATTCTGTCAGCCATCTTTGATGTATTCAGGCTTTGTCTCCAGGTTAGCTTTCCAGGCTACCAAGGTTCTATCCTCACACTCCCAGAATGTTTAGAGGCAGAAGTAGCCATTTTTCTCATGTGCAGGTCTTTTTAAGAGCAAAGAAACTTTTCCCAAGATGCTCCCCCAACCTTGCCCCAGCAGACTTTCCCTCATATTGCCCAAAACACCAGAATGCTTCCCTAGTTATTGGCTAGGGGATCAGTATGGGCCTAAACTAATTAAGGCTGGCTGTCCCTTAAGTTCCTGGCCAATTGTTAGAAGGGAAATAGAAGTAGGGGATAGAAAATAGATAGAAACTTCGACCAGAAGTGACTGTCTAAAGTCCTGGTTGTTAACCTTGACAGACAGAATTCTGTTATTCTGGGCTCTCCCCTCAGCTCCTACCTTCACTCTAGCAGATTTTCTTAACTGTGAGCCAGTCTCCTAAATGACACATGCCAAGGCTATCCTTGGCAGAACAGTGAGGAATGTGAAATGTGTTCCTTGGGGCTCCTGACATCCCCTGAGATGTCAGTGTTGTGCATGGTCAGCACAGGCAGTCACAGCCTGGGACTGGGAAGATGAACAGTGAATCTAGTTGGGAAAGTGGCCAGCCCGGCCCTGACTCAGCCCAGAGCTAAGTTCTAATCATGCTCCTCCTTCTCTCTGCGATTTGGTCTTTATAGTGCTTTTTCTTCTCTTTGAATTTGGTTCATTTTCTTAATAAATTCTAATTTGTCCTTTAGTTTTATACTCCAGCACTAACCTCAAAGCTCCTTCCCCTGAATTTCCAGTAAGAATACCTATATTGCTCGGCATGGTGATTAAGGGCATATGCCTGTAATCCCAGCAGCTGAGAGGCTGAGGCAGAAGGACTGCAAGTTCAAAACCAGTCTCAGGAACTTAGCGAGGCCATCTCAAAAACAAAATATAAAAAGGGTTGGGGATGTAGCTCAGTGGTTAAGTGTTGAGAGCCACAGCCCAAGGGGCCCCAGCAAACTTCCAGCTGCCAGCTGATGATTGGCTCACAGCAGTCCCAGCAAACTTCTAGCTGCCAACTGATTGGCTCCTCTGTGGTGATGCTCATTGGGCTGTTTCCCTGCCCTTTCAGACCACATAGCTGCTCATTGGGGGACTTTTTTTGGCTCTGCCCACGTGACCAGCCAATCAGCCTCAAGAGCAGGAGGAGTGGGGGAGGTTGAGAGGCTTGTGGGAAGCTGGTGATGGCAGTTGGGCTCTGAGGGTTTTCCTGAGGAGCTGTGTGGTGGGGTGTGTGTGTTCTAAAAAAACCAAACAAACCCCAAAACAAAAAACCTATATCCACTGAATGTAAGACCATTGATTTTCCATGTGTGAGAAGCTGAGAAATAACATCAGACAAAAAGAAGAAACGCACTTCCGGTGGCTGTGTGCCACTTCTTTCACACAGACTAGCTTACTTTATCCTTTCGTACGTCAGTAGGTTAGGTTATTTTAACCTTCACATATTGTTTAGGAATTCAGGTTCAGAAGAATTTACCTGCTCTGAGAGTTTGTGTCCACTCAAGGCCACAAGTTATTATGAGCCCACATCTGCCTGGCCTCATGGCTATGTTCTTCTCTACACAAACATTTTGGTTTCATAGTGTGTATATATATATATATGGCCAGGGATGTGGCTCAGTGGTAAGAGTGCTTGTCTGACATGCACGAAGTCCTGGGTTCAATTCCCCAGTGCCCCCTCCAAGTGTACATTAATTTGAACCATACAGCACAAGAGTATAGAGTGAGTAGTGCTGTGTGCATTTGTAAACAGACGTGGGGTTCAGACATGCCCCAAAGCCATGGAACTTAGCTTTTTTGAATGTGCACATACCACTCTTGGTATGCCAAGCAGAACATTGCATATCTGTTAAGGGGTGATTCAGATTATAACAGGTATTCAACAAATAATGCTTGTTAAACTACTTCAATGAAAAAAAACTTACTACCTAGAGTTCTCCAGGTTCCTTTTTTCCCCAATCATCTCCCCTCATACCTTTTCCCAAGGACCTCACTCACAGGGGCACCACAGCTATACCTCCTCAGGCCCTGATCACAGACAGGGAGGCCTCAAGGAAGACTTCTGGTAGAGACCTGAAGGGCCCTAGAGGTTTTTGCCCTCCCACCTCAAGGCTTCCTTTTTACCGGAGTGGACAAACTGGACTTCTCAGCCTCTTCCTTGCCTTGGGTGGCTTGTCCTGTGGCAGACACCGGTGAGCCCATTCTCTGGCTCTGCTGGCCTTAGCTCCCACTAGTCATCACATTAGTGCTACCCTACCCCCTCCTCCTCCAGCTCCGCCTCCTTCCTCTGGCTTCACAGCCTTGGACACAGTACACAGAAGCTCAGCAGGAAGGGAAACAAAAGGAACTTCCTGGGTTCCCATGGCTGTGTCCAGCAACTTCATCCCAGGACTCAGTCCTCTGAACCCTCATTATATCCCAGGGTAAGACTTCTATTCAGAGTACTCCTCTGGCTGGCTTCTGGGACTTAGATATAGGAGTTGGGTCACCTAACCCTTGGGGTCAAGTGGATGTATTGGTTTGAGAGATCCAAGGTATCTATGGTGCTGGGCAGGGAGGAAAAGCAAGAGGATGCAATAGCTGGTCTGTCACAAAGTTCTGTGTTGTCTTCTCCATGGGAACAGCAGAGAAGTAGGACTGGAAGCCCAGGCAGAGGCCTTAGAAACACCTGCTCCAAATATCTGCACAGCCAAGTCCAGAAATATCAAGGCTTTAGAGGGTCCTTCTGTCTTTGGGGATGGTGAGGCAGGGGGATTCTGGAGGTGAGTGGGTGGGTCCTGTGCTACAGGTACACTGGACATTGCCCACTACTTCGGTTCAGCATGGGCCAGACCTACGGGCAGCTGACTGGTCAGCTACTTCGAGGCCCTCCTGGCCTAGCCTGGCCCCCTACCCACCGCACACTTCTGCCTCCCATTCGTCCTCCAAGATCACCTGAGCTTCCCAGGAAGAGCCTCCCTCCCAGGCATGGGCATGAAAGGCTCAGCTCCAGCATGATCCCTGGGTACACAGGTTTGTATACCAGCCTGAACAGGGGCTGCCATCCCATAGCATGTGTCCGCAGTACTAACATATCTTCCTTGTTCTCTGCACACCAGGTTTTGTACCCCAGGCACAGTTCATCTTTGCTAAGAACTGCAACCAGGTCTGGGCTGAGGCTCTGAATGGTTTTACTCAGTGGCATGGTGGGCAGGAGAGTAAAAAACTGTCAAAGGAGGCCAAGGGGGAAAAAGACAAGGAGAAAGACCAAGAGCCAATATCAGAGTTAGAGCTGGAGGCAGAGAAGAAGCCAGAGCTGAAGCAGGAGAAACAACAAGTAAGACCAAGAAGACTGGTGAGAAGTGTTTTGGGGTGCTTTTCCTTTGCGTCCAGGCCGGGGGTTGACCATGCGTAGTGTGACTGTGGGTACAGGGGTCGGGGTTTGAATGCCCATGTTCCTGGGAGCTTGTGTAAGAGAACAGGGGCTTAACATGACAGCATTATTTTTCTTCTATCAATTTCCTTCGCAAGGCTTCCCCCTACTCCATGGATGATACAGACCCTCAGAAGTTCTTCATGTCAGGTAAGGAGGTGGATAATGACCAAAGGCATGGGGAGGCCCACAGGATGTCTAACTCAGTGTCCCCATCCACTCAGGCTTCACTGGCTATGTACCCCGTGCCCGCTTCCTCTTTGGCTCCAGCTTTCCAGTGCTCACCAACCAGGCACTGCAGGAATTTGGGCAGAAGAACTCACTGGGCAGGGCCCAGAAGGATTCTAAAACTCTGCCCCCGCTTCCCAGGACCTACCTTCAGAACCTAGGTCTTCTACCTCACTATGGGGGCTATGTGCCAGGTGAGACTAGCCTGAGGGAGGCACTGTGGACTGGAATGTTTATTTTATGTGTGTGGAATGGGAGGGGGCATGGCTTGGAAGATTAAAACAAATGGGGGGATCTTGGATCATATGATTCAGCTTTATCATTAGACAAAAAAGGAAACTAAGGTAGCTCACAGGGCAGAGTTAGGACCAGAGTTTGGGTGGTCTAGGCAACTGGCTGAGAATTACATGGCTTTCAGGCTACTGGCTATATATGACAGACTCTCTTGGCCACACAGGGTATAAGTTCCAGTTTGGTCATACGTTTGGGCATCTCACTCATGATGCTCTGGGCCTCAGCACCACCCAAAAGCAGCTCCTGGCTTAGGTACCTGGATCTCAAGTTCTCCCTTCCTTTTCATTCTATCCTGGCCATATTCTTGGAAGAAAAGAGTTGGCGGGCAGGGGGTGGGGGAGTGGGAGCACAAAGGAAATGATTTGGAGGCCGAGCACCTTTTTTATTAATAGGTGTAATAAATAAATAAATAAATACATAAACAGAAGCTTGGGCTCTTCCTCCCTCTTCGGACGACCAGGCACTGGTCACAGCCTATTTACAGCTTGAGGGGGCTTAGGGATCTGGCCCCAATACTGTTACATATTCTTATTACCACCTTGCCCAGGGAACCCTACAGATGGCCTTCTAGGTCATCTCCTGCCACAGGTACTTGCTTTGTCTATGTAGACCCCTGGAAGGGTTGGCCCAGATGGGCCAGAGGAATCCTGGCAGCCCAGTGCTGCACCCCTTCCCTCCTTTCCTGGGTAGAGGTGTGGACGAGGTCACTGGGACAGTTAAAGGGGAGTAATTAATACTGAGCACAGGGAGCAGGTGCCAGCACAGGGATATGTGGCCCCCAGCTCTCAGTCTACTTTCTGTAGCCAAGTCAGAGGGCTTGGGCAGGGCTCTTGGGCTCTGAGTCTGGGGTTGATGAGGGTCCCTGAGGCCACCAGCATGCACAGGGCCTCAGTTTTGGCTGCTTCCAGGGGTTGGACTTGGAGTCGGAGTCAACGTCACGTAGGCCAGAGGCACCAGGCCAGTGTCAGGGCCACGGCTGCAGCGCAGCCAGTCTCCTCCAGCTGGCCCCAGCACCCGCAGGATATCTCCCTTGCGGAAGCTCAGCTGTCCTGGGCCTGTAGCCAGATGGTGGCACAGAGCCTGCACCTCGCTGGAGAAATAACAAACGGAGGTCAGAAAAACCCCACTGATAGTCAAACCCAACTCCCCAATCCTTCCATTTCTCCCAGCTCACCAGGGGGGCTTGGAGGGCAGGGCTGGAGAGTGTGGCTCCTGCAGGCTTTCCTTGGGCTCTGTCTCGCGGCGGGCACCCATAGTCTGTGCCACTCGTTGGAACATGGACTTGTCCAGGCTCAGCCAGTCCGAGGGCAGCCTAGAGGAGAGCAGCCAGGCTCTGTCTCTGTCCATGCCCTGGCTTAGGTCAGGCTTCCCTAGTCCACATCCATACTAAGGGGAGGATCTCACCTGTTTGTGGGCCGGGTTTCCCGCTGAACTTTTCGGGAACCAAAGAGGTGTCCCCACTTGATGCCCCCAGGAGAAGGCTCTGAGGTCCCTTCCTCATTTTCTGCTGGTGGGGCAGTGGGCCCCTCCCTCTCCCGACTGCGTCTCAGCTCAGCAAGCACAGAGTCTGGGGGGCTTCCCATCCAGAAGGGCCAGCCCCTCTCCCGGCCAAGGGCCTCCTCAGGGGCAGGGCAGGCCTCAGCCCCTTCCACTACTCCCTCTCGGGGGGGTGGAGCCTGGGGAGGCCCCCCACTTCCTGCCCCTTTCTTTTTTTCACTGCTGCTGCCACTGTTGCTATTGCTGCTACCTCGAGGGAACCTAGAACCCTCAGTGGAGCCATCAATGTAGACCTGGGAGCTTTGCATGAGCTGGTACCACCAGCCAGCCTGCCCACCTCGGGCCCACCTGCCATGGCCTGAGCCCCCAGATGTCTCTGCCACCTCTTCTGTCTCCTCTTCCTCGTCCTCGTCTCCTCCTTCTGGAGCACCCACACCCTTCACTCGCTCCCCATGGGCTACCCTGTCCATGTCTCCAGGGCCCTCCTGGCCACGGGCCCGGGCCAACTGCAGCGTTGAGTGGGCAGATAGTAGCAGGTCCTGGGACACCCGCAGCAGTTCCTTGTGCTGCCGCTGCTGTTGCCCACTTTGTAGCAGCCGATGTTGGAAAAGCAAGTCGAGGTTGAAGGGCAGCAGGGCCAGGGGCTGCAGCAGTAGCAGCAGCTCCTCAAAGAGGCCAGGGCACACGGTGTGAGCTGCACTCAGGAAGCCCCAGGGATGGTAGTGGGTCTGGATGATATCTAAGGGAAAGAGAGGGAATGAGCAGAGCCTGACCTGAGTGAGACACTGAGGTGGAGCCACTACATGCTGCTGCCCAGCAGTGTGCTGTTACGGTGCACACCAGGCCCCTTGCAGCGTTGCAGTGTACAAACTACACTACCTGAAGTGACAGCTTTTGAATCTGAAAGAGAGGAGTTTCTGGTCACTCTAACTTCCAGACCGCCTGAGTCTCCTGTTGCCTGCAAGGGTCTAAGTCAAGTAGAAACCAGGAGAGGACTTGGGTCGATGCCCAAAGCTCTGAGGAAGAGGCTTGTGTGTTCTGCATGTACCCAACCCGCCCCCACCTCCAGCACCTGAAAATACAGTAATTTCTCCCTCTTTTTGAGTCTCTGAGGTCTGGCCTGTATTGACTTTGAGAGACACAGCAGGTTCTGGACTTTACCTTCATGGTTATAGAGGTGATTAAACCAGAACTCCAGGGACCGGATGCTGTAGGGAGACAGGTGAAAAAAATTGAGTCTTGTGTGGATAGAGCCAGATAATAAGGTACAAAGTACGCAGTACAGGGGTCAGATACAGAGAGCAAATATAAATGAAATCTCTTTCTATGGCCTGAATACTATCTAATTCTGGAAAGTCAGTGGGGACATGAGGAATGGGGTAGACATGTAGTTTACAAGTGAGTCACTTCCCCTAGAAGCCTGCACAAGACCCAGGAAGTCAGCGTGGCTACTAAGTGAGAGGACAGGCAGCCAAAGGGGGTGACCTGGGCCCATACCTAAGAAAGGATACTACTACTGCATGGGTTCTAAGGTGGCCCTACAGTTCAAGAAGAATTTGGAAGCAGAGCTGGAGTTGAATGGATCAGGGATCACAAGATCCAGAGAAACCAAAGCCAATTAATTTCCAAATAAGCCACAATATGGATTTGCAAAAGCAGGAGGCCATGTTGGTTATCAGTATCAGAGGGTTGTGGGTGTAAAGGGAAAGCAGTGCCTACTGAGAGGCTGTAGCCAGCTGGGAAGAAAGGAAGCCTGGGCCCTGGCACAGATCTACTCCTTCTATCTCAGTTGAGGGAGCTGGTTCTTGAGAGGAGGCAGAGCCCGACAGGGCTGGCTGTAGAGAAGAGCCTGCTGTTCCACACTCACTTGAGCAGGCCAAGAATGAAGGCATTGAAGCGCATGGTATGACTGGTGAGCTCTGTGAACTGGCTGACTTTGTTGTAGAGGCCATGCAGGACCTTCGTGGATGGGCCTGGGAGGAAGGCAGAGTTGGAGGTTACACAACTGACTTCTGTGGCCTTAAATCCAGTATGGGGTTCCGATATTGTCACCCAAAACTTACCTAGCTGTGTGGAAGCCTCAACTACACTCCACGGCATGTTCTTACGCTGCCCGATGATGACATCTAATACAAAGGACTTGAGCCCATCTTCTAGAATAGCCCGGACCGCAGGGCACAAGTACTTCAGAACCAGATGGCCTACATTGGGGCTCACTGAACTATTTCCCAGCTTTGCCTGCAGATGCAGTAGGGAAGTTCAGGAAATCATGTGAAGTCTGACCTTGGTTCTCTAAGTCAGCCCTCAGGGTTCCTTCTCCTCTTGCCATCCCCATCCCCAAGTTCCAACTCTGGGCTCTAAATGCAAGAAAGCAAGGGAAGAAAGCAAGAAAGCAGCATACAGGGTGAAGGTCTACAGATTTTCTTGCCTACCTTTACCCCAGGATCCCGGCTTGTGCCAAAATGGGCCACAATGAGGTCCACAGCTGTGTTAACAGCTTTTACCAGTCCTGCAAGAGAATTTGACAAGTCCTTGAACCAATTCTTGGTCAATCCAGTTGGAATGAACTTCGGTGTGGAAGGGGCAGCGCTCCCACACTTACTCGCAGTGTCCCTGGGTCTCACGGAGACACCTAGTCCTTGCCTTTTTCTGTTTGTTCAGGCCCCTCCTGTACTCCCTGTCCCACCCTGGTACTGAGAAATTGAGCCTATGAGTGCTCCACCACTGTGTCACATCCTCATCCCTTTTTTTAAATGTTAAATTTGGCGATGGGGTCTCACTGATTGTGGAGTCTAGCCTCAAACTTGCAATCCTCTTGCCTTGCCTTTCCAAGTTGCTGGGATTATAGGTGTGCCCACCATGCCCAGCCCCTCATTTCTTTACCTCCCAGCCTGGGCCCAACTCAGTGCCACCTCTGCCAAGACCCTCAACCTTCTCACTTCCCAGCCTTTCTGATCCTGGATCAATTTTACTATCAATATCTGCTCTGAGAAAACAGGCCACTGACTGAGGATGGAGAAAATCCAGGTCCCTCATGTTGATGCCAAACAAAGGCACTTCTTTGGTATTTGCCTAGTTAGCACCCTCTGCTAAACCCTTAAGCTGCTGTATCAAATGTTTACTGCACTTCAAGCCCTTGGATCTACTTCACACAGAGAACAGAAGCGACTGGTTATGAATTCCTTTAACTTCCCTCTCCCTCCAAAACTTATATTGGATTTGCTGGGCATAGTGACACACAATGTAATCCCAGCAGCTCAGAAGGCTGAGGCAGGAGGATCACAAGTTTGAGGCCAGCCTCAGCAACTTAGTGAGGCCTTAAGCAACTTAATGAGACCCATCTCAAAACAAAAAATGAAAAGGGCTGAGGTTGCGACTCAGTGGTAAAGCAACACTGGGTTAAATCCCCAGTACAAAACAAAATGAAACTAAGCAACCAACCAAACAAAAAACCCAAACCCTACAAAAAACAGTATATCAGATTTATGCCTCCTCCTTCCCTCCCCCTTATCTTGGAGGCAGTGGCTGTTCCTCTTCTTGCCCAGTTCTTTCTTATCCCTAAGCTTTGGATCTCACCTGCCCAAGGAACTTGGGCAAGAAACTTTAGCTTCATCTTTTCCTCCTTCCAGGCTTCTATCTTTTAGCCTGCAATTATACTCAATTATTTCCCCACCATCTCCCTGAAACTGCTCTTTTAATTCAGTGGTCACTTATTTGCCAAATAGGGAGGTTCGTGTCAGTCCTCATCTAATCAGATATCACCAACATGCTTCCAGAAGCTGCCAGGTCCTCTTGTCCCTTCAGTATGCCCACTACAGCACGTAGGCACTTATTACACAGTGCTCTTCCTCACTATACTTTTAAAAAATATTTTTTAAAAAAATTTATTCTAATTAGTTTTACATGACAGCAGAATGCACAGAATTCACTGTACACAAATGATGCACAACTTTTCATTTCTCTGGTTATACGTGATATAGAGTCATACCATTCATTCAATCATACATGTACCTAGAGTAATGATGTCCATCTCATTCCACCATCTTTCCTATCCTCATGCCCCATCCCCACCCTCCCCTTTGCCCAGTCCAAAGTTCCTCCATTCCCCCATGCTCCCACCACCCATCCCTCACTATCCTTGGCTCAGTGAGGGTAGGGGCCGAGGTCTGATGACTAAGCATTTGAAAATGACACTTGCTCACTCACAGTACATGAACCTCTACCTCTTGCTCCAGTGCTCTCCAGGTCCTTCTCAGCACTTTGACTTTTAAGACATGGAGATATTCTGGAGGCCTAGATAGTAGGGCAACAGACGTACATAGGTAGTGGCAGCAGAATCCCTGGCCTGAGCTGGGGATTGTATGTACCTTTCTTCTGAAGCAGGTCGATGGAAATGGCTTCTGAGTTGCCATCTGGGGACAGACAAAACTCAGCTGGAGGCTTCTCAGTCAAGGAAAAGGGGTCTTGCAAGTCAGGGCAGGTCAGTGTTAACGGCTTCACTACCTGACCTGTAAATAAGAGAAAAATCAATCCCAAACAACTCTCTTTCCAAGAGTTCCAGCTCAGTTCACTATCTTAGACCCTCTCTGAGACACATTCCTATGGAACTGATCCCTTTTCCAGCCCTTCCCAGCTGTGGCAGAGCCTGCCCTGGGTGTACTAGGGACCTTGCCCACACACCATTTAGTCGGCAATTCAGATGGCTAGCAGCACTGAAGGAACCAGGGAACTCAAAGATGGGGTTCCTGCGGGCCAGCCGAGCTTCCTGTGGCCTTCGGTCTAGGCTCCCTGACAAACCAGGTGGCCCTAGTGGGTTCTTCCGCCTGTATTCCCGCCACTTGAGGGCTTGAGGGGATAGGTGGTTGGCTGGAAGCAGAAGATCAGCAGAAGAAACAGACAAGCAAGAGTTAAAAGGAGACAGCATTTCACTTCCAACCCGTGGGCCCACTAAAGCCTTAGGGTTAGGGCGCTGGGGAAGGAGATGCAAATATTTCAACCCCTGACCCCAGGCTAGAATATAAGAAACCATTCAAAGGAGAGGTAGAATTGCTTGGGCTGGGGATGAAGTCCATACCATTACTGGGTCTGGAGGCCATGCTGCCCTCACCACCTCCTCGGGTCAGGCTTTCCGCCCTGCTGAAGCCAGATCTCCAGGAGCCCAGAGGTGGCAAGCTTCCTGTTCCATGGAGTCGGTATTCAGCCAAGGTCAGTATCTTCTGATCCTCCTTCTGTGGCTGCTGGGAGGTGGCAGGCTGGACGGTAGGAAGACAGGAGTGGTTCCATGGGGGCAGGCTTTCTGTGGCTGTGGCCTGCTCTGGAGGAGGGGAGCACGAAGTAGAGGCAGAAGAGTCAGTGCTGGGCCCAAAGGGGCCAGCACTCCGGATGGGGGAGTAGCTGCCCAGGGGTGATGGCCGTAAGGTCTCTGGCTCAGGCCCAGCTTTCCTGGCACCTCTGCCAGTGTTTCGGGGTGTGGACACCTGTGGCTCCCCTGAGGGAGCTGGGGAAGGGCCTGGAACAGTGGGGACAGCCAGTGGGGCAGGCTGCTGTGCACGGCTGCAGCCAGAGAGGCTGTAGAGCTGGGAAAGGCTGTGGAGAGCCCGGGCCTTGGCCAGCTGCTTGGGGAAGTGGTGCTGGAACACGAAGGGCTGGATAGGCAGTGTGGTTGGCCTCTGCTCCTTGCTGTAGCGAAGGACTGGTCGGCTCTCAGCACCACCCCCTGTAGCAACAGGTATGGAGAAGGAATCAGACACTGAAACCCACCATGAAGAAAACACAGAAGCAGAGACAGTAGATGATGCCCCCTGGGAAAGAGGGGCAGGACCTAGGTTGTTTGAACTGAATAGGGCAGGAGTCATGGGAGGGACACTGTTCTTTCTGTAACATGTTTCCTATGTTTTTATGATACTGGTCTGTTTATATCTCTTTGCTGTTCAATCCTTCTTCATTTTCTTCACTTCAAAGGTACATGTACCTTAAGACACAATTCTTATATCTCATTTCACACTTTCTCTCTTGCATAGAATAGCTTAAGTTCAGACTTTCATATAAATGACTCCCGAGCTCACAGCATTAACCTTGACTTCCTTTTTGATCTTTAGATTCTTCTGATGTAGGGCTCTTTCACTAATTTCACTAAAAATTTGCTACTTTAAAACAGCTTCCCTGATACTTTCTTCCATTTTTGTTACTGGCAGAAACACCATTTTTTTTTTTTTTCTTTTTTTGGTCCTGGAGACTGAACCCAGGAGTGCTTTACCAATAAGCCACAGCCCCAGACCCTACTTTTTAAATTTTGAGACAGGGTCTCACTAAGTTCCTAAGGATCATGCTAACTTGCTGAGGCTGGCCTCAAACTTGAGATCCTACTGCCTCAGTCTCCCAAATTATTGGGATTACAGGTGTGCACCGCCACGCCCCACAGAAACACCATTTTCTTTGTTTCTAAGGCCTAAAGTCTTAAGAGTTAGAGTCACAGATTCTCAGTGTCATGTTATTGACTTTGACAATAACTTTGTCATGTTATTGACTCATTCATCATCTAGGCAAATAAACACTCTACTACTGAGCTGCATCCCCAACAGTTAGCAAGACAGGGTCTCGATCAGTTGCCAAGGCTGGCCTTGAACTTGCAATCCTCCTGCCTCAACCTTCTAAGCAGCTGGGATTACAGGTGTATACCACCACACCCTGAAAAATACTTCTTTACTTGTAGCAGCCCAAACCAGCCTTCCTGTTATCCTTCTACCCCCACTGCTGATCTTCCATGACCCTGGCACTGGAACCTCAGAATCCACATCTGTTCCCTCTGCACAAGCATGTTGATGTCTTGTTCTTTCAGTCAGTCTTCAGGTCAGAAGACTTCATGGGGTTCAGAACTAAACACAGAACCCCAGGACCGTGTTTGTGTATATACTACATGCCTAAGAAAACACAGAGCATGTGGTGGACCTGTGAATGAACACAAGGTGGCGCCACAAACATTTGCAAAAACCCTGGGTGTGGCTCATTGAAAGGGTGGCTCAAAACTCTTATTAATAAGAGACAGGACTATATTCTTACTTGACAGTCAGCATTTTAAACTTTAGAGACATTAAGTCATTTGCTCAAGTTCATAGCCAGAATTCTGTCTAGGCCAGATTCTGACTTTGGGGTCTAAGTTCTCTCCACCACATTACACTACTCAAAATGTGATGTCAGCCTGGTTTTCCTACACCTCATCTCTTCTTTTACATCAGTGAGTCATGATGGATGGGAACCACAGCCCCATTAAGGAGGTGTTTCAGAAACATGCCCTGGGGACATTTTCAAACTATATCCTCCCACCATCCCTAGTGTCATTCTCCCTTGCTTACTTTGTTCTAGCCACAATTTCCTTCTGTCCTTACAAACTAATTTCATTAACACCTTGTTGCCTTTTGCACCCATGACTTCTTTCTTTCTAAAATCTCACTACTCAGACATCAACTCTAATATCACTCCTCCCAGTAAGACCTTCTCTGACCACCCTCACCCCTCTGGCAGGTCACTCTGTCTCATCACCCTGTTTCTTCTTCTTTTTAGCATTTTAATATCATCAGAAATTATTTTTGTGTATTTATTGCCTATAACTTTTTGTAAAAGCTCCAGAAAAGTTGGGATTATACTGTTCTTTGCTGTATCCCCAGGGCCCAAAATAGGGCCTGGTACATAGTAGGTACTGAATAGTTGAATGAATCCCCAGTTTTGATTCATGCCAGTTTCACTGCATTCACAATCACTATACATAAATAGCCTTTTGAAATAATTTACCTTATTTTATCTCCTGTGGTTTTTAGTGACCACAGAATAAAGTCAAATGTTCTCAGGTGAGTAGGTGCCTGCACATGGCATAAATCAGGCTGCTCTTCCCTAGGACTTCCATACTTACCATCCTTAACTCTGTTCTCCCCACCCATCCCCATTTCCTTCTTTCCCTTCTTTTTCTCTCCCTCCCCCCCCTTCCTTCCCTTCTTTTTTGGCACTGGGAATTGAACCAAGGGACTGTCACATGCTAAACAAGTGCTCTACAAATAACTATGCTCCCAGTCCTTGAAAAAAATTTGAAAAAAAATTTTTGAAACAGGGTCTAAATTGCTCAGGGCAGCCTGCAATTTGTGATCCTCTTGCCTCATACTGGCAAGTAGCTGGATTACAAACCTGCCCCTCCATGCCCAACTCCATCCCCATTTTTAAGCACACTGCTATCTCCATTCGGAACATCATCCTTCTTTCTACTTAATCACATTTCAAGGCTGAGCTGATGCTGACTATCAGATTAGGTCCTCTCAACCACAGCTTTATTGTACCACCTACACAGAGTATGTCTGAATTAACTATTTATTCCTACTCTTTAAAAAGCCTCCTTATAATGTCCCAGGGTGTGAACTGGGGCAGGAGAATCAGATAAGAAGGAGGCCCACTCTGGGGAATGTGTCTCATTTCTCTCAGGGAATACAGAGAGCAGGTTTTATCACTTTTCTATGTGATAGTGCTTAAGAAAATTGGAGACAGAGGCTATATTCACTTGAGTTTGTTATTCTCTGGGTGAACAGCCCAAGTCTTCCAGTTTCTTCTTAAAATGTAGTGCCCAGAACTCCATGGAACACCAGTAAGCACTCATTGGGTCAGAAGTGTGGGGGAACTATCAGCTCTTCCCACTGGAATCTATGAATATATCTATGATTTTAACTTTGAAAAAAATTATATATATATTTTGTAGTTGTAGATGGACTGAATGCCCTTATTTATTTTTGCTAAGGATCAAACCCAGTGCCTCACACATGCTAGGCGATTCTCAGCACCACACAAAAACAAATAAACATACAAAAAAAGGTATTGTGTCCATCTACAACTAAAAAAATAAATATTTATAAATAAATAAATAAATAAAAAAGGTATGGTGTCCAACTACAATTGTGTGTATCAAGTCAGGATAAAAGCCCTGTGGTAGGTTACTAGAGACTTTTAAAAAAATTTATATTTTAGTTGTAGGTGGACACAATACCTTTATTTTATATTTATGTGGTGCTGAGGATTGAATCCAGTGCCTCACACATGCTAGGCGGGCGCTCTCCCTCTGAGACACGACCTCAGCCCACTTACTAGAGACTTATAGAAGAGAACCATATCTCACTGATAGAGGCGAATGCCTCTCTTTTCTCAGACCAGACTTTTCATGCTCATGGAATGCCAGCCACAGCATCTCACTAGATACACTCACAGACATTGTAGTCTAAGAAGAAGTGGGTTCCAAATTGCTCTCTCTGGCCAATCCCTGAACCTGCCTCTTCCCTACAGACCTCCTTGTTAACTCTGCCCCAGGGTAGCTGTTTATGTATGTTTGGGTGTGTGCAGTCTTCTGATGGGCTGAGATCCCCAACAGCACAGGTGACTTTTTTGAAAACACTCTTCTTTTTTTTTGTAGCGCTGGGGATCAAACCCAGGGCCTCACGCATGCTAGGCAGCTGCTCTACCACTGAGCCACACTCCCAGCCCAACACTTTTAACCCCTTTCCTTTGAGAAGCCAAAAGACCCAACCTAAGGCTGCAGTGCGGCTGTGGGAGAACTTGTTCCCTTTGTATTCCCCCCTCTCCTTCCAAGCTCTTTGAGATCTGGCTTCTGCCCTCAGTACTCCTACAGTTGCTCTCAAGATCTGTCCGCATTATCTTGCGGTGATTTTTCTTTTTCACTCTCTTATAGGTTTTCTTCTATTTTCTGGCAAAGTCATCTTAAGTCAGCCCTGCCCTTCCAGCACTAGGGATTGAACCCAGGGTCCTCTACCACTGAACTAGACCTCTAGAACTTTTTATTTATTTATTTTTTAATTTTGTTATAGGGTCTTACTAAGTTCTTGAGGGTCTGGCTACTTTGCTGAGCCTGGCTTCAAACTTGCAATTCTCCTGCCTCTTACTCCTGAATCACTGGGTTTCTAGGTGTGCACTACCACACCTGACTTCACCTCAATTTTTTTTTTTTTTTTTTTTTTTTGTGGTGCTGGGGAATTGAACCCAGGGCCTTGTACATGCGAGGCAAGCACTCTACCAACTGAGTTATATCCAGCCCAATATCAATCTCTTTTGAAGGTTGCTCTATTCACTCTTAAATCATAGTGTCCCCAGACCTTTTTCCTTGTTGGCTTTGTAACTCCACACATTCTTCCTGGATGCTCTTATCTACTCACATAGCTTCAACTATTTTTATTCCACAAACTTTCCAATCTATATGGTGGTCTCTCCTGATTTCCATGGAGACACCTTTTCAGTCCACTGCCCATCCAAACTACCAGTGAACTTTAAAATTAGACTTGGATCTAAGCAAACAACAACAACAAACATTAAGAGCAGTAACAAAGCTACTTCCCTGATTAAAATCCTTTAGTGCTTCCATTCCCATCCTACAATGGCTATAATGAATTACTACTGTACTTGCAATTCCTGGGACACATCAAGCTATTCTGTGCCTTTATGGTTTTGTACAGACTATTCCATGAGCCCAGAACATTCTTAAAAGTCTCCACAAAACCTAATGCTCATCATTTTTCTAGATTGGGCTCAAATGTAAACTGTGCTAGCCATCCTCCCCTGACATTCCATTCTGATTTAGATAACCCTCTCTCTGACCAGCAGCATATACTGCCATCTTTGCATTTGAATGATCTGTTTCCTTCCTTAGTTGGATTTCCTTGAGGGCAGATTGTCCCTCTCATTATTTCTGTCACCAGCACCACCTTAACACAAAGGCTGATATAAAATAATAATACTTAAAATACAATAAAACAAATAGGGAAAAGGCTGGCCTAGGGAGGCTAGGTCACAAGTTCTTTCTCTTTTTTCATTTTTACTTTTAGAGACAGGGTCTCACTATATTGCCTAACTCCTGGGCTCAAGCAACTTTCCTGCATAAATGTACCAAGTGTCTGGGACTACAGGTGCGTGCCCTGGTCCCTAGCTTAAATTTCAAGTTCTTAGGATAGCTCTAATAATTGATAAAGAATGGACTCCACTGCTATCCAGTGCGGTTTTCCTGTTGGACACAGCCTTTGGTTGTCTCTTAAGCACTGCAAATTCCTAAATATCCAAAATTGAACAACTCCTTTGTCCTTTTTTTCAATAATTCTACTTCTGTTTCTGGGCTGGGGTGTGGCTCAGTGGTAGAGTGCTCACCTAGCATGCATGAGGCACTGGGTTTGATCCTCAGCACCACATAAATGTAAAATAAAGATATTGTGTCCACCTAAAACTTAAGAAAAAATATTTTTTAAAAAAAATTTACTTATGTTTCTAATCCCTATTCAGGGTACCATCATCTTTCCAGTCATCTGGGTTAAGAATCACAATCTTATGAATATTTTGTTTCCTAATACATCAATATCTTAGTCCTGTAGATTCCATCTCTTCAGTGTGTGTGTGTGTTTTTTTTTTTTTACTTTTTTATTCGAATTTGTTATAAAGGCCTTTTCTTTTTCTTTTTTGGTGGTGCTGGGGATTGAACCCAGGGTCTTGTGCATGCAAGGCAAGCACTCTACAAACTGAGCTATATCCCAGCCCTCCAGTGTATTTTTTAAGCCTCTTTCTTCTTCCCTCTGCTCCCCACCCCTGCTGCGCCCACCCCCACCAGGGCAGAAGGACATTGCCCTGAACTGGAAAGATAATAGATCTAGCCTGAGGAATCCCTCATGGTATGTATGGGGTGGTTGTTGGGGACCTATCACCAAAGGACGTCATGCATATATCTTGGTATTCTCCAGCCTCTGAGTTCCTTACCGTCAGCTCTAACTCTTGCATCCCTCTGGGTATGGCTGTTGGCTGGGCTCCCAGGGAGAGCAGACCCTGGATCCATCAGTGGGGCCAGGGGAACCTGACCAGTAGCTCTGAGGCCAGCTGGTGGAGTCTCACTGGACTGGGGGCCCTGACAGACCTGAGTGGACCAGGGCTCTGGGCCAAGTAGGTCTAGGCCTGGCCCCAAGGGCATGGGTGGAAGGCTATGGCTACAGCGAGTGCCCTCATCCAGTGGGTCCACCTTATCTTGCTGGGCTTCTTGGATGGGTGAGAACTCCTGGGAGGAGTCCCCAACGCTCACCCGAAGTGGTGGGGACCCAGAGCTTGCAGTTTTCTTCCGGCCCTTGGCTAGCTCAGCAAAGGAGGTGACCCTCTTGGGTGGGGAGCTGGACCCAGCCAGGGTTGCAGATCCCTCACTCAAACGTACTGGGCAACTCAACATGCGTTCCAGTGAGCCCAGGCGGACAGGAGGGCTGCGCTCAAGACTGCGGTCGTAGCTTCGAGAGCGCTGACGTCCAGTGCTGAGGTTGGGGGGTGAAGTATTGGTGTACACTTGCCCCTCGAGCACAGTGGGGCCCATGGCAGCTACTGCTTCTGTGGAGGAGCCCACTGTCTCTTGTTCCTCTGGCTGAGCTTCTGGCTTCTGGAAGAGGTAATACTCAGAAGGCTGGCTGGGGCCTGGGTCTGGGCCAGGGCCTGGTGGGGGACTTATCTTGGTGTGTTCCTCAGAGCAGCTAGTGATAGAAGAGCCAGCTGGGCTTGGGGATGATTGGGAGGACAGGTCACAGGT
This sequence comes from Callospermophilus lateralis, assembly GCF_048772815.1. Classification (NCBI taxonomy): domain Eukaryota; kingdom Metazoa; phylum Chordata; class Mammalia; order Rodentia; family Sciuridae; genus Callospermophilus; species Callospermophilus lateralis. The sequence goes on from NC_135306.1 coordinate 36,390,982, forward strand.
GACAAGTTTATAGTAATTTTGTGTGGCCACAACAAGACGAGCCTGGCTCTGGAAGCAGGCTGTGAGGTCAGCCACCGCTGGGCAGGGCTCACAGTGTGGGCGGTAGGAGTTACAGTTGGCATCAAGCTCAGGAGATGAGGTGTGAGGACAACCACAGCCCACTTCCCTTCCTCCACTTTCAGGGTGGTGGGACTCACAAGACATCTTAGACTCAGCTGGGGAGGGATGCAGGTCCAGGTAGAAGGCGCCAGGGTCTGAGTGGCTGCAAAAGGAGGAGTCGCTGCAGGACTGTGGGGCTGAGTTGAGATTGGCACGGGAGTTGCCATGCATCTTGTTGTAGAGGGCGCTGAAGGTGACCAGCACACCATCTGAACTGTTGCAGGAGGAGTCACTGACATAGCCCATGGACTGGTCAGCTGCCTCAGACTGACTGGATGTGCTACTGCAGCGGCAGTGCTGAGCTCCTGAGCCAGAGCGTCCAGGGTTCCTTGGGGATTCATCTGAACTAAGTTTCCATTCCTGGTCAAAGGAAAAGCCAGAGGTGTCACTGGCTCCCCCTCCACTGCCACTTCCACCATGTCCCCCACACTCATCCAGCTCCATGGTCTCTGTTTCGAGCTCTGGCCGGCAGCAGTGGCTAGTGCTGCACTGCTGAGTACCCAAGGTGGTCACTGGCTCCTGTTCTTGTCCCTCCACCACTCCAGCCCGACTGCGTGTTGTTCCCCATGGCCTGCCCCCTCCAGGGCCAGTCGGTGGTAATTGGAAAGAAGATAGATGGAAGGTGGGCTGGCTGGTGCTGTGCAGGTGGAAGGACTGCTGGGTGGCACTGTCACCAATGCTGTCATCATACAGGTCCCCAAGTCCCGACTCACTCACACCCTCCTGCAGCAAGAAGGGATTGTGTCGTTTGGGGACCCCAGAGCCTCTTCCATCCCGTCCTCTACTTTTGGTGCTATCTGCTGACCGTGTAGATGTCCCTGGAGTAGACTGCAGGTTGTTGTATAGAAGGGAGTCAGCTTGTCCCAAGTCTTGGTCAGGCTGGGTGATGCCCAGCTCGGGTGGACAGAAAGGATTAGGTCTTGTGCTTCCACTATTTCCACTTGCCCCTCCACAGCACTGCCTGTCTGGAACTTGACAGTGCACTAGGGGAATATGGTGCACGATGAGGGTCTCTCCAGTCAGCTTTGGAGGACTATCCATTCTGGAAAGTTCGAACAAGGGCATCAACAGCACCAGACACTGCCCCTGGAGCCCAGTGGGGCAGAACACATTTCATCAGGAGACCTTGGCACCTGGAGAGAGAGGGAAAGAAAGGGAACCTAATGTCACCTCCCTGGAAGTCAGGGACATGCCCTTCCCAACAGTATTTTCAGTGGAGAAGAGTCCAGGAGGAAAAAAGGCTCTGGGTCAAGATGAAGCCTTGATAGCACAGCCTGATAAGGCAGGTGGGGACCCCATCATACTTTCTGCATTGCTCAGATCCAGGTCCTAGGGTCCCTCTTCATTTTAAGGTCACCATGTATCCAATTGTGACAAAAGACCACATATAAAGATCTGGGGATCTCAGGGACAGCTCTTTCCCATTCTCTTGCAAGGACCTCATTCTGAACAGTAAACAATGACTAATTCTGCATAGTGACATAATTAAGGGAAAACCATTTAGGATGTCTGAAAAGGTCCAAGACACAGAGGGGATACAGATATGCCTCACACAGAGTTCAGCATTCAAGTTTATGGACAGGCGGAGAAATCAAGACCAATACATTATATAGTCATAGCTATAAATTTGTAAGAAATGAATATATTTATTTTGTAGACTGAGTATTGAACCCACTGGCATTCCACCACTAAGCTATACCCAGAGCCCTTTCACAGGCTGCCCTTGTATATAAGGAAGTCAGCTTGAGATTCAACTCCCTCAGCTTCCTGAATAGCTGGGATTATAGGCATGTGCCACCATGCCCAGCAAGAAATGTATTTTTAAATATACTATATTATTTGACCAAGTGGCTGTCACCTCTGACCCCCTTCTCCTCCTAAGAATCCCAGAATACTTGTCCTTCTTCTCTCTAATGACTATGAATTCTAATATTCACACTACTATACTGGAGCTTCTTGAAGTGGACATTAGGACGACTGCAAGTATGGTTGATGCTGGCCTCTTCCCTCCTCTTTTGTTTCACTCTATCATACCATTACACAAGGCTTGGCACACATGATGGGCCCAATATATTTCTGATATTTGTCTAAGGGTATAGACCTTCTGAACCATCCAAATTCTGCTAAGTTTGAGCCCAGAACTTTCACTACTAGAATTCCCTAGAAAGTCTTTCTTTCCAAGTTCACCTCTGATACCTTGAAGTTCTCTCTTGTTCAAGGTTGCCTGGCTCCAAGGACACAGAGTCCATTCTGAGATTCTCTGGTCTCTTGGCTGTACCATGGCAGAGTGGCTTCCTCTAGTTCTAGTCTCTGTACCTCCAAGTGCAGGTCCCCACAGTCTTCTCTTCACTTAGACTCCTCATATATCATTTTCCCTGATTCATTCATTTCTTTTCTTTCCCTTTTTATTCCTATCATTTTCTTTTTATTTACTCTGAGTCTAAATCCCCCACTATCTTTCTTTTATTCATCATTTAACTGAACCCCTGATATGGATTTCTGAAGATTTCTAACTCATTTTGACACAGGGCCACAGCTCTTCATGAAAAGTACAGGAAAGAGCAAGTAAGTTACACATGCTCAGAGACACGAACAAGTCATACTTGTTAAAGAAAAAATGCAAATGGCTAATAAATATATGTGTGAGGGAAAATTATAATAAAATATAATTATTTATGTTAAATTAAATCATTAAAACTAAGAAGCAAGTATTTAGATTCTTCCTCCTCCCTTTTCTGAGAGGAAGTCTTCTCTGTTGGACTCCAAACCCTTGTATGTTGACTTGGGTAATGAGGTAGAGATAACGGAAGGCAGAAACCAGAGAAGCTAAACTGAGTTACAAGATTATGAGTTACAGAAGAAGATATACAGTAAATATTTGTTATTTCAAATTAGGTGATAGTTTCTTAGGACACCAAAAGCAAAAGTGATAAAAATAAAAAAGCAGATAAAGTGGATTGCACAAAAATTAAACATCTTTGCGCTTCAAAGGATACCACCAAGAAAGTGAAAAGCCAATTCATTATATGGGAGAAAATATTTGCGAATTATGTATCTGATAAGATATATATCTTTGAAAGGCAAGCACTCTATTAACTGAACTATATCCCCAGCCCGAAAAGATATATATCTTATATATCTTATCAAAATATATAAAGGACTTTTTACAACTCAACAGATAACAGAATGTAGCTCACTGGTAAAGCACTTGCCTAACATACCCAAGGCTCTGGGTTTGATCCCTAGTGCCACAATCAATCAATCAACAAAGATACACAATTTAAAAATGAGCAAAGAATCTAAACAGATACTTCTTCAAAGAAGACATAAAAGTAACTAAAGGCACACAGTATTAGTCAATAGAGAAATAAAAACCACAATGTAGTGCCACTTTGCTTCCACTGGGATAGCTAAAATACAAAATAAAATAACAAGTGTTGATGGTGTGAAGAAACCAGAACCCTCAAACATTGCTGAGGGCATTGTAAAATGATGCAGCCACTTTGGAAAAATGACCCGGCAGTCCTTCAAAATATTAAAAACAGAGTTACAAGATCCAATAATTCTACTTCCAAACTTGTGTACAAACATTCAAAGCAGCATTATTCAAGTGGAAACAATCCAAATATCCAAAAACTGATAGATATACAAAATGTGATATGTACATGCAAGGAAATATTATTTGGTGATAAAAGGAACAAAGTCTTGATACAAGCTACAATATAAATGAACCGTAAAAATATTACACTAAGCGGGGTGTGGTAGAGCACACCTGTAATCCCAGTTACTTGGGAGGCTGAAGCAGGAGGATCACAAGTACAAGGACAGTCTCAGCAATTTAGGGAGACCCTGACTCAAAATAAAAAATAAAAAAGAACTAAGGGTGTAGCTCAGTGGTAAAGCACCCCTTGTTTCAATCCTCAGCACAAAATTAAATTTAAAAAATGAAATAAAATAATGCACTATTTAGCTGGGCATGGTGGCACACACCTATAGTCCCAGCTACTGAGAGGCTGAGGCAGGAAAATCACTTGAGCCCAGGAGTTCAAGGTCAGTTTGGGCAACATAGTAAGGCCCTGTTTGAAATAAATAATAATAATGATGTTGTGTTAATATGATTACTGACTTGGAAAGATGTTTACAAAATGTTTTTAAAAGTTTTAGTTATAGATAGACATAATTCCTTCATTTTATTTATTTATTTGGGTACCTCAGGGGCACTTGACCACTGAGCCACACCCCCATCCCTATTTTCTATTTTATTTAGAGACAGGGTCTTACTGAGTTGCTTAGCACCCTGTTTTGCTGAGGCTGGCTTTGAACTCACAATCCTTCTGCCTCAGCCTCCACAGCTCCTGGGATTACAGGTGTGCGCCACTGTGTCCAGCTTATTTATTTATTTTTTGTGGTGGTGAGGATCCAACCTTATACATGCTAGGCAAGTGCTCTACCACTGAGCTACAACCCCAGCCCCACAAAATATTTTTAAGTTTGTGTATGTGGTACTGGAGATTGAACCCAGGGGCTCTCCACCACTAGGTCAGCCTTACTTTTATCTATCTATCTGACTATTTATTTATGAGACAGGGTCTCACTATAAGTTGCCCAGGCTGACCCTGAACTTATGATACTTCTGCAACTTCCCAAGTAGTGGGATTACAGACATATGTCATTGTCACCATGCCATCATGTCTGGCAAGTGTTCACAACATATTATATGAAAAGAGCAGATTACAAACAGCATGTATAGTATGGCACATTAAAAAAAATATGTGTATATGCATGGAAGAGAATCTAAAATATATGCAACAAAATGTTAATAGCTCCTACCTCTATTGAATGATTCTGGATTATTTTAAATTCTTTTTGTTTCATCTGTATATTCTAATAAATACCCATTATGAACACAATTTAAGGATTATTATTATTATTTTTTTTTTTTAAAGGGAGATTTTTTCCCTACAGATAGTGCTAGATTTTCCCTAAGGTCCAGGCCATAATTCCAAGGCCTGGACTAAAAGAAGTATGGAGAAATTTCTTATACACATACATAATTTTAAGAGCACCTATGGGTTATAGTCACAAATGATTTTTACTGGGTACTTCCCCCTTTTAAAAGTAACATTTTCAAGAACTATTCACAAGTATACAAGAGTTTATGATTCTTTCCCTAGAACAATCACCAGCACATGCATGTATTCATATGGCAAAACACTGATGCACAGATACAGTCTAGAACACTTATCCTCTAAACTGGGGATAAGAACAAATATATATGGAAGGTAGCATAGGAACCCTTGGCTGGAGGGCACTGACTGTTTTGTTTTGTTTCTGTCTCCCAGTTTAGAATGCAGGTCAGAGGTTAGAGACTAACACAATCAACTCTGTGTCCCTAGAACTTATTACAGTGTTTGAAATCTGGTAGGTGCTTGATTATCTGAGGACTATTTTACTCATTTTTCAAAAATTGAGTTGTCTTTTCTTTATTGAGTTGTAGGAGTTTTCAAATTTATTTTGGATACATGTCTTCTGCAGATACATGTCTTGTGAATATTTCTTCTCAGTCTATGGCTTGTTTGTGTGTCTGAGTCCTTCCCTACCCTTATTTCTCTTTTCAATCTCAGCTTCCACAGCCTGAGGACCTTGTTTTGCATCTGTGGGGGAAAACTGTTTTTCTTTGTTTTTAGATATAGATGGACATAATACCTTTCTTTTATTTATTTTTATGTGGTGCTGAGAATCGAACCCAGTGCCTCACACGTACTAGGCAAGTGCTCTACTACTGAGCTACAAACCCAGCCGCTGTTTGTTTTCTTAACGGCGTTTTTTTAAATTGTTAGAAGTTTTTAATTCTTATAAAGCTCAATTTTTCAGTTTTTTTCTTTTAGGGTTAAAACTTTTTGTATCCTAAGATATCTTTATCTAACCCAAGATCATAAAGATTTTTTTTTTTTGCTTTTATTCTAAGAGCTATATAGTTTTGGCTTTTACTTTAGGTTATATGGAATCTTACTTTAAGTATCAAGCCCCTTTACTCATGATTTCATTTATTTTATAATTGTGTATCTCAGAGAAGAACTTAACTCCTTCCCAATCTCCATATAACCACGGCAATGCTTGCCAACACTTCCTCCATAGACAATTCAATTTGATCAACTATGGAGAAGTTCTGCAGGTATCTCATGAAATCTTGTATTAATGCCTCACCTCACCCCCTTCACATTTTTTACAAAGCACTTTTTATATATCATATCTCACTGATCCTCATACCAACTTACCAAAGTAGGCAGGGCCATCTTAATTTTTAAAAATAAGGAAAGTGATACCCAGAAAAATGAAATTTCTTACTTAAGATTACTTAGAGAATAAATAACGGAATTAAGATAGGATCAGGAATCTCAACTTTTGAAAAATTTTCTTGTTCAGTTAAGAATGTAATGAGAGAATGTTGTATATTTGACTTGATTTCAAATACCACAGAAACATTTACTGAGAGCACATCTAAGATTCCTAGGACTGACTTGTCCTATGTCAAGACAGGTTTAATATTGTGGCCCATAACTCTGACAAAGGCAAAGAGAAAACAGAGGTGGAAAAGCTCATTCCAAACTTCTTTTCTACCCTGATTAATGGAGAGACATGGAAGATGAAGCTGGAGAAGGAATAGAAAGTCCAGAATAAAAAGAAAGTTGAAGGAAGCTCTCTCAGATGAGCCCTCTAGCTATGGCTATTGGGTAGCTAGTAGAGGGGTGGGCTCAGCCAGCATGAGGTGGTGTAATCTGCCTCTCCAGATCCAGGGAAAGCTTTCCGTAAGAGCCCTTTTACTGACTCTGGTCCCAAATGGGTCTCTTGGTCTATCAAAACAATGTTATTTATTAGTGACCATTTACACAATAGGCATCCACTATAACACTTTCAAGTAGACATAATAATTCCCATTTTACAGAAGAGAAAATTGAAGCTTAGTAGTTTCCACACAATTATAGTTGAGATGGGATTCAAACCCAAGTTTGTCTAATTCTCAACTATTTCCATCATAATTGCCTCCCAAAGGTGGGTGGGGGGAAGATCTGGGCCACACCCTCTTCCTAAAGTCTAAGTGACTACCTTGTTCCCAGAGCAGCTACTTTCCACCTCCTGGGCAGGCCTACACTTTAGCTTCCCCGGTTAGAGCCCATACCTACTCACCTCTATTCTCTGAGCCCACAGTCTCTTTCCTATTACTGCTCCCACGCTCTTCTACTCTGTAGAGTCCTCAATCCTGTCCTTCCTGCTCCAGTTCCCAGTCCTTGTCTCCTTGCCCCATTCATGGTCCCACAAACCCCCTTTCCCCTGCTCTATTGTTCATTCCTAAATACTTTCTGGGAACTAAACACTCCCACGAGTTTCCAGTGTATACCTCAAACACATATTTGCACACCAGGGAACGCTTGTCTCCTATTACCATGTTTTTGAATTCTCAATCAAGGTGGTTAATGGAAACAGAAATTTAAGGGACTCTTTACCTGCTCAGCAACAGGAAAACCTCAGAAGAAAAGTTTCCCTGTCTTTGGTCATCAATATCCTACTGCTAGTCACATTCCCTCACATACTGCTATAACCCATTCCCTCTTTCTTGGCCTCCTGAAGGAAGAGGGTGTGTGTGTGTGGGGTAATGTACTGTCACTATTCTCTAACAACCTGACCTTGACTTGAGGTCCTGATGGTGAGCCTTTATCCTGAATGAGTTTTCTCTAGGGCAGGGATGAAGGGAAGAGAGAAGGATGGTGGATTGGAGAATGTTAACTTAGCTTATGCTTTTGTCTCTTTCTGCTAGGAAGAAGCTAAGTCTGTATAAGAAGGCTGATTATAAGAATCATTACAATAACTGCTCTTCCCCCACATCCTCTCTCCCTACTATGGGGCTTTGGTCAACATTCTTTCTTAATTTGGGCTGAGTGGCTCCCACAGTGCCAGAAGATAAAGTGACAGTGTATGAGTCTATGTGCACACATATATGCATGAGTGTGAAGCGAAAGGCTGCCCAGCCCCTCTTGAAAGCTTTGTGGATCCCAGTATAGTCTCCATCATAAACTTACAGTAGCTTTAGGGGTCTCCTCCCATTAAACCTTTGTTTCTAGACCTAACACCCCCAATCCTGATTATATTGGCTACAGCAGCTTCATTACAAATGCCCAGAAAGGAAGCATAGGATCTTCTGCTTCTTGACAAAATGGCACAATAGCATTAGCCCAAGCCTCTGCACTTCCCCATTCCTGCATGGTAGCCAAATGCATGCACGGGTGAGCTTATCTGGAACTTGCTAATACGCACTCGCTTTCACAGACAAAGCCAACCCTCAGAAGCCAGGGCCCAAATGTTGATCAGAGATCCTTAGGCTCTGCCGCTCCCCTCCCCCCAGTACCGCTGAGCCATACCTCTGTAAAGAGCCTTGAGCTGGACCTAGAGGCTCCTGTCCTTTTGCACTCCCACCGAGGTCTACCTGGACAGCTCCAGCTGAGGCATTGTTCACAGGATCACAGAGGGGTGGGGTGGGGTGGAGGAGAGCTGGGATGATTTCCTAAGATCTGATTTCTGCTAATACAATGGCATCCTAGCTAATGCAGGGAGGCTGCGCAATCCCAGCCCGTCTCCTTGCTGCTGCCGCGGCTGCTGGTACTGGTGCTGCGGGTGACGTTGCTGCTAAGGGAAGGGGGGAGGGAAAGGAGCAGGCATGCCCACAGTACAGCCACTCAGCCTCCTTCCCCATCAGTCCCTCTGGGCCTGTTAGCCTAGGGAACGGGAGGGTGGAGAGAGGAGTCAGTTGCGGAGGGCAGGCGGTGCTGGAAGATGGAAGATCTCAATACAGCAAAGGAAAAATAAGGAGAGTTAGGCCTGGGCCTAACTCCTCTGCAATTCTTAGAAGTGTCAGGGAAATAGCCTGGGCAGAGCCCGGGAGCTTCCTTCCTTTGGCCCTGCTTTCAGACCTTAGTCAGAAACCTCTCCCCTACCCCTGCTTTTTGTCCACTTTGAATGGCTCCTTGTTTTCCAGCTCATTCCTCTCACTAGGATTCCAGACTAGCCTTAGGGTGGAGCAGTCAGTCTGGGAGGGGATTCCTGACGTCCTGAAGGGAGGCTGCAGGGACCATTCTGTCAGAAGGAACTCAGTTCTTGTGGATGCCTGACCAGTCTTAGCACCAGGCTTCCTCGGGGGCTCCTCAGGCAAATGGATGGGGTCTATTTAAAAGGACTGGGCTATAAGAAGGCTTCTGTACAGAGTGATTGTGGGCCTTAGGACCAATGTGGCTGCAGGTCCCCCTCCTAATACACAGTTCAATTCAGTTCCCTAGATCTTCAGGTCTACCAGCTGAAGCAGAACTGGGCTTCTCACATACATCAGTTTTTGATCAGTTCTGAATTGGGTCAAAGTGGGTTTCTGTGGAGGAAGAATCCTTCAGCCAGACTGAGAGGGCAGGAAGCCCATCTTCCCTGGGGAAAGGAAGGCTGAGGAAAGGGAGTGGTCTCTCTCAGGCCAGAGAAAAATTTTAGTTGTCTATAGAATTCCTGAGTTCTCCGCCCTTTTCCTGTCCAAGTTCTGGGCTAGTTCTGTGGGAATAAGAGTAGAGAAACCACAGCAAGAGCCATTTGTACAGTAAGTGGCAGCACTTTGTCCATTTCATGCCACTGTTCCCTGCTGCTATCCTTGAATATAGAGATGCTCTCAAAGTGGGCTGGGTCCCCAAGCAGTATCCCTGACTATAGAGTGCCTCCCAAGGTTCCCTACAGTCATCTCTTGGTATCTGTGAGTATGTGGGGACTAGTTCCAGTTCCTCTGTGGATATCAAAGTCTGAAAATGATCAAATCCTTATATAAAATGGGATAGTATTTGCATCTAACTTAGGCTTACTCTCCTGTATACTTAAAGACATTTCTAGATTACATATAATACCCAATACAACATAAATGCTATATAAATAATTAGTATACTGCATTATTCAGGTAATGACAAGGAAAAAAGTCTGTACAAACCTTTCTTTTTCTCTACCAAACAATGTTCAGTGCAGACACAATTTTTCCCTCCGGAATACTGTGATCCATAGTTGGCTGAATCTGCAAATACAGAACCTACAGATCTGGAGAGCAGATACACTGTCTGGACTCCACAGTGAAGCCTTTGGATTTCAGGTCCTCAAAAAAGAAGCCTTCAGAGAAACCACAGTCCAAGACCATAGCAGCTACCTCTCAGGATCCAGAAGAAATGTAGTTTTCTTTCTCTTTCTTACTTCCTCTATTTCTCCATGAAGCTTATATCCTCTGACACCAGGGTGACTAAGATGAATTATAGAAAAGAATGAAAGTGGATAAAAAGACCACTTTGGCTTGTTTGAGGGGCCATGGTCCCCTGATCCTACAAAGCAAGAAACAATGAGGAAGGGAAGAAGGGAGAGAAGCTCCTGTTCATAAAACTAACCAACTATTAGCAGTCCCCTCAGGGAGGCTGAAAGGAGCAGAGATTTTGGTCACCATATTCATCTCTCCCTGAACTGGTATAGACCACTAAGAGGACTGGATAAATAGCTGTAGGCTAGGCAAAGTAGGTATTCCTGACCAAGTGCCTGGAGTTCTAGTTCTTGTTGTGAGAATTCTCAGCCCATAGTCTTTGACCCTGAAATTTCTGTGAGGCTAAACCAACCACTCAAATGTGCCTGGGAAAGGGTTCCAGTCACCTATGCAAGGTGGCATACTTTCAGTGCTTGATTTAATTTTACCACATCACAGACCACATTGAAACCTATTTCCCAACTAAAAGAACCCCAGTTCTTATTTGTTTATTTATTTTTATTTTGAGATAAAGTCTCACTAAGTTGCCAAGGCTGACCTCAAACTTGCCATCCTCCTGCCTTAGCCTCCCTATTAGCTAGGATTATGGTCATGTGCCACCATGCCCAGCTAGGACTGCCAATTTTTTAATTGGTTCAGCAGTATCACTAAAAACAAGAGTATCAAAACAACTCTCCAAAAAGCCAACAATCTATACAGCTTTTGATGAAAGATCAAATTATTTTATAGCCAGAAACAAAATACAAATACACTATAAACTTCAACAGCCTCTTAGTTTTCCCACCTGCAATTTACCTTCCAGTACTCCCAGATTCATTTTCCTAAAGCACCATCTTTCTTCAACATATCACTTCTCCTGTCCCTTGTAATGGTTTGTCATTCTCAGAAGTTGAAGCTCCTGATTTTGGCTTCCAGGGTCCTTCACCTTGGCTGTCTATTCTCCTCCACCCAACCTTACTTTGAATAGCTTCAAACCTGTTTCAAAAGCCTCTTTACTGCCTCTGTTCATTCAGATTTATACTTGGCCATCTTCAGAATTATCTTAAAATCTACAAAACTCTAAGCAACTCCTCTATCAAGTCTTCACCAATCACCTCAGAGCCAGAAATAATCACTCTCTTTTCTGAACCAGTGATGTTCAGGTTGACTTCAAAGACAAGAAAGCAAAATTCCCATCAAAACTGTGGCATCAAGCTGGATTCGGTGGCATACACCTGTGATTCCAGCATCTTGGGAGCTTAGGCAGGAGGATTGCAAGTTCAAAGCCAGCTTCAGCAACCTAGTGAGGCCCTAAGCAACTTAGGGAGATCCTGTCTCAAAATAAAAAGGGCTAGGGATGTGGCTCAGTGGTTAAGTGCTCCTGGGTTCAATCCCTGGTACCAAAAACCAAAACACATACACACACACACACACACACACACACACACCAAAAAAACAAACAAACAAAAAAAAAAAAACAACACCCAAAACCAAAAAAAACCATACCCAGGGGCACTCTAGAACTCTACCATTAAGCCACAACCACCGTTCTTATTTATTTATTTATTTTGAGAAAAAGTCTTGCTAAGTTGCCAAGGCTGACCTCAAACTTGCCATTCTCCTGCCTTGGCCTCCCTACTAACTAGGATTACAGACATGTCATGTGCCACCATATCCAGTTAGGACTGCCAGTTTTTTAACTGTTCAGAAGTATCACTAAAAACAATATCAAAACAACTCTGCAAAAAACCAACCAAACAAAAAAAACCTCTGTATCAACTGTCATCACCATTTCATAAGAGAAAGCATACTGCCATTATTTTTCTAATTACATTGTGTTATAGATGCAAACATTAACAGAAACTAACAAATTATCTTTTTTTTTTTTTTTTTTGGTACCAGGGATTGAACTCAGTGGTGCCCGACCACTGAGCCAAATCCCCAGCCCTATTTTGTATTTTATTTAGAGACAGGGTCTCACTGAGTTGCTTAGCACCTCACTTGTACTGAGGTTGGCTTTGAACTCACCATTCTCCTGCCTTAGCCTCCAGAGCTGCTGGAATTATGTGATTGTATAGTTCCCCTGAGTTCAATCCCTGGTACCAAAAAAAAAAAAAAAAGGCAGCTGAGGCCAGGTGCGTGGCACATGCCTGTAATGCCAGTGACTCCAAAAGAAATAAGTTCACAGGAGCATTATTCATAATATTTTAAAAAATGGAAACAAAAACCAACATACTCAACAGATGAAAGGATATCCACATAATGGAAAATTATTCAGCATAAAAAGGAATGAAGTACTGATGCATGCCACAACACACATGAACCATGAAAACATTATGTTTTGTGAAAGTAAACAAACATAAAACAATCACTTTTTTTTAAATTCTATATATATAAAATGTCTGGGCCAGGTATATGTATAGAGATAAAAAAGCAGCAGCAGCCTTTTAAGGGGTGTTGCTTGGCTCCATAGAGGCAGAAATCTTTGAGAGCCCTGTAACTGGGGGAATCTCAGGTGAACCAGAAAGCAGAGGCTATCATTGGCATGTCAACTCAGACAATCCTCTCTTTCTTTTGCCCTTTCAACAACAAAATTCTTAAAAGAATGGCCTGTTAACTCTATTTTCTCAACCAACTGAGCCACATCCCTAGCCCTTTTTATTTATTTTGAGACAGGATCTCTCTCAAAGTTGCTTAGGGCCTTGCTAAATTGCTGAGGCTGGCCTTGTACTTGTGATCCTCCTGTCTCAGTCTTCCAAGTTGCTGGGATTATGCATCATTTCTTAACCAGCAGAAATCTGTCTTCTTGTAATATTTGAATTGTGTAAAGCAGCTTTAATTTTTTTAACTTATAATATCTTAATTGATTTGACATGATTAGCCATCTTCTCCTACTCTAACACCATTCCTTCTGGTTTCTGTAACACTAATCCTCCTAGTTCTACTTCTTATATCTTTCTTTCCTCATTATTTAATAAAACAATTCTTGGCCCATATTCAAATGCAGACTTACAGAAAGTTTCAGATCTGAAGTCTCCTTCAACTTAAGCTGGGTTTAGTCCTTCCCATATCTTTGCTATTGATATAAAAAGAAAAACCATTTATTTTTCAGTTGTAGGTGAACACAATACCTTTATTTGTAGTGCTGAGGATCAAACCCAGTGCCTCACGCATGTGAGGTGAGCACTCTTCCTCTGAGCCACAACCCCAGCCCTTTGCTATTGATTTTTAAATCTTACATTCTTACTGAACTTCCAGAAGCAAATCTCCAGTAGCCTATTAAACACCAGATCCTGTCCCCATTACTATCATCCTAATTTGGTCCTGCATTACCTCTCTTTTGAATTATTGTAGTCTTCTAACTAGTTTTCTTGCTTTTCTTCTGGCTCTGTCCTCCCCCAAGTATCATATATGTTGACACAAATTTAACTTCCCCAAAGTAGTGCCTTCAATATGTTCCTCTACTGGTAAAAAGCCATCAGTGGCCCCTGCCATCCAAGGATAAAGCCAAATTCCTTAAGGAGGCAATCAAAGTTCATTCTTATCCTAACCATGTTCCATTGAAATCTATTCCAAATTTTTAGCGTTAGTTCATGCCACTGGGAAGATATCTGGACTGTAACCCCTATTTCTCTTGCCATTTTTTTAAAAAAGGTTCTAGCTCAGATTCTACCATGTCTAGAAACTTTTATTTATCATGGAAGTTCTCCTGAACTTCTTCAGTACAACTCATTTAGTATCAAGCCTTGGCCATTTTATTTGACTATTTATCTATTGATAAAAGGACATTTTTAGAGAATGAGACTATGTCTTATACCTTGATAGATACTTCTGAGCACAGGATCTTAACACATAGTAGGGCACCAGTTTGTTTGATACAGCTACTGAATGATATGCAGAGCAGGCTAGCTGGAACCATGTCAGCTTGCAGGTTAGCATAACCTGCAAATAGCTTATAAAATGGAGAAGAGGAAAATAAGGAAGAAAAAAACCAAAAAGCTGAGTCCTAATAAAATGCTTAGTAAATAGATCTTTAATGCCAAGATCTTAAACTCTGAACTATTCACTTTATTTATTTGCCTGGCTCCTATAAGGCTTTTGAGTTAGCAACCTTTGTCCTAAAGTAATAGTTATCCTTTTCCCTTATACCCTCATGCCCCTTGACTTACCTCATATTTACGCAATGATGTTTATTCCAGTATAACTTTTAAAAAATAAAAAATAAGAATATTCTAAATATTTTTAAAAGGCTAATTAAAGTTTACCAATATAATGGAAAATAATGAAACCATAAAAATTATGTGTATAAAGAAATGTTTAATGGCATTGAAAAAAGCTTATAAGTTAATAAGAAGTAGAATATTAAGTTATACAGAGTTTTGTTTTCTGCATTATTATGAATGAGATACTATGAGGAATTCTTACACTGAAAAACATTAGGTCCCATATAGTACATATTTTTAAGCACTTCAGTGCTCACAGTAAATAGGAGAAATCTCCAAGGCTACTCTCCCAAACCCCCAAAAGGATGAAAAATCATAAACTGTATAATAAGAAGGGTTCCTTGTGGGCCTGAACTAAAAGCATCATTGCTGTTAGGAAGACAAGCCTTGGACCATTGGAAAGGTAAGGGATCTAAATCTGAGACTTCTGCATTAAACTGAGACCCCTGAAGGAAGTTCAAGTGATCTAAGTTTGGTGGTGCCCCATATCTCTTAGCAGAAGGAGACAAAGCTCCTATGAAGGAAAATATCTCCCAACTTAAGCCCACAAATTCTCAAAATTAAAAAACATGCAAAAATTAGTTTATAATGTGAAGACAAGAAACCATAAGTGAATAATAAACAATAAAATAATCGATTTAGACTGCTAGGACTTCAAATGTAAAAAAGCCACATATAGTTGGGTGTGGTGGCACATTCCTCTAATCCCAACAATTCAAGAAGCTGAGGAAGGAGGATTTCAAGTTTTGAGACCAATGTCAGCAATTTAGCAAGGCCCTCAGGATTTAATGCCCATAATCCCAGAGGTTTGGGAGGCTGAGGCAGAACAATGAGAGTTCAAAGCCAGCCTCACCTACTTAGGGAAGTCCTAAACAACTCATCAAGACCCTGCTCTAAATAAAACATGAAAAAGGGCTGGGGATTGGCTCAGTGGTTAAGTACCACTGGGTTCATTCCTGGTACCAAAAAAAAAAAAAAAAAAAAAAAAAAAAGCTCCAATAAATGAATTAAAAAAAAGTAATTGTTTCAGTTGTCTATAAGGTAAATTTGTTTATTTGAATCAATAATAGTTTGAAAATGATATAATAGCTATTGGTATGTTGTGTGATCCTGGGTCTAGCTTTTCCTTACCCTCACTTCCTGTAGAATGGTGATAAAAGTTAACACCTACAACATTAAAGAATTCATCCTATTGAATATTTAATATTGTGTCTGACATACAGTAAATATCAATAATTATAATATACATTATCATCAAGTGATAAGAAAAAAGCCCCACAAACAAGCCATACAACTGACTAAAATGGGATAGCAACCTTTGGTAAATCTGAATAGACTGAATAAGGGTCCCTCTCTACACCCCTCAATTCCAACACTCTTCAGAACTCAGTGACTACATGATAACTTTCTTAAGTAACTGAGAAATTTAGGAGTGGTGAAAATAAAGCAGATATGAACACAACCATTGGCTTCTGAGTACTTCTATGCCTGGACCAAGCTATTTTAGGGGAAGTCAGTAGGCTAAAAAAAGGATGTGGAGCCTAAGGAAAGAGAGAGAGAGAGAGAGAGAGAGAGAGAGAGAGAGAGAGATCCTTCGATAGATTTGAAGAGGAACCTACTCAAAAGTGTGTATGAAAGTACTTTGTGTGTATGAAACTACACATTTTACAGAAAAGTAAAGCATTGTTCTTACTCTTTAAAAATGCTAGGAACTAAGCTGGGCGTAGTGGTGCATGCCTGTAATCCCAGAGGCTTGGGAGGATGAGATAGGAGAATCGTGGTTCAAAGCCAGCCTCAGCAACTGCGAGGCACTAAGCAACTCAGTGAGACCCTGTCTCTAAATAAAATACAAAATAGGGCTGGGGATGTGGCTCAGTGGTAAAGTGCCCCTGAGTTCAATTCCCACTACCAAAAATAATGCTAGGAATTGGGGCTGGGGCTGTAGTTCAGTGGTAGAGCGCTTGCCTAGCATGTGTAAGGCACTGGGTTCAATCCTCAGCATCACATAAAAATAAATAAACAAAATAAAGTTCATCTACAACTAAAAATATTTTTTAAAAAATGGGGAACTCTTGGGCTGGGGATGTGGCTCAGGCGGTGGTGCGCTCGCCTGGCATGTGCTGGGCACTGGGTTCGATCCTCTGCACCACATAAAATAAAATAAAGATGTTGTGTCTGCCGAAAACTGAAAAATAAATATTAAAAAAAAATGGGGAACTCTTTTCTTAGAGTTATATATTGGATCTGTCCTTATAACTTAGGAGGATCAAAAAGAAAAAAAAAAATCTGTTTAGGACTTGAGCAGACTGCAGTGGTGACAGAACCAGAATCTTGTATGTAAAACTTCAAAGAAAAGATATATATCTATGAAGTTTGAAGTTTTAATAAACAGAGTAAAGGTATACCCTTGCCATCTCTCAAAAATTACTTTCAACAAAAACAACCAAGGAAAACAAATATTAGACACAAAACCAGTGCATACAGAGAGAGATGCTATCAAAGATTCAAATAGATTCACGTCTGAAGAATCCTAGAATGACTCAGGAATTAGAGACCAAGTACCCTGAAAGTAGGATGAAGTACTAAACAGTTAAAAACCAGGATGTTGGTTCAAGTCTAGAAGCAGCAATTTAAGACTCCCAATCCCCACCATCTACCCTACACTATCAGGAGATGGATCCCTCTCCTGCTCCCAAAGGGAACTGGAGATATTCCAGAGAAATTTAAATGGAACTAGGTTAGACTCAGGAAAACAAGGCACAGAAGTAAGAATGAGGGGCCAAAATGGAAATTGGAGAAGTGAAAGTCTCCATTGGAGAATTCCTAGACTCCTTTCTATTTCAGGAGAATACCAATAGCTAAACTGATTTATTCTACCCTTAGCCCTGGCAGATAACTTCTCTGTAGAAACTCAATTAATCCAGAGAAGACTATCAGATACAGATTTCTGGGTGTTCCCCCATGAGAAAGTCAGCTTGCTGCATACAAATTCACCAGCTAATGTGCCTATTCACTCCCACAAGATTTCCAATCAGGTTTTTAATACTTGATTCTTAAATATTAATCAGTAGCTAGATTACCAAACTTTCAAAGACAGCCTTTAAAAGAAAGAACAAAGTAGAACAAAAACAGAAAGCAGGAGTCCAAGAGAAATAGACACAATGCAGAGAAGAAAAAAACAAAACCCAACTCAGGAGATTATTTGGTCACTTTATTGATAATGTTAACTTTGAACCTTTGATTATGACAGTATCTGCCAGGCTTCTCCATTGTGAAGTTACCATATTCTCCTTTGTAATTAATAGGTAACCTATGGGGAGATTACTTTCAGACTGTGTCCTGTTCCCCAGCATGTTTTCTTCTAGTTCTTTTTAACAGTCATTGATAATTATTATCCGAATTAGTCAATTACTACGATGGCTGAACATGAAAAATTTCTCTTTACTATTCCTTGTACATTTATTAGTTGGCATTTTAATATAAAAAAGATTTTCCTTTTCCTTCCTTTCTTTTTTTATTTATTTGGTATAAGTATGGATATTTTTTAACTCAGTGAGTCACAATCCATTATTGGTATTGATTTTGATGCTCACACTGTCCCAGATTTGGTACTATTTGGTTTTTTTTTTCTTCATTGTGAAGACCTTATGGTTAGGTAGAAATCTTTAAAAATAAGTCATTTTGGAATAATTTTAGATTTACAGAATTTACAAAAGGGAGTTCAGAGTTTCTGCACATCTTTTTTTTTTTTTTTTTTTTTGGCTCTGGGAATTGAATTCATGTGTGTTCTACCAGTGAGCTACATCCTTAGCCCTTTTAATTTTATTTTGAAACAGGGTCTCACTAAGTTGCCCAGATTGGCCTCATGTTTACTTTTTATAATTGATGGACATTTATTTCATTTATTTATATGTAGTGCTGAGAATCAAACCCGGTGCCTCACACATGCTAGGCAAGTGCTCTACCACTGAGCTATAATGCCAGCTCTGGGCCTAGAATTGTGATCTTCCCACCTCATCCTCCTGAGTAGCTGGGATTACAGGTATGTGCACCACAACTGGCTTCTTCTGTACATCCGTTAATTCCTTACTGTTAGCATATGTACCTCCTACATAATTGTGGTACAAACGTTAAAACAAAGAAATGAACACTGAGGGGCTGGGGATGTGGCTCAAGCGGTAGCGCGCTCGCCTGGCATGCGTGCGGGGTTCAATCCTCAGCACCACATACAAAGATGTTGTGTCCGCCGAAAACTAAAAAATAAATATTAAAAAGTTCTCTCTCTCTCTTAAAAAAAAAAGAAATAAACACTGAGTATATTACTACTAATTAAACTTGTAGAATTTTTTGAATTTGGCAAATTTTCCCACTAATGTCCCTTTTCTGTTATTTAGCTTTACAAATAACTTAATACATTATAACTTTTATAAAACACGTAAGTTAATTAAAGACAAAAAATAGAGCAAACCACCTTCCAAATATAGATGTGTACTGGAGGCTGCTGATAAACAGTTAGATGGTACAACAAGTGTATCTCAGCAGAGAAAAAGATCTTCATTTTTCCACAATTAAGACACTGAGTGGTTTGGAAACTTCCAGACAGGTAATTTGTAACAACAACAACAAAAAAGATAAGAAATATAAGATCTTAGTAAATAGTCTCTGGTCTTTTCTAATAAGCACTCAAGCTGACCTTTCACTTCAAGACACTTCTTTAGAAATTTATAGGGGTACTTTCTTTGGATTAACCTAGGCAGGTATCCTTTACATCAGCAACAACCTGTGAGTGGCCATGGTTTCACTTCAGACTGTGTGATTAATTCCAGTAGCCAAGATCAGAAATGGTCAAATTAAAACAAATCCAAATTAATTATGATAAGCTGTACTTTCTTTCCTGAACTAGAAACATTCTGGAGTTATTAATTAATATCACTTAGTGAGTCACTAATCAACCAAGTAGCCACAAGCATCTACTATTGCATTCTGCTATGTCTAAGGCACTGGCTAATGTTCAGAAGTAACAGTCCAATTTGAAGGAATAATAATTTTGTTAAAATCATTGTCAATATGCTTCTTGAGGGGGCCAGGGCAGCAAAGAGGACATTTCAGGATGTGAGAAGAGGGTTAGAGTGGTGGTTTCAAAAAAAAAAATTTTTTTTCCAGCCCAAATACATAAAATAGCTACTCTGGTTGAAGCAGGGGAAGTGAAGGCTCTGTACACTCTGACTCCCTTTCCCCCACTCTGGAGACCCACAAAGGCATCTTTTTTTGTTGTTGTTGTTACTGAGGATTGGACTCAGGGGTGCTTAACCACTGAGCCACATCCCTGACCCTTTTTTGTATTTTATTTAGAAACAGGGTCTCACTGAGTTGCTAAGTGCCTTGCTAAGTTGCTAAGACTGGCTTTAAACTTAGGATCTTCCTGCTTCAATCTCCAAAATTGCTGGGATTATAGGCATGTGCCACTGTGCCTGGTCCTCAAAGGCATCCTGAAGGGATGCTATGGCTTATTAGATCCTGGGCAAAGGCAAACGCAGCACTGAGCATGGTTTGTTGGGGCTGGGAATACAGGAAGAGAAACAAATGATTTACTGACAGAAATCATCTCTTCTCTTTCTTTGTGGCTACTAAACCAAGTGTTTATAAAATAATACTGGTTAACTTCACTAATAGCATACTTAATTTTTTTTTAAAGAGAGAGAGAGAGAGAGAGAGAGAGAGAATTTTTTTTTTTTTAATATTTATTTTTCAGTTTTCGGCAGACACAACATCTTTGTTTGTATGTGGTGCTGAGGATCAAACCCGGGCCGCACGCATGCCAGGCAAGCGCGCTACCGCTTGAGCCACACCCCCAGCCCCAATAGCATACTTAATTTTCCAGAACATAAATAAACTTTGTCCTGTACATGAACTCAGGAAAGTCAGCTTGTATAACCACCCTCCAGCTATCAAAGTTCTACATCTTTAGATGCCATGAAATTAGACAGAAGCTCTGAGTTTTCTACAAGACAAGTACTTCTCTGTGAAATACGGGAGAGCTGCTGAAAGAATTTGGATAGTTAAGAAGTGGTAGTGGGCTGGGGATGTAGCTCAAGCAGTAGCGCGCTCGCCTGGCATGCGTGCGGCCTGGGTTCGATCCTCAGCACCACATACAGACAAAGATGTTGTGTCTGCCAAAAACTAAAAAATAAATATTAAAAATTCTCTGTCTCTCTCTCTCTCTCTCTCTCACCTCTCTCTTTAAAAAAAAAAAAAAAAAAAAAAAAAGAAGTGGTAGTAACAGGGACTTTTGTGACATCTGAGCCTGAGTTGTA
Organism: Callospermophilus lateralis; assembly: GCF_048772815.1. NCBI lineage: Eukaryota > Metazoa > Chordata > Mammalia > Rodentia > Sciuridae > Callospermophilus > Callospermophilus lateralis. The sequence goes on from NC_135306.1 coordinate 36,411,978, forward strand.
AAAAAGAGAACAAACAAGCTGTTCGATGTCTGCGCACCTGGCTATAGCCTCAGGAGTCTGATTTCTACAAATGAAATGGCAGCCAATGCTCAGGAGGTCATCAGTCTTTCCCTGGGGTAGAGTATAGCTGTTCTTCACTCAGGCTAGTTTCTAACTGGTTTCATGTTATTTTGGTCTCCAAGTAAGGCTGGGCAGCATTCTGGGAGTGTGCTGGAAGGGTCTAGGCTGAAGGCTGTCCCAGACACACCAGCTGCTTCCTATTTAGGATCCCTAATATAGTGTCCCTTTTGAAGCACAGAAGATGCTTTGCTTTAGACTTCTTACCTATGTTGTAGAAAAGTCCACCCCACCCCTAAAAGTCAAATATAGACACCTTGGAAAAAGCCTAAAGCAAATGGGCTCTTCCCTAGGACTACCTAGTGTGGGCCTACTTTCTTTTCCCCAGGTCTGTTTTCTCCCTTATGAACTGAAAATTTGCAGACACCTTTAAAAAATATCACTGACAGAGAACAGCTTGGGCAGAATCCTCAACAAGTTCCAAGCCTTTTACTTCCTAGGCTCAGCAGTGCCTCAAGCTCCCAAGGCTCCATTCAATGAATGGAGACTGCAGCACTAGGAAATTATAGCTAGGAAAGAACAGGCTAGAAAATACTGACCCTCATAGCAAAGGGTGGCTTTCCTTTATTCCATAAAAATTGGGAAAAAACTAGCTTTGTTCCAGGGTCTCTTTCTGTCCAAAAGGGACTATTCCTAGAGAAAAAAAAAAAAAACTTCTTTTTTTTCCACAGGACCAGTCATAAAGTGGATGCTTTCTCCACCAGGGCAACCATTTGATTCCCTCCTTAGCTCAACTAACTGTACCTATTTGGAGGCAGAGGGTTCACTCAGATGACCTCTTAAGGTCCCTTTCAGGCCTAATTATAAACTAAGCCAAAATAAAATCTGAAGCCCCAGGGAGGTTCCTGTGCAAGGTGTTAATAAACACTCTCCTTCTCACCCTCCTGCATTCCAGCATGACTGTGTGGACACATATGCTCCCAAGTGTCTGGCTTCTAACTGCTACGGTTTTAATTCCCTAGAGACTGAGAATTTTCTGTAGATCTTATTTCTTTTGAGGATGTACGTTATGGGGAGAGGGGACTATAGGGAATTAGGAAGATTTAGTTCCTACCTTGACAGTCAGAGCTCTTCAGATGAGGGGACTGAGAATGCAGCAGAGACCACAGGATAACGGCTCTCAATGCTACCTATAGCTGAGCAGCAGGGAACAGGAAAACACAGAGACCAGAGGTGGATGCTCAATGCCCCAGCTTGGCCTGCTTTTGCTTGCAGGACAGTTTTCAAGATGTATTTTGCAGGAGTAAGGTGGCTGGAACACAAAAGACTCCTATGCTGCTTCTTAACTGCTCAGTGTGGTTAATACCTTGCTAACTCTTTGGTTGATCCTTTTGGCTTCTGGGCTCTAGGAAGTAAAGTCAGAGTGTTCTCTGCTCTCCCTCCCTCTAGACAGTGGATGAAACATGTAGGCTGGTAAGCTGCTATCCAATCAGTTTGTCCAAAGCTGTAAATAAAAGGGCACATATGCACTGAGAAGTAGGTTATGAGAAGAATCTGGATTGAATTACACAAGCCAGTTGTGGGTCCAGGGTGGGGGAGGTAGGATAAAGTGAGAGGGAAGCGTAGCTGCCTTTCAAGGAAATCTTTTCATTTAAGGGCACCCTTCCCTCATTATGTCCACAAGAAGCCATCAAAGCCTTGCTCCTCTAGGGAACCAAGTTCTGATCTGGCAATGTTCTCAGCAGGGGGTCATGTCAGGAGTACTGTCAGTCTGTCAGAGTCAAACCCTTTTCCTGGAGGTGTCCTTAATTTCCAATAGACTTTAGACAGTCACCAGGCTTGGTAAAAGCACTTGCCTTGCTAGCAAGTGGCAGCAGAAACCATTTTTATGTACCAATAACTCAATATTAAGTTATAATATTATAGTAAGCAAATATTTTTTGTTAACTCTTTTTTTCTTCCCATAGTAATAGGGATTGAAACAAGAAGTATTCTACCACTGAGTAACATTCCCAGTCCTTGTTTTTATTTTTTAATTTTGAGACAGGGTCTCATTAAATTGCTAACACTAGCCTGGAACTTGCTATCCTCCTGCTTCAGCCTCCCGAAGCACTGAGATTACAAGCAGGTGCCACTGAGCCCAGCTTGTTTTGTGTATTTTTGGTTTTTTTTACACCAGGGATTGAACCCAGAGGTGCTTAACCACTGAGCCACATTCCCAGCCCTTCTTATCTTGAGATAAGGTCTTGCTAAATTGCTAAAAGTGGCTTTGAACTTGAGATCCTCTTATCTCAGCCTCCTGAGCCACTGGGATTATAGGTGTGTGTCACCAAGCCCGGCTCCAGCTTGTTTTTGTTTATTTTTAAATTTTTAAAAAGCAGGTGGCTGGAGTATGGCCAGTTCTTGAGGCTTCGGGAGCCTATGTTCTATAATGTTCATAGCTCGGATTTGGTGTAAAGATGGGCCTGGCCTAAAAACCTAACACATGACTTGCCAGCTATGTAACTTTGGGAAATCAGTAAACCTCACCAAACCTGAGGTCTTTCAGCTGTAATACTGGCATATTTTCCCTCAAAGGTTTGACGGAGAATTAAATAAGATACTCTATGTAATACCTGACACATGATTAGTGCTCAGTAATAAGTCCCTAATATTATTATACCGCTGGGAGAGGAAAGAGTCCTTTCCTCTCTCCCAGTTTTAAAGACTCCAGGTCTAGGAAGTCAGGGAGCAAAAAATCTCTTTTTGGAGCTGTGGCTCAGTGGTAGAGTGCTCGCCTGGCATGTGTGAGGCACTGGGTTTGATCCTTAGCACCACATAAAAATAAAAAATAAAGGTATTGTGTCCATCTACAACTGGAAAAAAAAAGAGTCAAAGGAATAGAAAGAAAGTCATATTCTCTTTTTTCCCCTGCTCTACACTAGGCCTGAATCAGTCATCTATGCTCATTATACTGTAGACTGGTAGCTGGCGCTGGGAGCCTCAGGCTCTTGCAGACTAAAGACACTATAGGACTCCATCTCATACCTGTTGTAGGTATGAGCCCAGACTGATGCTGCTTCTCCTGGGGCCCCAGATCACATCCCAGGAGGTAAAGGGGAGGAACACTCTGATCTCAAGATGGCAGAATAGGTCTGACCAGGCTGTTGTCTGCCCATCACAGCTGCCTGTGAGGCCTATAGACTAATAATAGCAACTCTGATGCCAATGGATTAAGACAGACGGTAGGAGGTGTTTATTTTTACACTCTGGCGTCAGTATCAAGTTCTACTGGTTACTGCCCAAATGTAGGACAGCTTCCTGCTATAGGAGTGGCCTCAGGCTTCTCCAGGTTGCTAAGTTGGATTCTGGAGGAAGCCAGCTTTGCTGAAAATCAGTTTAGCATTAACAGTGACAGGGAAGGGGAAGAAACAGAGCTTTCATGGGTCCAGGTATTTAGTCCCAACTCTTTGGGACCAGATGGACCTCAAATTGAAAACTTTTGCTCACAGCATTCTTCAGAGTCTTGTACAAAAGATCTAACACATTGTTTTAGTCAGGGCACACATACGCCCACTCACAAACTGGTTGCATTGAAATGATGAATCAAATCAAGGAGATTGCCATTGAACCAACCAAAAGCGGACCCTTTCACAAGTCCCAGAGTAGTACAGAGAGTGTTAAGATGAAAAAGAAAAGTCTGCTTGGAGAGTTTTATAAGATATTTGAGACAAAGAATGGGTTAAGCTGGTCCTCAATTGATTTGCATAGTTTTTAGCAGGAATATAAAATTCCTTGAAAATTTGTGTCACCAGAGTTTCTTTCCTAGACATTCATTACACAATAAAATTAAACCACCAAGAAATCAGCCATCATCTGGCCAAGAGCCAGTGCCCAGATGATCCCTCTTGAAAGATTCTTTGTCCCCCAAGGGCTAGGATCCTAGGAACTGTATACTCTGACCATAGCATCTGGAACTCTATGGATATCCCAATTACCTCCCTGAAAGGCAACTCCTGACACATTTTTCTACTTGTTCCATTAGGCAGATAGGAGCGTGAGGAGGCTGGCAGCTGGACAGCTGATGTAAATAGATGTAGACTGGCCTATGGGACTGTGTACACAGCAGACTTCTTTGGAATGACAAGAATGTACTACACACCAGGTAGGAATGTTGAAGTGCAAAGAAAGCAGTCATGCACACAGAAACAATAACTCTGTCATCTTCCTGACCGTGGCTGAGTCACAACCATCATCAGTGACACAACATACCAATACTTTGAGGAGCTAGGGTGCTGGCAGAAAGGCAGGCTAGTGAACCACTCATTCAATACATTCTTTTTGTGTCATTCAAGGTTTATCTACCTGGTCATCAGAAAAACAATGTAGCCCCAAAGCAATGAGATCTGATCACTAGTGATAAAGAAGTTTGATCTCAGTTCTATCTGGAAGCTACCCATGCCTAAGACAGTGGCAGGATGCCCAAGAATAGAAACACTGTTTTCATTCTTGGCTTCTTCCCTGGCTTGCTGGGTCATCTGGGGCAGGGTACCTGCCTTTTCAAGCTCTTTTACTTCCTTGAAAAGGGTCTAATTGTATACATCTTCTGATATTGTAGCAACAAAAAATATTTGAAAAATAAAAACAAATAACAGGAAATGTAAACTCTATCAAATCCTTTTAAGTATTTCAGAAAAAGAACTGTCATTCATGTATGTAAGTAGAGAGCCCTGGCTGCCTCCTGGGGTTTTCCCTCTTCTAAGACACAGTGATGTTGGGAAGTAGTCCTAGTCTGTCCATTAAGGTTTAATGCCTTTCTTTCAGGCCTATAATCCCTACCTCTGATTTGAGGAATATGTGCAATAGGAATCTGCTTATGGAGACATAAGAAAGTGACTTCCATTAGTGTGGTGGTATATGCTTGTAATCCATCGACTTGGGAGGCTAAGGCAGGAGGATTGAAAGTTTAAGGCCAGCCTCAGCAACTTAGCAAGGCCCTAAGGCCTTAGTGCCCAAAATAAAAAATTAAAATGTCTGGGAATGTAGCTCAGTGGTAAAGCATCCCTGGGTGGGAACATGGTAGCAAAAAGAAGCATCCTCTTGCTCTATCCAGGAGTCACAAACTGAATTATCCCATATGGGGGCCCAGTATTCCAATCTGAGGCATGTATCCCACTGATACAGCATCAGCAACAGGACTTACTGAACTTAGCCTAAAAGGTCTGAGAAAGCAACACCAATGAAGGAACATATGCCACTACTCAGTGAGAACAAAGGCAATACTGTGTTCTAAGCCCCACACAAGCCTTCGGTCTTGCTAGCCTGGCAATTCCTCAGTATGGGGTTAGTTGGCCAGGTCTCCAGAACTATTCTTCATTGATGCCGACACCTCTTTCTGCCAGTGCCTATCCTGGGATTTAAAACAGACATCTAAAACTCCTACAGGGTCTGATGAGACCCACCTCCTTTTAGAGAAAAGGCCTCTGGATCAGGGATCAGCAAACTCAAAAGACCAGAGAATAGATATCTAGGTTTTGTGGGCCACATTGTTATGCCATATATTCTTTTTCTTATGTTTTGTTGTAAATTGACAATGTATATGTATTTATGGAGTAAAAAGCAATGTTCTGATTTATGAATACAATATGGAATAATTAAATCAAGCTAATTAACACACACACACACACACACACACATATATATATATCTCCTCAAAAAGATATATATATCTCTTTATATAAAGAGATATATATCTTTATATAAAGAGATATATATCTCCTCAAAAACTTATCATTTTTGTGGTAAGAACATCTGAAATTTAATAATTTGGGAATGTAAAAAACAGCTGGGCACAGTGGCACATGCCTGTAATCCCAGTGGCTCAGGAGGCTGAGGCAGGAGGATCGAGGGTTCAAAGTCGGCCTCAGCAATAGCAAGGTGCTAAGCAACTCAGTGAGACCCTAACTCTAAATAAAATACAAAATAGGGCTGGGGATGTAGCTCAGTAGTCGAATGCCCCTGAGTTCAATCCCCGTTATCAAAAAAAAAAAAAAAAGTAAAAAACACTCTCAGTTTGTGGGCCATATGAAAACACCCTGGCATAGGCCACATTTTGCTGACCCCTACTCTAGACATTAAAGGTCTCATTAGTCAAGGTCTGTATCTCAAAATTCTGATCCCAGAAGATGTTCTTTCCTCCTCCTGCAGGGCTGATGCAGACATTTCAGAGGCAGCTCCCCGCTAAGGAGCCACTGAGGAATGTAAAGGAAGAATCCTGAGGTTATTTGTATTGGGTCTGACAGACTGGCTAATTTCCCTCACATAAAGTACTTCAAAAGCATCTGTGGAATTTAGCAGTAATGCAGTAAGCATTATCAGAATGAAACTATAAACCATCTTTATTTTTCTATTTCTGCTTAACAATACTATAACATGATTCTACAAGACATTTTTTCCCCCTGCCCTCAGGTTCCAAATCCATACCTCAATTGGCTTAGGCCCCAACCCCTCCCCTACTTCCATATGTGGTAAGAAAACCATTAACAGGAAGATGGGCTTGGACGTGATAAATATCGATGAAAGGTTTGAGGCTAGGAGAGAGTTCATTTTGAGCAAAGATGAAGGGGAGACTGTGAATGGAGGTGCTATCACAAATAGTTACAGGCTTTGTAAACAGGAACCAAAATGCTATAGAAGCAACCTAAGAATAATGTACAAAGGGTTATAAATCTTTGGAGGAAAACCTCTCAATGTGCCACAAGATAGAAGGAAATAAATGACTTCTTGCAAATAACAAATACTTATAATAATATTAGCTATTTTTATTATGCTACTAACTATACTAGATGTTTGTCATAAATGCATTTCTAATCTTTACTATAACTATGCAAAGTAGATAGTATCACTGCTGTTTGGAGTTGAGAAACCTGAGACTCTTAAAGAGATTAACTTTATCCAAGATCACAGAGCTTGAAATTAGAAGAGTTGGGCTTGGATCTCTTGCCTGACTCTCAAAGCCCTTGCTAATATCTGTGGTAGAGATTAAGCAAATGCCTTAATTTGTACCTTGTTTGGATTTTGTTCTAAATAGCAGCAATATGTTTGGTCTACCTTCTTCTATAATCAGAATATTAATGAATGATAAGATACTTAAAATCACAAATATGGCAATTTTACATGATAGTGATTCAGATTAAATTAGTATAGCTATATTGATACTTGTGCTGGGGATTTATCTGAACTAAATTGTTTATTCTTCACAATAATAAGATTTAAATGTTAAAGCTGTGCCTACTGATCAAAGTCATCTCTTTTCAAGTGTTACATGTGTACCTTTGTGAAATCTCTGCTCTTTCGTAAACAATTTGCCTGAATCAAATTAGTTGCCCATCTTCCCAGGTGCCAAATTGTTAGCTGCCAATGAATTATTCACTCTCCTTTTCACTTTTAATTTAATAGAACCTTGGTATTTGGCTGGATTTGATGCTGCCCAATTAAAATTCTACATTCCCATCTCTCTTACAGTGGGAGTGGCCATTTTAAGCTACAATATAAATGCTGTGTGGACTTCTTGGCAGTCCCTTTATGATGAACAGAGTGCATCCTTTTCCTATCCTGCTGCTAGTAGGGTATGAGTGATCATAAAGATGGCCTAAGGATAGCAGAGGAAAAATCAGGAAGGAGCTTGGGTCTCAAATGACTATGAAGCTGCCAGGGCTGGCTGTATTTATTGCTTTTGTTGAGAAAAAAAACCTTCCAACTTATTTTAAGTCATCAATTTTGAGTTTTGGTTACTTATGTCATTTTCTACTTTATACATCCTACTGTATTCCAATGATCATCAAGTATTACTGATTCTATTCACCCTTCTCTATCCCTACAGACTAAAGACCAACCTATAATTATTACTTGACTAAATTTCTACATTAACCTTGAAATTGATCTCCTTTTGGAGTTATCCTTTGAAGATGAAGTCTATTTACATCAGCCTCTTTAAACACCTTTAAAGAATAATTTATCATGTATTTTAAAATAGCTAGTAGAGAAGATTTTGAATATCTGAATATTTCCAACACAAAGAAATCATAAATGTTCAAGGTGATGGATATGCCATTATGCTTTACACATTGAATAAATGTTTCAAAATGTCCCACGGTACCCCATAAATATGTACATGAGTCAATTAAAAAAAAAAAAAAAACCACTTAGCAAGGCCCTAAGCAACTCAGCAAGACCCTGTCTCTAAATAAAATACAAAAAAGTGCTAGAATGTTGCTAAGTGGTTAAGTGCCCCTGAGTTCAACCCCAGTACAAAAACAATAACACCAACAAAAACCCTTCAAAGGCTTATGGTAGATGCTTAAAAATGTTTCCTGAATTGAACTAAGGAGGAACTGAATCTTCACCAAACTAAACTAGAAAAACATCTTTCTCCAGAGCAGAATGTGGTTTATTATAGCCATGTACATGTTTATAGTCCTTCTTGTTAGAGTGTGGGGGTGCTAAGGAGGATACAAGAAATACAAGGGCTGGAGCTGGGGTTGTGGCTCAGTGGTAGAGCACTTGCCTGGCATATGCGAGGCACTGGGTTCAATTCTCAGCATTGTACACAAAGGCCCATTTAAAAAAAATAAAGAAAGAAAGAAATCTCTTTAAAAAAAAAGAAAAGGAAAAAGAAATACAAAGGCTGTCTTCTGGAATGTGCAGAGAGGTACCACTCCTCTTTCAGAGTTCCCTCCACACCACACTGTGCTCCCTCTACTGCCTGGATGGGAGCTGCAGCTTGAGAGCCAGAACAGTATGTTCCAGCCAGAATGATGGACATCCCTCTCTCCCTCCCTTTTCCTATTTTCCCCATTAACCTTACCAGTTTTCAGTTTTGTCTTGTTAGCTGCCTTCAATGGGGAATGCTGAGCAGCTAGGAAAGAAAGAATTCAGGATGTGTCTCAAAAAGTCCAGCAGTAGCCGGGGAACAGTTTGTTTTTTCCTAAAAAGGGCTGTCTATAAAGTTACGTAAGATCCAGCTCTTCTCACTGGGAGCGATTCCAGCTCCATCTGGAGGACTCCTTAAGCTGTTTAGAACTTCAGGAAAAGGTTTGGTATTTCCTACTTGGTCACCCTATACTGGTGCCATCTCTAGAGGTAGGGAGGGTCCAGAAGAGAAAGCAGTAACTCAACTCTCACAGCCAGCTGCAGCCCCACTGAGTTCACCTGGGGACAGGAAATAGCATAGTCCATTTATAGTCAGAACCTCAGAACAAGGACAAGCCCCTTTGCCAAAAACACAGCCCATGTGGCATCAAGCCTTGGGGGCTCCACCCAAAGAGGTAGGACCTGGGGAATGTAACAGCCTAACCCAGAAGCATACCAGCAGGGCTCTGGAAGAATGTTCTTTCCTGCTTCAGGCAGGTATGTGAAGGAATTTATGATCCTGAGAACCTTGAGATGCCAAAATCTAGATAAAGACTATATAAATTAGTAAAAAATATTAACTGAGCACCAATGAAGTGCCAGGCACTGATTGTAGATATGAACAAACAGACCTGGTACCTGCCTTCATGGAGCTTCTAGTTCACTGAGGAAAACCAAACAAATAACCAGGACTATGCAAACTATGAAGTAGGTATTTGAAATGGCTGCATTCAAAAGAAAGACGACAGTTAAATCATAAAGTCAGCTCTTTCCAGAGCCCAAAGTATTATATTTATTAATCAGAGTCCAGTTTATACTGTATTGACAACTGAAATTATGTTTGAATTAAAAACTCTGGTTCTTGAAGATTCACTAGAATTTATCAATAATTTGCTCTCTTATTTGAGCTCCATTTCAATTCCCATTCATTTTGCTGGAGTTTAGTGCCTATTTACATTACATGTGTTTATTTAAGGCATAGGAACTCACTTTAGCTAACTACTAGCCATTATATGAAAAAATAGAACATTGCTTTGGTTTTTCCAGCTTCCAGTCATTTTCATTTCTTTCTGGTCAATGCAGAGAACTATAAAAAGATGGGCATATAACCCTTCTTAAAAACAAATTATGGGGCTGGGGTTTTAGCTCAGTGGTAGAGCACTTGCCTGGTCTGATTCTCAGAACCACATAAAAACAAACAAACAAACAAATAAATAAAATAAAGGTATTGTGTGTCCATAAAAAAAAAAAAAAATTCTGCAGTACCAGGCAAGTTCCCTCAGCCCTACGTTTTTACGCTTTTTGTTTTGTTTTTTAAATTTTGTGCTGGGGATTGAACCCAGGGGACACTCTACCACTGAGCTACATCCCCAGCCCTTTTTATTTTTTATTTTGAGACAAAGTCTCACTAACTTGTTGAGCCTGACCTCAAACTTGCAATCCTCTTGACAGACCTTCTGAGTTTCTGGGATTACAGGTATGCACCACACACCTGGCTTCAGATTCATTTCTAAACAACGATGATAATACTTCTACAGATGGGGGTAGGAGTTACAGAAAAGATATATAAGACATCAGGAATTGGTATTGTGTAGGGCTCAGTAAGTGAAAATTTAATAAGTATGAATCAGGAATCTTCTTTTCTTGTACCAAAATGCCTGCTACTGCCTTTTTGAGACCCTAGTACTATGCAATTTACTAATTTACGATAGTGAACCAAAGTCACCATCATAGCCAATGTTTTCTTTCCAATAGGCATGGTACCTCAAATTCTTTAGCCCTTTTTAATGGTTCTGTTCTTTGTTTCCCTGTAAGATGTAAAAGCAAAGTGATTCTGTCCTAGGAAACATTCTAAAGGAATACAAAGAAAGAAGGTTAGAGTGGATTTGCAAGTTATCCACAAATCAAGAATCTCCTACCCAATGACTATTGTTAAATATATGATGACCCGAACTTCTCACTTTCAACAGAACACAGTGAAAATGAGTCCTCCACATGAATTCATGGGCTGATAAGATTCTCCTTAAAAGGTCTAATTGTTTCTAGACGGAACATCGTGTGGCCCTCCCCAAATCTCATAACTCTGCTTAAGAAAAGAATCTCTTGCCGGGTGTGGTGACACACACCTGTAATCCCAGCAACATGGGAGACTGAGGCAGAAGGATTGAGCAATTTAGTAAGACCCTGTCTCAAAATAAAAAATAAAGGAGACTGGGTAATCCCAGCAGTTTGGGAGGCTGGGGCAGGAGAATCATGAGTTCAAAGCCAGCCTCAGCAAAAGCAAGACACTTAGCAACTCAATGAGACCTTGTCTCTAAATAAAATACAAAATAGGGCTGGGGATGTGGCTTAGTGGTTGAGTGTCCCTGAATTCAATCTCCAGTACCCCCTACTAAAATAAATAAATAAGAAAGAAAAAAAGAAAGAGGACTGGGGATGTAGTTCAGTGGTAAAGTGTCCCTGGGTTCAAACTCCAGTACCAAAAAAACAAAAAGCTATCCATCCTCTCTTCTAATTCCTACAACCAGTGCTGTAATTTAAGGCCCTCTCTCAAGACTTCTTTCAAGGGCTAATAATTTAGTCTTTGTGCAAAAATTCCTATGAGCCAAAAATTGAGATAATTGCTAGGAATATAGTGGTGAATAATGCAGCAGTATCCTAGTCCTCAAAGAACTTACCATCTAGTGAAGGAAGGCAGACAAACCACTGTACAAATAAAAATACCATTATAAGCTGTGATAAATATCACAAATAAAAAGCATAGGATAGTGAGAGGATCTGATTAAGAGAGTGGGTCAGGGAAGGTCTCTGGCAAAATGATGTTTAAGCTTAGTGTTGCAAGAAAGTTGAAGAGATGAAGAATGAGGAACAACATTCCTCAATGCCAAGGAAAAAGGAACTGTCTGACCATTTGGAAAATTAGATTGGGAGGAATACAGATTTGCTAAAGAATTTGGGAAGAACTAGGGACAAATACATACAAGACTAAACAAACCAAAACACAGTCATGTATTACAAGTTGTTACAAATTATGTAGTAATAATACGGGTTCATACATTACCCTATTTGACTTCTTAACCACATGCACATAAATTAACTTGATAAAATGTCTCTTTATTTAAAGATAAATTCCCTGACCCCACATTATTGTTCTGTCCTCTCCAATAGCCAGCTTTCATTGGCCAACCATGCTGTCTCTACTTACTTGATTTTCTATTCACTTTTTCCTTTTGGTAGTACTGGGGGTTGAACCCAGAGGTACACTACCATTGAGCTACACGCCTACCTCTTTTTATTACTTATTTTGAGATAGGGTCCTACTCTACTGCCCAAGTTGGCCTCAAACTTTTGATCCCTCTCCTTAGCCTCCTGAGTCACTGGGATTACAGGTATGCACCACCATGTGGCATTTTTTTTTCTTTTTTCCCTTGTTATAATGTAGCTCCAAACAAAACCAATGAAAACATAGTTGAAATTATACCCAAATTTTCACAGGGTGATCAAGAAAGTTTTCACAAGGAAGGTCAAATGTCTAAGAATAGAAATAAGAATAGAAATTCATAAGAATAGAAATATGGGGGGAGCAGTCAGAGAAGGGATTTCAGTCAGGAAGAACCACGTACATAAAAAGAGTTCTTTGGAGATCCAAGCCCAACAGTCCCAGACTCAGGACATTTGCTGAAAGAAGGGAGTACAGAAATTGCAAGATACAACTGAAGATATGACCACATGGAAATTATACAATTCTGTATGTCAAGACTCAGAAACAAAATTAAAAGGAATATAAGTATTACCCACAAATATAGTAAAAGGCCAGTATCCTAAAAACTTGTGAAAACTGACAACTAAAAACTAAGATTTTTAAAAATTATGGTAAGAATTATTAGGTTACCATCCTAACAAATTTTTTTTTCTCTACCTCTGAGCTACATCCCTAACCCAACCCAGCATCCTCCCTTCTCAGCCTCCAGAGTCGCTAGAATATCAGTTGAGCACCCCTATGCCCATTTCCTAACAAGTTTTTATGTGTAGAGTATTGTTAACTATAACCCTAAAGGTGTACAGCAGATCTCTGGGACTTACTCATCTTGTATAACTGAAACATTATAACCACTGAACAGCAACCCATTTACCTTTTCTCCAGCCCTAGGCAATCATGATCATACCTTTTGCGTCTATGATTTTGACTATTTCAGATAACTTATATAGATGAAATCATGCAGTATTTTCCTTCTGTGACTTGTTTATTTCACTTCAAACCAATAACATAAAAACAGGCAGGATAAGAGCCAATACTTCACAGAAGAAAGAACAGAATATAGCTAATGAACTACAAAAAGAGTTAATTTTAAAACAATAAAATACCAGACTGGGGTTGTGGCTCAGCAGTAGAGCACTTGCCTAGCACTTGTGGGGCACTGGGTTTAATCCTCAGCACCACATAAAAATAAATAAATTAAAAAACATAGAGGTATTATGTCCATCTACAACTAAAAAAAAATAAAAAACAAAACAATAAAATATCATCTTTTGCCTATCAGTTTTAAGACAAAATAATAATAATTAATTCCAGTGAAGGTTAAGTAATATTGGTACTTTTATACTTTGCCAATATAAATATATTTTGGTATAACCTTCATAATAAACTTAGAATAATAATAATAATATTATTATTATTTTGTGTGTGTGGTGCTGGGGATTGAACCCAGGGCCTTGTGCATGCAAGGCAAGTACTCCACCAACTGAGCTATGTCCCCAGCCCTGGGAAAAAAATATATGTTTATTTTCAAGTCTTAAAAATGTTCAAATCCTTTAACTCAGTAACTCCAATTTCCAAATTCTATTTTAAAAAAACTATCAGAGACAAAGTATGAGTTAATAAATTATGGTGACCATTGTTTGAAATTATGAGAACAATTGTTTGAATGTGCCATAAGCTATTAAAAATTTGGCTTCCAAGAATTGTTCAATGATATGTTTCATTTTATGCTTGCTTTCACTTTGCAGATTCTACAAAGTGAGCAAATATTTTATCTATAACCAGAAAAAAAGAGACAAAATATTTTTCAGATATTATTTTTAAACAAAATAGAGAAGGTTTTTTTTTTTTAAGTTCCAAAGGGAAAATGTGTCCTTCATGTCATCTTTCTTCATAAAGACATTTAAATGTAAGCATTTTCTTGGGTAAAGTCTGGGCAGCAAATAGCATTTCCTTAGAACTATTTTCCACAATTTCTCAGTCTTGAATGAGTGGGAGATTTATAATACTAATTCTTTAAAGGAAGAAAACCCAGTATAATATATCATAATTCACACTCTTAAAACAGTGGCGCTATTTTTCTGGTGCATTATGACTCTTTCTTAAAAAAAAAAGCCTTTACATTGACTAAGAGCAGTACTACTCAAAGTGTGGTCTGAGGATCAGCAGAATCATCCTCATATGGGAATTTATTAGGCAAGTAGATTCTTGGATCTCATGCCAGACTTACTAAATCAGTATGTCAGGTATGGGATAAAAGTTAAAAAGTTTGAAAGTACGGTCTAGAGGAAACTGGACCAAGAAGTCAACAAAAGAAATGAGCTACAGCAACATTCAATACATAGATTTTAAGTGTATGTTTAAAAAATGTATACATCATTTAAATATTCTAAAAACAAAGATTATTTTCATATTTTAAGCTAGAAAGCATGGCTAGAAAAATTCTTAATTCTGCTTTTAAACAGGCTGACAAACTAGCACAGATCTTAGGCTAAAAGAGATCTACATTTATTGCTGGTTCTATGTAGATCATTAAATTAAGACAAAGGGCTGGGGCTGGGGTTGTGGCTCAGCGATAGAGCACTGGCCTAACATGCTCGAGGCCCTGGGTTCAATCCTCAACACCACATAAAAATAAATAAACAAAATAAAGGTATTGTGTCTAACCAAAAAATAAATGTTAAAAAAAAAAAAAAAAAAGACAAAGGGCAGCCATAATCCCAGCGGCTTGGGAAGCTGAGACAGAAGGACCGTAAGTTCAAAGTCAGCCTCAGCAACAGCAAGGTGCTAAGCAATTCAGTGAGACTCTGTCTCTAAAATAAAATAAAAAATAGGGCTGGGGATGTGGAACAGTGATTAAGTCCCCTGAGTTCAATCCCTGGTGCCCTATGAGTTTTAAGACAAAATAATAATAATTAATTATTAAAAAATTAATTGATGAAGCATTTTTGAGTACATATTTTGGTTATTTTTTTTCCTGAAAACATAGTTGGCTACTAATGGATATTAACTGAAGATTGGAGAATCCCAAACCCAACCATTTCTCTCAACCTCTTTCTCCCTCGGAGGACTGAGAAGGGAGAGAAGGGGAGGTAGAGAAAAAGAGGGAGGTGAAAAAATTAGACTCTAATTCTCCCAATTCCATGCCTTCAATCACAACAGCTCAACTGTTACCTTTTTATGCACCCTTCCCAGTAAAATAAACTTGAACAAAGAGCTACCCTCTGGATGAAACAAGTTTGAAATTCTCTGTGCTTTACTAGACTATCATAATCCAATAAAAAGCCATAGCTTCCTTTTCCCTCATGAGATAATGCTCCTGTTGGCTATCTATCTCTACTACCTGATTGTCAGAAAGACTCACAGATGTTTAACAGAGCCTCCCTTCTCCAAGCACTATAATTAAGAATGAATAAGACTGTAGGTTGCTGTGTTGGATGCCAGGCAATGAACATTATATAAATCATACGAACTGCAACAAACACTACACTAAGTTACACTAAGAAGTTAATTTATAGCTGCAAGTATAAGGAAAATACTATTTTAAATAAGTAGAATAACTCTTGTACATCCAAATTAGAGACTTGTTCAAAGTAGTTGCTTTGGGAGATTTAATCCATTCCAGCAATGCTCCTATTCAAAATATTCCTAGAACTCCTTTTTTTAAGGATGGGTGCAGAAAACCCACCTCGTCAACTCACAAAATCATGAGTGACAACTAACTATAGTTTTAAGCCATTAAGTTTTAACCACTGAACTACATCCCCAGCCCTTTTAATTTTTGTTTTAAGACAAGGTCTTGCTAAGTTGCTTAAGGCCTTGTATTATTATATAATCATATATTGTTATATAATCATAGATGAGACAGAAATGTTTAAGTCACTCTCCTTTAGGGGATATTAAAAGTAAATCATTAGTACCTTACAGAAAAACTCGGTATTCAGAACTCTCAGAAAATAAGTTGCTCTGGGTAACAAAATTTGGCTGAATCTTTAAATTAACAGGATACAATAGCATTCAAAGAACAAGAAAAGAACACTTTGGAAGAGAAACAACTCCAGGATGAACGGGACCAGCAGTAGGTCTCCATCTTTCTCTTCAGGGGTTTTTACTTTTTACCTGGGAGTCATCTGAATCCTACCTATGCTGCCTTTAGAAGATTTCTACTCTCTTTTTTCCTTTTACTTGAGCATGAATAAAAATAACTTTCCATTTTTCCCTAACACTAAATATAATGCTATATTTTCTTTCTGAAAGGAATTTCATAAGAAAGGAAACACAAAAGTATAAAGACAGGTAAACAAGTCAAATATAGATTTTGGGATTCTAAGACAAACAAGTAAGAATTATCTTAATCCTAAAATAATTAAATTCTGGTCAAAAGTTGACTGGCCCTGTTCTTCTCTCTACCCAGTTATCAGTCCATTTTCCTTGTCCACAGGACCTCACACAAGAAGCCAAAACACAATAGACATTTCAGAGCTCACTGTCTTTACCTTCTAGAAGACAAAAGGACTATCTTATTAGCCCATTAGGTCCGAAATTTTCAATTCTGTAAACAAAATACATATATCCAAATATTATTTCAGTTACAGCAAGTGTATTTTTTGGGCATGGTGGTGCATGCTTGTGATCCCAGAATTGGGGAAGCTGATGCAGGAGGATGGCAAATTGGAGGCCGGTCTCAGCAATTTTTTTTGGGGGGGGGTCTGTGGGGGCGGATACTGGGGATTGAACCTAGGAGTAATTAACCACTGAACTATATCCCCAGCCCTTTTAATTTTTGTTTTAAGACAAGGTCTTGCTAAGTTGCTTAAGGCCTCACTAGATTGCTGAGCCTGGCTCTGAACTAGCAGTCTTCCTGCCTCAGCCTCCTGAGTTGCTGGGATTACAGGCAAGTGTCACCATGCCCAGTCAGCCACAGCAATTTAGTGAGACTCTCAGCAACTTAGTAAGATCCCTGTCTCAAATAAAAAGGACTTGGGATACAGATCAGTGGTAAGCAAGTACCCCTGTATTCAATTCCTAGTACCAAATAAATAAAAAATATTATTATTGAATTTAAGTTTTTATAATGATCCACATACAGGATAATGGGGAAAAGTGGGCTAAACCAAGAATTCCAAGGAACAGAGATTTTCTTCCTTATCAAAATTAATTTTTTAAAAAAATTTTAAGTGTTTTGGTTAAAAATCTTTCTAAAATGTATTATACATTTTTGTTTTATTTAGAGTACGTAGGCTATAATTTAAGTATAAAAACTTTTCCTTTCTTTTTTTGAGACAGGATTTGGCTATGCTGACAGGTCTGGTTTGAACTCCAGGGCTCAAGTAATCTTCCTAAGTAGCTGGGATATAGGCATGCACCACAGCTTTTGGCTTAATTTAACTTTTTCAACATTCCTTGGTACCTACTAAGGATTTGCTTACCAAATCATAAAATCCATAAAGGAGTATGTGTTAAAAATAAATATAGATTACTTTTGCTAGTTCCATCCAATAGTATTGGATGTCTTAGCCTGAGCAATTAGGCAAGAAAAACAAATAAAAGGCATTCAAATTGGAAAGGAAGAAATAAAAATTTTTCTGTTCCCAGATAACATAATCTTATATGTTGAAAATTCTAAAGACTCCACAAAAAAGCAGCTAGAGCTAGGCACAGTGGCACATGCCTGTAATCCCAGTGGCTGGGGAGACTGAGGCAAGAGGATCATGAATTCAAAGTCAGCCTCAGCAACTTAGTGAGGCTGTAAGCAACTCAGTGAGACCCTGTCTCTAAATCAAATATAAAAAAAGGGCTGAGGATGTGGTTCGGTGGTTAAGTGCCTCTGAGTTCAATCCCTGGTTCCAAGAAAACAAACAACAACAACAACAACAAAAAACCTACTAGAATAAATGAATTTTGCACAGTTTGTAGTACATAAAATTAACACATAAAAATCAGTTGTGTTTCTACATACTAATGATAAAACAAACTGAATGGGAAATCAAGAAAATTATTTCATTTACAGTAACATCAAAAAGAATAAAATACTCGTGAATAAATTTTAACCAAAGAAATGAAAAGCTTGTGCACTGAAAATTACAAAATGTTGCTAGAAGAATTAAAGAGAACACAAATAAAAGCAAAGACGTGTGGTATTCATGGAATGGAAAACTTAATATTGTTAAGATGTCGGGCTGGGGCTGGGTCTCAGTGGTAATATACTTGCCTAGCATGTGAAAGACACTGGGTTCAAGTCTTCGCATCACATATAAATAAATAAAATAAAGGTCTATCAACAACTAAAAAAAATATATTGTTAAGATGTCAATGATGGGGCTGGAGTTGTGGCTCAGTGGTAGAGGTCCTGGATTCAATTCTCAGCACAGCATATAAATAAATGAATAAAATAAAGGTCCATCAACATCTAAAAATATATTTTAAAAAAAGATGTCAATGCTACCCAAAATGAACTAGTTTCAATACAATCCTATTAAAAATCCCAACAATTTTTTTTACAAAAATTTTTTAAAAATCCATTTTAAAATCATATGGAAGCTGGGCATGATGATGCACATTTATAATCCCAGCTATTTATAAGACTAAAATAGGAATATCATAAGTTCAAGGCCAGCCTCAGAATTTCAGTGAGACTCTGTCTTAAAACAAAAATAAATAAACAAAGTAAGTAAGTAGGGGCTGGGGTTGTGGCTCAGTGGTGGAGCACTTGCCTGGCACATGTGAGGCACTGAGTTCAATCCTCACACCACATAAAAATAAATAAATAAAATAAAGGTATTGTGTTTGTCTACAACTCCCAAAAAACATATATAAAAAATAAAAATAAGTGAGTAAGTGCTAGAAATGTAGCTCAGTGGTACAGCACCTTGGTTTTAATCCCTAGTACTGGAAAAAAAAAATCATATGCAATCTCAGGTGATCTTAAATAGCCAAAACAACAATCTTGAAAAAGAAAAACAAAATTGGAGAACTTGTACTTCATGATTTTTTCTAAACTTACTACCAAGCTAAAGTTATCAAGATAGTAATGGCACTGGCACAAAGACAGATATATAGACCAATGAAAAACAGCCTAGAAATTATATATTTTTGGTCAAATGATTTTTGACAAGGGTGAGAAGACCATTCAATAGAGAAAGGATGGTCTTTTCAAAAAATGGTGTTGAGAAAACTGGATATCCACATGCAAAACAATAAACTTTTATCTTGAATCACATATAAAAATTAACTCAAAATGAATCAAAGATTTAAACATAAGAACTAAAACTATATTTAAAAAAACTTAGACAATGATAGAAGCTGATGTCACTGAATTTGGCAATGATTGCCTATGATTCAAAAGCACATTCAACAAAAGAAAATAATAGATAAATTGAACTTCATCAACATTAAAATCTTTTGCGCATAAAAGGGCATTATCAACAGAGTAAAAAGGTAATCCATGAAATGAGAGAAAATGCACAAATCATGTATCTGATGATGGATTATTGTCCAAAATATATAAAGAACTTTATATCTCAACAACAGAAAACAACCCAGTTCAAAATGAGGCAAAGACTTAAAAAGACATTTCTCCAAAGATATACATAATTATAGAAATGCGAATCAAACCACAATAATAAACTACTTTATACTCATTAGGATGTTTTTCTTTTTAAATCAGAAAATAACAAGTGTTGGCAAGAATATAGAAAAATCAGAACCATGCACACTGCTGGTGAGAATAGATAATGATATAGTCACTGTGGAAAATAGTATGGTGGTTCTTCAAAAAAATTAAGTATAAAATTATCATATGATTCTGTAAATACATTAAAACCTGAAAGCAAGAACTCACGTTTGCTGAAGAACATATTTGCACACTCATGATCATGATACCATTATTCATAGTAGCCAAAAGGTACAAGTAACCCAAGTGTCCATGAACAAAAAATGGGTGAACAGAATGTAGTGTATAAATACACACACACAGTGGAATATTATATACAATGGAAACTTTTTAGCCTTAAAAAGGAGGGAAATTCTGATAAAAGCTATAATGTGAATGAACCTTAAAGACATTACCTGCAGTCAAATAAACCAGTCCAAATGGATAAATATCATATGATTCCACTTACATGAGGGTACCTAGAGCAATCAAATTCACAAAGACAGAAAACAGAGTGATGATTCCGGAAACGGAAATGGGGGAAAGTGCAGAGTTAGTGTCCAATTAATTGGTAGAGTCCCAGTTTGGAAAGCTGAACAAAGTGCTAGAAATGGATGGTGATATGTTTGTACAATAGTGTGAATATACATAATGTTAATTTAACGGTAAGTTTTATGTTACGCATATTTTACCATAATTTTTTAAAAAACGAGTAAATGTGGTACAACAGAGTTTATGCTATGAGTTATATTTGTTAGAATCCCACTCCCAACACCCGCCAGCTTTCTCAGAGCAATGTTGACATCTGGCCACTCAAAAAATGCTCTCAAACACAGCCTCATTTGATAGAAGCTAAAATATTACATGCCAGTGTTTGAGTGGGTGTTTTCTGGGTAACCTCAATGCTGAACAATCAGACCATCTTATAGAGCCTACCCTTACCCCAGCATGCAGTGAGCTATCTCTTTAACTGAGTTTTAATAGGATGCACAGTCATTGTGTATGAGTAATAGGAGGAAAAGGGTGAGTTATTGTCCTAAATATTTGCAGGCAAGCCCCAGAGAGAACACATAAGCCTCTCTATGAACTAGGGTTGCCAGATTTAGCAAGTAAAAATATAGGATTCTCCGTTGTTTATCTGAAATTAAAATTTAACTAGGCATCCTGTATTTTATATGGCAATGATCTGAAGTACTGGAAGTGAGGAGAAAATAAAATAATCTAGAGTGTTCTGGGATTATTGATGTCTTACCTTAACAGGGAACCTAGACAGGAAAATGTAGAAAGTCCATTAAAAACATACTGGTTAGCCAGGTGAGGTGGCGAAAGCCTATAACCCCAACAGCTTGGGAGGCTGAGACAGGAGGATCAAAGCCAGCCTCAGCAACAGCAAGATACTAAGCAACGCAGTGAGACCCTGATCTAAATAAAATACAAAATAGTGTTGGGGATGTGGCTAAGTGGTTGAGTGCCCCTGAGTTCAATCTCCAATACCAAAACAACAACAAAAAAAGTACTGGTTACCAAAAAAAATTGTATTGCTTAATCCAGCTCAGGAGCCCCTCCTCATTTGGGTTTCCATGACCTATGACTTATTTTATAACAGTATATAATTTACTTTATAACAGGATGACAGAAAGAAATCAGAAAAGGATAAATCAATGCTAGAAATGGGTAAGAACACATTCAGCCACCAGTTAAGGCAGGTTTGGCTTCAAAAAGGAACTTAAACACCAATATACAATTAAGAAGAAAGCAGAAGGAAATAATGGTAGTCCCAAGACCAAGCAGCAGGAGGGACACACAGGTAACAGGATACCAGGGATACTGATTGGAATTGCCTTCCTTTCACCAAAACCTTACTACCACTTAAGATCTACTGAGCCTCTTAAGAAACTCCAATCTCTTTCTATCTTCCTTCTTTCTTTTGTCCTTTGCTCCCTCCTTCCTTCCTTCCTTTCAAGGTGCTGGGGATTGAACCCAAGACCTCCAAGCCAGGCAACCACTCTGCCACTGAGCCACACTCAACCACTGTATTTATTTGCTAAGACTTTGAGCCCATGTACAATAATGCTACCACTACTTAGGCAACTACTTCCTACCTTATAAACTCCTACAGCCTTCCGGCCATTGTTTCACCACTCAGTAATACCACCTATTTTCCTCTGGACCTGGGCCAAAACTGAGGTCCTTGAACCCTGTCTTATCCTCAGGAAATGCAATCCTTTCAGATCATCAACAAAAACAGGTTTCAGGTTCTATGTTTCTTTGAGAATCCCAACTTTAAAAGGCCTGTGTTCTTGTTTATCATCAACAATGTCCTACAAGCAGTAATCCTTGCCTGACTGTGGTTCAAAGAGACATAAATTGTCCACCTGGCTTAATCATAATTTAGTAGCATTTGGGAAATCAATCTCTCACACTACAGTCTGCATGGAATGTCTATTCCAGCAGTCTCTGAAAAGAAGGGGGTATTCAGGAACTAAAGAAAGGGTAAAATAACTGAGGTTCTTCGTTTCTCCAACTGTCCCAAAGCACAAGCTGACCAGCTCCACTGAGCCAGCTTTAAAGGGCTGTGGCTGGCCTCCAGAATTCTTCCCCAGAGGGAGCAGCTAGTCTCATGGGAAGAGGAGCAGTAACACCGGCAAAGCTCTTTCAAGAATACCTGGGTAGCCTCTAAGGAATTAATTTCTGAAGTCAATCCCCAAAAAACAGATGCTGAATGTTTTCTTTGATATGAGGAAGCTGATCCTTAATGGGGATGGTGGGGGGAGCATGGGAGGAATGGAGGAACTTTAGATAGGGCAAAGGGGAGGGAGGGAAAGGGAGGGGGCAGGGGGGTAGGAAAGCTGGTGGAATGAGATGGACATCATTACCCTAGTACATGGATGAAGGAACGAATGGTGACTCTAAACTTTGTGTACAACCAGAGACATGAAAAATTGTGCTCTATATGTATGACTTGAAATGCACTGTTGTCATAGATAACAAATTAAAACAAATAAACAAATAAAAAAGAATTTCTGCAGCCCCAGGCCGGCCCATTTTTGTTTTTTGTAAACAGAAGCAGAAAACAACTGATACACAGAAGCTCTTATGTAAATGAAATTAGATGATTAGATGAAAGAACTGAAGAAAGACTGAAGTAATCCTCTAAAAGCTCTTCCTCTCTCCACTTCATATAACTGGAGGAACACCCTTCCCACCAAAGTACTCTGCCCCACCGCCTCTGCATTGGATTCATTCGTTCATCTACTAATAAGATATTTAATAAGTGCTACGATGTGCCAGGCATTGTGCTGGAGACTGGGGAAACAAAGATGAATACTAGAGAGTCCTTGCCTCCTAGAGTAGTCCCCTGTGTCTGCAAGGGCTGGTCTGGCGGTTCACAGTTGGCCTTGGGCAACGGGATCACTGTGCCCTTAGCCGTAGAAGAGGGCAGTACGAAGGAACCGGCAAATTGCCAAGCCAAAGATTTTCCCCAGGTAAAACTGGAAAGAGGGAGAACCAAAGCCAGCTCCGGGTAGAGACCAACTTGGGAACCAAGAGCCAAAGGCGCGAAGACCCGGGCTGGAATTGGCTGCACCGTGGTCCCCGCTGCAGTCGCGGGCTGCAGTCCCCGGCCGAGTGCCCGTCGGCTGCGCTCCCCTCCCCAAGGGCTTTCACAGGAAATTTAGGTACAAGGATGACTACTGGACGCAAGTCGGTCTCGGGGGTTCTCCGCGGGGCCAGTTTGAGAAGACGGTTGGGGACAGATCTGGGGTAGTGCCCAAAAGGCTGAAAGGTGCTGGTCTGAGGGTTCCGCGGACCATACAGACCAAGGACTGGGGACCTGATCCACCCAGAGGGTTGGAGACGGCCGGGAGGGTGGGACTGGGAGGGAAGGGCTAAGGGGCAGGCCGGGGACGCTGAGGACAGAATGGGTGGGCCGGCAGAGGGCCTGGTCCAAGGGGCCACTTGAAACTTGGGGGCAGTGGGTCTCCAGGATCCCGCCAGCCTCAGGAGAGTCGCTCCTACCTCGCTTCTTGCTTCAGCCTCGTCCTTCCGCGCGGGCGGCGGCTGCAGCGGCAACGTCTCGCGCCCTCCAGGGGTCGCGTTGCAGTCGGTGCCCGCCGGCGTTCCCCTCCTCTCCAGACGGGTTGGAAACGCCCGGTCCCCCCTGCAGACGTGGTGCCGATGGTCCGATCTGGGTTGCCCTAATGCAGCCCTTCTGGACCGCGCTTTGGTTCGGTCCGCTGGGCCCGAGGTGTTTGCCCAGCTCCCCTGCTCGCGCCTTGTTGGGCGCGCCAGAGTCACGCGCCGTGCTTTCCCGCGAGGGGAGCGGTGAAGCTGCAGCCGTGGCCCCGCCTCCTGAGGCCCTCGCCCCGCCCCGGCGGGCGGTGTCCGGCGTGGTACTGCTGTTTGTTGCCGGGCGCTGGAACCCGCGGGAGTGTGGGGCGGCGGCCTGGTGGTTTGGAGGGCTGGTTTGTGTGGGCTCCCACTCTCGCCTAAAGCAACGATATTCAATCCTGGCTCGCATTGTAAGTTCATGAGGAAGTGTAAAGACAAAACAAAGACAAAAAACAAAACAAAAACAAGGCCTGACCTCACCAGAGACCAATTGACTTAGTCACTGTGGCAGGGGTAAGGTAGGGGCTGGGTGTGGCCCAGGCTTTAATTTGGTGGTGGGGGCGCGGAGTATTGGGGATCGAATCTAGGGGCGCTTTACCACTGAGCCACATCCCCAGTCCTTTTTACTTTTGAGACAGGGTCTTGATAAGTTGCCAAGATGAGCTGAAACTTGGGGTTCTCCTGCTTCAGCCTGCCGTGTACAGACGTGTGCTAGGGCGCCAGGCAGGCTTTAATATTTTTAAAAGTAACCCATACATATCCAGGATTAAGAAGTCCTCGAAAATCTGAAACCCCGTGCCTCTCCTCAGGGCAGGATGCCTGTGTCTCCTGCTACTTTTAGCAAGAAGAGGTTGGGGGCGGGGGTCATTCAGCAGATAGTTACTGGAAGTCCACTAAGAAGAAGCCATTCTTATTTTTTTTTAATATTTATTTTTTTAGTTTTAGGTGGACACAGTATCTTTATTTTACATTTATGTGGTGCTAAGGATGGAACCCAGTGCCTCATGAATGCTAGGCAAGCACTCTACCACTGAGCCACAAACCCAGCCCAGAAGCCATTCTTATTACCAGATTAAATTGTATTGGTATGCTAAATAAAATTCGATAATTTCAATTTTTTTTTTTAAAAAAAGCCATTCTAGGTTCCATGCTCTAGCATCTGAGACCCCATGCTCTAGGACTTCCAGCCTTGTCTGATCACAGTCAAGGAAGCTAATAAGTGTCACAAGTATGTAATGCATCCTCGGGTTCACAAAGTGGTGGTAACTGAGTTTTCTGTTTATTTATTTGTGTGTGTGTTGCGAACTGAGTTTTGAAGAATGAGTAGAAGGTAAAAGGTTGTGGGGGAATCTGCATGTGCAGAAAGGACAAGGGGCAAAATAACTGTAGGACTAAGGTGTGGGAAAGAGTGGAGAGTGCCCGGGAGAGATGGTCAGGATTTCAAGATGAAGTGCCTCCTATGACATAGTAAACATTTGGAACTCTTCTGCAAATAGTGGAGAGACACAGAAGGGCTTTATGCCGATGGCAAGATAAAATTGAGTTCTGAGGACTTACATGAGGATGAAGTGGGGAGGGGATTGGAAGAGATAAGCCACATGTTTGCACAGTGTGATCCCTCTATTAAATGACCCCAGGTAGGGAATTAAACTAAGCCAATTAGAATCCCTTCCCTGAGAATTTGGAATTGGGAGAAAGAGAGCTATACCCCTACTCATGGTTAGACTTGATGGAATATCAAGGGCTGTGGATATCCATCTTCTACTTGCCAAATGGCCTGAATAACCAGAAAACCAGTCTGCTAAGGAACATCATCTTGTCCGGAGGAGAGCCAGATCTAGAAAAAAAGAGACTACTTCCTAGGTTCTTGGGGCTATCCAGAAGCTGGCTGATGTTCAGCTTGAAACCTGCCCTGGATGGTGCATCCCTCTTTTTTTGTTATTTATTTATTGGGTGGGGAGGTCTTTTGTTTTTATTTCATTTCTGTCTAGAGACATGTTGCTGGAGTCTCTAGGCTAGAGGCCTAACTCTGAGGATCCATCAAATCAGGTTTGGCCACTTGCCCCACAAAACAAACTTTGGTAATGGTGAAAAGCATGAAAAGAACTTGAGTCAGTATAGCTACACTGAGAATAAAAGGCAACCCATATCCTTAGCTCTGTCTTGGAGGGACTGACAGTGACTTTGAGGTTTTATAGAAAGGGGAATAAGGGCAAGGGTTGGAGTTTTGCATAGCTGGAAGCTTGCACAGATGCCAGAGTGGGTGATCTTGATAAAATGTGGTCAGTCCATCATTATCTCAAGATTCTTCAGGGAGGGCCTTGACTCTAGTAAGAAAGTTGCTCTTGTGTAGTGGGCATACACTTGTAATCCCAGTGATTCAGGAGGTTGAGGCTGGAGGATCACAAGTTCAAGGCCAGCCTCAGCAATTTAGCAAGGCTCTAAGCAACTTAGTGAGACCTTGTATCAAAATGAAAAATAAAAAGGGCTTAGAATAGGGCAGTGGTAAAGCTTCCCTGGTTTCGATCCCTAATACCAACAGGGAAAAAAACGTTGCTGTTGCCTGGGGTCTTGAACTTATCACAAGATGTTTTTTGGATCAGACCTTATTGTGAAATTCAAGGTGACTCAGAACAGAGAAGATGGACACAAGCTGGAGGTGGGGATGCTAAGTCTTTAATTCTGCTTTTAGCTACCCATCAAACATTTGCAGGCCAAAGGGCAAAAGTGAAGAGTCTAAGTCCTTACAAGGACATATTATTCTTCCATCCATCCAGATAGTCTCATTTTTTTTTTTTTTTTTTTTTTTTGGCTGTAGCTAGTATGGGTTAGGTCTTGTTATTTGTGTTAAAGGATAATTTTCAAAAAGATAAAATCACAAATTTTACACAAATATAAAATGAACACATTTCAAAGACATTTTAAACTCACTAATTAATGAGGGAACCAGTAAGATATTAAAACCAGTTCAAACAAGGACTTGATTTTTAGAAATGTCTGTTTGCTACTGGACAAAATCCATTTGCATCACCCAAAATAGGAATCATTTTTATTGTTATGGATGGGAAACATTTTGCATTATCATCAATATTATAAGTTATCTACTATTTCTAAAGAGTTAGAAAATGAGGCCAGGCACCATAGCACATATCTATAATCCCAGCTACTCAGGAGGCTGAGGCAGGAGGATGGTAAATTCAAGGTCAATCTTGGGCAATTTAGTGAGACCCTGTCTCTAAAGGACTGGAATTGTAGCTCCATGGTAAAGCACCTCTGGGTTCAATCTCCAGTACTGAGGGGAAAAAAAAGAAAGGAAGGAACAAGTGTGAAGGCAGCCTATGTAAATTGGGGCTATCCTTGTTTTAACTATTAGCAGCATGTAAAAACACCCTTATTTTGAGAACCAAACTTGAAAAAGTGCTCATGAGGCTTTTTACCAGGATGGAACAGTGTCTTGTCTTTCTCTTTGGATATCTGCTTTATTCTTCTTTGTATAGAAGACTAGATAGATACCTTGGATGACTTGTCTTCTTACTTATAGCGAATCATTGCCATTTTAAAATGGAGGCCCCTCTTCCTGAAACTACTTGAACTTTCGGCTCCTTTCCTCAACACTGACTTAGTTTCTAAGAGTTCTAATTCTGATTCCCAGAGAGAGAAATTATAATGGGTTACATATCTTCTCTTGGCTAGGGGTAGTAGAGTCAACTGGTACACATAAGGCCATCTAGACCCACCACTTCATCAGGACATGTGTCAGAAGAGTCAGTGATCAATGGATTTGATATCCTGATTATCAGAGAGGAAACCATTGAGTGAGTCAACGGGATTATTTAATAAACTAGTACCTACATTTTCCATAGTCAATCTACAAGTCCTCAGGTTCTCTTTGTATCTTATTCATCCATTTATTTTTGCCCTGCTATCATTCTATTCCAAGCCACCACCATGCCTAAAACCTTGCAATTGCCTCCTAGTTTCCCTGATGTCACTTTTGTACCCCTGTTCTCCATTAGAGTAGCCTGAGCAATTAAATGGTCTTAAAAACTCTTCATTGTTCCCGTGATGTCTAACCACCCTATCCTTCACTCACTGCATTTCATTTACATTGGGCTTCTTTCTTTTTTATATACACAAAGCTTACTTCTAAATGAAGGACTTTAACTATATATTCTGGATTGCCTTTTCATCAATTATTTGTCGGGGGGGGGCATGGTGATTGAACCCAGAAGTCCTTAATTACTCTGCCATATGCCTAGCCCTTTTTTATTTTTTATTTTGAGCCTCACTAAATTGCTGAGGCTGGTCTTGAATTTGCATTCCTCCTGCTTCAGCCTTCCAATTACTGGTGTCCATCACTGCACCCAGCTTCTTCAGACTTTTGTAGTCATTTAGGTCTCATTTTATATGTCATTTTTCTCAGAACAATCTTCTCTGACTACTAAATATAAAGTAGTTACCCTTCTCCCACATAGTTTATCACTGTTAAGAGTAGCTATTGTGGGCTGGGGCTGGGGCTCAGTGGTAGTGTGCCCGCCTAGCACATGCGAGGCCCTGGGTTCGATCCTCAGCACCACGTAAAAATAAATAAAGGTATTGTATCCAACTACAACTAAAAAATAAATATTTAAAAGAATAGCTATTGTGTTTATCTTCAGAGCACTTACTATCTGCTAAGGTTGAATATGGTTTGTCCCCTCCAGAATTTATGTTGAAATTTAAAGCCCCTTATGAGATATTAAGACTTGAGACCTTCCCCATGGCTTGGAAGGCTGAGGTAGGAAAATAGCAAGTTCAAAGCCAGCATCAGCATCTTAGTGAGGCTCTAGGTAACTTAGTGAGATCCTGTCTCAAAATATTTTTAAAAAGGCTGGAGATGTGGCTCAGTGGTAAAGCGCCCTTTGGTTCAATACCCAGTACTAAAAATAAATAAATAAAAAGTTGGGACCTTTAAGATTAGAGCTCTGCATCCATGAATGGATCAAGCCATTCATATGATTAATGGGTTAATGGGTTATCCCAAGAATGGATCTTCTATAAAAGCTGGTTTGACTAGGTTACTCCAGTATTCCCTGTTCATATCAACATAATGCCTTGTGCTGCCTCTGGACTCTGCCAGTGAGAAGGCCATCATGGGATGTGGCCCCTTGACTTTGGACCAGAATGGTGAGCTAAAATAAACCTAAAAAAAAAAAAAAAAACAGCTTACCAGTCTGGTATTATGTTATCAGCAACAGAAAATGAACTAGGACATTAGCTGGATGATCATGTTTACTTGGTTATTGTCTCTCCTACTAGAATGTGAGCTCCATGGTAATAGAAACTCTTTTTTTTTTTAAAAAAAAAAATCCTTCACTGTATCTACAGCTCCTAGAACAATGTCTAAATGATGACAGATGCCAGTAACTACTTGTTGTATGTAAGACTGAACGGAATGAAAGAACCTGGAAAGTTCTATACCCAAATTGTGCTTTGAACATAGGGGCCTGAGACAGTAACTCAAATGGTGCTAATATCTATATGTAATTAGCAAATTGTAAATCTGTGTGTGTGTAAGGAGAACCTTTATATATTGTGAGGTGAGGGATAACTATAAAATCACTTATATTCTGTTATTGAACCCACTTCATGAGACTGTACTTCATGAATTTTCTAGTCATTTTTAGGAGGCAACAAGTACTTGTCCCTTTAAGTTTTATTTTAGTAATTAAAATGATTTAATTAAATTATTTTTGAAACTTCAAACTTCATAATTAATGCTTTTACTTATCCCTCATCTTAGCTATATTGCAGTTGTCCATATTCAGTAGGAAAACAGGGCAGAAGCTTATCAGATGTCTATGTTTTTCCCCTTACCTCTCTTCCCTTGCCCAGCTTGCTGTTAACCCTTGTTTCTTGCTGGGCAAGAGTAAGAAGAGATGAATGAAGTTCTTCCTTAACTAATACTATTACAAATTAATTTTAGTGCTTGTAGGTTCTTTAGAGATCCCCTCCCTATTGGTGGTGATATTTTTCTATTTTTAGTTACTTTAATGTGGGTAAATTTAGCTTCTCTAGTTGCTATAACTCCTTTAAAAATCTGGGGCATTAAAAACTCAAATTTATTGAGGTATAGTTTACATAAAATAAAATATACAGATTGATCAGTTTTGACAAATGTATACACATATAACAACCTCCAAAATCAAGATGAAGAAAATTTACCTCATATCTCTTCCTTCTAATTCCAAATTCCTAGGCATTGGCAGCATATCCCCTGCTTCCTTCTGCTGAGGTCTCTTCAAACTTTCAGTGATCTCGCACTAAGATTAAGAAACTCAACCAATTCTCCCTCTGATATGGCCTGTATCTAGTCTGTGAGAAGCATCCATGCATCCCTTACCCAGAAAAACTATGGGAGCACAGGTCGTCTCACCGCTGTTACTTCATCTTGCTGTGCCATAGAGCACATAGTTAATTGTTCTCACTCTTTAGATTTTAGATTTTCTGGGGATGAGTGAGGTAGTAGTATTCTGTGTCCTCTAAACATGTTAATCACATTAATCTTCCAAGTTATTTCCTTGAAGGCTTTTCATCTTGAACTGAACTGGAGGTGGGACTTAAAGCACACTAATAATTCCTTCCAAAGAACCAGGTGTGATGGTGCATACCTGTAATCCCAGCAACTCTGGAGGCTGAGGCAGGAGGATTTCTATTTCAAAGCCAGCTTCAGCAAAAGCAAGGCCCTAAGCAACTCAGTGAGACTATGTCTCTAATAAAATTCAAAATAGTTCTAGGGATGTGGTTCAGTGGTCGAGTACCCCTGAGTTCAATCCCTGGTATCGCACGCCCCCCCCCCCCCCAAAAAAAAAATTCTCTCCAAAGTTTCCTCTCCATTAGCAGATTTTCTGGACCTTTACTCAAGGTGGATGGGGCAACTGACAATTGCAAGCTCATTTTCTTTTTCTTTTTATAGTTGTAGATGAACAGAATGCCTTTATTTTATTTTTATGTGGTGCTAAGGATTGAACCTGTGCCTCACATGTGCTAAGCAAGCACTCTACCATTGCAGCCCAAACTTGGTTTTCATAATCCGCTTTTTACAAGCCTTGAGTGGTCATCTCACACCTCACTTTGGAATGTGGCATTTACTGTCTTAGCTCCTTAGTAAAGACACAAATCTCCTAGTATGCACATAAACCTACCAGAAGTGGGTGGTGATTATTCAGGAGCTTTGGGGGATATTACTGGTTCAAACTGTATTTCTACAGATGCCTTAGTTGGAAGACTATTAATAATTATGTATCATAAAAAGAGGCCCCTAAAGTATAACTTCAAACTAGATACAGAAGGATGAGCTTCATTTTGAAATGAAAGGATAAGAAGCAAGTTTAAGAAAAATAAAAGGTAGTAGATATCATTCACTGAAAAACATAAAAATCTAAGTGCTAGCATTTCTGCTTGGAGAGAGAGAGAGAATGAATGAGAATATTATTGCCCTAAAAAATATGATCATTCAAAATGGTCTAGCAGAGAAGGCAGAGAAGTAAGCCATAATTAAAAGGGGCCTAAGAATGATCAAATATTCAAACTTTGGAAAATGGAAAGAAAGGAAAGGTGCAAGGTACTCTCGCACAAGAAAGAGGCAGTTAACTCAGAATATGAGATTGTGTTATTTTCCTGGAAGAAGTGACCCAATCTGAGTTAAGAGCAGATGAAGGAATGAAAGTATGGAGAGAGAACAGAAAGAGCCAAGCCATAGATGCTTCTGAAGATGATGGAACCTTTAGTTCTGAAATGATGTGGTATGGCAAGAATGAGATTATATGCCAGATGTGATAGCATTCTCTTATTATACCAGTGACTTGGGAGGCTGAGGCAGGAGGATCACAAGTTCCAGGTCAGCCTCAGCAACTTGGTGAGATCCTGTCTAAAACAGAACAACAACAACAAAAAGACCTGGGAATGTAGCTCAGTGATAAAGTGTCCCTGGGTTCAATCCTCAGTGTCCCACACCTACCCACTCATACCATAGCAGATGTTGCTATAGTGAGAGCAGCAGGATTAAGAATAAGAAAGGGAAAAATTGTCTATAGCCACACCACACTGAATGTACCCAATCTTGGAAACTAAGCGGGGTTGGGCCTAATTAGTTCTTGGATAGGAGAAAGGGAAAAAAATGAAGACGTTTCTGATTCAGAATCTGGAACTTACTGAGTAGATTTGGGTTAGAGGAACAGTGGAGAAGAGTCCAGCACAACTTCCAAGTTTCTGGTTTGAATTCTTGGGTAGTGTTGCTATTTATGAAAATAAGACATACAGGTAGAGAAGCAGAAGACTTCAATATTCTTTCATTCATTCAACAGACATTTATTAAAGATTTAGTGTATGCTGGGTCTAGAAAGAAAATCAATGATTACAATGCCTTCTAACAAGTATGTCTGATA
Source organism: Callospermophilus lateralis (assembly GCF_048772815.1). Lineage (NCBI taxonomy): Eukaryota > Metazoa > Chordata > Mammalia > Rodentia > Sciuridae > Callospermophilus > Callospermophilus lateralis. The sequence continues at coordinate 36,444,370 of NC_135306.1, forward strand.
GAGGTATGTATAGAGAAGTAATTGAGTACATAGGGCAGGCATATAAACCACATTAAAGAATTAGGAAAACTTCCTGAAAGAGATATGCCTAATCTGAGCTTTTTGTTTTTAAAATTGAGGTGAGCAATGCATAAAATTAACCATTTAAAAGTATACAATTCAGTGGTGCTTAATATATTGAGTGGCATCAAACCATCATCTTTCTCTTAATTCCAAATAACCTGAATTTGAAGGATGACTAAAAATTCACTAGATAAAGAAAGGAGTGGGGGAAAGCATTTTAGAATATGAGAACAGTATATTTTATGACATGAAGACCAGAAATTCATGACTAGTCATGGAAGACAGGGCTAGACCTCTCTAAATAATAAATAATATATTAAAATAATAAAGTGTCCACACTTTAACTTGATCTAGAAAGCTTGGGGAGTCCTCAAAGGATGGTAAACTGGCGCTTGACATGACACAATTTTCCTTTTAGAAAGATTACTCTGGAAATAGTATTATTGATGCTGTTGAAGGGAAAGAATCAGATAAATTAAGTTGGAGATATTATGCCAGAATTCAAGTTAAGAGGTGATGAAAGTCTGAGCAAAGGCAATGATAGCAATAGTGGAAGGGAAGAGAAAACAAGAAATAAGGATAGAGAATTTACATGACTTGATTACTGACTGGACATCAATCTAGAGGAAGAAGTAAAGGATGATTCCCATCTTTCTACTTTGGATCACTAGAATGATGGTGGTGGCATCCTTTTAAAATCTGGGGGAAAATGAAAAATCTCAGAGTTGGTTTAATATATGGATCTATACCTCCCCAGAGAGATGAGGGCTACCATCTTTCTGTTGGTAAATGAAGTCAAGAGTTTGGACAAAGTCACTAAGAAAAGGGGTACAGGGAAAAATGAGCAGAGAACCTATGATCGAGCTTTAGGAACCAATATTTAAGGAATGCAAAGAGGAAAACACTATAGAGATAAAAGGTGTGGTCACCTGAAGCAAAGATAGAGTTCAGCAAGACAGGGCAGAAAAGTGGAACTGAAAAAAAGGGGAGACAGCCAAGAGGGAATATGTTGGTCTAATTTGAAGGGGGAAAAAGGTGAGGGGGTCTGTGGGAAAATGATATTGCTCAGACTATATTATTATCACTTGGACTCCAATAAGCTACACAAATCTCTTCACTCAAAAATATGCAATTTATTTTACCACAAACTTCTTAGAAACAATATTCCAAATATATACAATTTCTTCTCAAAATAATTTTATGGAATGAAGACAGACGCTCACCAATTATGGTTATATCCCCCTAAGACATGAGTTCTAAAAAAATCCTCTCCATTTTTCCCATCCTGGTTCTGAGGTCTGATCATGCATCAGTTCTTGGGTCAAAGGGGTCAAAAGAGAGGGGAAGAAAGCAAAATCTTGAGCAACTTATCCCAGCAAGAACCACATCCTTTTTTTGGGGGTCCAGAAACTCTCCTTTGGCTTCTCAAGACCAACTCTCCAAAGCTGCCTCCCACTTTTGCTACCAGGGCCAGCAAAATACTCACTCTAAATCTCCCAAATAAACCTAAGAAGAGTGCTAATGGAAATATGTTCCTATGGGCCCCTGGGAAGGTTATGCTCTGGGTATGGGAGATAGGGTCCAAAGTAAGATTCTTAGGTCCTATCTTCTTTTTCTCCTGCCCTGCACTGTCCATCCACCACCTCTACTTCCACATTTGCTTTTCTGGATTAAAACTTGAGAGGGATGGTGGAAGGGAAGCCTGAGATTGATTTTTTCTTGAAATGCTATAACTCTGGCAGATATCTGAGGACTCTTTCCTTACCTCTTGCCTTACCTGGGCACAGCCTTTCTGGGGAATGAAGAGGCTGAGTCCCAGTCCTGAGAGTGGAGGAGCAGGTTTATGCTGTTCCCAGGGACTCTAATCCCTCCTTTCTAAATTGCATGTATACAAGGGAGGAAGAACAATAACTGACTGTCTTGGGTTTCCCTAAGGGCCTCTACTTTTTAAGAGGAAAGCTGTTTTTCTTGGCCTTTGTTGTCTTTCCAGAAGTGATGAGGGCCCCAAAGCCCTGTTTGTGGGAGAATGCATAGGCAGATCGTCGCAGGCCTGGGTGTTTCACTTTGGTCCGAACTTGAACTTGTGGTGGCCGTATCTTGCCATAATGAATTGTGTCCAAAACCTGTATCCAGAGCATGGGGGACAGGGTTTTATTCACAAAGGCAAAGGGGAAAAGGATTTTAAATCATATCTGGGTAGGCTCCCTGTTCTACTTACCTTGTCCACACTGAGAGGCCAAATTAGTGGTTGGAGAAACTGATACCCAAATGCAGGAATTATACAGAGGATCACACTGAGGATAAGGCCCAGCCACAATTGTGACTGGTTCATAGTGTTCCTAGCCACACCTGTACACAATGAGCAAGGAGGGGTAAGGCAAACAGTCTGGAGAAAGGGGAGAGGTTAGGAGTGGGCAGTATTAGCCAGAACTTAGATACCTCTCTAGTCCAAAGAAGGATATTATTGATTTGGAGACAGTCTGGTCTCCTGAGGAATGATATAAATGCAAAATAATTGCAGTTGGGTCCTTTGTGCAGCCAGTCACTATGAATTTACATACTTTTGTCTCCCTCTACAGGCTGGGCAGGCAGGAGAGTGGGGGTAGGTAATGGAGAATCCTAGTACATTGGCTTGTATACAAAAATGGGACAGAAAACTTTAGAGGAGAAAAGTGAGTTAGTGGCCTGACAAGAGATAGAAGCCAAGGACATCTATATGGCTAATCTTTCTGTATTTTATCCTCATGAAGTGGACTTGAGACAGAGAGAAATGAATACAGGAGACGATAAGGCAGTAATACTACAGTATAAAGGATGTTGACTGGAATCAGGAGACCTACATTGAGTCATTTAATTGAAAAAAACCTCCAGTCTCCAAAATGGTGCTAATAATTCTTGCCTTGCCTACATCATAGTATTCCCGTGAAGATCAAACTAGATATTTGAAAAAAAAAAATCATGGAAACTCTAAGGTAAAATATTTTTGAATCCTATCTAGGTAGTCCTACCTAGATTTTGAGTCCCTTTAGGTTAGAGATCATTTCTTATCTCTTTATCCACAGAGCTTAGCACATAGTAATAGCCTCTCAGTAAACATTTATTTAATAAATATACTTGGTACCCCCCCTCACCTACTGGCCAGGGTCTTACCTAGGAATTGAAAGGTGGTGGGGAACATTAGACACAAGCCATCACTGTACAGGAAGAATAAGATGCAAAAGTAGAAACCCAGGCTACCCCAGATGAAGAAGTGGCTTATCATCGTCCAGTAGGTTGTCTGCAGGGCAATCTGAAAAGCACTAGGTTATGTGCAATACCCTATAACCTGCGATCTCTATTAGCCACCTCCCTTCTCCAATTCTGTGATGGAGGATGCTCCTTTCTGTCTCCCCACCCCTCCTTACCTCCCTGTCTTTCTAGACAGCTCCCCATCCAATCCCCTCATTCCCACTGCTACTGGCCACACCTGCACTGTGACCACCCAGATCAAGGAGGTTTGTACTAGCAGGCAAAAGGTCTGGATGTCGGAGATGTCCTTTCCATCACTGCGTGCTGAGTTGTAAATTGTTCCCATGGGAACAAAGAACAGCACAAAGGAACTGTAGATCCCGTGTAATAAACACTTCACAAATTCCTTCTTGTTGAAATAGAGGTTGTGCTGGCCTGGGATATACAGCTCTGGGAAATGTAGGCTCCATGTTTCATTCACATCCTGGAAATACCAGAGGGAAGGAGGAAGGCTCAGAGTCTCTCCATAGAAGGTCCCATCTCCATCAGAGTAGAGGTGTCTCCCCTCATTGTGTCTGCTGCCAGGCTGCCTAGGAGCTTCCTCATGGAGTACTTGAGAAGTGGAACCAGAGAACAGGGCAGCGACCACAGACCCTTCCTGAAGTCCTCCTCTCTAGGCAAGGATCAAGGTAGTAGAAGGAAGCTAGGAGAAGGTCAGGATGGTGAGAAGCACTTGGAGGCATTCAGGATTAGAGAATTGTGAAAGGGAGTTTGGTTTGGGGGTAGCTGGAAGGGAGGACTGGAGCTTGGAATGGAATGGGGGTGGCATTAAACATGGGTCCCCAAGTGTAAGTGTTCCTTTAGTTTTTTTTTTGTTGTTGTTTGTTTGTTTGTTTGTTTTTGTGTGTGTTAAAAGCTAATGGGTAAAGAACAGGAAGCCAATGGGGGACTAGTTAGTCCTTCGGAAACATCCGTGTTCATGATGTTCTTCCTATTCCCTCCCATAGCTACTGATGAACTCAAGGTGGGAGAATTCTCTGTATGAATGATGCTGGCTTGTCTTCATCTTCCAAATATGAAACTTGAAATTCAAAACTTGGGGCATGGCTTCAGTGGTAGATGACTGGAACTAGATCATCAAAGCAGGATAGTACTACTGAGTAACACAATCTATCCCTCTTGTCTTTCTGAGGTTTGGCAACTACTTCATGTAGAATTTCTTTCAGCACTACTACCCTGATGGAGATTGGGAACCATGATTCCATGATGTCCTATTTCAGTTGCTTTACAACTCTTTGGATGCTTCTTGTCTACTATGGTGCTCAGGAGTTGAGACAGGCATAGAAGAGGAGGGGGAAGGGGTACTAGGACCCTCAACATGCAGAAAATTTCTGAGAGGGACAAAGGGTATATCCTGGTCTAGCTCCTTGTGACGCATGGAATACACATGCTCCCTGCTTGTTCCTTAGGACTCCCCACCTAGTCTTTCCTGCTTGGCTTAGCTCATCCTCATCCTCTCGAAATGGTAATCATCTTTGTTTTTTTGTTTTTGTTTTTGGTATGAGGGATTGAACCCAGAGGCCCTCAACCACTGAGTCACATCCCTAGTCCTTTCCTTAATTTTTATTTTGAGATGGTCTCATTAAGTTGCTTAGGGCCTCACTAAGTTGATGAGGCTGGCTTTGAACTTGAGATCCTCCTGTTTCAGCCTACAAGCTGCTGGGATTACCGGCATGTACCACAACACCCTGCTAGGGAATCCCCTTTCTTGAAGCCCCTTGCTTTACCCAGTCCTGATCCAATAGCTCTCTTTCATTTTACTACTTTTGGATACACTCAATGTACTATACAGCATAATTTCCATGTTTCTCTCTCTAAAGATAAAGTTGAGAGATGAAAACCTGACTTTTAAAAACTGGTGATTATTTTCAGTGCAGGAGGATTTTTTCTTTTTCTCATGATACCTATTCTAGGCAATAAGCTCCTTTACTTGCTCTAGAAATTATTTTCTTTACAGTTAATTTTGTTGAGTTCAGTTCTTGCTCTTTTCCCCACTCTTGGGAATATTCCTCAAAGGATCAGGGGCTTCAACCCTGATTGAGAGGCTTGCTGCTGGTCTTACCTGATCAAATAGACTCAAGCCCAGGACAGGGAGGGAGGTGTAAATCAAATTGTAGCAGGTGATAAACCATGTATCATAGACTGCCTAGAAGAATACCAAGGAGATTTTTAAATTCTCCTCTCTCCTCCAAAGTCCCACCTCCACCTCCCAGGCCCAAGATAGCCCTCCCCTGGCTGCCTTAGTCACCACCATACTAACCCAGAGTTAGTATGGATTTCAGAATTTGACTGAGAGCTCCAATTTTTTATTTGATCCTACTGAATGTAGAACCCTCTGTCCAAGGCTGGTGCCAGGCCACATCAAGCTTTCAATGCTGATCTGCCCCATAACCTGCTCTGCTCCTTCCTGCAGAGAAAGGACTCAAGAGTGGAGCCACACTACCAGGCAAGTAAACCTTTAGGCTGTTTTCTTTTTCTGCCTTATATGGCTTCAGTGGCTTCTGTAGCACTGGACATCTAACACTGGCAAAGGGAATAGACTCATTGAACCTTCTACAGCTGGGTGTTCCATTCTGGGAACTAGAAAGGAACTCTTTCCTTACTATCCACAAGAGGTCAGCAGCAACACATGTAGCACACACAACACACACCTCCCACAAACCAGACTGGCTTGGCTAGGCCCTGAGGGTATACAGTCTCCCACAGTCCATAGTCTGCTGACTGGACATTTCTGAGGTGGTTTCTTTTGGTAATCTTGACAGACTCCTGAAAAACTTATAGGAAGGGGACTGCTCTTAAAACATCAAAATTCAGGTGTCACTTTTCCCCAGAATGGTTGTGAAATGAGGAATTAATTCACCCAAGCAGCAACTCTGTGTGTGTGTGTGTGTGTGTGTGTGTGTGTGTGTGTGTGTGTTTAGGACAGGGGTTCAGGCAGTCAGGGTAGAGAAGGAGAAGTAAAGGGAAGCTGTAGTGAATGTCAGAATAGCTTGTCTGGCAGGACCCAGAGGCCTTAGCCTATTCCATAAGGATATTTTGGATGCTAAGAAAAATTCTAGGTCCATCAATATTTCCCATCACATGTATTTGGAAATTCTAATGCCAATGTTAAAGAAAAAGTGAAACTAACTTATTAGGAAGATTTCTGAAGGTAGGTATTAAGAACAGAGCTAGGCCAGAATCTTTATGGTTTGGAAATCTACAATTAGTGCAGGGTTGGGAGATGGGATCAATATGGGGTGAAAAGCTTTATGGGTTGGCATAAAGCTATGGATGGATGGCAGTGTGTCATACATTGGTCTCTAGAGGTAGAAAAAGGTCTGAGCTTGTTAAAGTGTGAGTGACTAGAGAAGACCAAGATGATTAGGGTCACATGCCTTTGATCATGCTGACATCATTGGCCCCATCCCCAATGAACTCCTACCTGTGCAGAGAATCCGTTGAAAAAAGCATACCAGAAGTGCACCAAGGTGAAGACAAAATTCTTATAAAAGAAGAAGCTGAGAAATTTGCACATGCGATTATAAGACCAGCGGCCATGTACCAACAGCAGACGTTGAAGGTAGCGGAACTGGGAGAAGGCAAAGTCACTGTTGAGCATGGCCTGCATCCCCTCCTGGCCGCTGATACCGACCCCAATGTGGGCAGCTGCAGTGAAAGCCCAGAAGATTCTAAGCCACAGAGCTTATTTGTTAGACTCCCACCCTGAGAAATGTAAAGGAAATGCTGGATAATGTTGCATAAACCCCTTGTTTTACATTTGGAAAATACTCAGGCTCAATTCAAAATGGCAGTTCCTTAAGTAGAGTCCTTCCCCCTTAATGGAGTGCCCCTCCCCCACAACCTTGAAAACAGTCTCTTTCTGTACTGTTTTTGAATGCTGCCACTCAAGAATGCCTGGTATGGCCAGTAATAACTCAAAAGTTGTCCCAGATATTCTTTGCTTCTACTCTGTCCCTTTAGATTCTTTCCCACATCTAGATGTAAAGGTTTAAATATCTTATTATCTATGGAAGTCACTTAAATCAATTAAGGATGCAAAATGGATGCCAATCTAATATAATATTTAATTATTTAAGTTTACCTAAGGGACTGAAACCTGAACTATTGGGAGCAATAGTTTTTCAGTGAGAGATAAACTCTTCAGTAGGTCTCAGGAGAATTTTTCTGGATAAAGCAAAGATTGTACTTGATGGAATATAAGATTGAAGTTCCTAAAAGTTTTAATCAGTCTGTGGTAATTCACTATTCTTCTGGTCAAATTCACTGATCTGGTATATACCTCCTACTGCATTGCTTAATCTCAGGCTCTAAAGACCAGAGTGATTCTAGAAACTGGTTAAGACAGCAAGAACACTTGATAGTATTGAAATTGAGGCTGGAATATCTGCTAGTGTTTCCTGTGTGGGTAAAGAGATGAGACTAAAGGACCTCTATATTTTGTCTGTATCTCCCTGATCAACAAACTGCTGGAGGCTAATAATATTCATCTGAAATTAAAACAAGTAAATTTCAGCCATTTGCTTTTATTGGTCCAAAGTGATCACTAAATCTATTCTCTCCCGGCCAGGGGAGCCAGGGCAAGTTCTTGGGAACACAGCGTTGGGCTGCATTAGGCCTCATAGCCTACATCCTTCAAAAAAAGAGCAGACTATGACTCCTGCCCAGGGGTTCTTTCTGTGGGCCTTGATGTCATCTCAGGTGGTATGGTAGTTGTATAGCTTGTTGTTTTATGAATGAATATACATATTCTTGTGGGAGCCATGAGTTTCTATGTATTTACCTTCATAGTTAAGTAAATGAATCTGAATACTTGCATGCCTGTGGATATGGGCAAATATCTGCAGGTATTAAATAAGTGGGAATGCAGGTGTAGAGGAACAGGAATGGAGTTGCAAAACATTATCACTGTGTACTGCTTAATAGGTAGGAGTATGAGCCAGCAATACAATGCCACTCAGATCAATTTTGCCCATGGAGGAAGAAAGAGGCAAGTCATGATTGAGGACTAATGCCCCCCCTTCCGCTCACATGCCTTTGATCATGCTGACGTCATTGGCCCCATCCCCGATGGCCAGTGTCACCACCTTCTTGTACCTCTTCACCAGCTCTACCACCTGGGCCTTCTGGAAGGGTGTCATCCGGCAGCAAATTACTCCCTTGCACATGCTCGCTGTTCGTAGCAGTTCCAACTCCAGGTTCCCTTCTAGAGCATAAGCCTGCAACACCAAGACATACCCACTCTTCAAGTTGTCCAGAAATGACCTTTCAGAGTTTCCTCCCCTTGCATTCAAAGTCTTTTCTTTCATAGGGTAGGCATAGCTGCTCCCAAGGTAATCTACCCCAAAGGAAGGCCAAACCCCTAAGGCAATTCTAGGTATTCTCTGGCTGAGCCTCAAATGGGAAACTAGTCAGGCCTCTCATTAAGTCAAATCAGTTGATAGGGCTATATGAGGCTAAGTGACTTCTTGGAGGTCTGGTTCTGCTGGGTTCCTGTTTCTTCTAAGTGACAGGTCACATCAGTAGTAAAGAATTTGGATCAAGAAGGAGTTTTCCCTTGGCTTTCCTTTCTTCATTTATTCATGCCAAGAGTATTTTGAGGAAAGGTGTCTTTCAGGCATTGGCATCTGAGAGATGGGCAATAGGACAGCTAAGAATAGCGAAGAGGTCTTGAATTTTCCCTGAAGTGTGTTGAACCTAGGAAGGGAGTTCCTTGGAAGAAGAGTTATATTGCCTACCAGACTGTAGCCACTGATGATTAAGCCATAGTCGCCAGAGGGCACCTCCTCAGGCATTGTGAAAGACCTTTTGGACTTCCTCTTTAGGTAAATGTTGATTGGGTCTGATTCCAGTAGAGATTCAGGTTTCATCCTGCCCCTTGCTGTCCTGAAAACCAAGAATAGTGGTCAGAGCTTAGGAAAATGTGCCCATGGTGAAAGTAGTCAAGAAAGGTACAAGTACTCTACAAAGCATTGGCCATGACCTTAGACTTGACTGTCTCTTGAGACCTGCTACTGCTGTAGGTTCCTGAGCACTGTGAACCTCACTTCTCCATCCTCCACATTCCAACTCCTCTAGTCTGAGTGCTTCTTTATAAAATTCTTTCAAATATTCAGATTTTCCTCCCTGCTGCATTTCTTCTTTATTCCTTCTGATGTTGTAGAGTTCACATTGGGGGAAGAGATGTGTAGGGAATCTTTGGTCTAGGGATTGGCTGTGGCCACCCTCCAAACTGTACCTGAGTTCTTGCAGAATTGTATCACTGTCCTTGCCTTCAATCACAAACACCTCATCCATTTCATCCTCAAATACATTACAGGAGTAGGCAATGTTCACAGCAGTTTCTGTAGGAAAGGCAACACAGATCTCATTTCGGCTGGCGTTTATAGATTGGGACAGGGTTGTCACAGGGTATAGTTTATATATGCACTAACAGTGGGCTTCAACTCCACTTGTCTACATTTGCCTTGAATGCAAAGTGTATTTTTTATTAATCAGTGAAAATCTCATTCAAACATTGACAGATGAGTGTCTACTTGGTACAGATTTGTGAATAATTTATTAATAACTAGAACCATTCAGGCTTAGCCTTCTCTAGAAAGCCTTTTCCTATTGCTGAAAGTAACATCTGTCTGTATCCACTTCTCTAGGCAATCAGGATATATTTCTTAGAACATGACTGTGCCTATTTACCGCCCCCGCCCTTTTTGGCAGTACTAGGGATTGAACCCAGGAGTACTGGACCACTGAGCTGTATCCCCAGCCTTTTTAATTTTTAAAATTTAATTTTGAAACAGGGTCTCACTAATTTGCTCAGGCTAGCTTCAAAGTTGTGATCCTCTTGCCTCAGCTTGAGACTATAGGGATGTACCACCACATTCAGCTCCATCCTAGACTTTATGGGGAACTGAGGATGTTTAAGTTGTATCCCTTCTTTACATTAGAAAACCTGGAATTTGAAATAATTTCATACAAAGGAAAACATTTTTTAAAATTAAGTCCTGAACCCTGGCCACAAGAAGTATCGAAATTCAGAAGAGAGATTGCAATTGTCACAGGAACTTTCTTGAAGGAAGGCCTTGAAGGATGAGTAAGAGTGTTAGGGGTGCTTGCTTTGGCAGCACATATACTAAAATTGGATGGATACAGAGAAGTTAGCATGGACCCTGCATAAGGATGACATGCCAATTTGTGAAGTGTTTCATATTTTTAATACTTGGGAATAAATCTAACCAAGGAGGTGAAAGACCCCCTAAAATAAAAACTATAGAACACTGAAGAAAGAAAATGAAGACCACCTTAGAAGATGGAAAGACCTTCCATGTTATTGGATATGCAGAATTAATATTGTAAAAATGGCCATATTACCAAAAAGTGTTATACATATTCAATGCAATCTCCAACAAAATACTAATGATATTCTTCACAGAACTAGAAAAAATGGTCTTAAATTCATTTGGAAGAATAAAAAACCTAGAATAGTCAAAGCAATCTTGAGCAAGAAGAGTGATGCTGGAAATATCACAATACCTGATCTCAAATTATACTACAGAGCTATAGTAACAAAAACATCACAGTATTGGCATCAAGATAGACATGAAGACCAGTGGAATAGAATAGAAGACACAGAGTCAATCCCACATAGTTAGAGTCATCTGATACTTGACAGAGGAACCAAAAATATATGTTAGAGAAAAGACAACCTTTTAAACAAATGGTGGTGGAACAACTGGATATCCATATGTAGAAGAATGAAACTAGAACCCTATCTCTCACCTAGCCCAAAAGTTAAATCAAAGTGGATCAATGACTTAGGAATTGGGCCCCAAACTTTTCAACTTCTAGAAGAAAACATAGGTTTAACAGCCCAACATATTGGCACAGGCACCAACTTCCTTAACAAGACCCCTAAAGCTCAAGAAATAAAACCAAGAATCAGTAAGTGGGATAGCATCAAATTAAAAAGCTTCTGCACAGCAAAGGAAATGATTAAGAGCATGAAGAGACAGCCAACAGAATGAGAGAAAATCTTTGTCAGTTACTCCTCTGACAGGGGATTAATATCCAGAATATATAAAGAAATCAAAAAGCTTAACACCAAACTAAAGCAAACCAAAACACCCCAAATAATCCAATGAATAAATGGGCAAAATAATTAAATAGATAATTCTCAAAAAGAAAGAAAGAAAACAAATGACCAAAAAATGTGTGAAGAAATTTCAACATTACTGGCAATCAGGGAAATGCAAATCAAAACTACATTGAGATTCCATCTTAATTCTAGTTAGAATGACAATCATCAAGAATACAAATAATAATAAATGCTGGTGAAGATATGGGAAAAAAGGTACACTTATACATTGTTGGTGGGACTGTGAATTAGTACAATCATTTTGGAAAGCAATATGGAGATTCCTCAGAAGAACAGGGATATTAACCACTATATATAGACCCAGCTATCCCACTCCTCAGTATTTACCCCAAAGAACTAAAATCAGCACACTATAATGAGACAGGCACATCAGCACAATTTACAATAGCCAAGTTATGGAACCAGCCCAGGTGCCTGATGAATGGATTAAGAAAACATGGTATGTATACACAGTGGAGTTTTACTCAACCATAAATAATGAAATTATGGTATTTGCCGGTAGATGGATAGATCCAGAGAGTATCATGCTTTGAAATAAGCCAGACTCAAAAAATTAAGAGTCAAATGCTTTCTCTCATATGTGGAAGCTAGAGGAAAATAAGGGGAGGGGGAAGGAAAGCTAGAGGAGGGATTGAATTCATAAGAATAGAGGGAAGATCTGTGGAATAGAAGGACATTGAGGGGAAGGAAAGAGGGACAGGAAAGGGGAGGAAATGCAGACTGAATTTGAAAAAATTATGCTATGTGTATATATACATATAATAGTGAACTTCACCTTTATGTATATCTATAAAGCACCAACTAAAAATAAATAAGTAAATAAATAAAAGGAAGGCCAGCAGGGTAGAAGAAGAAAAATAGTGGGTGGGAGGAGGGGAGAGGAAGAGGAGGCACCAGAGACCAAAATGGATACATTAAATTTAATGTATGCATGATTATGACAAAATGAACCCAACTATTATGTATAACTATAATGTACTAATAATAAAAAAGAAATATTTTAAGCTAAAGCTACTCCTCTATCCCCCACAAAAAAAGTGTTTAGGGAAAGGAAAAGGTATTTCAAGTAGGGAAACAACCCAAACATAGACCCTAGAGTAGGAATTGGTTTGTTTGGGACATACTGAAGATAATGGTTATATTAGGATGCAGATAAGGTTGTATAGGTAGCAATGGTTTACCAAGAACTTCCTTTCTTTTTCTTTTTTTTTTTTTTTAAATGGAGATTGAACCAGGGGTGCTCTACCACTGAGTCACATGCACAGCCTTTTTAAAATTTTGATACAGGGTCTGCTAAATTGCCCAGACTGACCTTAAACTTGAATTCTTCTTGCCTCAGCCTCCCAAGTCACTGGAATTATAGGCATGTACCCCCACATCCAGTTTCAAGGTCTTGAAGATCAGATAGAATCTGACCTTTATAATGTAGAATCCCTGCAGGCCCCTGAGCAGAGGAGTAACACCATAAAATTTGAAAATTTGAGGAAAATTAAACTGATGATTGTTTGTAGGCCATACTGAAATTAGTAATGGCAAAAGACAGATCAATTCAGAAATTTCTGTAGAACCACAACAGAGGATGAAGGTTGAACTAGGGTGATGACATAGTCAAGAGGATTTTTCAGAAGAATTGGTGGGACATGCTAAGAAAATGGATATTGGAGACAACAGAGAGTATACAAAGATAACTTTAAAGTTTTTAGCCTAGCTACTCTGGAGGCTGAGAAAGGAGGATAGCAACTTTGAGGCCAGCCTGGGTAATTTAGTGAGACCTTGTCTAAAAAAAAAAAAAAATAAATAAATAAATAAATAAATAAATAAATAAAGTGTGTGGGGGCGTGTTGAGAATGTAGCTCAGTGGTAGAGCACCTGCCTAGCATACATGAGGCCCTGGGTTCCAATACTGGGTTCAATACTGCAAAAAATAAATAAATAAATAATAAAGTTTTTAGCTTTTAAGTTCCTGGCTGAAACAGGGGTCATGTTTGATTGATTGATCATCTCTATGTTTTCATTGAAAAATACAGCATCTGGCATACAGTGCATGCTCAGCAAATTGTATACAAAATTAGACATTGAAGGGACTTCATTTGAGTTACAGGTATTTGTCAAGAAAATTGGTAAGAAAAAAGGAAAATAAAGAGGAGAGAAATGGTTAAAGTAGGTGAGGAAGAGAGTCATGCAGGCTAGGAGCTTTCTTTTACCTTGCTTATCACCAGTTAAAACCCATATTTTAATTCTGGCTTTGTTCAGGGTGATGATTGTCTCAGGCACTCCATCTTGCAGTTTGTCTTCTATGCCTGTGGCCCCTAACAGCTTCGAACAGAGAGATCAATGAGTGAGGAAAAGAGAGAGAGAGAGAGAGAGAGAGAGCGCGAGCGAGTGCACTATATGCTACCCAACAACTGAACTGGCACTTCAGTGTTATCTTCAGTGAATTAGCTCTGTCCTGGAGGATCCTGATGGCATAGCACTCTGCATACTTTGCCTCTCTACACATACAACTTTTCAACTACACATTGAAATCAAATTTAGAAAATTAGTATTAGGTACCAGAGAGGGAAGGGATTTGCCTGAGTTATTCATGAAGTTATGTGCTACTTCTACACCTTCACTTCTCCCTTGCTTTACTGCATACTTCCTGTCCCCAAATGTGGCAAGTCTTAAGGAAGGATCTCTGTATCCTACTCCAGTTTTCCCTTCAGCCCTACAAGGGCTTGGGTGTACTTTGCTATTGTACCTATTAGAAATATCTAAGGGTTCCAAGACATTTTTCCACATTAGATTAAAAGAATCTTGATCCAACATCATGCTTTCTCTCTCTAATAACACAACAGTGCGGAGACAAGAATAAGCCCAAAGAACTGACAGATGGATGAATTACTGATTCTGCCAGGCCTGTAGAAGGACTGAATGTAGAAGGAGATTAGGGATCTCTATATTTTCCCTTTGGTGTCAGTCATTTCTGTTTATAGCAGGGCTGGCCTGTATCAGATTGGTCAGAAATGTCAGGGTCATTCTTAACATTTCTTTTTCTCATCCTCAATAGTCCAATCCATCAGCAAAATCTGTTGTCTCTACTTTTAAAAACCATACATAATTTGACCATTCCTTGTCACTTCTAATATTTCTGTCTGATTCAAGCCATCATCATCTCTCACCTGTACTACTGTCCTAGAGTATAAATCAACACTGCACTCAGACTAATGACTTTAAAAGCTATATCACTTCTCTGGTTGAACTCTTCCATGGTTCGCCATATTTACCACAAGTCCTTACATTGGCTTATGATGACCCATTCCTACTTGTCACATTGCATGTCCTTTCTTTCTCTCCTCCTTACTCATATTGTCCCAGCCACACTAGCTGCCAGCTAACAAGTTAGGCCTGCTCCTGTGTCAGGGTTTTTTTTCTCTTGCTAATACTTTGTCTGAAAAGCTCATTTGCAAAGCCCGAAGGCTGCTTGGATTACCACTTTTTTTCCTTCGAGTTTTTAAAAATAGCTTTTGTTTTTTAAAAAATTAATTATGTGCATTACAGGAAACAGAAAAACAGAAGCAAAAAGCAAAGTCATCAAGTCACAAGCAGCTTAGTTGGATATGTCATGCATATACATATACAACATCCTATTTCGTGTGATTGAGATCATGTGTGTATCATGCTTTTCCACACATCCAAGAATATTCATCAATTCAAAATTCCAAACTATATCAGTATTTTTGATAAATAAGAATACACTATACCAATTCAATCTGTTAAAAAAAATTGCAATCCTTTCTTGGGGACAAAAATTTCACTGAAGACAGAAATGGCAACAGGCCTCTAGATAGACATATTGGCAGAGTTATAACTAAAACAATGCAGTCTCTTAATGCTCAATTTAAAATAAGACAAAGCAACAGAATATACCAAGCATGTTTCTAAGAGCATTCATTATCAGATTTCTACTATTAAAATATTATCAAGAATGCATGTTTCCAGAATTAAAGTGTTCCTATAGTTCAGTCAGAGATGCATACACATCAGTGGATCACATCAAAATGTAGACCCTTGAGTTCTTGATTCCATCTTTCTCTGTGTGCTTCCTTCTGCCTATCTGCTGTAGCCTAATAAACAAGTCCTGATATGCACTTCCCAAAGATAAAACAAAACCAAGATGCACATTTTCTATCAATTATAACAAAAAGATATTTATAAGTTGGCTGATTCACTAGCTCTACTTTTTATGATACACTGTCACCTCAGGACATTTAGAAAGCTTAGATGTTGTGAAATAAAGTATAAACTTTGTGCATAATAAACACAAGTTTATGCATGTATAGATCTATGGTTATAATCTAAAACTTTAGAACACTTCCCCTCACACTTTCTCTTCTCCCTCTTCACCATTCCAGTGACTGAGTTCAGGACTACCCCCAGCTCCAAGAGGTGGATTAACAAAGGTCATTCCCAGAAGATAGTTCTTCCTAAAAACTAATAAAATTATATTTATGTAGGGATTATTTTGCTACTTCTAAAAAACTTTGGGCATTAAACTTATTGTTTAATACCTAGTAATATTAACTAAAATGTACATATAACAATGGCTAGACAAACTGAACTAATCTAAGGGGCAAAAATCACTTCTCTCTGCATACTTCTCCTCCCCCCACTCACCATCAAGTGAACCTTCAACATAATATCTAAGATACCAAGTTTAACAATTAATTCCGTTCCCCTAAATGCTTGCCACCTTCTTTAGGTCTTCAGATCTCCTCTTCACAGTGAAGACTAACTTCCCTGTTTAAAACAGCAGCAATGCCTCTGCCCCTCCAAAACACACAACATGTGTTAATACTCCCTCTTCCTGGCTTTATTTTCCCTTGTAGCACTTTCACCATCTGACATACTAACTATATAGATGGCTTTTTGTCTGGTTTCTCTACTGTTATAGGCACAGAATTTGGTACATAGGAGACACTTAATAAATATATTGCATGAATGAATATTCTTGTCCTGATTATTCCATCAATTTGTTCTGAACTACTTAATCTGTGCATTAGTTGGATCTTGATCTTATAGATTACTTAGTTTTTGTGAGCAGCTCCAGGATAAGAAACAGTGCCAGAAAGAAAAAAAATTACAATCAGTGCACTTTTCACAATGGTTCAGAACCCCAGGACATACCTAATCAGCTTGGATTCCAATACCCAGTCTCCTTGACCCAAAACTGTGGGCTTTCCTGTTGAGCCTGCCTGTCTTTCCTCTCAGAGACAGCCTACACCTGTAGATACTCTGGATGCACTCTTAGAACCTTTGCTTAGTTTACTGGCTACCACCACCACCATCCTTGTTCCCAGTCTGTCCCCAATATCCTCACACTCACCATCAAGTCTTTCTCGATCTCTTCATAAACAACTGATAATTTAATTTCCCTATCTTTCATAGACAGACACGCCTCATTGTGCTTCTTTCTCCAGGTCTGGAAGAATTTATCATCCAACTCTCGGTAGGCCACCATGAGGGTGCGAAGACCTTCGCTGGCAAAATCCTGGAAGATATTTGTGTGTACCAAGTCTAGTCTAGGTTAATGCTGAGTTTAAAAAGTGAAAGACTGACCCCAGAAGCTCCATCTGCCTGCTAAGTAGGATTTAATGGTTAGTACCATGGGATTAGTGCTTAGTTTAAGCAAAAAGCCACTCTTGAACTTCCTCAGCAAAATGTCCCAAGGATGGGGCCAGCATAAACTAAAATATTGAGAATAGCTCTAAGAGAGAAGGTTCTAACCTTTAGCTCTAGTTTACCCAGAGTTAGCTATAATTTACTATGTGATTCTGGGGAAAACTAAGACTTCTAGTTTTTTTATAAAATTGGGATAATAATTCACCTTCTACAGAGAGGCTAGTAATGACTGTGGCATGAAAATGAAGGGAAAGCTGGGCATGGGGCACACACCTGAAATTCCTGCAGCTCAGGAGGCTGAGGCAGGAGGATCATGAGTTCAAAGCCAGCCTCAGCAACTTAGTGAGGCCCTAAGCAACTTATTAACACCTTGTATCAAAATAAAATTTCAAAAGGGCTAGGAATGTGACTCAGTGGCAGAGTACCTTTGGGTTCAATCTCTGGTAACAAAAAAAAAAAAGGAATAATAAAGTAAAAAGAAGGAGTTCTCATAAAAAACGATTAATGGTGTTACTGTTCTTTTTCAAGCATACATTCATTTTAATTTTTCTTTCTTCTTTCCTTCCTCCACCAAATACTCAATGGACATTTTACATAGCACATGCTTATGTATTTGTCTCCATCAGTTGATTAGCTACAGCCAGCTGTGTTAACAAGGCCACTGTTGAAATATTCTTAGGTGAGGTAGCATGTTTTTACTGTTTGGCCACTGTTATAGCCTGACTAAACATAGCTAAGCATCTGCAGGATGGTCATAAGGAAGGCTGGGTGAAAATATGGGTGGTTTAGGACAAAACTAATATACATGCAAGTGTGGGTTAGAAACAGATTTTTTGTAGGGAGAACTGCACATGAGCAATAATTCTAGATTATTGCCACTATAGTAAACTACAAAATAATTCATGTTGGCATTATAAAAGCAAAGAGAAACATAAATTTGAATTATAAGAATTTGAATTATAAGAATTCCATGTGTAATTCATGAGTGGTTGATTTGACTGTCAGGTGAAATTAATAAAAAGAAAAATATGTAAGGAATGTCAACTAGAAGATCTCAGGACACTTGTGTTTTTTTTTTGTTGTTGTTGTTTTGGTACTGGGGATTGAACCCAAGGGTACTTTACCACTGAGCTATATCCCTAGTCCTTTTCATTTTTTATTTTGAGATAGAGTCTTGCTAAGTTTCTGAGGGTCTCACTAAATTGTTGATGCTGGCTTTGAACTCGATATCTTCCTGTTTTAGCCACTGGAATTACAGGCATTCACCAGTGCATCCAGCTCAGGAAACTTCTTAAGAAGGATATGATAGTGGCAGAAACTGATTTTGTATTGGATAAGGATAAAAGCACTTGACAAGCTTAATAAAACACTGACAGATTCAGTAATCCATTCAACTAATAATTTAGCACCATGCTTTAACATTACCTTTTTTATACCTTTATTTTATTTACTTATTCTTATATGGTGCTGAGAATCAAATCCAGGGTCTTGCACATGCTAGGTGAGTGCTCTACTGCTGAGCCACAACCCCAGCCCAACATTATCTTTAATCCCTATATATATGTTTTTCTTCTCTCTTTGTACTGGGGTGAACAAACCAGGTCCTGGGGCCAAATATTGTCTGCCCCCTGTTTTTTGTTTGTTTGTTTTTGTTTTTTTCAGTTGTTGATGGACCTTTATTTTATTTATTTTTATGCGGTGCTGAGAATCAAACCCAGTGCCTTACACATGCTAGGCAAGTGCTCTACCACTGAGCCACAACCCCAGCCCTATAATCTATTTTTGTGTGATCTGTTTGCTGATCCCTGGCTTAGAGGCCCTGGAGCTGTGCTTCTGCATGAGTGGGTTATTGAAGCTTGACTCTTATAGGTTTGGTATTAGTGGTTAGTATAGTGTAGTCAGACCTCACTGTAAGTGTCTATTAAGTGTCTACGAAGCATGTCAAAATATCTAAAACGGTTTTATGAGTTAAGTCTATGCTTAACTTTCTGAGGAAATTCAATTTGATTGTTTTCCAAAATGGCTATGTCATTTTACTTTTCCATCAGTGATGTATAAAGTTTACAGTTTCTCTAAACCCTTGCCAACTCTTATTATTGTCTAGTCATCTTTTTTATTTTAGCCATTGTAGTGGGTATAAAGTGATATTTCATGTTTTTTATCTGCATTTCCTTAATGACTAAAGATGTTGAATGTCTTTTTTAAGTTTTTTTTTTAGTTGTTTTATTTATTTATATTTGGTGCTGAGAATCAAACCCAGTGCCTTACACATGCCGCTGAGCCACAACCCCAATACCCATTGAACATCTTTTAATATACTTATTGGATATCTTTTCTTTGACTTCTGGCTATATATTAATGTAGAGTCATCTTTAAATAGCCAAATCAAACAGAATTTTCTTCAATCTATTTATCTTATTTTATATATATAAATATAAATATATATTTATATATATTTTCCCCTAATTATATATATATTTATACATATATATAAATATATATTATTAGGGGAATAAGGAGAGAACAAAGGGCAGGATGGAGAGTGGTTCAGATTATATATATATATATATATATATTCAGATTATATATATATATATATATATATATATATATTCAGATTATATATATATTCCAAATATATATATTCAGATTATATATAATATATATTATAATATACATAATATAATATATATATAATCTGAAACACTCTTCATCCTGCTCTTTGTTCTCTCCTCATTCCCCTAATCTTTTGTACACCCATGCTTAGGTGTAGAGACCCCAGATGTATAGATCTGTTTTTCTTTTCTCATGCCAGCAGCTGGAACCAGTCTCTTTTTGATGTATACCAAATACTACAAGGGCAGAAGAAGAAGAAGATAGGGAGAAAGGATGTGCCCTTGGGGATTCTAATCCTGTAGACAACAGAGGGAGATATCAAATAGCCTCCTCAGAATCTTAGGCCAGGTACTTTCTGCTCCTGTTTTCATCATGGCCTGTGGATAAGGCCTCCCATATCAGCAGGTCCTCTTCTGAAACAAACACCAGGTTTGACCATGGGACCTCTTAAAGGAGGACTACTCAGGAATCACTGAACAATTCTGATTACTTTAAGTGTTCCCATAAATACAATTCTTGTCATGCCTATGGGGTGCTGTCCCACTCAAGCCTTTAACATAGAAGTTGGCAATATATGAGATAGTTTTAGTTTTCTACCAACTAAAGAGACCAGTATACACCTGTAGAATGAAACAGAGCTCCTGAGCTGAGAGAATAAAAACTATCCCTTGGCTCAGCAATGCCAAGGAAGCTGAAACTGCTATGTTCACTGTCCAGTATAGCCTAGCTACATCTACATACCACCTGGCTTTTGTTTCTATAAATTATAACCACTTCTGTGGGACTTGCAGAGAAGCAGTCTAGCTGCTGCTCCTCAGTTTGATCAGATGGCATAAAATTCATTTTTCATTGTTTGTCTATTTTTTATGCAGGTGGGTAGCTGAATCTGGCCAGCTGTGATCCAAGTAGATTCCTTGGCTGCTGGTAACAACAGAAATACATTGACATGGGGACACATTTGTGAACATGTGTCCAGATGCACCATTCCTCTCCTGAAGTCTAAAGACTTACATCCAAATGTTCCATGGTCACTTTATTAAGGGCTACACAGGAACGATGAAGCAGCTCACAGATGATGGTGTCTGCTCCCTTGCAGAACAATATTACCCGATTTTCAGGAGTCCGCACTAAAGATAAATAAAGCAAAACAACCATTTAAGCCTATTGTTATAAGAAATTATCTGGGCCACTGAGGATTGGCAAGAGGCTATTTCCCATGACATTTGTTTGTGTTGCCTTTGGAGGCTAAGAACTCAATGAGTGGTCACATAGGATAAATGATATGGTGAGGGCTAGTGAGAGCAACAAAGGCATCTATGGAAGGCGTTTAATATCACTTGTGGAAGACTCTGATGCAGAATGACATTTAGCTTATCAATTCCAAGTCTCAGACCAAAGCCCAACTTAGTAAGGACAAAAGATGAAAAATGACCTTCTTTCTCTTCAGTCTGAGGCCAAACTGATAGAGGAAGCCAGATAGTATAAATTTTCTCATACAATCATTTTTCAGTATCCTAGGGTATTGGATACCCCGCCCCATCCTTGTGGATACCAAAATCCACAGATGCTTGATTCCCTTATATAGAATAACATAATGCTTGCATATAACCTACAAACATACTCCTATATTTTATATATATATATTTTTTTTTTTTTTTTTTGGACAGGGAAGGTACTGGAGATTGAACTCAGGGGTACTCAACCACTGAGCCACATCCCCAGGCCTATTTTGTATTTTATTTAGAAACAGGGTCTAACTGAGTTGCTTAGTGCCTTGCTTTTTCTGAGGCTGGCTTTGAACTCTCGATCTTCCTGATCTTCCTGCCTCAGCCTCCCGGGGAAGCTGGGATTACAGGTGTGGGCCACCATTCCCAGCACCTGTATATTTAATCATCTCTAAATTATGATGCCTAATGCAATGTAAGTACTATATAAATAGTTATAATACTAAATTGTTTAGAGAATGTGACAAGAAAAAAAGTCTGTACATTTTCAGTACAGACAGAACTTGTTTTTTTTTCTTTCTTTTTGGTGTGGAGATTGATTCTCAGGCCTTATTCATGAAAAGCACACTAAGTTACCAATAAACTATGCCCCCAATCCAGATGCAACTTTTTTTTTCCAAATATTTTTAATCTATGGTTGTTTGAGTCTGATACAAAACCTAAGAGGGCTGACTGTATTATTTGCTTCCATTTCTTACACCATGTTCAGGCTTTATGAATTTATTCTATGTTCTTATTTGACTTTGAGGGTGCTGACAAGCCACTACTCAGAAACACTTGAGAAGGATTTATTAGTACATGGTAGTGAGCTCCCATACATGTATGAGAGAAAATTCGAAAGAGATAAGACAAAGTGGGAATGGATGTGTGTTTATATTTGAGGCACTATACCTGTGAGAAGACACATGAGTGGGAGAAGATATCTGTGTGTAGATGAAAGAGAAAGTCAATTGTGAATATGTATAAAGGAGAGAGAGAGAGAGAGAGAGCGAGCGAGAGAGTGAGAGAGCGAGCATGAGCGCGCTGATTAGAAGGGACACCCACCAATAACAGACATCCTCTTGCGCACATTGTTGAAGTCCAAAATAGCCAGCAGCTGATAGACTCTGGTTTTTCCCATTTCGACCACTGTGATAGTCTCAGACGTGCGGGAACGGAACACAAAGCCAAGGTTTCTGGCAGCAGTGACCAGGGCACCTTCATCTGGGGACTGAGCCTGGTACACCAGCTCACCTGACAGGAGAGAAGAGGGCAACTAGAGCCCACAGAGATGAGCTGCTGAAGTCCACCCAGAAGTGACACTGTCTTCCAAGTGGCTTAAATAAAGATGGAGCCCAGGAAGGGTACATCTTTCCTCAAAACTTCTTCACAAGTCTGGTGCTAAAAGGGTAGGTTGCATAAAACATGTCAATCTCTTTTCCTTTCCAATATTTCCAACTTGTTTCATAGACCTGAGTTAATATCACACAGGTAAATGATATTTGCAATGTATACAAACAAAACAGGCATTCCGTTCCAACTTTATGGGTAAAGATGGTTCAGAGAGCTTATTAAAAATGAGGTTCCTGGGCCCCACTCAAACGTACTGAATCCACAATCACAAAATTTGGAAGAAGGACCTAGGAAGTTGAATTTTTAATAAATCTCTTAGTGGATTCTCATGCATGTGGCATAAATTGCCGCAGAAGACTGGCCACACTTGGCTGAACACTGCTATGCAAGATAAAAAACAGATGATTTAGTAAGCAGTTTAAAATAAATGTGTAGATGCATATTATCACCTTTAACTCACCCTGAGAAGTTAAATGACTCACTCTGTTGAATCAGCTTTCAATCTGGTATTAATCAGGATATTTCTAGAACTCCTTTGTTAGACTATTATCACAACATGTATCTTTTTTTGGCTATTTCTCTTCTGAAGGTCAATTTGATTTTTAAAACAGGCATCATCAGAGTCTTATACTTGTGAACATGGAAGGTAAGGGGATAATTTTAGGTCAGACATAAGAAATATCTACTGGACAATTGAGGCCAAATATGCTTTAAATAATAGCATCTTGTTGCAATGGCAGACACAAAGAAACATGATGGGGAGGCTGCTATGGTCACAGGGCCAGGAGATAAGAAATTTGGATTCTTATCTCTACTCTTCAGGGTTTTTGTTGGTGGTGGTAGTGGGGATTGAATCTAGGGATGTCTTGCCAATGAGCTATATCCTCAGATCTTTTTTTGTTTTGAGACAGGGTCTCAGTAAGTTTCTTAGGGCCTCTCTATAGTTTGCTGAGGCTGGCTTTGAACCTGTGATCCTCCTTTGGCTTCCCAAGTCGCTGAGATTACAGGTGTGCACATGCCACTGCACCTGGTTTATCTCTAACCTTCTAAACTATAGGATTTTAGGCAAGTAACTTAATCTCTTTTTAAAAATCAATTTCTTCTTTTTTTTGTAATTGTTTTTGTAGTTGTAGATGGACAGCATGCCATTATTTTGTTTATTTTTATGTGGTGCTAAGGATTGACATGCTAGGCAAGTGTTCTGCCACTGAGGCACAACCCAAGCCCACAATCTCTTTCAACTTAAGTTTCCTTCTCAGTAAGATTGGGATCATGTTTTCTGTTCTGCCTCAGAACAATAACCTCAGAGGGTTATTGTAAAGATCATAGAAGATAAATGAAAGCTATTTATAACACTGTAAAGTAACATAAATATATGGCATTATTGGTGGTAATATTAAGAGACTATTGATTTTAAAGTACAGTATTCATTTGGTTGTGTACATTCGCTCTCTCTCTCTCTCTTTTTTAAGTATGGAGATTGAACCCAGGGGCACTTTACCACTGAGCCACATCCCAACCCCTTTTTCTATTTTTATTTTGAGACAGGATATTGCTGAGTTGCTGAGGATCTCACTAAGTTGCTGAGGCTGGCCTCAAACTTGGGATCCTCCTCCCAAGTCACTGGGATTATAAGTGAGTACCACCATACCCAGCTATATTTTTTTCTTGTTAAGAAAAAAAATCTTAATTTATAATCATTCATTTCTCACTCATTGTTTTTTGAAAAATTTTGGATAAATTAATCAATGATTTTGCTACATTTGGTTACTGAAATAACTAAGATAAACTAGATGTGGTAGTATACACATCTGCAATTGCAGCTACTGGTTAGGCTGAGGCAGAATGATAACATTCAACTGTCAGCCTGGGTAACAATATAGCAAGACCCTGTGTCAACAACAGCAGCCAAAAAAAAAAAAAAAAAAAAAAAAGAAAAAGAAAATAAGAGGACAACTAAACTCATTATTTAGTTTAGAAAGTCTTGTCAGAGATGGTAAGATTACTCTTGGGGACAATTCAGAAGTTCCATAAATGGCATTAAGTGTGAACCCTGTTCAATGACTGAATCTTTCTTTAAACCAAGAGGTATCCAAACTGAGCATGGTGGTGCACGCCTATAATCTCAGCAGCTCAGGAGGCTGAGGCAGGAGGATCACAAGTTCAAGGCCTGCCTCAGCAATTTAGCAATTTTGTCTCAAAATGAAAAATTTAAAAAAGGGCTGGGGATGTGGCTGAGTGGTTAAGCACCCCCGGGTTTAATCCCTGGTACCAAAGAAACAAACGAAAGTCCCCCAAAACCAAGAGGTGGTTTCTTATTTGAGTATCTCCCAGCTAATTACTTGTCTTGACTACATGTTCTATTGCAGGACAATACTCCCTGTTGGAAAGTTCTTTTTCAGATTAAGCCATACAAATCATATCAAACCACCTCACCTCCAACCCACCTACACTATGACACATTCTCAGTCCATGAAGCCTCAGGCCTCCCTCACCTTCTACTTTCTCTTGTGACATCACAGTATGACATAATGAGAGGGAGAGGAAAAACAAATGCACCCGGTAATCTCCTTTTTTTACTGCTTCCACCAAAGTCTTGTCATTAAATGGAAAGGCAGGACCGGCCAGCTTTTTGAAGTTATCTTTTTCTTTCTGGAACATATAAGCCAGAACAAAGCTGTCAATAGCTTCACATTTTATAGATCAACTTGGGGGTAGTTTCTGGAATGTGATGAGAACTCTTGAGAAGGGAAAAGCAAGATAAATACTATGCTGGTTTCTCAGGTACTTACAGCTCTCACCTGAACCATTCAGTTGCTTGGGCCACAAGAGATCCTTCCCACAGGAGACAAGCTGAGCACTACCTGGCAGACTCTTTTTTTAAAATTTTTTTTTATTTGCTGTTTTTAGATATACATGACAGTATATTTTGACATATTGTACATACATGGAGTACAACTCCAATCAGGATTCCATTCTTGTGGTTGTACATAATACACACTAGTCCATATATTCATTTAGGAGCAAAGGAAAGTTATTTCGGATTAATTCTGTCTTTCCTATTTATAACCCCTCCTCCCTTCCCTTCATTTCCCTTTATCTAATCCAATGAATCTATTCCTCCCCTCCCTACCCTCCCTTGTTGTGGGTTAGTATCCACATATCAGAGAGAACATTCAGCCTTTGGGTTTTTTTTTTTTTTTTTTTTTTTTGAGACTGGCTTATTTCACTTAGCATGATATTTTTCCAGTTCCATCTGTTTGAGAGCAAGTGCCATAATTTCATTTTTTATGGCTGAGTAATAATTCCATTATGTATATGAACCACATTTTCTTTATCCATTCATCTGGTTCCATAGCTTGGCTACTGTAAATTGAGCTGTTATAATTATGTGGCTGTATCACTGTCCTTTAAGTATAAACTGAGGAGTGGGCCATTGGATCAAATGGTGGTTCCATTAAAAGTTTTCTAAGGAATTTCCATACTGCTTTCTAAACTGGATGCACCAATTTGTAGTCCCACCAGCAATGCATCAGTGAACCTTTTCCCCCACATCCACACCAATGTATCCTTAGTAATTGCCATTCTGACTGGAGTGAGATGGAATCTCATTGTAGTAATGTAGTTTTAATTGGCATTTCTCTAATTGCTTCTTCTGTGCAGTGCCTATTCAGTTTCTTTGCCCATTTATTGATTGGGATATTTGTTTGATGTTGAGTTCTATGTATATCCTGGAGATTAATTAATGCTCTAGCTGAGGTGCAGAGAGCAAAGTTTTTCCCATAGGCTCTCTCTTCACGTCTTTGTTTCCTTTGTTGTGAAATTTTTTAGTTTTATACCATCCCATTTACTGATTCTTGATTTTACTTTTGGTGCTTTTGGAGTCTTGAGGAATGTTGAGCCAACATGATCGAGAGTTGGGCCTACATTTTCTTCTGGTGTGCATAGGGTCACTGGTCTAAGGCTTAGGTCCTTGGTCCATGAGTTGATTTTTGTGCAGGGTGAGAGGGGTTGAATTTCATTCTGCTATATATGGATTTCCAGTTTTTCCAGCACCACCTGTTGAAGAGGCTATCTTTTCTGCAATGTATGTTTATGGTGCCTTTGTCTAGGATGAAATAACTGTATGTGGTACGCCACCTGTGACACTACTGGAGTGGTCTTTTACTCAGTACTGACCCATGGGGACTTAGATCTCCCCTTGGGAACGATCCCCAGCATTCTCGTGTGTAGACTGCCCAAGGTGTGAGATTTCCGCCCTCACTCTACCAATGGGACAGCTCTCATAGCTCTGGACTTGGGCGTTTCCATTAGGCTTGGACAGCCCACCTCCTACCTTATTTGGCAAAAGAACATTCCATTGAATTCCTTTTGAAGCCCCCTTGTATAAATAAAGTGGGTTCTTGTGCTCTCTCTCTTTCCATGTGGAAGCTTGGCCCATAAGGTCATAGAGCAGTCCTGCCCTGGCTTTCTAAAAAATTACTTCCTATTGTCTGGTCTTTTCGCCGCCAGCCTTCACCACGCAGAGGAACTGTTTCCACTGCCTGAGCAGGATGTGAGCGACTGTATTTATGTGGGTTTGTCTCTGTGTCTTCTTTTCTGTTAATATAACTCTGTAGTATAATTTAAGGTCTGGTATTGTGATGCCTCCTGCTTTGCTTTTCTCACTAAGGATTGCTTTGGTTATTCTGGGCCTCTTATTATTCCAAATGAATTTCATTCTTGCTTTTTCTATTTCTGTGAAGAACATCATCAGAACCTTAATAGAAATTGCATTAAATCTGTATAGCACTTTTGGTAGTATGGCCATTTGACAATATTAATTCTGCTATCCAAGAACATGGGAGATCTTTCCATCTTCTAAAATCTTCTTCCATTTCTTTCTTTAATGTCCTGTAGTTTTCATTGTAGAGGTCTTTCACCTCTTTCATTAGATTGATTCCCAAGTTTTTAATTTTTTTTGAGGCATTATGAATGGGATAGTTTTCCTAAATTTCTCTTTCAGCTGCTTCGTCATTGGTATATAGGAACACAATTGATTTATGGGTGTTAATTTTATACCCTGCTACTTTGCTGAATTTGTTTATGAGTTCAAGAAGCTTTCTAATGGATTTTTTGTTTGTTTGTTTTCTCAATATAGAATCATGTCATCAGCAAATAGGGATAGTTTGAGCTCTTCTTTCCCTATCTGCGTTCCTGGATTGAACCCCACTTGATTGGTGTATTGTCTTTTTAATTTCTTTGTCTAATTGCTCTGGCTAGGGTTTTAAGGACTCTGTTGAATAGAAGTGGTGAAAGTGGGCATATTATGTGTCTTGTTCCAGTTTTAAGAGGGAATTCTTTCAATTTTCAACCATTTAGAATGATGTTGGCCTTGGGTTTAGCACATATAGCTTTTACAATGTTGATGTATGTTCCTACCATCCCTAGTTTTTCTAATGTTTTGAGCATGAATGGATGTTGAATTTTGTCAAGTGTTTTTTCTACTTCTATTTACATAAGGGTTTCTGATATTTTGAGGCTAGTAAAAGCTTTAATATTTCGGGGACTGAGTTCCCTTTGTATTAGAGATGCTTCCACATGGCACAGTCTCACCCAGCTCCCATATGCGTTTCCCAGAAAGCTATAATCACTCACCTCAGGTAGTGATTCCCTTAGTTCCTCCTTGTTACAGGAATTACCTATTGGTAAGCAAACAGAGTAGAGACTTGGCAAGGGGTTTAAAGGAGGGTTTAATTTTAATGGTGGTAAAATACATATAACAGAAAAGCTGCCATATTAACTGTAAAATTCAGTGGCATTAACTACATTTACAATGTTGCACAACTATTACCACTGTATATTTTCAATATTCCAAACAGAAACTTCCTATTCCTCCCATCCCTCTCTAGTAACCTCTATTCTACTTTCTATTTCTATGAATTTTCCAATTTTCTGTATTTCATAGAAGTAGAACTCTGCTTTTTATATTTGGCTTTTCACTTTGCATAATGTTTTTTTTATATCTGGCTTTTCACTTTGCATAATGTTTTTTTTTTATATCTGGCTTTTCACTTTGCATAATGTTTTCAAGGTTCATCTATGTTGTATATCATGTATCAAACTTTATTAATTTTTATGGCTGAAATAATATTCCTTTGAATTTATATACTTTTAAAAAATCCATTCATCTGTTAATGGCCACATGAATTATTTTCACCTTTGGGCTATTGAAAATAATGTTGCAATGACTATTTGTGTATATCTGTTTGAGTCCTTGTTTCATTTATGGGGGATACCTAGGAATGGAATTGCTGAGTCAATGATAATTTAAAGGAGTGTTTTTAAAAACATTTCTTTTGATTCTTCATCTTAGGTTTGTAGTCAAGCTGCCTCGAATCCCCTCAGGTCACCTAATCCTCAGTGCCCCTAGTAAGCTCCTTTCCCTAAACCAAAGACAAGAAGAAGTCTTCTGATTGGGCCCCACTCAGCTCTTTTCCCTTAAGACTCAAGGCCAGGCTAGAGGTTAGTCATTGTATCTTTTGAGAGACTTCCAAACTTAGGAAGCCACTCAATCAAAAAGTTACCTAGAAGAGGAGTGGAATTAATTACAGAGTGTTTAGGATTCTTGACCAGTGGATGGTACAGACAGATGAATGGAGGACAACCTGATGCCAAGTACAGAAATGATCCTTTCAACCTTACCCAGTGCATTCAGGAGGGGAAATGAGCCCGAGAATTATCATCCTCACCTAAATCAACTCATCAAAAAATTAGCCTTCAGAGTTTACACAAATAAAAGCTTGGTTTAAAATAGTAATAGAAAAATATCAGAATGTTCTTTTTTTAATTTAAAATTTTTTATTTTTTATTGAGGTGAAATCCACACAACATATAATGAACAGTTTTAAAGTGTACAGTTTAGGAGCATTTGATACATTCACAATGTTGTGTAGCTACCACCTCTCTGAAGTTCAAAACTTTTTCATCACTCCAGAAGACAATCCCATGTGCTCTAGCTTTTCAGGTGTGATTACCTCCTTCTGCTGTCTAGGGCAGGAGGCATGAATGTTCAACACACACATGAGGATTTAATTCTCACAAAAACAAGGTAATGTTTAAGGCATACAATAAATGAAGGACTAGCCATGGAAGACACTAATCAAACCGAACACCCTGTGATAGCTTCTTTCAGTACTGTTTGTGGGTTTATTTTGTTCTTTCTAGATATACATGATGATAGAGTGTATTTTGCACATTATTCATGTATAGAATAAGTATAACTTGTTCCAATTAGGATCCTGTTACTTTGGTGATATATGATGTGTATTCATATACAAGGATAAGAAAGATATGTGTGATTCATTTTCTCTTTTCTGTTCCCATCCTCTCTCCCTTCCCTTCATTCCCCTTTGTTTATTTGTTGATCTAAAGGGGAATCAGGATTACAGGCTTCAATACCATACTGTTTTATCTGATTTTTATTTATTTATTTATTTTATGGTCAGTATAACTAGTTTACTCTTAAATTTTCTTTTAAATTTATTTATTTGTTCTAATTAGTTATTTATGGTTATTTTTAATTGACAATTATTTAGGTATATTTATGGATAAAATGTGATGTTTTCATATATGTATACACTGTGAAATGATTGTCAAGTTAATTAACATGTCTATTTAATTATCACTTCCTATGTAATAATATTTGAAATATATTCTTTTAGCAATTTTGAAATATACAATATACTATTGCTAATTATAGTCATTGTGCTCTGCAGTAGATCTCAAAAACTTATTCTTCCTATCTCACTGAAAATTTGTAGCCATTAACCAACACCCACCTGATTTAATAGCCAATGAACTGAGTATATTGTTTTCCCTCAGTACGTTGTGAATTCCTTGAGGACAGAGACTAAGTCTCGAACATTTTGGTATTCTCAGTGTCCACACAACGGACTCCATCTACAAGGTACTAAATTTGCACTTTTTGGTTGGAACTGAGTGGGCTGGGTGTTTTTTGCTTAGTTAATAGAAAGGACTATGAGAATAGTAGGTAAATGTGAATTTCAGAAGCTCATAGATTTAAAGCTAGTTTACTCTTTTCCCCCCACCATGGGAGAAAAACATGATACATTTATTTGATAATAGTTTTATATGGTAAAGACACTCTCAGATCAAAAATCCAAGACCCTGGATGAATAATTAAGGATCTGAATTAATGGCAATAGATTTGAGTGGGGAAACCTAGCAAGGTCTGTCTGTTCAGATTCTTCCTGGCTACTCAGTTGTGGCCTTTCTTCCACCTGGGTGTAGTATAGGATCCCTCTGGAATAAGGGTCTTAATTTTTTTATGGTCAGTATAACTAGTTTATTCTTAAATTAGCAAAGCAGAATTTTTCTAGGACTCAGGAAAGCAGGAAGGCATACATACCATAGACCTTTCCATTGATAGAACACTTGTTGAAAATCATGATGTTCTGAGTCAATGTCCCTGTTTTATCAGAGAACAAATATTTGACCTGGCCAAGCTCCTCATTTAGTGTGGTAGTGCGCGCCTGTGCTGGGGTGTTCTTTGGTTGATAAAACATATTCCGATCCCAATTGATATAAAAACTGTTGCCTAGTCTTATTATTTCAACACTAAGGAGAAAGCAAGAAAAGAAAGGTCTTGGTCAGAGCATGACAAATACATTATCTTGGTTTCTTCTTACTGGTCCCTTGGCAGGTCAGGAGCCAGCATCTGAAAATCAGAGCATCTTCTCTAGGAACCTGCCCTCCTGAAGGAACTTTCTTAGCAGGCAGCACATCAAAACTGACCTTGAGGGCTGAGGTGGCTGCTCAATGGTAGAGTGCTGGTCTAGCATGTGTGAGGCAATGGGTTCAATCCTCAGCACCACATAAAAATAAAGATATTGTATCCACCTACAACTAAAAAATAAATATTAAAAAAAACTGACCTTGACTATCACCATGAAAGGCTTTGCCACCTAGATCCAGATATACCTGATTAACTTGTCTGAGTTGCACTCCCCTTTCACTTTTTCTAAAATGCATCTAGGAAAAGTCACAAATTTTTAACTTTTGGAATATTATTTGACTTATAAAAGGCTATGTTGACCTAATTAAAAGATTAATTCTGCTATATTGTGGAGAAGGGAGAGAAACCTGTCATACTCAGAGTTTCATTGTTTCAGAAGAAAAGAAGAAGCTGTGAAAACCAGAAATGGCTTATGAGCTGACCTGAAAAATTCCTAGGCAGTCAGCCTGCCTGTGGGGTGCCTTTTCCCTAATGGCCTCTCTGTTTCTATCAAGTTCCATGTTGCCTTTGTCACATTTGCTCTTCTGCTGCAAATAACATGCATTATAGATATTTTATGGTCAATAACATTTTCATTTTAAAACTATGAAGATTTTTAAGGGACCTCCTTCTTGTCATCATTCATACTTAATGTATGTTACACAGATTTATCAGTAACCCCTGTCTGAGACAGCAGCAGTCTTTTTCTTTGAGCTGAAGAAAGAATTATTCAAATTCTCATGGGTGACTCTTTATTGATGATCCTCATACTTGACCCCTTCTAGGCTTTTACCAGCCACATCAGTCTTTCTAAACCCGAACATTTAATCACATTCTTTCTTTCATTATAAAAATCTTGGCTGGGGCCTTACTGCTCTTAGGATAAAATTCAAACTCTTTGATCTGGAATTTAAGGCTTTTCTGGATCTGACTTGAAATTATCAATCGATACCTTAGTTTAGCTTTTAAAAACCTCTACACCTTTTGTACATGCTGAAGTTTCTGCTTGCAATGTTCTTTATCTGTTTTTCCAAATATCAGTTTGATTATTACTTTTTCTGAAAACCTTCCTCACCTCTACAGATAGAATTTATCTATTCCTTCTCAATGCTCCTATAGCACTTAAATATTTCAGTTCCATCATTTTTTTCATATTATACCATAATTCTTTATTTATGTGTGTGTTTCCATGGCTACACTGCAAGCTCTAGGGAAAGGGATGGCTCCTTATTCATTTTTCTAGCTCTAATACCTAGTATATTGCTTGGCACATAGTAGGTGTTCAATAAATATTTATTAAACAAGGCAATGCTTTTGGAGGCTGGGATGTCATACTGACGGCCTTAGGAAAGGAGGAAACTAAAACACATTTGGGTCTCTGTATGTGCAAAGGAATGCTTAACTCAGAAAAGTAATACCAAAGTATGGTGAAGACTTGTTTCATCTAGTTCAAATTTTTGTCCAAGGTGCTTATTAAAAAAGGGAAGAGGGGCTGGGATTGTGGCTCAGTCATAGTAAAGTGCTCACCTAGCATGTGTGGGGCCCTGGGTTCGATCCTCAGGGCCACATAAAAAGAAATGAATGGAACAAAGGTATTGTGTCCAACTACAACTAAAAAAAAAATAAATATGTATTTTTTTTAAAAAAGGGGAGGAGAGCTGGGGTTGTGGCTCAGTGGTAGAGTGTTTGCCTAGCATGTGTGAAGCCTTGAGTTCAAGTCTCAGCACCACGTACCAATAAATAAAATAAAGGTCTATTGAGAACTAAAAAACTATTAAAAGAAAAAAAAAGGGGGGGGGGAGGAAACACCTTTCCTCTTCTCCAACTTTTAGGGACTGAACTTAGATCATAACCACACCTATCTACCATTTGCCATCTTGTTTCTATGGGAAAATATATTCTTGAGTACTAAGTGACTGATATATGAATGAATGTTTAGATTCTATCTCATTGGTAATAGACACTGCCTGGCCTGGCTTCAGCATCACAAAATTTGTGTCTTTTTTTCAAATTGTTTCGTGTGTTTGTGTGTCTTTTTTAGTCACTCGCAGCTTATTTGAGGGCAGAGATGGTTTTCTTTTTGTACAGACTATGTAGTATCTAGCTTAGTATTCTAGACATGGAAGGCATTTATGTACACTCCATATATCTCTCAGAATGTTTTATATACCATGCATGTGGAAAGTAAAGAGTAAACAGCATGTAGTATATTCTTTCTATAAGTTCATGCTCTAGTTGGAGAATTAAGCAGGAAGTATGAAGTCAACCTCTTTCCCTATAACCCCAAATGATCAAAGACACCTACCTTACATAAAGAGAAATGGGCACCATGGTGTTGAGAATAATGAAGTAGGACCAGAAAGTGAACATGGCAGAGATAACTGATGAAGAGATATAACTTTCCCATGGCATAAAAATCTGGAAGTGGTAGCCTTTCTTGATCTCCCAAATACCATGCCCGATTGCTAGGATAATACACATGACACCTAAAATCAGGAAAATCTATATAACAAAAGAAAATAAAAGAGATGAATTAAATGAACATTTCATCCAAGGTATATGCTGCTTCAGTTCAAACTTATGGAGCCTTATCTTTCAGTAAAATGTCTCTTTCCTTATAGGACAAGGAAGACCCTACAGTTCATAGGCCCCAGGCATTAGTACACAAGACAGAAAAGAAAGTCCAGCATGAACTATCCTTGGGGTTTTGAAACTAAATTATATCAAGTACTACTTAATTTCTTTCTTCAATGTTCTATAGTTTTGATTGTGGAGGTTTTTTACCTCCTTCTTTAGATTTATTCTTAGGTATTTTATTTTATTTTTGAAATAAAAGAAAGCTATTGTGAATGGAATTATTTTCCTGACTTCTTTCTGAGCAGATTCATTGTTGATATATGGAAAAGCTATTAATTTGCATGTCGATTTTGTAACTGGCTAGTTTGCTGAATTTGTTTATTAGCTCTAACAGTCTTTTGGTGAGAGTTTTGGATCTTCTAAGTATGGGATCATATCATCTGAAAACAATGTTAATTTGACTTCTTTTAAAGAAGAATGTTTTGTAGATCATTTTTTGTGAGTGTGTTAGTTTTAAGTCATTTGCATTTAAAATCAATACTTTTTAATGGAAACAATTTGACTAAAAATGTATCACAGAATTTTGAGATCCTTAAAACAAAGTTTAATGAGAAAAAATCCCTCAAGACTTTTTTTTTGGGGGCGGTCAGCACTGAGAATTGAACTTGGGTGTTCTACCACTGAGCTACATCCCCAGACCTTTTTATCTTTTAATTTTGAGATAGGATCTTGCTAAGTTGTCTAGGCTAGCCTAGAACTTGAACTTGTGATCTTCCTGCCTCAGCTGCCCGAATACCCTGAGTTGCTGGGATTACAGACATGTGCCAACATTCCCAGCTCATGCCCTTTATTTAAAATTATTTAACATTTAATTGTTAATGAACATGAACACACATGCAAAAATCATATAGTTGGGCACAGTGGTGCATGCCTGTAATCCCCGCTACTTGGGAGGTTGAGGTAGGAGGCTCCCAAGTTCAAGGCCAGCCTCAGAAACTCAGTGAGACCCTGTCTCAAAAAAACAAAACAAAAAAAGGGCTAGGGATGTAGTTTTGTTGTAGTATCCCTCCACAAAAAGAAATCACAAACATGTAAGTTGATAAATTTTCCCAAAGTCATCACACTAATTAAACTAACAATCAGATGACATTTCCAGCATCCAGAACCCACTGTATGTCCCTCTTCTAGTCACTATCCCCCTAAATTTGTACATACTTAAAGAATACAACTTGATATATAGGTACATAAGTATATATGTACATAATGTATATATACACACACACACACATATACACATATGCCTATGAAACCTTTACCCAACTCAAGGTAACAAAATACTGGCTAGTTTCCTGTGCCCTTTTATAATTCTTCCTTCCCACTCTTCTCTTCCTCTGATCCCCATACAACTTTAGATCAGTTTGGTTCTTTTTTTTTTTTTTTGGCGGGAGGGCGGGTACTGGGTATTGATTCTAGGGGCTCTTTACCACTTTTTACTTTTTGAGGCAGGGGCTCATTAAGTTGCTTAGGGCATTACTAATTTGCTAAGGCTGGCCTCAACTTGTGATTCTTCTGCCTCAGTCTCTCAAGTCACTGGGATTACAGGCATGTGCCACAACACCCAGCTCAGTTTTCTTTTTTAAGAATTTCATGTAAATGGAATCATATTAGCATGGCACTCTTTTTATTGGTCTGACTTCTTTTCACTCAGCAAAATGATTTTGGGATTCATCTATATTTTTGCATCTATCAATGGTTCATTTATATTGCTGAATAGTATTATTTTGTATAGCTAATGCACAATTTGTGTACTAATTTGCCTTTTATGGAACATTGGGGTTGTTTCCAGTTTTTGGCTATTACAAATAAAGCTGCAGTGAACACTTCTGAATAATCTTTTCGAAGACATAAGTTTTCATTTCCTTTGGAAATAACTTGGAGTGGAGTTAGTAAATCCTACAGTAAATTAATGTTTGACTTTTTAAGATACTGCCAAATGTTTTACTGTGCTTATACCACTTTACATCTCACCAGTACTGTATGCTCACATGCCTATAGAGAAGACATGCATGATATTATGTGAATGACCTCTAAGTCTACCCAGTGGTCTTCAAAGTGGTGATTCTGATCACAGGTTTAGATAGTTCAAGGCAACCCATTGGTAGATGATCAGAGGTCCTATCTGTGTACCACTGATGAGGAAATCTTTGAAGATAAGAATAGCAAGGGAGGTTGAAATAGAAACAGGTCTGACTAGGACAATTCTTAGAAACTGAGATTTTTTTTAAAAAACCTTTAATTGTGAAAAATTTCAAACATACATTAAAGTATATAAATAGTCAATGTACCCATGTGCCCAGAAGGCTTCTCTGAAATGTTGGAAAAGATGCAAGCCATGCAGACTTGAGGGCAGACGTTGCCAGCAAGGGTAAGCATCCTAAGGCAGGAACAAGTTTGCTCTCTCACTTGATTTGTTGTTTAATTGGAGATATATATATATATATATATATATATATATATATATATATATATATATATGTCAAATATCTAAGTCAAAGTCATTTTCACTAAGAACTGTGAAGGAATGTACCCTACTAGTTTCTAGGACCCAGTGCTGCAAGAGAAGTCCCATGCCAATCTGGTTTTCTCTCTCTCCTCTCTCCTCTCTCTCTCTCTCTCTCTCTCTCTCTCTCTTTCTCTCCCCCCCCCTCCGCCTCGTCCCCCTCTTTTTGTCACCATCTTATTTCTTATCCCTATGAAAACATATGAGGGAGTCCTCCTTGCCCAACTCTTCTGTTTGGTCCTCTGTTAAAACAAACAAATCCTCTCATATTTTCTATCTCTTTGTCTCTTTGTTTTATGGTTCAGGGCAGTTTCCTGGCTCAATTTTAGCATGTTTTCTGGCTTTTTAACATTAATACTCTTGTTTTTACTTTCTAAAATTCCTTTTTATAATTTCTTTTCTTTTAATCTTCCTTTTTTTTTCTCCAAGCAACTTATTATTTCTTGTATGCAACTGCTGCTTCTCTCTAAAAATAGTCCAAAAATTTTTGGAAAGTTCTTCTCCTTGAATTATAATCTGTTTATTCCAGGGTCAGTTATTGGACCCTTATTCTTCTTTTTGTGCTACCAGGTTCCTCCAGTCCACTTAAAAATATGAACAAAAGTTCATAGTTTGGGGGCTGGGATTGTGGCTCAGTGGTACAGCGCTTGCCTAGCTCGTGCTAGGCGCTGGGTTCAATCCTCAGCACCACATAAAAATAAATAAATAAAGATAAAGAATTAAAAAAATAGTTTGATCATTATAGGTTTCTGGTGTAGGTTTTGCTTTCTTTGGTAAACTTTGTCTCCCTAGTAGGGCATTCTCCTGAATGGAGAACCATGAATAGGAAGATAGAACATATTGTTCCTAGGTACACAGGGAACTTTTAGGCACATTTGAACCTCCCTGATTTAAAATTAAGTGGGTTTTACTCTGAAGTATTGACACACTAGAAGCCGTAGTCCTTGGGATGTGGCTCAGGGATACAAGCAATTGCCTAGCACATGCAGGGCCCTGAGATCTCCAGTAGCACCAGACATAAAAAAACAAAAACAAGGCCTGGGGCTGCAGCTCAGTGGTAGAGCACATGCCTAGCATGTGTGAAGCACTGGGTTTGATCCTCAGCACCAGAAAATAAATATATAAAATAAAAGTATTGTGTCTATCTATAACTAAAAACAAACAAAAAACAAAATCTCTAGCCCTCTTCAGATAGGTTGTTAAATTTCTTTCAAAAACAGTTTTCTATTTTAGGACTAGGAGGCAAATATATTTGTTTATGTAGGTGGTAGGAAGTTACAACTGTTGCCCATGTTTTGTTTTTTTGTTTTTTGTACTGGAGATTGAACCCAAGGGCACTTTACCACTAATCCATATCCCTGACCCTTTTGTTTTTTATTTTGATACAGGGTCTCACTAAGTTGCTTAGGGCCTTGCTAATTTGCTGAGGCTGGCATTGAATTTATGTCTCCCAAGCCACTGGGATTGAAGGCATGCACCACCACACCTGGCTGTTGCTCATGTTGTTTTATGGATAGTTTTAAAATTAATTACTCTAATTATTGCTCTGCATCCCACACTGCTCTCCATTCCTGCTGATTCCAGCTTGGAGCCACTCTTAAGTGCTACCAAGAAGAATGTATTTCTATGGAAGCATTCCCTACTCTGCTTTATAATCTATTTGCATGCCAAAATCATCTCAGGTCTGCTGATAGGTCTTCATTCTGTGTCCCAGATGTTAGGTATTTATTTTCCATTGTATTTCTTTCCAGTCATTTTATTTAACTTGAATGGGAAGTCTTCACATCCTTCTTCAACTGGATGCCTTGAAGTGAACTCACTACCCCAGAAAACATCCCATGCTTCCTGAAGGAAAGATCCTTATGAAGGACCTCACAAATGCAGGGCCTTTGCAGCAGTTTTTAGCTGAGAGCCTGAGCAGAGACCCATATCCTCTGAAGACACCTACACAGATCCCTCTCCAAGCCTACTCTAATCTTACTAGTTGTTTTCTAGGCCTGCTGTTTGGCCCCCATCCCGGGGCTTCCTTCCACTACGGCCATGCTTCCTGGCTTCCTTAGCTGCTTCCTTCTTGGTTTATACTTCTGTCTTATCTTCTGTTTAGCTTGAGTAGAGATTGATCCTCAGCACCAGAAAATAAATATAAAAAATAAAAGTATTGTGTCTATCGGATACTTTACCATTGAGTTATATCCCCAAGTCTTTTCCTTTTTTATTTTAATACAGGTCTCACTAAGTTGCTTAGGGCCTCACTAAGTTGCTTACGCTGTCCTCTAACTTGTGATTGTCCTGCCTTAGCCTTCTAAGTTGCTGGGATTACAGGCGTATACCACCACACCTGGCTTGAGTATACATTCTTGAAGTTTGCTGAGAAAGGATATTTGATGAGTAAATTTTTTTTGTCTTTGTCAAAACCTACTTGACCTCTCTTATTCTCCATGCAGCACTCTTCTAAGAAAATAGAATTTGAAAATCATCAGTTTAAATAAGGTGTTCTGTTAGTTCAAGTGAGTCTTTATTAAAGTGATCATGAGTAAAATTGATTATGAGAATATAAAAATATATGGATATTTATTTACACTTCAATTTCACTGATAGTTTCACTGGATTTAGACTTAAAAGTTGCAAATAATTTCCTGGAAGACTTTTGTAAGCATTAATAGGTATCTTCTGCTCTTTGCTGTTGAGGTGGTCAAATGTTATTCTGATTCCTGATCTTTATGTATGACCTTTTTTCCTCCCTGGAAACCTTTAGGATCTCCCTTTTAGTTTCATAATTTCTTTACATGTTAATCTGACATGTTAAACAGTATTTGTCTTATGTTTTAATTTTGTCTCCCCAAGGAAACAGCAAGTATAGCAGAAAGAACATTGATGATGAAGAGTTATGTCTGTTGAATAGATGTGATTACTGAGTAAAATGATACATGTAAAGCAACTGGCACATATTGATATTGAGGCCTTCCCCACAATGGGTTCTAAACTTGAGGGCTACAGCCATTTCTTTCTTTCTTTCTTTTTTTTTTTAAATTTAAAGAAAAAATTTATTGAAGTTTTGA
This sequence comes from Callospermophilus lateralis, assembly GCF_048772815.1. Classification (NCBI taxonomy): domain Eukaryota; kingdom Metazoa; phylum Chordata; class Mammalia; order Rodentia; family Sciuridae; genus Callospermophilus; species Callospermophilus lateralis. Next base: position 36,483,959 of record NC_135306.1, read on the forward strand.
AAAACAATTGCTAAAAGATTTGACTTTTCCAGAAAACTGTAGCTACACAATGCATTGCATCTATCATGTTAAAATGTGCATAAGACACGAATACAAAAACCATGAAAAAAGCCACCATTCTTTAACAATTTGAGCAAAGATATAATGCCTAAGGAACAACGTGAATGACTTGTGAAGGATGGGCTCTTTACTTTAAGCACCATTAAAAAAAAAGGAGCACAAATGGATGAGTGTGTTCAGTTATATACACTGAATTGAACCTTTGGCACTAGGAATCAGAGCATTTTGTCACATAGCATTAACACATATTATAAAAGTGTGTAGTGTCAAAGGAATAGAGCCACCAGCATTCAAAAGCAGCTTTGTCAACTAGGCAAACACTCTACAGCATGTCTCTCTGTTGTCCATCATTGAATACACTAGTAACAACTTTGAAATGAAATTAAAAGAAAGAAAGGAAAAAAGGAGCAGTAACCCCTTTTATTTTCTCTGTTTAAATTCAAACAGAAAACAAACATCAATTTTGTTATACACTAACATCTTCAAAGTACATCATTTGTACAAGAGAAGGACTAAGAACAAAAATGTGTTTACAGAGATCCAAACACAAGTGAATGAAGTACACCTCCTCACACTGCTTTCCGATGGTATTCAGGACGGTTGACTTCATAATCGCTGGCACTAAACAAAGTTGCAGAATTCTTTGCCAGGTACTTGAGGAAATCATGAAGATAATTCAGTAATAAAGCAAGGCTCTTCTTATCCAGAGGTGTATAGGCCAACATTGCTCCAATTCCTACAAATAATCTCAGTAGATGTGGCGTCCCATACACCTGGGACATGGGTGCATCAGGATGATCTACAAAATTTCGGCATACTGTGGTCTCTCAAATTTGTAGAGTAGTTGAGTGCCCAACATTACAATGAAGTATTCTTTTATTCCTGCCACAACTTCATTAACAGCATACTCCTTATTATCTGTGTTTCTTGTAATTTGCATAATCCTTAAGAATAGAATCCACATCAACTTCATTAACAGCATACTCCTTATTATCTGTGTTTCTTGTAATTTGCATAATCCTTAAGAATAGAATCCACATTCTTCTTCGAAGAAAGATAAAAGAGCTGTTTTTGTCTGGTAATTAAGTCCCAGTCATCAACAAGCCTTGGTTTTAGCTCTTCAAGAATCTTTACTTTAACTTCAACTCTGTTCATAAATGTTTCTTCATTTTCAACAGTAGGATCTACCCGGGCCCTTTTCTTCTGAGGAGGCTGAGGTGTCTCACTGGTACTGCCACCATCTCCATTTCTAGGCGTTTTCTGTTTATTCTTTTTGGTTTTCACTTCAACATTTTTCTGTTGCAGACCAGATGTCTTCTTTCCTGGAGCAGCCCCTCTCATCTTCCCCTCTGCATACTGCTCCTGATTGGCTTTTTGGAGTTTTCGCTGTTTCTGCAGATTGGTATCCACGTACTTGAGCACTCTGCTGTCTGAAACCCATTCATCCCAACTAGAGGTCAGGAGCGGGTGGTGTACTGAGGAAGCTCCTTCAGGAACAGGAAAAAGGGCTACAATATCCTCACGTGTCTTCAAAGTTTTTTCAGAGCGCCTGGGCCTCACAGCACTTTAATTCCAACCACTCTAATGTATAAAGTATTTCACTTGTTTGTCCTTTATGGCAACCTTAACACACTTTGTTTCATAAAGGAGAGGCCCATGAAAGCACAGCACTCGCTCACTCTCCCGGAATTTCGGCTTCGGGTCTTGCTTGGGCGCTATTTATAAGTGATTCGCAGCCTCCTCCTTCTCCCACCACCCGCGACTACCGCCCCCTACTTTCTACCCTACTCAGCGTCGCGTCAGACGCGCCGTCAGGTACAGCCAGCTCTACATTCTCGGCTACAACCATTTCTTATACACCTTTATAATTCTCACTACATCCAGCACATGCTGAGCACATAATAGATTCTCAATAAATATGACTCGATAACTTTATGAGTCATAAACCTGTCTTTGCCATATATTTCTGTGGAACTTCATGATATTTTATTCTTTCTCAATTGACATGTCAAAAGGGGAAAATCCTTCTTAACTTGCTTATTGCTTATGAATGTAGTGAGGCTGTAATTAATGGTGTGTAAATATTGTGAAAGTTAAAATCCTTCAAAAGCCCTGTCAGGGGAGACGCGCGGAGGCGAGGATGTGGCGGTGTTCGTGCGCGGCCCGCTGGCGCACCTGGTGCACGGGGTGCAGGAGCAGAACTACTCTGCGCAGGTCACGACGTTCGCAGCCTGCCTGGATCCCTACGAGGCCTGCGGCCTGGCGCCCTCAGCAAGCCAGAGCAGTGCTGTGGGTCCCCACCCTGCCGCCACCATCATGTTGCTGCCCTTTTGGTTGCTGCTGTTGCTGAGGACGGTTGTTGCACCCTGACACCCAGGCCCGTCGAGACCCACCCAGGAACCTTGCAATTGGCATCTCCCAATGACCGCACCCCAGTACCTGTCTAAAACTGTGGACTGCCTATCCTGACGCCCCCACCTTTGGCTCTTACCAAGAAATAGAGGGATATGGCAGACTCAGACCAGGCAGCACTGCCCATCCCAGCCCCGGACCCTCCATGATCAGGACAATACGGTACCCCCAAGGCTGAGGCAATGACATCCACTGCCCTCCCTGGGTTGCTCCAACCTCAAATCCTAGGAAAAGAGCACGCTCAGCCACCCAGTCCCTCCGTGCCTATACTTTGGGAAGGACCAAGGTAGGCACCAGGCACCAGACCCGGACTCCACCAGACCCACGGGTGCCTTTGTTGGCCTCAGACTCCAACACTGGGGTGCCAAAGACTCAGGCATGTCCTGGAACCAGGAGACCCTGCATCTCGCTGAGCCACCTCCACACCCAAGCAAACTGCAGATGGGGCCTGCCGTGTCACTGCATACAGGGGCAGTCCTCTGTAACTAGCAGCTACATGCTCACCCCTCCCCAAAGTCAACTCTAGGCTGGAGGGGTAGGACAGGCCACCAGAGTGGCCCTGGACCCTTTGCCTGGACATCTGGAAGCTGAGTATAGATCTCTGAACTAAGATTTTTCTGCCCTCCTGGGGCCTCCATTCCCCTGGGAGAGACAAAGCAATAAAGGGTTATACAACAATAATCAAAAAAAAAAAAAAATCCTTCTATAGATGTCAAATACTGCTACTGCCTTTCATAAGGTATACAAATAGCTGGAACTTTTTTAGGCAGATGGGACACATCCTGTGTTGGAGCCTAGGCCAAAATACCTAGCTAATTGGCTAATGTTACATGTTCCTAATATTATCAAAAGCATATGTGCCTATATCACCTTTTCTGAATTCTTGACTATGATTGTCTTTCTCATTAAGAAGCTGGGAAGCAGGGAATAGTGGTGCATACCTGTAATCCCAGTGACCGAGGATTACAGTGATCTCAGGAATTTAGCTAGACCTTGCCTCAAAAAATAAAAAAGGGGTAGGGATGTAGCTCAGTGGTACAGCTTCTCTGGGTTCAATCCAGGGTACCTTAAAAAAGAGCCAGAAAATGGAACTTTGTTCAACTACTGAAAGTTATACATTCAGTGGCATTAAAAAAAGGATAGTGGATAATTGCTACAGGTTCCAAAGCTGAATGAACTGTCCTAATTTTCTGAAACCTTTTATACTAAATCTCAAAGGATTTTGAAAAGAACTGTGCTGTTTCTCATAATAAATGTAGAAGAAAAGGCAGTTTATAATTCAGATATTGATGAGAAGTATACAGAAAGAAAAGGTATTTTTAAAATGTTCAGTTTAGCAACAGAATAAAAATGAAAACAGAAAGTCATGAAATTAAGTGTAGGTATCACTGGAACTGCTCAGTAATGCAAAGAAGTTAAGTGAAGAAATCAATTGTTCTCTATCCAGAAAGAACAAAGGCAACCTATATCAGATAGCATGGACATAAATTATTAATAGTCTTTAATTTAAACTTCTGTTACCGAAGCTGATTTTCATATTTTATAGTGCTTTTATAATTTTATTTCTCAACAGAAGAACCCCCTATTTTTCCAACTGAAATCTTATCAAACAGATAAATGTTAAGCTACTCTTTTTGAAATAGAAACTTCAAATGAAGCTAGAAAAAACCCACTTGACCTCTCCTATTCTCCATGCAGCACTCTTCTAAGAAAACAGAATTTGAAAATCATCAGTTTAAATAAGGTGTTCTATTAGTTCAGTGAGTCTTTATTAAAGTGATCATGAGTAAAATTGATTATGAGAAAATAAAAATATTTCTAAAGTAGGGTGTTTTGGTACTACTAATCAAAGTATAATATCTTTTTAAAAAATATTTTATTTTTTATTTGTAATTGGACACAATACCTTTATTTTATTTATTTTATTTTTATGTGGTGCTGTGGATCGAACCCAGGGTCTTGCACAGGCTAGGCAAGTGCTCTACCACTGAGCCACAACCCCAGCCCAAAGTGTAATATCTTATTAAACAAATTTTCACTGTTCTCCACAACAGAAGTATAAACTAGAATCCTTTGTAAATTGGTTCTGTTCTTTTCTACTTCAGACCTTACAATGTAGAGTCCTAAAACTTGAGACTTTCAAACAACTAAATTACAAGTTGGAAATCCAGCTATTCCTGTGGAAGTCTATTTGTAAACAGAGTGAAAGTTGGGAACACTTATAATCCCAGCAATTCATGATGTTGAGGCAGGAGATTGCAAGTTCAATGCCATCTTGGGCAACTTTGTGAAATGCTGCCTCAAAATAAAAAATAAAAAGGTTTGCAGATGTTGCTCAATGGCACATGTGTGAGGCTCTATATTCAATCCTCAGTACCATCACCACCAAAGAAAAAAAAAGCAGAGGAAAAAAGTCTTTAACTTACCCAGATCACAAAGAGATTCATGAGATGGTCTATATGTGTCCGTTTAAAGATGGATTTCCCACTGTTCTGCATTAATTTGGTGTCTGGCCCTAAGTAAAACAGAGAGATATCAGACTTAAGAGTCTTGAAATTGGATTGAAATATAACTCTATGATTACCTATTCTAACCTCTTATGCAATTCCAGGAGGCAAAGCTCTGAAGAAAAGATCACAGATGGTACGAGTAACTCAAAAGGGAACATTTGTTTCTGAGGATAGTCCAGACTACTTCTGTGAAGTGCATTCATGCTGACTCCTCTCTTTTTAGCACCTCAGACAGTTCTGACATATTTTTTGAGATGAGTTAATTCAGAATAGGAATTCTTAAGCTTCTCTCTTATTACCACCTGGTTTGTTTAGATCAGGGAAAGAATTTCCTGATACAAAGATCTCTGCCTTCTTTTTAGTAACCCCACTGCTGGGCCAGGATATACTTAAAGCTTCTAACTGGGAATGAAATAAAGGAAGAGGCAATGGGAGTGATTTTACTTGAAGTATGAGCTGGAGGCTAAGCTTCTGTGGGGTTGAGAGATGAGAACCTGTTTCTTCATGGAAGGACAGATAGTAAGTAGAAGTAAGGAGTGATTAATAGCCATTGAGATTAGAGCTACAAATTATTAATTAGAGATATGGCTTCAGAGAAAGTATAAGAGGATAGAAGACACTAGGTAGCAATTTCTCTAGCCTTTTACCATCTGATCATTTTTTTTTAAAAGAGAGTGAGAGAGAGACAGAGAGGGAGAGAGAGAGAGAATTTTAATATTTATTTATTTTTTTAGTTCTCGGCGGACACAACATCTTTCTTTGTATGTGGTGCTGAGGATCGAACCCCGGCCGCATGCATGCCAGGCGAGCGCGCTACCGCTTGAGCCACATCCCCAGCCCCCATCTGATCATTTTTACACGTGCTCTACAGAGGGAATTTCACCCATGTTTCCCCACAGGAGAACTGTAACTACTGTGGTATGTGGGCAACACTGGGAGTGCACAACATAAAATGTGCCATTCTTTCCTCTGAAGCATTCCTTGAAGGGTTTGAAGTAATGCAAAATTTGGTTCAGAGCCTGGAAGCGACAGAGACCATATCTTCCATAGTCCTTAGAAAGACTGGGCCCACTCACCTGGGTTTCAAAAAGAAGGTGAAGATCATGGTAGAACTTGGCATCATGCAGCAGGAACAGAAACTAAACTCTGTACTGAGTACCTCAGGATGCCCTTGGTAGCATTGGTTCTTTGTGTGGAGCTTCCCAAAGCTGCTCATGACCATGTAACCAACCAAGAATCGGAGGGAAACCTTAACTAAGTTGTGAGAGTAAGCAACCTAATGGCTATTGCTTTGGGTAAGATAAAGAATTTTGGCTGAAAAATTGTCACGATGGCAAAACGTGCGGCTTATGCAGTCAAGGGGGAGAAATAAAAAATGTCCACACACTTCCGCCTTTGTCAATGCTTTATTCTCTCAAATCACTCAATAGAATTTCACTCTATAGGTTCTTAATCAAGGAAATGACAGTCCTTAATGCTAGGCACTGCAATAGACATAATCAATTCACAGCAAATAACTCTATATTAATTCTAACCACTGCAAACACACTTAATCATGACAGGCTCATGACAGACATTCCCTCTGCGTGCTAAGCTCAAGTGTCAGGTCATAAGTCTCAAGCCTTAGGCTCTAAGTCCAGCAGATGCACACTCACTCAGACCATGGTGATCAGATCAGGAACCAAGGCAGGCTTCTCCTGGGGTGGAGCTGAGGCTGGCTGAGGAGGTGGTCATAGGGAAAAGTCCTTTTCTCACCAGAATCAAGAGGCTGCTGTAGAGTTTGAGAGTGGGGAGAGCAATGCAGAAGGGATCAGGCAGATGAGAAGAGTTGGGATGTCAGTCCAGGTCTTCATCAGGCTCTCAGGCTTGTGTGTATCAGTGTTGGCTGGCTGAATGTCTATTCATCTGCTCCATCATTATACTAAATTTTGGGGCTTCTGACCACCCTTTCAATCCCTATCAGCTGCTATCATTCATCCTCAGGTTAAAGCATCTGGTCTGGTGGTCTCCACCCTGATTTTCTTGCCTTTCTCCCTTATCAGGGTGAGGACAACATGCCAGAGACTTCACTCTGAGTTTGTCAGGGTGGGGAGAAGTGACTTGTTTGTGTCTGAGGGCCATACTGGAGGGCTCCATGAGGCATGGCTGGTCAGCCTGCAGGTTTCAATCTGGAGTTTTAAAATGGAGTTGCTTAGGCTCGGGCCTAAGGCCATCCTTACAGTCCACCCCCTTGATTCACAGTGTTCACGCTCAGAGGGTGCCCTAAGTGTACGCTGCAAATCAATACAGAAGCATCGCTTATTCCACCCGCCAAAGGCCGGACTCCACATATGTCCAAAAGTCACTTCTCATTATGGATTGTTGTATCATTCCATAACCACCAATAGTGACCATGGTCCAATTACATCTGGTTAAGATCAAAGTGGTAGCAATGTACCCAGGGATTATAATTACAATATAATCATAATCAAGAGGTTCAATAGGGTTGAGACATTTGTAAATCTGTCTTGCATATAAGTCTATCTTGCATATAAGTCCCAATGAACCATTTCTTTTATATTTTCCAGTTGATCCAAATAGTCACTACAAGGTTATCAAATGATCCTGTACAAATTGAAACCAGATATTGGCTAAAATAAAAGAATGTGGGTCGTCACACTGGCTTTACAAACATAGGTTATTACAATACCAGTTTCCATCTGCTTGTGTTCCAGACAGGTGTTGACACAGACAAGAGCATCCAATGGTGTTCTTTTAAGCAGGAAGTTCCAAGTAATCTGCAACATATTCATATGCTCTTAAGTTTTTCTTCTCTGGTTTTAATTTCTGTATTCCGCTTAGCATGTATCCTGAAGTTTTTAAGGCTATCATGAATATGAGTATAAGCAGTGCTTAGTGGCCACTTTCTTTTAAGTAATGGAATTTGGCAATTTGGAATGTGCCAGCACAAGGTGTCAAACTTGAGGAGCCTATAGAATGAACTTGTTACCAGTATTGATAGTGCTCTCTGACATATTTTATGTTGGTTTGGTAGCTGCAAATGTCATTCCAGTACCTGTATATGTGTCCACTAATGTGGCAACATACTTATTATGGAAATCCTTAAGGGGTTCTATGAAGTCAATTTGTTTTCTGTAGATAAAATCTTTATATTCTAGATCTGGTTGGGGAATTTAATGTAGATTAAATCTCAGTTTCATTTTGGGGCATGTAGTACATCTTCATACAGAAGTGTTTAACATTTTTATTCTAATTTGTTTTATATATATAATATATATGTATCAGCAGAATGCATTATAATTCATGTTATAAATATAGAGCACAATTTTTAATCTTTCTGCTTGTATACAAAGTATATTCACACCATTCGTGTCTTCTTCATACTTAGGGTAGTGATGTCCATCTCATTCCAGCAGTTTTGATAGCAATCCATTTTACATCTAAGTTCCATTTTTGGAACCAGTCATATAATGCATGTACTTCTATATAACCTAATTGTTCATGTAACTTTATAATATCATGTTCAGCAATGTCTATTATTGTATTTTAAGGTTTGATATTTTTCCATGTTCCCTTAAATTTAAGTTTAAAAGGATCTTTGGTAGGTTTTAGTTCCCAATTCCTTTCTAGCTTGATTGTAGCTGTTTTTGATAATTTATCTACTGTGTTGTTAAATTACTGGTGTCTGTATCCCTGTTCGTATGTGCATCTACATGTGTAACTTTTATGTTAATTTTTGTACTGGCTTCATATAGTTCTTTCCATATATCTCTTGACCACAACGGTTTTCCACTGATATAGAAGTCTGAAGAAGCAACACACCATGAATCTGTATAACATATATATTTCCTTACATTTTTTTAACAAGGCCTCTCTAATGACTAATGCAACTGCTATTAGTTCTGCATGTTGTGCTGACATGCGCTCCCCTTGCTCTGTCAAGATTTTGCCTGTCTTACGGTTATATGCTACTGCTTCCACTTAATAACTCCTTTCATTACTGTACTTTATCCATCTATAAACCATGCATTTTGTATATTTTCATTGTATTCAGGTCTCCATGTGCCTATATTTTTCAATGTGGATTGTATTGGAAAAACAGGTACTAGTGCAAATGGTGGCTTTGCTACTTCTTCTGGATTTATTAAATATGCCTACTTTGGGATCCTCCTCTTATAAAAATTATTAGGTACCATTGCCACATCAGGACTTTCTTTTCCCATATAATATTTTGTGTCTCTTTGGGGGTGCATCTACACCAGTCTTTAAGTGAAATTGGAATTCTTAATATAATGTGATCATTGGTCATAGTTTTAGTTTCAGTGCCTCAAAGGCAACCCATGCTATTTTTTCAAATAATGAATACTTATTGGATGCATATGGGAATGTTTTACAAAAGAATCCTATTGGTTGGGACTTAGTTTTGTTATTATAGAGTCCCCATATACCATAGTCTGGTGTGAAAATGATGTCCACAATAATAAGTTCCTTGGATGCTATGCAGTTTTCTAGATTCTGTTATATACTGTTTCAATACATCTAAAGCTTTTTGGTGATGTGATTCCCAGATAAAGTCTTATGATTTCCTTGTTATTGCATATATTGGTTGTAAAATGAGATTTAAGAATAGTATATGGTCGCACCTATATCCTAATATTCCTATCAATTATTGTGCTTCTTTCTTATTGGTTGGAGGTTGTAGTCCCAATATTCTATCTATAATTTGATCTGGGACTTGCCTTCCTTCTGCTGTGATCAAAACCCCTAAAAATTTTACTGTTTGATCTGGTCCCTGTACTTTCTCTCTGTTGACTTTCCATCCTTTTGCTATCAAGTATTATTTCCTCTGACATTTCATGCAAATCTTGCTATCATATCCTGCTATTAGTATATCATCTACATATGTATATACTGAGACATCCTTAATTTTAAGATCCTTAAGGGATTCTGATAGTGCAATATGAACTGTTAGTGGGCTATTTTTATAGCCTTGTGGTAATCTTTTGAATATTTTGTGATACTGCACAGAATTCCAGGTAAATGTGGTAATCTCCCTGGATTCTTTTGCTATAGGAATGGCAAAGAACATATCTGAGAAGTCTATAGTTATAAAAAATTTAAAATTGTTGGAGTGTATATGTTGTAATATTGTGGTAATGCCTGGCAGGTCTCCTGGCATCTGTGGTGTCAGTGCATTGACTGCTCTATAATCTACTGTAAATCTCCATTTACCATTAGGTTTTAAAACAGACCAAATTGGGCTATTTTAGTCAAATGAGATAGTTCTTTCTATGATGTCTTCCCTCAACAATTCTTCAATTTTATTGGTTATTTCAGTGTGTCCTCCTTTTTTGGGTATTGTTTTGTAAAGCTATATTTAATTTTAGGGAGTACTATGGGGTCCATCAGTAATGAAGCTAGATGTGCCTGAGACTTAGTCATAATATTTTAAAACTTTTTGTAAGTTATCCATGATGGGAAAATTCTGGGTATAAGATCCATCCCTAGAAACTTAAAAGGTATTTCATCTAAAAGTATCTTGGTTTTAAAGACTTCTCTGTCCCATAAAGGGATAGTTACATTTTCCATTTTGTATTAATGTCTATATTCTCTACTCCTATTAAATGATACCCCCCAAATAGTTACTTGGCTTCCTATATATCTATTAGGAATTTATGTGTTTCTATTTTTCCTGTGAATATTAAGGGTAAATCTCTATATATTCTATTATCCCCAGGCTGTTCTAATATAAAAAATACTGTCTTGACTCTTGAGTTTCCCTGTTGTTGAATGTCATGTTCCTGTTGTAAATTGGTGTATTTGTATGTTTGAAACTGCTGTTGTGTTTGGGGAAGTTGTTGTTTTGTGTCCTTTGTCTGTTTTTTGATGTGGGTCATCTGTTCGAAGGGAATCTGTCTCCTGACTGGGATTTCTGTCCTTGTCCTCTAAATGGTGTACTGCTCCTGGGCCTCCTGGGTATGGAACTCCTCCCTTTGTCTGGGAGGCTCTGTATTTACCCAAGGCTGCCTTTGCTTTCTGTTGTAAGAAATCTAATTTTGTTTTGTAAGGACTGAGCTGGAAAACTGAACTGGTGGGGTGAGGGCTGAGCTGGAAAACTGAACTGGTATGGTGAGGGCTGAGTTGGGAAAGAAAAAGATCTGACACCATCCAGCTGATTGGCTTCTTTAAAAGAAGTAACTACATCTTGTAATATATGCATGCCTTCGAGTGCTGATGTTAAAGTTAGTCTGAGATGAGGTGGACCACCTCATCTGAGGTAACAGCTCTGCCTGTGATGGTGTGTTACATGTGTGTATATTATATATCATAAAGTATATTCTTAATTTCCTAGTTAATTTAATAGCCTGTTGGTGTGTAGTCCATTGTATCTGTGATTCAAAACTGCCTACATCCATCACAGGAAATGCCCTCACCCATGCTAATGCTACCCATTCCAGGATAGTGTGTTCCTGCAATCTTTTCTTACTAGTGTCAGCCACTAAAGCCTCATATATAGATTCATTTTCTACTATAGAGGTTATTATATGCGTTTTACCTCCATTAACTCTAATTGCGTGGGCTCCATGTTCCAAAAGTCTTAGTAGAGATTCTACATCTTGCTCCCCATCTGGGCAAATTCATTCCTTAACTGATGCAGCTCTATTCCACTAAAAGTTCTCACTTCAACTTCCTCTTCATTATCACTATCTTTTGACCCCTTTTTCCTTGTTGTTCTGGTCATTTTTTGAGTAGTTACCGGTAAAACTTCCCGATTATCTGGGTGAGTTTTCTGTCTATCCAGGGCCTTTCTTACTAAGGTTTCACCTTTTGTCCTGTCTTCATCTGTCATTAACAGTTTTAACTAGCAATCCCGGGTTTTCTTTTGAAGTGGCTCTAGTAGCAATGATTGGCTGAACTACCTCTGGGTGGGATGGAGGATATCAATTCCTTTAGTTACCTTGTTAAATCCTGGCAGTTTCCCTTGCACTGTTCTTTCTAGTTCTCTACAGGGACTAGCAGAACTAAGTTCCTGGTTACTTTCTTTCTTGTTATTGAATTTCCTCATTTTGCCAATATGCTGTAGACTAATTTAATATACTTTTCTCTACAAAACCACACAAAAAATGTATCTGTCTCTAAATGCTGTAGTGCTTTTGCAATTTGATTTTCTAGGTGTCTGTGTAAGCACTTCTCTATCCAGTTCCTGTGTTATTGAACGTATCTGTCTAGGAAGCAGATTGTGTAATTTGCTATATGATGGTGTATCTGTGTGGTGTTATTACCAATTTGATATATGTCTTTGCAGAAGGTGTAATGTTCTGTTAGGTTTATTGCTATGATTACCAATGTAAGTATTATAACAAGTTTCACTGTGTTTAGAAAAAGCTTCTGAATTTTATATGTGGTTGTCACACAGGCAGGACAAGACATTTCTCCCAGACATTTTGTTTCCTTGACTGCTGACTAAGCCAACTGTCGCTATGGCAAAAGGTGCGGCTTATGCAGACAAGGGGGAGAAATAAAAAATGTCCACACACTTCCGCCTTTGTCAATGCTTTATTCTCTCAAATCACTCAATAGAATTTCACTCTATAGGTTCTTAATCAAGGAAATGACAATCCTTAATGCTAGGCACTGCAATAGACATAATCAATTCACAGCAAATAACTCTATATTAATTCTAACCACTGCAAACACACTTAATCATGACAGGCTCATGACAGACATTCCCTCTGCGTGCTAAGCTCAAGTGTCAGGTCATAAGTCTCAAGCCTTAGGCTCTAAGTCCAGCAGATGCACACTCACTCAGACCATGGTGATCAGATCAGGAACCAAGGCAGGCTTCTCCTGGGGTGGAGCTGAGGCTGGCTGAGGAGGTGGTCATAGGGAAAAGTCCTTTTCTCACCAGAATCAAGAGGCTGCTGTAGAGTTTGAGAGTGGGGAGAGCAATGCAGAAGGGATCAGGCAGATGAGAAGAGTTGGGATGTCAGTCCAGGTCTTCATCAGGCTCTCAGGCTTGTGTGTATCAGTGTTGGCTGGCTGAATGTCTATTCATCTGCTCCATCATTATACTAAATTTTGGGGCTTCTGACCACCCTTTCAATCCCTATCAGCTGCTATCATTCATCCTCAGGTTAAAGCATCTGGTCTGGTGGTCTCCACCCTGATTTTCTTGCCTTTCTCCCTTATCAGGGTGAGGACAACATGCCAGAGACTTCACTCTGAGTTTGTCAGGGTGGGGAGAAGTGACTTGTTTGTGTCTGAGGGCCATACTGGAGGGCTCCATGAGGCATGGCTGGTCAGCCTGCAGGTTTCAATCTGGAGTTTTAAAATGGAGTTGCTTAGGCTCGGGCCTAAGGCCATCCTCACAAAAATGAATATTTTGTTAGTGAAAACTGTACTTTTAGTACAGTAAGGAAAATAAGTCTATTTTACATCTTTTGAGTTTGGGAACTAGCTTCTAAGCTACCATTTCAGGTAAAAAACCAAGGAAAGACATTCCACCAGGGCCTCCCTAGACTCTAAGCTAAAAATATTTTTTTGTGGGAGGCCACCCCTCAGCTATTATAGATAGCATCTTCACTCAGCCTTGATCCAAGAAGGTTTTGATCTGGCATTGCCCTGAGGCTCCTCCCACTCTGCCCAATACAGGTGATCACTGCCTTCCCTTGGCTAGGAAGTCTGCTTTCTCATAGCTTTCTCCAGAATTTCTCTGCCTGATTTGGTGAAGAATATTCTATGGAAAAGCCTTTGGTGTATCCCCCATATAAAAATAAACCAGACGTAGGGCTGGGGTTGTGGCTCAGCAGTAGAGTGCTCACCTAGCATGTGCGAGGCCCTGGGTTTGATCCTCAGCACCACATAAAAACAAATAAAGGTATTGTGTCCAACTACAACTAAAAAAATAAATAAATTTTAAATAAATAAATAAACCAACTAACCGTGGGCTCATGCTCTCTCTCTTGCTTATAAGGTCAAAGAGCTGCCTTGCCCCACTTTAAAAAAATTACTTCCATGTTGTGTGGTCTTTTCACTGCCAGCCTTTCCACTGCCCAGGAGGGACATGGGGGGTAGTTTTAAAAAGAAACTAACTAACACAGTTGTCAATTATCACTGAGGACATATCACAGAGGCTTCCTTTACTTTCCTGAACCATAATATAATCCAAGAACATCTCTTGCTCTAAGTATTATGCACTGTGATTCTAACTGTGGTAACTTCTGATATGAACTTTTCATATTATAATTTTATTTTTCCATAATGAGCACTATCTCTATTATCTCCTCATGAGAGTAGTCCAAATGAATCTCTCCCCTTTCATATGCAAGTTCTCTTCCTTTCTCTATATGTATACCCTTCACTGTATCCACATTTGGTTGAAAAGACTCATGAATGCTCTGTGATCTTGAACACAAAGCCTTTCTCTAACAAAGGTGGAGCTGATATGTTGGAAGCTCACTGCCTGGAAAACATAAGTCACTTTGTTTTCTAAGAAATAAAAAAATTTTACATACACATATCTACCACTCTGTAGCTACCTATTTCTAAACCATAGAGTACTGATATATAGCTGATGTCATATCCATATCCTAAAAACTAACTATCCACAACAGATTCCAACAGGCTGAGAGTCTGCTTATGGTTTCAGGGAAACGTACCAGTATAAATGACCAGGCCAAAACACCAATCTGTATTCCTGATGATGCAGCCACGGAGCAGCAGCTTGTCATGGTCCAGGGGGTAGCTTTTCCTCTTATAGGTCAGGATTCCTGTGAATTTATCTAACTTGTTATTGGGAGGGTCACACTTCACTTCTCCTGCAGAAAAACAAAGGAGTGAAAGTTCTGGCTCTGTAATATTTAGGTTTTCCTAACAGGATGGAAGGAGACACAACAGAAAAGTAGAAAGAAAACTCATGACATTTTTTTCCTATTCTGTCTTAGCTGCTCCCTATTTCTTACCAGCTCCCTTCAGAAAAGCAAATAAAGGTTTCTGGACATCAAAGAAAAATAATTACGTATGTGACATGGATCATCCAGAGAGGAAAACTCACATAACTTATTATCATCAGTACTGCCAGATCAGTTGATCTCTAAATGTGAAGAAACGAAAAAAAAAAAAAAAATACTTAAAGAAAACCTAGTATTTTTTTTCAAAATGGAAATAATTTAACATCTTCCTGATTAGTACATATATCTTTTGTAAGTATTTATGCTATACTTAAAATGATAAGGTAAAATCTATCCATTGTTTAGAGAAAAGTGCTATTAACCTTTCGAAGAATATCTTTTCAAGTTTTTTTCCCTATACATCAAACATTCATGTTTCCACAAATAGGTTTATGTTACATATACTATGCAGTCTTTCATAACATGCATTTTTTTCTCCTACTAATCTGGCATAACTATTTTTCTATGTCAATAAATATCAACTTGTGGGCTGGGGATGTGGTTTAGTGGTAGAGTACTTGCTGAGCATGCGTAAGACCCTGGGTTCAATTCCCAGCAATGCAAAATAAACAAACATCAACTTGCATATTGTCTGTAATGAATTGAGTAGAATTCCCTGTATGGATGTGTTATATTTTATTTAGCCAGTCCTCTCCTGATGAAAGTTTGGGTGGGTAAACATATTTCTTAACTTACCATCAAAGACAGAAAGCAGCTCCAGATTATCTTCCAGGTCACCGGTACTGGTGATGGCCTGCTTCACTTTTAAGTTGGTTTCACTAAAGTAAAGGACACAGGATCACTAGACTATAGGATATAAACACAGAAGCAGCACAGGACCATTTTTCCTACTTCTTCAAAGGGTTCTGAAAAATAGATGTTGCCAACAGAGTTTGGGCTAAGGGTTTGAGCTGTAGGAGTCCCTTGCACTGTTCCCTACTCTTGTGGGCAGTATTGAGTGAGACAACTTTGCAAGGAAGCAGAGTGTTAGCCCACTCATTCCCCTCTCCCCGCAGCAACATGTCATCACTACTTAAACCAACCCAGGAGATCTAGCTGGCCAGATGATCTAGACAAGTGGAAGAGACATCACCAAGCAACTTGGAGGTGGCACCTGCTCCCTTCAAGAAAAAAGAGTGGATTTTGGTAGGAGCCTGCACAAACCTCTGAGGAAACATACTCCTGACCTCATAAGTATGCATAGGGCCCCAAAAAGAAGTCCCAATTAACCATTTGCTGACACAGGAATATACAAAGACAGAAGCAAAAATAGAAGCCACGTTTCAAAAAGTTTGTGGAGGGACAATGAGATAGTCACAAGAAAAAGAAAAAGCTGATAAACACAAATCTCTATAAGACAAGCTCTCTACAGATGGCCCCTATCCTCCTAGACTTTAACTCTTGTACATTAGTGAATTTCTACTGCAAAGACTCACAGAACATGGCATTTTACTGGTAAATAATTACTTCCACATTCATTTTTTTTCCCCCCTGGAAATTTTGGAACTCTCTTCTGAAAATTTATAGTTCTATCTAGGGTATAAAAGGAGCTCAACAAGATAAGCACACACACACAAAAAAAATCCAATCAATAAATGGGCCAAGGACCTGAACAGACACTTCTCAGAAGAGGATAAACAATCAATCAACAAATATACGAAAAAATGCTCATCATCTCTAGCAGTCAGAGAAATGCAAATTAAAACTACGCTAAGATACCATCTCACTCCAGTAAGAATGGCAGCCATTATGAAGACAAACAACAAGTGTTGGCAAAGATGCGGGGCGGGGTGTGGGGGGGTAAGGTACGCTCATACACTGCTGGTGGGACTGAAAATTAGTGCAGCCAATTTGGAAAGCAATATGGAGATTCCTTGGAAAGCTGGGAATGGAACCTTCATTTGACCTAGCTATTCCTCTTCTCAAACTATACCCAAAGTACCTAAAAACAGCATACTACAGGGACACAGCCACATCAATGTTTATAGCAGCCCAATTCACAATAGCTACACTGTGGAGTCAACCTAGATGTCCTTCAGTGGGGGAATGGATAAAAAAATGTGGCATTTATACACAATGGAATATTACTCAGCAATAAAAAAGAATAAGATCATGGCATTTTCAGGGAAATGGATGGCATTAGAGAAGATTGTGCTAAGTGAAGTTAGCCAATCCCCAAAAACCAAATGCTGAATGTCTTCTCTGATATAAGGGGGGGTGACTCAAAATGGGGTTGGGAGGGAGAGCAAGGGAGGAAGATTACCTCTAGATAGGGAATAGAGGTGGGAGGGAAAGGAAGGGAGAAGGGGAATAGCATGGATGGTGAAAGGAGACCCTCATCATTATACAAAATACATGTATGAAGATGTGAATTTGGGTCAACATACCTTATATACAATCAGAGATATGATAAATTGTGGCATAAAGGTGTATTAGAATTGTAATGCAAAAAATAATAATTAGAGAGCTCATGTATAATGGCATAATTTGGAGTGGACATACTTTATATACAGAGTTACGAAAAATGGTGTTGTGAATGGATAATTATGATTTTAATGCATTCCACTATTATCATGTATGTAAGAAATAAAAAAAGAAATAAACAAATAAAATTTTAAAATATTTAAAAAAGAGAGAATTTATAGTTCTATTAACCTCTTTCCTGCTACTTAGCATTATGAAATACAGCTGTCCCTCAATATCTTCAGGGGATTGATTCCAGGATTCCCCAAAGATACCCAAATCCTCAAGTCCCTTATATAAAATGGTAGAATATTTGCATATAACCTTGCACACACTCCATACTTAAAATAATCTCTAGATTGCTTATGATTCTTTCTTTTTTCTTTTTTGGCACTGATGATTGAACCCACAAGCACTTAACCATTGAACTACATCCCCAGTCCTTTCTATTATTTTTATTTTGAGATGGGTCTTACTAAATTGCTTAGGGCCTTGCTAAGTTGCTGTGGCTAACCTGGAACTTGCAATCTTCCTGCCTCAGTCTCCTCAATTGCTAGGATTACAGGAGTGTGCCACTATGTCTGGCTAGATTGCTTATAATTCTTAATATAATGTAAATGCTATGGAAATACTTGTTAATTATTTAGCAAAAGAAGACAAGGAAAAAAGTCTGTACATGTTTAGTACAGATGCAAATTTTTTTCAAATATTTTCCATCTCTGAGTGGTCAAAGCCACTGATACAGATCCTGTGGATATGGAAGGCTGACTACTGTCAGAATGTTTCCAGTTTAGAAATGGAGAACATGGAGTTTATTTGCCCAGATACTGTACCCTGTGGGGGCTCAATCATTGCTGCCAAGAGCTTGGCCTTCATTTTAAGGATCCCAAGGATCTGGTTTCCTGTCTTTTCTCATTTGGATATTTCCAGGCTCTCTGGCTGATATACTACCACTTCCACCTTATAATAAGGTCATTTACCTGCAGCATGCTCTCTCTCAGTGAGACGCCACTCAGAGCTGGCTAAATTGTCTTAATGGAATATCAGGGAGGAACACTTACCCATCCAAGTCTGCTGTTTCTATGTATGTCAGACTGTATGGCTCACTGCTGGAGAGTAATAGTAGATCTGCCTGTGATTAGAAAAGTCAGAGAAGCTAAGGAAAGCAGGAAGGCAGGCTTTTAACATTACGGTGTGACAAAAGCAGTCCCTCAGGAACAGGCATCCCTAAGAATTTTATAGACACTTGGTTTACTTTCTATGTCTGGGACCCATCACTGCTACCACACACCTCTCTCAAAGCTACTCATACTTTGTCTGTAGCTATGGGGAAGGATGGACAGGAATAAGTTTCTTACTCTAGGAGTTGTTGATCTCTGATGCAAAGTGAGGCAGACGAGGGTCACCAAGAGCAATGGCAGCAAAAGGGATGTAAGGGTCCCAGGATCCCGCTCAAGCCAAAAAAGAAAAAGCCACAGCCAGAATAGGTACTCACAGGGACAGCCTGGTCATTTTTTAGTTTTATTATATCTCCCACTTGGACATTCATCCATTTGTCCTCCTTCACCCTGCAAGATAATGATCTTTAAATGTCTGCTCTGTAAATTCTTCAAAGCTCTGTTTTAACAATCAAGAAACAAAACATAAAATAAGGCTGAGATGAAAAAAGACAGGACCAAACTGGTTTGTGGTGCATCCTCCCTGCTATCAAGAATGGGACCCATTTCTCTTGACTTCAGGTTATAAACATTTCTTAGAACCCCGTACACAGACATAGGGTCTATATATTATGCATGTATATGTAGACATACATGCATATGATTATTTTATTTTTTAAAGTAGTTTTTAGTTGTCAATGAACCTTTATTTTTATTTATATACAGTGCTGAGAATCTAACCCAGGCCCTCACACATGCTAAGCAAGGGCTCTACAACTTGAGCTACAACCCCAGCCCCACATGATTATTTTCTAAGTGAAACAGAATAGTAAAGAATTTAGAAGGAAAAATTAAAGTCTCCCTTATCCACAGACCTTAGTTAGACTCTCTAAAGGTAGCCACTGTAATTTTTCTGTGTGTGTTTCTTTCTAGAAAATCTCAACTCAACCGGGCACAGTGGCACTTGCTTGTAATCCCAGTGGCTCAGGAGGCTGAGGCAGGAGGATTGCAAGTTCAAAACCAGGTTTATCAAGAGCGAGGTGCTAAGCAACTCAGTGAGACCCTGTCTCCAAATAAAATACAAAATAGGGCTGGGGATGTGGCTCCGTGGTTGAGTGTCCCTGAGTTCAATCCTCAGTACCAAAAAACCCCCCAAATCCCTCAAGTCACAAAATTCCATACAATATATACATCTAAAAGTTATGCATTAAAGACATAGCTTTCTGCACTTTGCATTTTTCATTTAGTAATATATCTTGGAAAGTATTTATAGAAGTATTTATTTTGAATAGCTAAAATATATTCTATCATATGACTATACAAATTTTATCTTTTTAAGTATTTATTTCTTAGTTTTAAGTGGACACAATATCTTTATTTTATTTTTATGTGGTGCTGAGGATCAACCCAGTGCCCCATGCATGCTAAACCACTGAGCCACAATCCCAGCCCTATACAAATTTTCTTTATGTTAAAATCAAATTACCTTTGACTCTCAAATCCCCATTTTCCTGGCAGGTTCTACAATAATACTTCTTTTACTCCCTCATTTTTTGTGCTTCAATTTCCCCAACTGCATAGAATTTGTAAGTCCTGCCTTTCTGACAAAGGATAAGGAGAAGATATATATATATATATGTGTGTGTGTGTGTGTGTGTGTGTGTGTATATCCACAACATTTGGAAACATTAACTACCCCCTTAAATAATTCTATTATACTAAGCACCCAAAGATTTGAGAAACAGAGGCCACATCTAGAAATCATTCCACAGTTCATCTCTGTAGGCAGTCTTGTCACCTGTAGGCCATGACACACATCAGCACTTTGCCAGACACACAAAGTCATAATTCCAATAGGTATACTTTTCTAAGAAAATCTTCTCTTTGAGAAGGGCCAAATTTCTTTTATGTAATAAAATCCTTTAGTATAAATTTCACCTTCATTTAGAGAATTTTCTGATAGCACTGAAGTGTAGTAGCTATAAGTCTTGGAGAAAGACAGCTGGGACTTGCTTTATTTAGTCTTGATTTGACATTTACTTTTGTGGGTTCTCTAGCATTCTATCTGCCATGGTTTTCACCAATGAAACACAAGCAGAAAGCAGGGATATAACTTTCTACTTTTCCTGGAAATTTAAAAATATGTTTACAGATAATAAAAGTGTGTGTTTATAAAATAAATTATTTTTTTGTGAGACTGGGGATTGAACCCAGGGATACTCTATCACTGAGCCACATCCCAGCCCTTTTAAGAATTGTGTACTTTGAAACAGGGTCTTAAATTTATGATCTTCCTGCCTCGGCCTCCCACTTCACTGGGATTACAGGTTTGTGCCAATGCACCTGGATAAAGGCTTCTATTTTATTACATAAGGAGCTGTCAAACTAGAACCAATTTGTTCTTGGACATTATAATAACCATACATCTTAGATCTGGGAGAGTGGATAAATTCTTTACTGATTTAAAATATTCAATCCTATTATGCCATAAGTACATTTTTATTTCGAGGTTTTGCATTTTAACTTATAGTTTAGGAAGAATGGCCAGAGAGCTAGAGAAGGCGATACTCTGACTTCAGGGGAGACATTCACTTACACTCCCTGTTTTACATGAATGATACCTGTGGAGTTCTGAAACACACTGATACTTTCCAACAAATACTTAAAGTCAACATTCTCAAAAGCAAGGCTTTTTGTTTTTTTTGTTTTTGTTTTCCCTTTAGGGGTGTGGCTGGCAGTGGTACCTTCCCTGTCCCCTGTCCCATGCCTCAAGCCTCTCAGGCCCAGTCCTTCTGCTCACTCTCAAAGCAAGGCTTTTCTTGCCATAAAGTAAGGATCCAGAAAAAAAAAGAGAATTAAATCTAGACCTGGGAGAGTGTACTGAAGCTGTTTTGGTCTGGGGTGAGGAAGGGGATTTCTAGTTTTAACGATCTAGTAACCTAAGTTTTAATTTATCCTACAACATGGACAAGTGGTGAACTCTTATGATCTTAAGAGGTAATCAGTTGGAACTAGAAACCCCTCATAGGGCTGGGACTGTAGCTCAGTGGCAGAGTGCTTGCCTCACACGTGTGAGGCACTGGGTTTGAGCCTCAGCATCACATAAAAATAAACAAATAAATGAAAGCATGCTATCCATCTACAACTACAAAAAAAAAAAAAAGAAAAAAGAAAAAGAATCCTCATGAAGTCAGAACCCTTAAGGACAGCAGCATTAGTGAAACGGTGGCCTAAAAAGTAAACTGACCACAGGCAAGACAGTCTACCTACCTTAATATGGAAGGTTGGGGTCAGTGAATAGAGGACTCTCCCCTGAGAATCTGAATCCTCATGTGACATGGGGTTCATTCACCCTTATACTTTTTCCAAATTAGGTCCTGGCAGATGAAACCACTGAATCATCTGACAGAAGCAAACATAAAACCCTTCTAGAATGATAACTCAGTTTACTTTTGTCAACAAAATTATTGATAACTGAAAAATGACAAAAATCTCAATTTGCTAAACAGATAAGCTTTTGCAGTAGCAGCAATGCTCAGACTCATATTCTAGAAAAAAGAAAGCTGCTTTCTGGAAGATGGACAGCTTCAACAATGAGCCTCACCTCTGTGTATAAAATTCATCAGATTCTCATTGGATGCAGAGACTAATCAGGGCCTTGCTAATTAACTTCTGCCCTAAAATAACTCCATGACAAATTTACCTCCAATAATCTTATAAAATCCAAGGGCTCAAGCTACAGTGTTCATTTGACTAAATTCATTTGGTCAGCAACTCCCTTGGCTAGTTACTAGTATACTTCAGTTTTTCCCTTTCTTTCTTTTTTATATCTATTTTTCTTCTTAATTACAACATGTCCTTTCTGGTGTCTTTTTTTTTTTTTTTTTTTGTACCAGGATTGAACTCAGGGGCACTCAACCACTGACCACATCCCCAGCCCTATTTTGTATTTTATTTAGAGTCAGGGTCTCACTGAGTTACTTCATGCCTTGCTTTTGCTGAGGCTGGCTTTGAACTTGCAATCCTCCTGCCTTAGCCTCATGAGCCACTGGGATTACAGGCAAGTGCCACCATGCCTGGCCCTTTTTGGTGTCTTATGGGAGATTTCAACAGTTCTAAATACTCAAGGAAACAATCTAGTGTAAGTAAGAATCAGCAGACAAAATAAACAATAGGATGAGATGCCTAGAACACCAGATGACAGAATTACATGATAAAAATTACAGATACAAGTGAGCTGTAAGGCCACCATGAGAAATCCTGAATCTCAACCTCGACTTCCTTCAGGTTTGTACTTTATTGCAGTTGTGCTTCTGCTCATGCTGGCCTTTCTTCTTTTCACACAATCCCTTTTATTGAATTCTTCCCATTCTTCAAGGTCTGGTACAGATATCACCTTCTCCAGAAAGTCTTCTTTGATTTCTTTTGCCAGCTATGATTATTATAATAATTTGTTATACCTCTTATGATATCTTCATATTTTTCCTTACATAGGTACATGTTTGTCTCCTTTCAGTCTTGCCAACACTTTAGGTGCCTAAGACCAAATACCAGAGCAATGGTGTTGACACAAATACTTCTTTAGACTGTTAATAAGAAAGATAACCTGACCAAAGGCTCAAATCCAGTAATGTTATAAACTCAAATGTCTTCTTTCTAACCATGACACTGATAATAATCACTTGTATATTTAATATCATGTTATAAACATATAAATTGATTTAATATAAATTATTTTTCCTTCATCTTCACAGGCATCTTCTAAGTGAAAAATATTATTTCCACTTTAAAGAGAAGAAAAATTAGTCCCAGAGACATTTGAAGTAAGGTGGCAAGTTCAGGGCATACTCAATGACATCTAGAAACAAATTCCTTTTGTGCCAATCTGAGATTCTTTTCATTGTCCTGAACTACCTTTCCCAAGGACCCAGGACATCACACTTTAATAAGGCTGACCCTCTCTTGGGACTGGTCCTACCTAAATTGGCTTCCTTAAAAAACGTACCTGCCATCTGCCAGCAGCAGAACAGAACAGTTGTTAACTTGATTGTCACTTTGGTGCCTTTTCTAAAACCACACAAGAAGATGTTCAGGAAACAGATATATAGAACTGCATGTAAAATTTTAACATTTTGAAATATTACCATATATATATATATGTGTGTGTGTGTGTGTGTGTGTGTGTGTGTGTATATATATATATATATATATATATATATATATATATATATATATATATCCCCCCTCCTTTGTAATTTCCCTTTCTTCCATTCCAAAGCCCTTTCTAACACTAAAATCAGGCTAAGAACCTGATGCCATGTGTAAGCTGAGAAGGAAGGTCAGAAAAATTACCCAGGACGAAGAAAGACAAAGGCCAAAGCCCGGGGTAACTATATCAAAAGGCACAGAGGACAGAGTATACAGAGTATACAGAGTGACAGGCAGAACTAGAGAGTTCCATATGCCTTGGCAGATGCAGGAAAAAGGAGTGTATTGCTAAGCATACTCCCATCCCTATCCCAACTGTGGTCGACATACAGAAACTTCTACAGCAGATGGAATGAAGAAGGAAGCTGATATTCAAAGTCCAAATAGCAGGAGAACAAATATAGGCTATATCCCAGTGCCAGGAATGAAAAAAGGGCAGGACTGTGCAGGGGGCAGAGAGAATTCTGAATTTGTTACAATTCATAATTGTCCAGATATTTATCCTAAAGAGGTGGTTCTAAACCAGAAGTAGCTGGATTACCCCGAATCAACAACTTTTGTTTTGTTTTGTTTTTCCTGGAAAGAGTGGGGGTAGGATTTGTGAGTGGTTATGAATTAAAATGAGTCCAGTTGTAGTGAAATAGTTACATTTTTGCACATCTAAGTTGTGACTAAAATTTAAACCATCAAATACGCTAAGCTTGGATTTTACAATTAAAGAGTTGGAGAAACATGCTTTTAAGCTTTGGTCTGAAAACCTAGATAGGCAAAATCAGGATTCTCTTGGGGAAATTGCAAGGATCGACGTCCTGAATCCCTCTAACAGATGTGGGGCTGGGTTTTCCCCCTAGAAGCATTAGCTGTGAACCATTTTCTCTCACCAGTTGTTAACTTGATTAAGGAAAGGAGCTGTGTCTGAGGCTTTCTAAACTAGAAGGCTCCTAGTTGTGCGTGAATAGAACTGAAAGCTGGAAAGGAAATAGGGAGAATTGGAGAGAAGGGAAATGTGGAGAAGGAGGAGAAGAACGAGGAAAAACAGGAACAAGGAGGAGCAGAGTATTGGGAGGAAGGAAAAGAGAATATAAAATGGGAGAAGGGGGCACAGAGGGAGAAGGATGAGTGTGAAACCAGAGAAAGCTAAAAGTGGGTTGAAGGAAGAGTGAGGGAGTGGCAGAGCCAAAGGAAGGAGACTTGGAGGAGGGGCTCAAAATGATGGCAGCCCGAAGGCAGAGAAAGGCCTTGCATTGTCCCTTTCTGGCTGTGAAAAGAGAACCAGCCTTAGGCGGATGGGAATTACATATCCTTCTGAGATACATAAAGAAACAAAGAAGGGAAACATCTTTTTCCATTCAGTGCATCTTGGCTTGAGATACTTCTGGGAAGTTTTATTGCCCACAGCCTGTCCAGCTACAGTGAAGGAAGCCCAGGAAGCCACTTCACCAAGTCGTCGATGGCATCCTTCACTCCTGTTATGGACAGCACCACCACCAGAGGTACCACAGTGGTGTACCATGCCAAGGAGGAGATCTGGGGAATCAACTGAGAGAAGGAAAAGGAGAATCTTGGGTCAGAAAACTTAAAGGACAATATATTTTCCCCCAATTCCCTACCTCCACCAACATTTTCACTCCCTAAATTCATAATAAATCCAACTATCCTGTTGCTTTCACTGTTTTAGTTTTCCTGTAACCCTCAGGATATAAGTAAACATTTCCCAAGGGAGGATAAGGAAGGAAAGACTGTCAGTAGCTACCAATCTGTTCTGAGCTTCACAACCTTTGTCCTGATGGAAAAAGGCCAGTTCTTTTCTGATAACAAAGGATACTGGAGTAAGAGTGGGTGTGGGGAACCATACACTCTCCCACACCTCTTCCGCACAAGGAGACCTCAGATGATCTGTCTTCTGCTCTAATTTGGGCCTACCCTAGCTGCTTTCCTTGTGCTAGCAGTCTTATATTCTAAATAATCCTCCTTCCTCAGACTCCTACACATCAACTTCCTGTTGTGGAGTCTAGGATGAGAAAGAGGAATAGTACTGCAGTTGGTGTTGGGATGGAGAGTCTGTGGCCACCTATGGTCTAGGTGAACTGGGGCCATGCAGTCGTGAGGAACCCCCATTCCTTGGAATTTGGTGACCTTGTCTCCCTCCTGCAGAGGGTTGATTCACATTGGCTAATCCTAACCTTAGCTATTCTAGGGGACTAGCTTGAGTTACCAGCTGTTCATTTGCCTCTGTCTAAAGAGAGAAGATATCCCTCAGTTTAGGGACTGATTATACAACCTGACCCCAGAAAAGTTTATAAAACACCATGGAAAAGGGCCCATGAGGCAATACCTGTAGAATTAGCAATACCAGGAAATAGGCATTTGCAAGTCTCTGGAACTGTTCAAATAGGTTCAGGGGCAGGAAGTTCAAAATAGTATATTTTGAGGTCTTGATGGCATTGTTCTATGAGTAAAAACCAAAACAACAACAGCAAAAATCATGCATAATTAGAGAGACAAATGATAGCTTAAAACTGGGTTAATCTATTTGTTCATTCAATATTCAGTACTTATTTATTCACTATTAAATATTCAGCATATATTATCTATGTGTCAACTTGGGGGCAGGAACCATGAATACAGAGGTAAATGAAACAAGTCCTTTTCAGCTATACAATATTTCTTCTGCATATTTACCATAGTTTGTTTAAACAGTTCCTTGCACATGGACATTGTATTGTTTTCAATCTTTTATAATCACATGGAGCACAGTTTCTTGGAGAAACGGAAGGAACATTTTCACAACGCTATGACCAGCATGTAAGGTGAATTTTATTATGCCCTTTTTATATATAAAAGAACTAAAGGTCAGAATGACTTGTTTCAGGTTTCAAGATTAGTAAAGAAGCAGAACTGCATTGAAACTCAGGTCTGTCTGACACTAAAACTTACTTTTATTGTATCCTACTGCTTCTTATGTAGGACTGGGCAATAGAGAGAGGGAAAATCCTGCTCCATTGCATCACATTGAACATTATTATCAAGAACCACTCTCAGAAATCATAAACTAACATTCCACATAAACTACAAACACACACACACACATATAGTGTTATACACATGCATTAAATAACATGTATAAAACCAATGCTTATACTTATAAAAGACTGAAAGTGTTTAAATAAACAGTGGTAAATTTGTGGAAGAAATACTAAGCAGGTGAAAAAAGAAGCTATTATAAGATAACTATATTTATATGGGTTTGTCTCTGTGTCTTCTATTCTGTTCCATTGGTCTTCATGTCTATTTTTGTGCCAATACCATGCTGTTTTTGTTATTATAGCTTTGTAGCATAATTTAAAGTCTGGTATTGTGATGCCTCCTGCTTTCCTTTTCTTGCTAAGGATTGATTTGGCTATTCTGGGCCTTTTATTTTCCAAATGAATTTCATGAATGCTTTTTATATTTCTATGACGAATGTCATTGGAATTTTCACCTCTTTTGTTGGATTAATTCTGTATTTTTTCTTTTTAGGCTTTTGTGAATGGGACAGTTTTCTTAATTTTTCTTTCAGCTGATCCATCACTGGTGTATAGGAACACAATTAATTCATGGGTGTTAGTTTTATATACTCTATTTTGCTGAATTTGTTTATGAGTTCTAGAAGGCTTCTTGTGGAGTTTTTTGGGTCTTCTAAATATAGAATCATGTTATTGGTAAACAGGGATAGTTCTTTTCCTATTTGAGTCCCTTTAATTGTTTTCTTTTGTCTAATTGCTCTGGATAGACTTTCAAGAACTATGTTGAATAGAAGTGCTGAAAGAGGGTATCCCTGTCTTGTTCCAGTTTTTAGAGGGAATGCTTTCAATTTTTTTTTTTTTCATTTAGAAATGATGTTGGCTCTGGCTTTAACAAATATACCTTTTACAATGTTGAGGTATGCTCCTACTATCCCTTGTTTTTCTAGTGTTTTGAGCATGAATGAATGCTGAATTTTGTCAAATCCTTTTTCTACATCTATTGAGATAATCATGTGATTCTTATCTTTATGTTTATTGATGTGATGAATTATGTTTATTGATTTCCATATGTTGAACCAACTTTGCATCCCTGGGATGAACCCTATTTAATCATGGTACACTATTTTTTTTAATATGCTTACAGTTATCTCATCCTAGACAAAGGCATCATAAACATACACTGGAGGAAAGATAGCCTCTTCAATAGATGGTGCTGGGACAACTGGAAATCCATATATAGCAGAATGAAATTCAACCCCTATCTCTCACCCTGCACAAAACTCAACTCAAAGTGGATCAAGGTCCTAGGAATTAGACCCATGACCCTGTACATACTAGAAGAAAATGTAGAGCCAACTTTCCATCATGTCAGCTCAGGAACTGACTTCCTCAGCAAGACTCCTAAAGCACAAGAAGTAAAATCAGGAATCAATAAATGGGATGATATCAAACTAAAAAGCTTCTTCACAGCTAAAAACCAAGAACATGAAGAGAAAGCCTAAAGGATGGGAAAAAAGTTTGCCACCTGCACTTTATATAGAGTATTAATCTCCAGGATATACACAGAACTCAACACCAAGCAAACAAATAACCCAATAAATAAATGGGCAAAGAAACTGAATAGGCACTTCATAGAAGAAGAAATGCAAGTGGTCAATAAATATATGAAAAAATGTTCAACTTCTCTAGCAATTAGAGAAATGTAAATTAAAATTACACTGATATTCTACCTCACTCCAGTCAGAATGGCAATTATTAAGTTTTTTGGGTCTTCTAAATATAGAATCATGTTGTTGGTGGGGTTGGGGTTGTGGCTCAGTGGTAGAGAGCTTGCCTTGCACATGTGAGGCACTGGGTTTGCTCCTAAGCACCACATTAAAAATAGATAAATAAATGTGTGTGTGTGTGTGTGGGTGTGTGTGTATTACATTGATAAGGAATGTAATACACACACATTTGTGTGTGTGTGTGTGTGTGTGTATTACATTGGTAAGGAATGTAATACACACACATTGTGTGTGTGTGTGTGTGTGTGTGTGTGTGTGTGTTACATTATATGGGGAAAAAGGTTCACTCTATATTGTGGGTAGGACTGCAAATTGGTGCAACCACTCTGGAAAGCAGATGGAGATTCCTTAGAAAACTTGGAATGCAACCACCATTTGACTCAGTTATCCCACTCTTTGGTTTATACCCAAAGGACTTAAAAATCAGCATACCACAATGATGTAGCCACATCAATGTTTACAGCAGCTCAATTCACAACAGCCAAGCTATGGAACCAACCTAGGTGTCCTTCAAGAGATGAATGGATAAAGAAAATGTGATATGTATACATAATGGAATACTACTCAGTCATGAAGAAGAATGAAATTATAGCATTTGCTGAATGAAGCTGGAGATTACTATGCTAAGTGAAATAAGAAAATCCCCCCAAACCAATGGCCAAATGTTTTCTCTGAAATGCCAACATACAATAAGGGGTGGGAGAGAAAATAGAAATTCATTGGATTAGACAAAGGGGAATGAAGGGAAGGAAGAGAGGATGGGAATAGGAAAGATAGTAGAAAGAATCAGATATTACTTTCCTCTGTTCATATATAAAACCATGATCTGTGAAACTCCACACTATGTACAACCACAAGAATTGGAAGTTATACTCCATGTGTGTATAGTATGTCAGAATACATTCTACTGTCTTCTGTATCTAACAAAGCAAACAAAAAAGTATAATGAAACTATGATTATGAAAACACCCCCAGGATATATTAGAAAGGCTCACCCACAATGTAAAAAATGGGAAAGTAAGAATGTACATTTATATTTGCTTTACTGTCACAAAGAAGCACTGATGAATACACAAGAAACTGGAAAAAAAGTGGCACTGTATAAGGGAGGAGATGTGGGCAAGTTTGGGATGCTTAAGTATGATTGTTCAATATATATCTCTTTTCTTTCCTACTAGTCCCCCCATGGATTTATTGAAGTACAATAAAATATACATATTTGAAATATGCAATTTGATCAGTTTTGACATGTATGTAACCAATATCATCAATATAAAAAGCATTTCCATTACTTTTTTTTAAAATTTGAAATCATGCAGAATGTTCCTGAATGATTTATTACATTAGGAATCAATCATCCTAGGGTTGTGGCTCAGTGGTAGAGCCCTTGCCTAGCATATGTGAGGCACTGGGTTCAATTCTTAGCACCACATACAAATAAATTAATAAAATAAAGGTCATCAATGTCTAAAAAAATTTATAAAAAGAAATCCATTACCTTAAGATATACAGAACCCTACTCCCACATGTCAAATATTTCAAAATTAAATGACTCACTTATAAATATCTCAGAAGTCAAGGAAGAAAGCACAATAAAAATAAATAAAAAGTGCTCTGAACTAAGTGATAATAAAAGCTTAAAATATCAGGATCTCTAGGATGAAACAGTAATCAGATGAACATTTATAACTTAAAGTATTTTTATTAGAAAAAAGCTAGATTAACAATCAAATTATTTTCAAATTATGTAGTAGGAAGAAAAAAATAGAAGGAATATATATATATTCCTACTCTAATTTATACACACACACACACACACACACACTATACTATGGCTAAAATTTGATAAGAATCAAAAAGTCTAATCAAGAAAAAAGAACACAAAAATTAGTATTAATGGAAAGGGAGCTATCAAAATAACCCTACAGATGCTAAAAATATATTAAGGTACTATTACAATTGTATGCCAACATATGTGATAGCTTACATAACATGGTCTATATTAGAGAAGGATCTGTGTGCTGCTGAGAAGAAAGTGTATTAACTGATGGATGAAATATTCTATATATATCTAATAAGTCTAAATTATCAATTGTATTTTTTACTTCTATAGCTTCTTTATTTAGTTTTTGTTTGAAAGGTCTATCCAGTGGTGACAGAGGCTTGTTAAAGTTACCCAGTATTGTGGTGTTATGGTCTATTTGATCTTTGAAATTGAGAAGGGTTTGTTTGATGTATGTAGATGCTCCATTGTTTGGGGCATAAATATTTATGAATGTTATGTCTTGTTGATATATAATTCCCTTAAGGGGTATGAAATGAGCTTCTTTGTCCCTTCTGATTAGCTTTGGCTTGAAGTCCACTTTATCTAAGCATAGAAAACACTGCTTGTTTATGTGATCCATGTGAATGATATGTTTTTTCCCATCCTTATACCTTCAGTCTGTGGATGTCTTTGGCAACAAGGTGAGTGTCTTGGAGACAGCGTATTGTTTGGGGCTTGCTTTTTAATCCAATCTGCCAGTCTATGTCTTTTGATGATGATTTTAGGCCCCTGAATTAATGTTCAAGGTTATTACTGAGATATGATTTGTATTCCCAGTCATGGTTTATTTATAGTTTTTAATTTGAATTTGTTTCTCCTTTGATTGACTATTCCTTTAGTGTAGTTCTTCCCTTTGCTGGTTTTCACTTTATTCTTCCCCTTTTACCTTTTTTCTTTTTAAATCTTTATTTTGTTTATTTGTATTTATGCAGTGCTGAGAATCAAACCAAGTGCCTCACATTGCAAGGCAAGCACTCTGCTTCTGTGCCACAACCCCAGCCCTCCCCTTTCATCTTCATGGAATATTTTGTTGAGAATGTTCTATAGTTGTGAATTCTTTTAACTTTTGTTTATCATTGAAGTTTTTTATTTCACCTTCAAATCTAAAGTTTAATTTTGCTGGATACAGGATTCTTTGTTGGCAAACATTTTCTTTCAGAGCTTGTATATATTATTGCAGGACCTCCTAGCTTTGAGGGTCTGGTTGATAAGTTAGCTGAGATCCAAATTGATTTCCCCCTTTGAAATTTTATCCTTATTCTGTATATTAGGCATTTTCATTAAAATGTGCCTTTGTGTGGGTCTGTTGTAATTCTGTACATTTGGTGTCCTGTAAGCCTCTTGTATTTGATTTTCCATTTCAGATTTTAGGTTTGGGAAATATTCATGTATTATTTCATTGAAAAGATTGTGCATTCCTTTGTTTGTATCTTTGTGGCTTCATCTATCCCAATAAATCTTAAATTTGGCCTTTTCAGTTTATCCCATAGTTCTTGGAAGTTCTGTTCATTTTTTTTTTTTTTAACATCTTCTCTCCATGGTCAACTCTATTTTTCAAGATTATATATTTTGTGTTCATTGCCTGAGGTTCTGTCTTCTAAGTGGTGTAGTCTGTTTGTGATGCAAATTGAATTTTTTAATTTGGTTTACTGTTTCCTTCATTTCATTTCAAGGAATTCTGCTTGTTTATTTTTTTCCAGAATCTCTGCCTCTAAATTTTTTTAAATTTTTTTTTTTTAGTTGTAGATGGACACAATACTTTTATTTTATTCACTTATTTTTAGGCGGTGCTGAGGGTTGAACCCAATGCCTCATACATGCCAGGAAAGTGCTCCACCACTGAGCCACACCTCTAGCCCTCTGCCTCTTTATTGAAGTGATCTTTCACTTCCTGCATTTTCTCTCTGATTTCATTCCTTATACCGTATTTTACTTTGCAGATCCAGTTTAACTATGTACATTCTAAACTCCTTCTCTGACATTTATTCCACTGTTGTGTTGATGGATTCTGTTATTGGAGTATCTTGCTTTCTTTGACATGATTTGTTCCTTTTTTTCTCGTGTTCTTTCTGTGTTTACCCATCTAACAGTATGGATCTGAGGCAGTAGAATTTCTACTCTGGACTTTTAGTGTCCCTGAAGGCTTCCAGTACTTCATATTTAGGGGGAGACAAATAATAACAACCAATGCAAACAATATACAGCATTAAACCAAATAGTTCCTACTATGATATTTACAATGTTATCACAATAAACAGAAATGATATAATCAGTTATTGCCTACAATAAAAACAGCGAGTTTGCAAAAAGGTTTATAATTTCAAATGGTGGACAGGGAGAGAACAGAAGTGATATAGGATGTGATGATTATGAGGGAGGAGGAGAGAATAAGAAGTAAAAAATTAAAGAGTGAAAGAACAATAGAGATTGGCTGTTATCAGAAGAAAAGAGAGAATCAAGGAAAACTAGTAGGAGAAAAAATATATATGAACAAAAATTTTTAAAAAATAAAAATAAAAGAATACAAAACATAACTAAAACATACTAATCAAACATTCTAGTTCATAAAATAACTAATCCATAAAAAATAATTGGCTTCAAAAATGCTAGAAATGAGAAAAAAAATGAATATGTATAAATGTCCATGTACCATTAAGGTCACAATTATACAGAGAAAAAGAATTAAAAAAAAGATCTTAATGAAAAGTTAAAGAATTCTTTCTGTTGGGGTTCAAAATATTCTCAGCTTCTCTTGTCAGCAGTTTTAGGTGGGGGTCTTCTAGAGTGTGATGCTCCACCCTCTGGATTGCTGGAGTGAGAGAGGTAAACCAGTAAGCAGAGTTCCTGGAGGCAGGGTTTTGGCTTAGATGCTCCATTGTTTGGGGCTCTTTGCTGAATGCAGATAGGTCTGGAGATTTTAAATCAGTGCA
Organism: Callospermophilus lateralis; assembly: GCF_048772815.1. Taxonomy (NCBI): domain Eukaryota; kingdom Metazoa; phylum Chordata; class Mammalia; order Rodentia; family Sciuridae; genus Callospermophilus; species Callospermophilus lateralis. The sequence goes on from NC_135306.1 coordinate 36,517,266, forward strand.
CCTCCAGTACCCACTACTTGCTTGTCCACACTGGAAGACTGTACCCCAGGGATAAATTAGTGGGGGAACCAATTCTTAGTCCCCTTCCTTGCCTTCTGACCCCATGTTTCCTGGTCTTGTGTTCAGTCTCCAAACAATATCTTCTGCCCGTGCCAGTTCAGTAAAGTCACCCCACTTTTTTTTGTTCACCCATTCTTTCTGAGAAGCTACCTGTCTGCTTTCTTGGTTTCACTCCTTGGGGCAGCTAGGAAAGTGACCTCCTCTATTCTGCCATCTTGAAAACTCAATATATATCTTTTCAATGAACTACTTATTCATAAACAAATAAGTAGGTGAAAAATGAACAGCCCAGTAGAAAATTGGCAAACATCATTAATAAGCAGTTTTCAGAAAAAGAAATATAAATGGCTAACACAAGAAGATTATCAATCACACTTAAAATTAAGGAAGAAGAGATAACAAAATGCCATTTTTCATCTAAGAGTCTTTTTTCATTGGAGGTGAAAAGATTGATAATAAACAGTTTTGCAGGAATGTAGAAAAATGGACAGTCTCTATGTGGGAGGCCATCCTCACACGTGATTTGAGTTACCTCCCAGGCTGGATGAGAGGCGTTGGACACAGCGGTGTTAAAGCCATCCCACACCCTGTCCCAGGTACGAGGGCTTGTCCATGCAGAGGCGTGCCTAGCCACTGATCTGAAGACCCAATCGCTAGCCCTGACCTTGGGATGCTGCCCCCCTTAACCTTCATTGGATGGAATTTTCCCTTGAATTTTTTGTTCCCCAATAAAAGCTCACTCCCTGGTGTTCTCGTTCTCTCTCCTCTCCTCTCCTCCCTCCCTCCCTCCCCACCCTCTCTCTCCCCCTCCCCCCCCTCTTTTGTAAACCTGGAGGCGGGAGCTAGGAGAAGCGGGCTCAGAGCTGGGGTTAAAGATAATGAGAGTCTGTCTCTTTAATTTAAAACTCACTAGCAATTTCTTGTGCATTGAACCTTCTTTTATGAAGCTTGTGCTGGTCGCATGGCAGATCTCTACTATAGGCAGAACTATAAAAGGATATAATCTTTTTAGAGGGAATCTGGAAGTATGTATCATAATTTTTAATGTGTTTTCCTATTATTTTAGCCAATTCACTTCCAGGAAGTTCTCACAACATATATGAATATAAATGTGACAAACTATATATATTTATACCTATATATGGAATATACATATTATATATCTATGCAGATACACATATATAATGTTGGTCATGTAGGATCATATATTGTAGATTTCTTTCCTTTTTTTCTTCGTTTAGTACTGGGGGTTGAGCCCAGGGGTACTTCACCACTGAGCTACATTCCAGTCCTTTTCATTATTTATTTATTTTATATATATATATTAGTTGTAGTTGGACACAACACCTTTACTTATTTATTTGTTATTTATTTTTATGTGGTGCTGAGGATGGAACCCAGGGCCTTGGACGTACTAGGCGAGTGCTCTACCATTAAGCCACAATCCCAGTGCCCCCCTGTCCTTTTTATTTTTTATTTTGAGGCAGGGTCTCACTAAGTTGCCAAGGCTGACCTTAAACTTGTGATCCTCCTCCCTCAGTCTCCAGATTAGCTAGGATTACACTGAGCTTGGCAGGACTATTTATCAAAGAAAAATGCTGGAGAAATTTTAAATGCTCATCAATAGAAAACTGGTTGAATAACATAAGGTTTATCAATATAATGGAAAATAATGAGTGTAGTAGATCTACATGTATTGTCTTAATATCTAAGCGAAAAAAGACAATTGTGGAACTAAGCTTTCATTTGTGCAAAACAAAAAGCTACAGTATTTCTTTTCTAGTTGTCATATATAAATCTAAAATCTGAGACATATTCTCCCCTGAGTTTAGGTACTTGGATTAATTTGGTTTCTGAACCCTCATTGTACCACACATTGTATAGGAACTTAAAAGAAAGTAGACTTTATATTGAAGGATTCACATCTATAATGAATTCCCTGTTTCCTTAACAAAGAGAAATATTACAAAATATTAACCCCCTTCTGAAATAGCCCAAGGTGGGATACTTACTGGATATCCAAAAAGAGCGTTGAATTCTCTGTTGTTGGCTTGCAGAAATCTCTCATATTCTGGGGGTGGGGTTGGGGGAGAAGAGAAATGATAAGAAAGAATGATGGACCTCTGCAGATCAACCTGGGATGCTGGCTGCTAGTGAAGACTTTACTAGGTTCCAACACTTTCTTGCTGAGGATATTTATTTAAAAATGGGATTTTTGTCTCTTTATTCAAAGAAATGAGAAATATATTTCAAGGGGGAAATCCTCAAGTCTTCAAGCTTTCTGGAAGAAACAGGACAAGAACATCCTGAGAGTCTACACATTAATCCTTTGTAAGTGCTTTCTAGATTATGTCTCTGCAATCATAACTGTTAAACACAGAAATCCAGCCCTCCCTCACAAATCAATTCCAACAACCTGTCTTAGGATAACTGAGGCTCTTTTCCAGGCCAGGTTTCCTAAACTTTTCATGATATTGTTCCTGTATGAAATATATACATATATATATTTATTATACACATATATGTATGTATATAAACATGTTTGGTTTTTGTTTATTTTGTTTTTCATCCATAGTTGCTGGCTCTTAACTCCCTCTCCAAGGCAGGCCAAAGAAACTAAACTCTCTTTCCAAAGGAAGGTTGTGGAAATTCTAATCTTTCTGGAGCTGGCCATAAAAAATTTCTCTGACTTACCTTGTCTAATAGTTAAGTCATAATACCCCACCTCATTCCAGAGGGTTCCTACCTCATACTCTGGAGGAAGGAATGCTGCACAGACAGGACTTGTTGGGGTTCCCCACCAAGTCTATTAGCTTTCATGCCTATGCAATAGTCTCCATTAAACCCCCAAAGGATAGGGTTTGGAGAGCTTTAGGACAGATGAACAAGTGGAGAATCCCAGCAAGGTGAACAAGGACTCATATAGACACTTGGAGGATGTTGTACCCCACCTCCACAGGAACAGAAGCTCCTGAGCTTGAGACCCTTCCAGACCTTACCCTGTATATCGCTTCATCTGACACTTATTTGTCTCCTTTGAAATATCCTTTATAATGAACCTGAAATATGTTATCTGAGTCTGTGAGCTGCTTTAGCAAATTAGTCAAACCTGAGGGGATAATATCAGAACTAAACTGGATTAGAGTGCATTCAGCTCTTATGTTTGCTGCTGCAAAATCAATTGCTTACTGGTAGGGAGCAATCCCCATAACTTTTGAGGTCACAGAAGTCTTCTCTGTGTATTGTGATGAAAGCAGAGGACAGACAGACAGACAGTTTTCTCTGACATGCTTGCTTAACTAAATTTAAATTATTAAATCATCACTAAGCATCTGTTACACAGAAGCCAGTGTGCTGTGGTGGGATAAAAAGACGAATAAGACAGAATATCAAATTTTAATGTAGTAGGTCTGAGTCTGATAACTACAATATAAGACAAAACCATCCTATCAAAACAGAGGTGTTGGGCTGGGGTTGTAGTTCAGTGGTAGAGTGCTTGCCTAGCACTCATTTGTGTGAGGCACTGGGTTGGATTTTCAACAATGCATATAAATAAATAAATGTCAATTGACAACTAAAAAAATACTTTAAAAAACAGAGGTTTTACAACTATTAGAAATAGTGAGGTTATTGATATATTATGAAAAATTTAAATGTATAGATCTGTCTTTCAGTATTAGTGGGGGATAGGTTCTAGGGCCCTTGTGAATACCCAAAGTGATGATGCTCAAGTTTCTTATATACAATGGTGTAGTATTTGCATATAATCTATCTATGTACATCCTCCTGTATACTCTAAATTATGCATAATGACCCACTGAAAAGTAAGCAACTAAGAGGAATAAGGAGGAAGGGAAAAAAGGAGAGAAATTCAGTTGATCAGCTGTCAATCATGCTTAGAAGATTCTGAGCAAATATCCCCTTGCTTATAATGGGAAATGGATCACAAATGAGATTTTCCAGCTAAAAATGAGATGATTGTCAGGAATGTATATTAGTCAAGGCCTCTGCTTTTTATAGTTATCCATACTGACAACTCAGTTAAGACCAAATGTTGGCAAGGGAAACTCAGGAATGACTCCCTGCTGTATGACCTAGGGGATTTCTGCCAAGTCACTTAATGCCTGTGATAGAAATTTCTTTCCCTCTTTCCTTGTATAAAAAATAAGTGAGGAGAGCTGCAATGGGATGGATATTTGGTCCATTTAAGTTGGAATCAATTTACATTAGGTGGTAAAATCATATAATCTAAAACATTATAGCTAGCAGATTTAGTTTACCATATGGCTTATAACCTTGTCTAAACTCCCAGATGTCTGGAGTGCAGCAGATGATATCTTCACATAAAGAATGGTAAGAAGTAGCAGGGCATGGTGATGCATGCTTTTAATCCTAGGCTGAGGCAGGAGATCATAAGTCCAGGCCACTTAGCAAGACCTTGTCTCAAAATTAAAATTAAAAAAGGCTGGGAATGTACTTCAGTGGTTAGAGTACCCTGGTTAAATACCCAATTACCATCCCCCCGCCCCCCCCCCCCCGAAAAAGGTAAGAAGCCTAGCTTAAATGACATGACAGAGAGATCATAGGTAAGGCCAGGACCTATTGCCCTGTAGGAGAGGCAATAACTAATTTGCTTTCTCACCACAGTTTCATTTCATTACATAGCTAATAATGCTATGTCCTATGATCTATAGTCAAATCCTTTGTCACACTTATAATACCATATTTCCCCCACTCAACAAAGAACTCCTTAAAGACAAAGAACATGAGACCTACTTTTTTAGATTCTGCGTATAAGTGAAATCATTTAGTATTTGTCTTTATATGCCTTGCTTATTTCAGTTAACATAGTATCGTCAAGATTCATCCATATAGTCACAAATGACATATTTTCCTTCTTTTTATGACTGAACAGTGTGATGGTTACCAGGGACTTGGGGCAGTGGTGGGGAAAGGGGTTGGTAGGTGTTAATTCAAGGTTACAAAATTTCAGATGGGAGATCTATTTTACAACATGGTGACTACAGTTAATAGTAATATATAGCAACTTTGAAAATGATAAATAGATTTTATGTGTTCTCATTACAAAAATGATAACTATGTTAATTAGCTTGATTTAGCCATTCCATAATGCATATATATGCACATATAAATATAACATATACATATGTTATTTATATATGTATATATGATATAATTAGCTTGATTTAGCTATTCCACAATGCACACACAAATATATACACATATATAATATACATATATATGTTGTTATATGATATATGTATATATATGATATTCTGAAATATGTATTGGAATATATATTTCAAAACATTAGGTACAAAATAAATATACATTTTTGTCAAATTTTTAAAAAAGATGGAGATCATGTCTTTTTTTCCCTTTCTTATTTAAGGGAAAATAAGAAAAATTAGCTCAGCATTAGTCCCCAGATTTAATAAAGATTTGTTGAATGAACAAGCACATAACTGAAAAGATGGTTACAAGAGTGTTTTGCCAAATTGAGGTCAGATTTCTGTCCAAACCCCTCCAATGGAGGATAATCCCCTCCTCCTGTGGAAGGATCTGCATAATCACAGAACAGCTGGGCTGGGCTGAGAGAATGCTCAGCTAAGGCTAATTTTTTTTTTTTTCTAACCTTAGCTAACGTCAGTAAACAGGAGGCTGTTAAGGATGGCTGAAGACAATGTGTAGATTCAGTGTTAAGAAAAGCCTGCAGAAGAAGCTAAGTCCAAACCTTGAGCTCTCACAACTCCATCCCCTAAAGGATCACTGATTCATATGGCCAAATACAGTGAAAACAAGACCAGGTCCTATAGAAAATCAAAACAGTCATAAAAGCCAAACAAAACAACATAAAACAAAAATAAACAATAACTATTTCCTTAACAGAGTCCCATAGAAAATTGACTGGCATAACTCAGGATGCCCTTAAAGACAAAGTACCCATCCTAGACCCCTCAGAGACCTTAGGTCTCTCCCTTTCCTCTTTGAGGCAGGGGCCCCAGCCCACAGGAACATTTCACAAGGGCTGAAGTACTTTGTTTGCTATTCTGACCTCATTTGGAAGATAGGACTAATGATTTCTCATCAATGTAGTAAAAGGAAAAATGAGTCCTACTTGCTGAACTACTGGATATCGCTTTTGGTGCTGCTCAATTATAAAACCTTCCTTGGCATGGGAACCATGAGGTGGAAATTAAAACCTATTAGCTGGAAACAAAAAGCCTTGGTGATGCTAAAGAAGCAATTTAACTGTAAAAGCCACAAAACTTAATCCCCTGTTTAGGGTTGCCAAATATAGTAAATAAAAAGCAGAGATATCTAAAATAAGTGTACCCAAATATCACATGGGGCACAGCTATACTAGAAGTCATTTTTTTTAAAATCTGAAATTCAAATTTAACTAGAAATCCTATATTTTATCTGGAATACAGCCTGTATTACTGAGGTCAGGAAAAGTTCTTAAATATTTGTTCAACTACTTAGAAACAATTCTATAGTTCTAGAGACTTTAGATGTCTGGTTTATCAAATATTGAGATATAACCTACATACATGCAATCAACCTACTTAAACTGTATGATTCAGTGGTTTTTAGTTTGTTCACAGTTATGCAAACTAATTGTCTAAACAGGTTACGCAAATTAATTGTCCAAACAGGTTACGCAAACTAATTGTAATGCTGCACCTGGCACAATGGCTGGCACTCATTTGGTAATCAATACATATTTGTTAAATAAATGAATGAATTAATTAGTCTTTATTGATGATATTCATAATTTTCATTTGCTGAGAACTTACTACTCCTGAAAGATTTCTGTTCTCCATTATTTTTTCCCCATAAGAAGATGTTGGAGAAGTTGGTCAATTAACCCTGTTTTCCTCAGATCTCTCTCCTTTGGCTCTCCTGAGGGGAGAAATGACTCCCTTGGCTTTCCCTCTGAGGCATTTCCTGACTTCCTCCTGGAACCAGGGCCTTTCGAATGGGTTCTCTCCAGAAAGGAATAACCTACTCAATGACAAAAAGCAAAAATGGTACACTGTGGTCTTTATTCAGTGAACTAATTTCAATCTCTGCACCATCTATCGTCATTCTGGTCTGCTTTTTCAAGATTTCATGTCAGAATTTTAAAACATTTTTACATGCCAGGTAGTTCCATTCTGAAAGATGGCTTGAGTATGATTAATCTAGTTTCCTTTAGTATCTTGATTCCCCAAAGGAAATCATGGAAATGGTATGGAAATCCTCCCTAACAACATAGCCAGATCCATTTGTTCTGCCCGCAGAAAGACTGCAAGAGGACATTAAATGCCTCAGTAACTTCTTTTTTTTTTTTTTTTTAAAGAGTGAGAGAGAGTGAGAAAGAGAGAGAGAATTTTAATATTTATTTTTCAGTTTTTGGCGGACACAACATCTTTGTCTGTATGTGGCCGCACGCATGCCAGGCGAGCGCGCTACCGCTTGAGCCACATCCCCAGCCCCAGTAACTTCTTTTCATCCTGACCAGCTCTTTTTAGCAGGAGACAGTTGTGAAGGATAGAGAGAGGAAAGGAATACAATGCTTTCTTGTGAAACTCCAAACTCTGGAAAATTGTAAAAGATGAGAAATTGCAATTACTCAAATTAGAATTCTTAGATGACAAAACAGAGAAACTCATTACTTCTGCAAAAGATATTTCCCTTCGTGGTCATTTGTTTGGTAGGTTAGTAGTTTGGTCAGTCTATTTACCTGCCATAAACACATAGGTATATACACAAACACTTTTCAGAGGCAATAATAAGAACGTACAGATTTGATTTTATTTCTTTTCCTGAGTCTTCCTACCTCTTCCATCGAATCCGTGCTCACTTTGGATTTCTGTTAGAGACATTGCAGAGTAGTACCTACTACAATCCCATGGAATCTCTACAAAGAAAATAAAAATATTTGGAATGAGATATTTTTTTTAAGCTGACACTCTTTCATTTAATTTGAAATTTTGAAATCCAAAATAATACCCCCTAACATACATATGCTGGGTTTTAGAATTCACTCCATTCATTTATCCTCATCAAAAAGTTAAAATTTCAAAGCTTGAGAAACAGATTGCACTTCCTGGCAACAAAGTGTAAATTGATGACTATGACCCATCCATAAAAGGCAACTGAAACTTAGAAACAGGTGAATGAAGTTACTGGGTGATCTTTTAATGCAATTTTGGGTTTATATCTTTGATTAGTTTTCCAATTTATTTTTGGTTATTTTATAATTGCTTGAGGCACAGGTTAACTTGTAGATTTTTATCCAGTAGAGATACAAATATTTCTTGTCTTATGGAAAAGAACTCCAAAGGTTATGACATATTTCACTTTAGGACATTATTTAGTTCTATATGTAATTCAGAAATCTTAACATTTCTTTATTAAATTTCCTATAAACATTTAGCTCCAAAATTTTCATTTGAACTGGTCTTAACATCTGATTGATTCTCTCATTAGTTAATGAATTAAATAAAACTTTTAATACCTGATATTTTTATATATATATGAAAATCATGGTTTTTTAAAAATATTTTTTAGTTGTTGAGGTACCTTTATTATTTATTTATTTATATGTGGTGCTGAGGATTGAACCCAGTGCCTCACACATGCTAGGCAAATACTTTGCCACTGAGCCACAACCCCAGCCCCCCAAATCATATTTTTTAACCTTTTGAAAATTATATTTTATCACACAAGTTTGCTATATAAACAAATCCTTCTTTCTTCTTTCTCTCCATCCTTAAACCAATTCAGAAAATGTCAATAAAATAGATTTATTCTAATCAATTTCTTCCAGGTCCTATAAATCACTAAATATGGATAAGCCATGACTAGAAAACTTTTTTTTAAGAGAGAGAGAGAGAGAGGGGAGAGAGAGAGAGAGAGAGAGAGAGAGAGAGAGAGAGAGAGAGAATTTTTATTTTTTAGTTTTTGGCGAACACAACATCTTTGTATGTGGTGCTGAGGATCAAATTCGGGCTGCACGCATGCCTGGCGAGCGCGCTACCGCTTGAGCCACATAAACCAAAAAACAAAAATAAAGACGTTAAAACAAACAACAACAAAAACCCTGGACAACTGTGATCACTCTGAAATGTATTTACAGTTCTGTCCTCTGTGAGTCTCAAGTTACCTTGTATGAAATTCATATTTCAGTAATCTAGGCAGAGTTGCATCAACTAACTTTAGGTGCCAGGTAATTAACAGCAGATAGATGAAGTGCAGAGCATTGTGACAAATAAGCAAGTGCATGCTTCCTAGAAAAGTATTCAGGTTTTATTCATTGAGTTTTTACTGAATTAATTAATATATTACTTCAGTAAAGACAGATATTTATAAGATTAAAATAGTTATAAGATTAAAATTAAAAAATAACTGAATTTCTGTTTCATGAAAAACAGAAATTTAGAAATTGCATTAGAAGTGAATGTATTCATTTATAATAGCCAAAATACAAAATAATTTGAAGAAAAATCATAGTATTACTAGAAAATATTAAATAATTATATGGAAATGACTACTGAGAAAAATAAAACAAAATCTAATTAAATTAGCAGTCCTGGGCTGGGGATGTGGCTCAAGCGGTAACGCGCTCGCCTGGCATGCACGGGACGCTGGGTTCGATGCTCAGCACCACATAAAATAAAATAAAGATGTTGTGTCTACTGAAAACTGAAAAATAAATATTAAAAAATTCTCTCGCTCTCTCAAAAAAAAAATAGTTCTAGCAGGGAGTAGCTCAAAGGGGTAAATAGAACATTTATCTGCCTCATCTTCAGAATATAAATTCCTTAAAATGATAGAAATGAGGGACTGGGGCAGTAGCTCAGTGGCAGAACGCTTTCCTAGTGTGTGTGAGGCACTGGGTTTCATCCTCAGCACCACACAAAAATAATAAATAAATAAATAGGTATTCAGATTAAAAAAAAAGAGATTTACATACCGTGCAAGCCAAACATAATTTGTGCTTGTGGAATGACAGTTTTTTACTCCAATCTTAGGCATCTTTCTTCTGCCAACAGAATCTGTGTTCTTATAACCAATGTTAGCAGTTCCCATGCCATTATTCTCTGGGCACCCAGTCCCACCCCTCCTTGCCTACACTTCCACAGTAGGCTTGGGGTTCCTACTGCTGCTGAAAGAGGAGAGCCAAGGATAGGATGGCCCAAAGTTCTGGATACTCTTCAACTCCTGCAGGGCTATCAGCAACTATGAGAGGGTAGCAGGCCAAATACTCACAGGCAACACAGCTTGAAAACTAAAAAGGTTGTGAAGCACTTAGCTAGCGACAGGGACTGAGTACTACAACTGTTCAGCTGGAACCAGGCCCTCGCTCACCCAATCTTATACTGCTCTTAGCATACACATCATATCACATGGCAAGCCACCCGCATAGTATAGCTAAGCTGTTAAATTCAGAGGAAGAGTGGACAAACGTGAGGGAAGGGAGGAATAAATGTGGTATGGGAGGAAAAGAGAAGAGATGAAGCAAAAAATGGAGTAGGAGCAGAGAACTGTGTTTTATTTTATAGCTGGCTACGAATTAATGACAATGTGACTTGGGGAAAGTTTTTAACCACTTCCTGCCTCAAATTTCTTTTAAAATGAGAAATAAAAAATTAAAGCCCCCCTTAATTTTGGTAATACCCCATTGGGGATTGAACCCAGGGGGTGCTCTACCACTGATTCACATTCCTGGGCCTTTTTTTTTTTTTTTTTTTTTTTTTTTTTGAGACAGATTCTTCTGAGTTGCCTAAACTGGCCTTGAACTTGTGAGTTCCTTGCCATAGCCTCACAAATAGCTGGGATTATAGGCATGCACCACTGCACCTGGCTGAAAATTATATTAAAAAAAAAAAAAAAAAAACAGAAAATGGGTTAGAGTGAGACAGGATGGACAAAAGCCTTTTAAGGGATAAATTTGTTAGAGATTTAAGGGTAATTATGCATTTTTTAAAAAGTACAACATTAGTTTCCATTATGAGACTAAAATAAAAGAACTGTGAGAAAATTAAGTGAAGTATGCAATTACCTTCCACAGTAATCAGTCAATAGCAATATTTAAAAATTTAATATACATATCTACCACATTCATAAAAAGTTAAAGTCTAATAATATTATGTTAGGGAGAAAGTGGAACGACTAGAACACATATATCATTGGAGGTATTAAAAGTTAGATATCCACTTTGGAAAATAATTTTATATAATAAAGTTGATAAAGCACTTACCCTATAACACAGTAAGTCTATTTTTAAGTATTTACACTAGGAAGACTCTTAGGTCATATATAAGGATGTGTGAAGTAGCTCTTTTGTTTTGTTTTATTTTGTTTTAACAGCAAAAGTGGATACCAACCAAATGGCTATTAACAGTAGAATGAAGAAGTAACTTAGGGTATGTTCATACAAAGGAAAGCTATAAAGCAGCTACAACATACATCAAAATTGATAAATCTCAGGAATAAAATATTTAGGGAAATACACATTATAGAAGAATACACATAGTATTATTTACACCTTTTATACAAATTTAAAGATAATGTGAAAATATATTATTATTAGATGCATACTTCATACATTAAAGTATGAATAAAAGTAAGGAAATGAAAAATATAAAATTCATGATGGAGGAAAAAAGGATTGAACAGAGATACTGAGAGCTTCAAGCTACCCTTGTACCTGTACTATTATACTCCTTACAACTTACACATTTGCTATGAACTTTTACATCAATTCAATATATAATAATAAAAAGAACTGAAAAAAATAAACTGAATATATCACTGAAGTAAATATTCTTTCTATCTTCCTCAGGAGAGTAATTTTTTTTAAATTTTAATATTTTTTTATTTTTTAGTTCTCGCCGGACAAACATCTTTGTTTGTATGTGGTGCTGAGGATCTAACCCGGGCCGCACGCATGCCAGGCGAGCTCGCTACTACTTGAGCCACATCCCCAGCCCAAAAGTAATTTTTTTTTAATTTTATTTTTTATTTATTTTGGGTGTGTGGTACTGAGGATCTAACCCAGGGCCTCACACATGCTAGGCAACTGCTCTACTACTGAGCCACAACCCCAGCCCAGGAAAGTAATTTTTAATAAGTATTAAAATAGTAGGTCCAATTTGAGTCATAAGTTTTTTTAAAAAGTCTTATTTTGAGATAATCTTAAATTTACAAAAGAATTTCAAAAGTAGGACAGAGAATTTCCATATACCCTTTATCCACATTACCCTTATGTTAACATCTTAGCATAATCATAGAAAAATTAAGAAATTAACCTTGGTATAATACTACTAAATGGAGTGGATGTGTATTTTCACTCACTGAAATTTATTTATTTGTTCCAAGATCCCTTCTTGGAATTACACATTGCATTTAGTTGTTATGTCTCCTCCAACCTGTGGCTATTTTTCACTCTTTCATTGTTTTTTGTGACTTTAATGCTTTTGAAGGATACTAGTTAGTTGTTCTATAAAATGTAACTCTACTTGTATCTGTCTGATGTGCTCTTCTCAGTACATGATAGTAGGGGATACATGCTGTTGGTACATATTCCTGATGATATGAACTCAGGTTATTTAGCTAAGATGGTGTCTGCCAGGACTGTATTGTAAAGTTACTATTTTTCCCTTTTTAATTACTGTTTTCAGGGACAGTTATCACATTTTAAGAGGAATGTTGAGAAACATTAAAGTTATAAAAGAAAGTTATCAAAGAAAAGCTCAGGAATAGAACTAGCCACTGTAAGACACAGTTACAGGTACTAAAGCCATTTCATTTAGACATAAGAGTCCATAGGTAGAAATAACCTGTCCCACCTTGAGTTCATAGTTCCCCAGCATGAAATAGAAATGAAGACAACCTGAAAACTGGGGTTGTGGACACAGTACCAATCTATTGATTAAGCCTATAATTTTCTAATTGGCATCATATTTCAAACCATCTTCAAGTTCCCCCAAGTCACAGATAAGTTGCTGTCAGCATCTTATTCCCCCACTCCCATACTTAATAACACAAAAGATTGATGAATTTGCTAAGTAAAATATTTTGGGGGAAGACTTTAAGGACAAGCCTTTAAGCTTATATTTATCTCAGTCTGAGAACTACATAAAATATAACAAGCACAGTGGAATATAGAAATGAGATATTTGTGATGCTAGCATTTCCAATGACTTAGTACTAGAATATCATAGAGTGCAAGCACACAAGTCATAGTAGGTTCTCAATGAATAAATCTGTCTTCCAGGATTCACCATTAAAAGAGCAGCAGAGATTACAAATGAACAAATTCCCGGTCGGCTTAAACACTACTGAGAATTCAAGGAAAGGCTCTCACTGAGGCAGATGTGCCTATCATTCCCTGACTAAAGTAGTAGCTACATTTCCCCCAAACTGTTTGATAAAATCACAAAGGCTTCTAGTTTCCTCTCACGAGATTTTTTTTGTGTGTGTGTGGGTGTGGGTGCGGTACTGGGGATTGAACTCAGGGACACTCGACCACTGAGCCACATCCCCAGCCCTATTTTGTATTTTATTAGAGTACAGGAAGGATCTCACTGAGTTTGAATTTGTGAGCCACTGGGATTACAGGTGTGTGCCACTGCGCCGGCTCACCAGATTTTTGAGTTCACTCTTCTACCCAATGCAGTAATCCCCAGAGTTATTCCACAAACCAAGGCTTCCCTATTTCAATTCCCACCACAGAATCTTAGCAAAGTTGGCAACTTTTCTTAGAATTCTAATAAAACAGAACCCCCAAACCAAACAGCATGTTTTACCCTGAAAAGTGCTGAAGAGTCACAGTGCTACATCTGCTGGCACCGCGCACTGTACCTCTTCTCAGTTACAGCCCCTGCCTTACCCCTTTTATCCCTTTTCTTATTTCAACATAATTTCTTTCTAATAGCAGACTACTCTATGAAAACAAAGACCTCCTAAACATAGGAACTTTAAAACTGGGGATAAGGGAGTAAGTGACAAAATATCTACTAGTCTATGAAACCATTCAAATGACTATATCTGCATCAGTTTACTACTTCTAGCTGATTCTGGGGAACTTGCTGAATTCTTGTGTTGTGATTTTTTTTTCTTTAGTTTCTCTGTTTTCTCTAGATATGGAAAATGAAAAAACAAAAAAATTAGAAGAACTCTAGATAGAGCAAAGGGGAGGGCGGGGAAGGGAGGAGGTTTGGGGTTAAGAAAGAAGGTGGAAAGAGATGGACATCATTACCCTAAGTAAATGTATAAAGACACAAAGGGTGTGACTCTTCTTTGTGTACAACCAGAGATATGAAATATCATGCTCTATATGTGTAATATGAATTATAATGCATTCTGTTGTCATACATAACAAATTAGAAAAAAAAATAACAACCTCTTTTTCCCAAAGGTGGTTCATGGATCCCGAATAACTTTTCAGTAAACTCAGCTTTGATTTCAGATGGTTTAAAGCCAAGAGCTGGAGATGAATATAAAACAACTTCTTTTACAAAATGGAATAGAGAGGAACCCGCAAAACATTACAATTTCTTAGCTACCATATTTTTTATATTTTCAAACTCATATTCTTCCTCAGGAATTATCTGTTCAGTCTATAAGGCAGGCTTTGAAAGCAGCACTGTGCCACAAAGACCCCTCTTTTTCTTTTCTTTCCCACATTTTTATTGGTGCATTATTGTTGTACATATCAAAGGGATTTGTTGTTACACATTTGTTCATGGACACAGTATAATTTGGCTGATATCTCCCCAGATTTTCCTCCTCCCACCATCCCACCCTTTCCTCTACTGATTTCCCTTTGATTTTTAGGAGATCCACCCACACCTTTGTTTTCCTTTTTCCTCTCTAGCTTCCATATCTGAGAGAAAACATAGGACCCTTAACCTTCTGAGTTTGACTTACATTGCTTAACATGATGCTCTTTAGTTCCATCCATTTTCCTACAAATGCCATAATATAATTTTTAATGGCTGAAAAAACTCCATTATGTATATAAACCACATTTTCTTATCTGCTAGTGGACACCTAGCTGGTTCCATAGTTCGGCTACTATGAACTCTGCTGATATTAACATGAGTACGTGTGTATCATTGTATTAAGATGACTTAATTTCTTCAGGATAAATACCAAGAAGTGGTATAGCTGGGTCATATGGTGGTCCTATGCCTAATCTTTTAAGGAGCTTCCATACTGATTTCTATAGTTGTTATACTAATTTAAAAGCCCCACCAACAGTGTAAAAATGTTCCTTTTTCTCCACATCCTTTCCAGCATTTATTCTTTTTTCTTTTTTTTCCTTATTTGTATTCTTGATGACAGCCATTCTGACTACTGTGAGATGCAATTTCAGTGTAGTTTTGGTTTTCATTTCCTTTGCTAATGATGTTGAACATTTTTTCATGTATTTGTTGACCATTTGTATTTCTTCTTTTGAGAAGTGTCTGTATAGATCATTTGTCCATTTATTAATTGGTTTGATTTTTTTGGTGTAAAGTTTTTTGAGTTCTTTATATATTCTAGATATTAACCCTCTGTCAGAATAGTAGCTAGCAAAGATTTTCTTCCATTCTGTGGGTTCTTTCTCCACAATCCTAATTGTTTCTTTTGCTGCGCAGAAGCTTTTATTTTGATGTTATCCCATTTATTAACTCTTGCCATTGTTTCCTAAGCTTCAGGGGTCTTATTGAGAAAGTTGTTCCCTGTGCCTAAAAGCCAGAATGTTTAGCCCTGTTTTCTTCTAGGAGTTGCATAGCTTCTAGTCTAATTCCAAGGTCTTTGATCCATATTGAGTTGACTTATGTTTAGGGTGAGAGATAAGAAGACCTTTCTTTTTCATTTTGAGCTTTTACTTAGGTCTGAACAGATATTGGAACCCATACAATATCCTCCAGGCACTTGTAATTTTGCAGACTCACAAATTCCACTTTAATCCATTCATCTACCGAGGGGCATCTAGATTGGTTCCACTTATCAGGTGGTATGATACTGATGCTTTGGGATAACTTATTTCCCTTCTTCTTTTAGCCTATAAAAACAAGTTAATGTTTACTAAGCTAGTCTGAACTGCTCTGCACATAGTAGGTAGTTAATAAATGCTTGTTGAATGGAATTTTAGAAATTATTATGCTTTCCCTTAAACAAATTTTATTGGTTTTAAAATTGGAAGCAAGGGTGAGATAACAGAAAGCACTGACAGGGAGTTTAGAAACTTCATTTTTTATTCTGGATTTCTAAATCATTTGTATCTAAAGCAAACACCTGTCATTTCCTTTCCTTACGCAAGAAAATAATATAAAGCAGAGATTTTCAAATCATGTTATGCAGAGCATGGAGACTTCTAAGGGCCTGAAGTTGAGTTAAGGGTAAAGAGGAATGAGGAGGTAAAGGAGAAAATTCTCTCAATTGAATAACTGCTTTTATCTGGAATTTTCCATATAGTTTCATTACTGAAAAACTAGTTTCTGTTGTTAAAAACATCTGGATATTTCTAAAGTAAATGCTTAGAAATCAAAGGACTATGAATATATAGCAATGTTATAGTTTAAAAAGAAAGTACCTGAGATGTTGATAGTTTGTACAGCACTTATTTGTTAAATTCTCTTGGACTTTCAATATGATTAGTTATTTTGGGGTAAAGTCTAAGTCCTTTCTTGTGTAGCTATGAGTAAGAAATCTGAAATCCATGCTTAGCAGACTTAGTGGCAAGAACAAGAAGGTATGACTTTTGAAACTCCTTCAACAGGAAGCAAATTCTGTCAGTTCTGTCAGTGTCAAAACTATAGTGGAGGCAGAAGCAAATGACTAAAAGTCAAAAATCTTCCATTATAAAGCAAACCATTCAGGAGAACCAAACATTAGAAAATATATCAATATAAGACATTATAGTAATAGATCAAATTTTAAGTCTTACAATCATCATCATAGACATTGAAAAGATATTTGTCACCAATTTTACATCCATGCTTGTAAAAAATTCTTAATGATAGGTAGATGAACATTTCCTTAGCAATATGTATCTACAGCCAAGATTCAGCATCATGTTTTACACACACACACACACACACACACACACACACACATTTAGTTGTAGATGGACACAATACCTTTATTTATTTATCTTTATGTGGTGCTGAGGATCAAACCCAGGGCCTCACACATGCTAGTTGAGTGCTCTACCACTGAGCCACAACCCCAGCCCTCAGCATCATGTTTTTTAAAATTGATTTTATTTTTAAAAAATATATAACAGTAGAATGCATTACAATTCTTATTACACATATAGAGCACAATTTTTCATATCTGTTTGTATATAAAGTATGTTCACACCAATTTATGTCTTCATACATGTACTTTGGATAATGATGCCCATCACATTCCACCATCCTTGCTAACCCCCTGCTCCCTCCCTTCCCCTCCCACTTCTCTGCCCTATCTAGAGTTTTTTTATTCCTCCCATGCTCTCCCCCCCACTTCATTATGGGTCAGTCTCCTTATATCAGAGAAAACATTTGGCATTTGTTTTTTGGGGATTGGCTAACTTCATTTAGCATTATTTTCTCCAATGCCATCCATTTACCTGCAAATGCCATAATTTTATTCTATTTTATTGCTGAGTAATATTTCATTGTGTATATATGCCACATTTTTTTAATCCATTCATCTACTAAGGGGCCTCTAGATTGGTTCCATAGTTTAGCTATTGTGTACTGTGCTGCTATAAACATTGATGTGCTGTGTCCCTGCAGTTTGATGTTTTTAAGTCCTTTGGGTATAGATTGAGGAGAGGGATAGGTGGGTCAAATGGTGGTTCCATTCCCAGTTTTCCAAGGAATCTCCATACTGCTTTCAATATTGGTTGCACCAATTTGCAGTCCCACCATGAATGTATGAGTATTCAGCATCATGTTTTAATGCTGAAAAATTAGAAGCATTTCCATTAACGACAAGAAAGCAGTAAGGATCCCTCCTACAGGAGCTATTATTTAACATTGCTCTGGAAGTATACCCAAAGTAACTAGAGAAATGACACATAAAAATTGGAAAGGGGGAAGCAACAGTATCATTATTTGCAGGTGAGGTAATTTTGTGCTCAGAAAACACAAGATAATAAACTAGAAAAACTATTTTTAAACAGTAGGGAACTCAGCAGAGTGCCTATTTTTAAAATTAATAAATTAATTAGTAAAAAATCAGTATCTGTATTATAGAAATAGGCATATTATCAAGTTATAAAATACAGTAAAAATCCTACTTAGGAGAGGGACAACCCCCATAAAAGATAAAACATAGGCACAAAGTTAATGCATAAGGCTTATAAAAAGAAACATTTTTAATAAGACTTTAATTTAGAAATTCAATTATTCTTAGGAAGAGTCAATATCATAAAGATGTAAGTTCTCATGCTCTCTCTGTCTTTGATAGATAAAGTGGATGAGATCCATCCATATTATTGAGGGTAATCTTTATTGAAAGTCAACTGATTAGAGATGTTAACCACATCTATAAAATATTCTCACACACAAAAAAAATCTAGATTAGTATTTGAGTAAATAGCCAAACTGACGTATAAAACTAACTATCACAGACCAAGAAGTAATAGGAAGGAGCCCTTTCCTAGTACTCAGGATGAGAAACTGACTTTCTCTTCACCACATCTAGACATTTAATGTGTTAAAAGCGCCTATTTCAAACCTGATTAGCCCCCTTATTCCCTTTGTGTGGAGAAACTGTGAAGGAAAACCATAATTTTAAATATTTATATAGTAGTTTTTATGTTTTAAATATATTAAGTAATTTATCCTCACAACAACTCTATATTGTTATTCCTATTTAAAAAATGAGGAAACCGAAAAATAAATAAATAAATAAATAAATAAATAAATAAAATAAAATGAGGAAATGAACCATAAAGAGATTAAGTAACTTGTTAAAGGTATTAGACACCTTGTGTTAGTCCCCAAGAATAAGTAAGACTGGAGGCTACAGAAGAGATTCTTAGGCAGGAATGCCTGATAACTATCAAAAGAAATTATCAAGAGGAACTGCCAGAGAAATTTTAGTTTAAGGCCTACAGATATTCCTAACCTACACAGGTAGGCTTGGTGTTTGCTAGTATGATTATGCAGCCCTAAGTAACAGAATTAAAGGTTTTTCTATTAGATACAGTGGTCACACTAGTAAAAGAATTTTGCAAGATCAGATGACATTAAATTATTAAACTGTATCTTATGGGGAAGGACATCTGTAACACTAAAAGTTAAGTGTTATGTTTACAGTCCTGATAACTGGGGATGTTAAAACCTGGTGAGGGAACTTCTATACAGTGACATGTTCCAGCTGCTGCAACATTTATTCAGTATTCGTGGTTTTTGTTTCTCTCATAGAAGTATCCATCCCCAGATGACAACTTGTTTTTCCCCAACCAGACTTCAAATGGAACTGTTTTCTAAAAGGGAATTCATGTCCCCCACGTCATCCCCCATGTCGTTGAGCCCCCTCACGTTCAACGCCCCCTTTCAGCTCTAAAGCAGCCAGAACAAGCCATAGCCCCTTCTCCTTACAGTAATAAGGAGTTCCAAAAATTAGAAGGGGAATGAAGCCAGAAATAGATAGACAGTGTAGATAGGTAAATCAAGTCAGGTTGGATCTAGGAGGCCAATTTTGAGTGACTCTGGGAAGTTGAAGACTGTTCCCTGAGGGTTACTGTTTACCAAGATGTAGGCCCCCAGCTGAGGGAACCATGATTGGTTCCCAAGTTTCCAGACAAAGGGGGGAATAAAAAACCAGCCTCTATCTCAGAGCAAAGCCTGTCTGAGGAAGGGGGCATGACCCTTGTCCTTGGAAAGACCCACAGAACACTCCTAGGCACATACCCACCCTGCTGAGTTGTTTATCTACAAATAACAGGAGAGATCTGCTGCGCCAGTTGTCCCTGACTCAATCAGGCTAGGTGTGGACCCATAGCAATCCCCTAGCAGCCACCAATCAGCATGAGATGTGGAAAATACCTGGGATGCCAGCTGACTCTCCCAGTTTATGGTGGTTGATAACATATTGGGAAACCATGTAGTTCAGCAGTACTCCCCTCATGGCTTAAAACAATCAGTTCAAACGAATCCCCCTCTTGTACTAACCAATCACCCTTACCCAACTTGTTCCCGCCAGTGAATGTGCTAATCATGTTTTAGAGTTGTTTTATGATTTTCCCGCGGTGTGTGATGATTTGCTAAGAGATGTTATGATGTATGTGAAGTCCCTGCCTTCCCCAAAGAGTGTATAAAACTGCTGCAAACCTGGGCTCGGGGCCTCTCAGCGTCACTAGTTGCTGTGTGTGCGTGGAGGACCGAGCTAGCTCTCAAAAAACACCTCTTTGCTGCTTACATCGATTAAAAAAAAGGGGGGGGGTATTAGATCTAGAAAGTAGTCAGGTTAAATTTGAATTTAGGCACTCTGGTGCTAGACTTTATGTTGTTAACCATTTCACTATATCCCCAACTCCTGATAATCCTTGTTCCACACTCTCCTGTAATTTATTCTATTCTTTACAATCTAAGTGAAAATTCTAAGCAATTTATATTTGAACTATACAGGATACTGGATTACTTTCCCTGCAGCTAGTTGCTCATTTAAACCAATCTACATATACAACTCACTAAATGAATTCTGCTAAAATACTGTTTGAGACTCTTAAAATCCAAAGTAACTCACCATACCCCTTGATATGTCATTTAATTCACTCTTTCAAGTAACCTTCCAAATAATACCTTTTAAAATTGATATCTTTTTCTCTTGCTCACACAAATATCCTGCTCCAAGAAAAATGGCCTGCTCATTCATTATATGTTCTCCTTGGTATATTTTTCTTATATTGTTTAATCTATGTGAAATACTATATTGGTCTATATTAGTTTCTATCCATACATTCCATGAAAAATGCTCCATAAATAATTAAACTTCTTTATCTTTTAATCCGGATCAACTGGGCCTTATGCTAATAATAAAATATACTAACAGATACCATTCATTGGGTGACTACTATGATCAGTATAAAACTAATCAGACAATGTATGTACATTATCTTATTTAATCCTCACAGTGACCTTGTGACAGGTTCATAAGACTCTATGAATTTTGCAACTTCCTGTGAGCCTATAATTACTTAAAAATAAAAAGTTGGAGTTGGGGTATAACTGTGGTACAGCGTGTGTTTCAGCATGCACAAGGCCCAGTACCACACAACACAAAATAAAGTTAGACTGAGGAAGATGGTAGCAGTGATTTAGTTTTTATATTCTCCTTAAATTACCCCATTAAAAAAGAGAGTGGGGATGAAGGAAGATGGCCGCGAAGGGAGTGCAGTAACTCCGAGTACTGCGTCACTGTGAGGGAAAATGATGAGTTAGAACGGCTAAAAGCTATCTGGTTAGGAATTTCCAGCAAAATTGGGGTGCTCCAAAACCTAGTGGAAGGATTTTCATCGCACGAGGATCAGCTTCAGGGGCTCAAAAGCGAGCGATTTGTCCGTACGGAGCGCTGATTGTTCGGCAGATCGCCCTGCGGCTGGAGTCTGCGGAGCGCACTGGGAAACGACGGGCTGGTGGCGCAGAGATACAGCGATGCTGATTCTGCGGGCTCCTGCCAGCTAGGCATTTGCTGAGCTCGGAGCTGAATTCTGGGTTGGAGACGGGGAAGGAAACGGTCCAGTTCGGTTCTCCACACCGGTCAGACCACGGAGGAAGCCAGCGGCCACCATCTTGGAGAGCTGACGTCACCATCCTTGTTTTTGACTGATTGCAGCTCTTTCAGCTATAGAACAGGTAATTTCAGGCTGACAATTGTCTGAGTCTCGCAGACAAATTGCTCAGACTTAGTGCTAAATAACACGCGGAAACTGCTTCTTGGAGCCTGCTCCTATCAGAACACGCACCGAGCCCGGAGCGGCGGAGCTCCGGCTACCGGAGCTGCTCTGGCCCAGGGCTATAGAACCCGCGGAAACTGCTTCTTGGAGCCTGCTCCTGTCGGAGCATGCACCAAGTCCGGAGAGGCCGAATTCTGGCTCCCGGAACTGCTCTGGCCCAGGGATAAAGAACCCGCGGAAACTGTCTCTCGGTCCGGGTCCTGCTGAATACTGTGAAGGCCAGAGGGGCGGAGCAGAGCCGCCGCCAGAGCCCGGAACAGGCCCAGCAACCTGCCGGCGTGGTGTCGCGTCGCCTCGGCTAGAGCAGGGGCCGAACTGAGCCGCCGCCAGAGCCCGGAACAGGCACAGCGACCCGCCGGCGTGGTGTCGCCTCGCTCCGGCTAGAGCAGGGGCCGAACAGAGCCGCCGCCAGAGCCCGGAACAGGCACAGCGACCCGCCGGCGTGGTGTCGCGTCGCTCCGGCTAGAGCAGGGGCCGAACAGAGCCGCCGCCAGAGCCCGGAACAGGCACAGTGACCCGCTGGCGTGGTGTAGCGTCGCTCCGGCTAGAGCAGGGGCCGAACAGAGCCGCCGCCAGAGCCCGGAACAGGCACAGCGACCCGCCGGCGTGGTGTCGCGTCGCTCCGGCTAGAGCAGGGGCCAAACAGAGCCGCCGCCGGGGCCCGGAGCAGGCCCAGCGACCCGCCGGCGTGGTGTCACGTCGCTCCGGCTGGAGCGGGGGCCGATCAGAGCCGCCGCCTGCGCCCGGAACAGGTCCAGCGACCCGCCGGCGTGGTGTCGCGTCGCTCCGGCTAGAGCGGGGGCCGAACAGAGCCGCCGCCAGAGCCCGGAACAGGCCCAGCGACCCGCCGGCGTGGTGTCGCGTCGCTCCGGCTAGAGCGGGGGCCGAACAGAGCCGCCGCCTGCGCCCGGAGCAGGTCCAGAGACCCGCCGGCGTGGTGTCGCATCGCTCCGGCTCGAGCAGGGGCCGAACAGAGCCGCTGCCAGAGCCCGGAATAGGCCCAGCGACCCGCCGGCGTGGTTGTCAAGAATCCCTAACTGGAGTAGGGGGAAAGCAGATCCTCCACCCGCGTCCGCAAGGTAGGCAGGCCTGTGACAGTCTGGCAGAACAGCCCCAGCGGCCTGCCGGCGTGGTAGACACGTCACACCACTTGGGGGAGGGGCAGAGCAGAGCCGCTCCCCGAGCCTGGATCAGGCCCAGCGGCCCGCCAGCGTGGCAGTCACATCACTCCATTTGGAGTAGGGGCAGAGCAGAGCAACAGCCCGCGCCCAGAACAGGCACAGCGACCTGCCGGGGTGGTAGTCACGACAACCCAATTGGAGAAGGGGCAGAGCAGAGCCGCCGCCCACGCCTGCAAGGTAGTCAGATCCTCGACTAACTGGTGGAACAGGCCCAGGGGTTCACGGACTTGGTGACGTGGTAGACACGTCACACCAATAGGAGGAAGGGCAGAGCAGAGCCGCTGCCCGCGCCTCCAAGGTAGGCAGACCTGCGACCGACCGGCAGAACAGTCCCAGCGGCCCACCAGCGTGGTAGACAGATCACCCCAATTGGAGGAGGAGCAGAGCTGCCGCCCGCCCCTGCAAGGGAGACTTTTCAACTATACAAGAGCAATATAAATATATAGGGGGAAAAATTTCAAAAACACAATAGTTTCACTAAGCAGAAAGAAACACGAGCAATATGAAAAGACAAGGAAAGAAAGGACCACAAGCAATGCAGGTCAACTCAACTTTAGAAGAGGTTATAGCTGCAGCAGATGGAATGTCAGATAAAGAATTCAGGATATACATGCTGCAAATGATCTGGAGTCTCAAGGAAGACATTAGACAGCAAAATCAGACAATGAAAGATCATTTCGACCACTTCAACAATGTATTACATAAACAAATCCAAGAAGCAAAAGATCAACTATACAGGGAGATAGAGGTAATAAAAAACAAACAAACAGAAATCCTAGAAATGCAGGAAGCAATAAACCAACTTAAAAACTCAATTGAGAATACTACCAGCAGAGTAGAACACTTAGAAGATAGAACATCAGACAATGAAGACAAAGTATTTCAACTTGAAAAGAACATAGATAGCTCAGCAAAACTGTTAAGAAACCATGAGCAGAACATCCAAGAAATATGGGATAATATAAAGAGACCAAACTTAAGAGTCATTGGGATACAGGAAGGTATAGAGGTCCAAACCAAAGGAATGAACCACCTATTCAATGAAATAATACGAGAAAACTTCCCAGACTTGAAGAATGAGACAGAATCCCAAATCCTAGAAGCATACAGGACGCCGAATGTGCAAAATCATAAGAGATCCACACCTAGACACATTATAATGAAGATGCCCAACATACAGAATAAGGAGAGAATTTTAAAAGCTACAAGAGAAAGGAAGCAGATTACATTTAGGGGTAAACCAATCAGGATAACAGCTGATCTTTCAACACAGACTCTGAAAGCTAGAAGATCCTGGAATCACATATTTCAAAAACTGAAAGAAAATGGGTTCCAACCAAGAATCATGTATCCAGCGAAATTAAGCTTCAGGATGGAAGATGAAATTAAAACCTTCCACGATAAACAAAAGTTAAAAGAATTTGCAGCTAGAAAACCATGTCTTCAAAACATCCTCGGCAAAACATTACAGGAAGAGGAAATGGAAAATAACAATGAATACCAACAGTGGGAGGTAGGACAGTAAAGGGGGGGAAAATAATCAAAAAAGGAAAACAAACCATGTTTAGTAACATAAATAAACAATTATGGCTGGAAGAACAACCCATATCTCAATAATAACCCTAAATGTTAATGGCTTAAACTCACCAATCAAGAGACACAGACTAGTAGAATGGATCACAAAACAAGACCCAACAATATGCTGCCTACAGGAGACGCATTTGATAGGAAAAGACATACATAGACTGAAGGTGAAAGGTTGGGAAAAATCATATCACTCATATGGACTTCGGAAACAAGCAGGAGTGTCCATACTCATATCAAATAAAATAGATTTCAAGCCAAAGTTAATCAAAAGGGATGAAGAGGGACACTACATACTTCTCAAGGGAACCATACAACAACAAGACATAACAATCATAAATATATATGCCCCAAACAATGGTACAGCTATGTTCATCAAACAAACTCTTCTCAAGTTCAAGAGTCTAATAGACCAACATACAATAATCATGGGAGACTTCAACACACCTCTCTCACCACTGGACAGATCTTCCAAACAAAAGTTGAATAAGGAAACTATAGAGCTCAATAACACAATTAATAACCTAGACTTAATTGATATATATAGAATTTACCACCCAACATCAAGCAGTTACACTTTTTTCTCAGCAGCACATGGATCCTTCTCAAAAATAGATCATATATTATGTCACAGGGCAACTCTTAGACAATATAAAGGAGTGGAGATAATACCATGCATCTTATCTGATCATAATGGAATGAAACTGAAAATCAACGATAAAAGAAGGAAGGAAAAAACATGCATCACTTGGAGAATGAACAATTGGTTACTGAATGATCAATGGGTTATAGAAGACATCAAGGAGGAAATTAAAAAATTCTTAGAGATAAATGAAAGCACAGACACAACATATCGGAATCTATGGGACACATTAAAAGCAGTTCTAAGAGGAAAATTCATTGCTTGGAGTTCATTCCTTAAAAAAAGAAAAAACCAACAAATAAATGATCTCATACTCCATCTCAAAATCCTAGAAAAAGAAGAGCAAAACAACAGCAAAAGAAGTAGAAGGCAAGAAATTATTAAAATCAGAGCTGAAATTAATGAAATCGAAACAAAAGAAACAATTGAAAAGAATGACAAAACTAAAAGTTGGTTCTTTGAAAAAATAAATAAAATCGACAGACCCTTAGCCATGCTAACGAAGAGAAGAAGAGAGAGAAATCAAATTACTAGCATACGGGATGAAAAAGGCAATATCACAACAGACACTTCAGAAATACAGAAGATAATCAGAAACTATTTTGAATCCTTATACTCCAATAAAATAGAAGATAGTGAAGGCATCGATAAATTTCTTAAGTCATATGATCTGCCCAGATTAAGGCAGGAGGATATAGACAACCTAAACAGACCAATATCAATTGAGGAAATAGAAGAAACCATCAAAAGACTACCAACTAAGAAAAGCCCAGGACCGGATGGGTATACAGCAGAGTTTTACAAAACCTTTAAAGAGGAACTAACACCAATACTTTTCAAGCTATTTCAGGAAATAGAAAAAGAGGGAGAACTTCCAAATTCTTTCTACGAGGCCAACATCACCCTGATTCCTAAACCAGACAAAGACACTTCAAAGAAAGAAAACTACAGACCAATATCTCTAATGAACCTAGATGCAAAAATCCTCAATAAAATTTTGGCAAATCGGATTCAAAAACATATCAAAAAAATTGTGCACCATGATCAAGTAGGATTCATCCCTGGGATGCAAGGCTGGTTCAATATACGGAAATCAATTAATGTTATTCACCACATCAATAGACTTAAAAATAAGAACCATATGATCATCTCGATAGATGCAGAAAAAGCATTCGACAAAGTACAGCATCCCTTTATGTTCAAAACGCTAGAAAAACTAGGGATAACAGGAACTTACCTCAACATTGTAAAAGCAATCTATGCTAAACCTCAGGCTAGCATCATTCTGAATGGAGAAAAATTGAAGGCATTCCCTCTAAAATCTGGAACAAGACAGGGATGCCCTCTCTCACCACTTCTGTTCAACATAGTTATCGAATCACTGGCCAGAGCAATTAGACAGACGAAAGAAATTAAAGGCATAAAAATAGGAAAAGAAGAACTTAAATTATCACTATTTGCAGATGACATGATTCTATACCTAGCAGACCCAAAAGGGTCTACAAAGAAACTATTAGAGCTAATAAATGAATTCAGTAAAGTGGCAGGATATAAAATCAACACACATAAATCAAAGGCATTCCTGTATATCAGCGACAAATCCTCTGAAATGGAAATGAGGACAACCACTCCATTCACAATATCCCCCCAAAAAATAAAATACTTAGGAATCAACCTAACAAAAGAGGTGAAAGACTTATACAATGAAAACTACAGAACCCTAAAGAGAGAAATAGAAGAGGATCTTAGAAGATGGAAAAATATACCCTGTTCATGGATAGGCAGAACTAACATCATCAAAATGACAATATTACCCAAAGTTCTCTATAGGTTTAATGCAATACCAATCAAAATCCCAATGGCATTTCTTATAGAAATAGAGAAAGTAATCATGAAATTCATATGGAAAAATAAAAGACCCAGAATAGCAAAAACAATGCTAAGCAGGAAGGGTGAATCAGGCGGTATAGCGATACCAGACTTCAAACTATACTACAGAGCAATAGTAACAAAAACAGCATGGTACTGGTACCAAAACAGGCGGGTGGACCAATGGTACAGAATAGAGGACACAGAAACCAACCCACAAAACTACAACTATCTTATATTTGATAAAGGGGCTAAAAGCATGCAATGGAGGAAGGATAGCATCTTCAACAAATGGTGCTGGGAAAACTGGAAATCCATATGCAACAAAATGAAACTGAATCCCTTTCTCTCGCCATGCACTAAAGTAAACTCAAAATGGATCAAGGAGCTTGATATCAAATCAGAGACACGGCGTCTGATAGAAGAAAAAGTCGGCTACGATCTACATACTGTGGGGTCGGGCTCCAAATTCCTCAATAGGACACCCATAGCACAACAGTTAATAACTAGAATCAACAAATGGGACTTACTCAAACTAAAAAGTTTTTTCTCAGCAAAAGAAACAACAAGAGAGGTAAATAGGGAGCCTACATCCTGGGAACAAATCTTTACTCCTCACACTTCAGATAGAGCCCTAATATCCAGAGTATACAAAGAACTCAAAAAATTAGACAACAAGATAACAAATAACCCAATCAACAAATGGGCCAAAGACATGAACAGACACTTCTCAGAGGAGGACATACAATCAATCAACAAGTACATGAAAAAATGCTCACCATCCCTAGCAGTCAGAGAAATGCAAATCAAAACCACCCTAAGATACCATCTCACTCCAGTAAGATTGGCAGCCATTAGGAAGTCAAACAACAAGTGCTGGCGAGGATGTGGGGAAAAGGGTACACTTGTTCATTGTTGGTGGGACTGCAAATTGGTGCAGCCAATCTGGAAAGCAGTATGGAGATTTCTTGGAAAGTTGGGAATGGAACCACCATTTGACCCAGCTATTCCCCTTCTCGGTCTATTCCCTAAAGACCTAAATAGAGCATGCTACAGGGACACTGCTACATCGATGTTCATAGCAGCACAATTCACAATAGCAAGACTGTGGAACCAACCTAGATGCCCTTCAATAGACGAATGGATAAAAAAAATGTGGCATTTATACACAATGGAATATTACTCTGCATTAAGAAATGACAAAATCATAGAATTTGGAGGGAAATGGATGGCATTAGAGCAGATTATGCTGAGTGAAGCCAGCCAATCCCTAAAAAACAAATGCCAAATGTCTTCTTTGATATAAGGAGAGTAACTAAGAACAGAGTAGGGACGAAGAGCATGAGAAGAAGATTAACATTAAACAGGGACGAGAGGTGGGAGGGAAAGGGAGGGAGAAGGGAAATTGCATGGAAATGGAAGGAGACCCTCAGGGTTATACAAAATTACATACAAGAGGTAACGAGGGGAAAGGGAAAAATAATACAAGGGGGAGATATGAACTGCAGTAGAGTGGGTAGAGAGAGAAGAGGGGAGGGGAGGGGAGGGGAGGGGGGTAGTAACGGATAGGAAAGGCAGCAGAATACAACAGACCCTAGTATGGCAATATATAAATCAATGGAAGTGTAACTGATGTGATTCTGCAATTTGTAAACGGAGTAAAAATGGGAGTTCATAACCCACTTGAATCAAAGTGTGAAATATGATATATCAAGAACTATGTAATGTTTTGAACAACCAACAATAAAAAAAAAATAAAAAAAAAATAAAATAAAATAAAAAAAAAATAAAAAAAAAAAAGAGAGTGTACCTGGTGTGTTGGCACATGCCTGTAATGTAGTGGTTCCTGAGGCTGAGGCAGGAGTATCATGAATTCAAGGCCAATCTCAGCAACAGTGAGGCACTAAGCAACTCAGTGAGACCCTGTCTCTAATAAAATACAAAATAGGATTGGGGATGTGGCTCAGTGGTCAAATGTCCTTGAGTTCAATCTCCAATACCTCCCCACCATCCCCCAAAAAGGAGTGCAACAAGGATAGCAAAATCAAAATTTCACTGACAAAATCTAGAAACAACAAACATTAGATGACAAAGTATCTTTGGGTCCCAAACAGTAAGTAGATGAGCACCATGGACAGTTTGTAAGGTTTGTATGGTATTAACATCTATGCAAAAGGAAGTAGAGGGAAGCCAGTAGTGTCTGACGAGTCAATGACAGGTGAACAATAAAGGATTCAACCAGTGCTAACTGGCAGGTACTCAGTGGTGGAGCAGTAGTCAGGGGCTGGAGCAGTCTGAGCCCTAGTGAACCTCTTGAAACTATTCATTTAAAGCTTCCTTCTAGGGCAAAGTTGATGATGAGTCTAACTAAATGCTAGATATACGGGTGCTCATTATACTATTCTAATTTAGTAAATTTAAAATATTCCTTAATAAAAAGCTTTCGGTTTTGGTGGTGAGGGTGTGGGGGTGTGGGGTACCAGGGATTGAACTCAGGAACATACAGGTTACTGAGTTGCTTGCACCTCGACATTGCTGAGGCTGGCTTTGAACTTGTGATCCTCCTGCCCCAGCCTCCTGAGCCACTGGAATTACAGACATGCACCACACCACCACACCTGGCAATAAAAAGCTTTCTTAAAAAAAAGGAAAACAAAATTTAAAAAAAAAATCAAGCTTTGAAGGATTATTTGATTTAGTTGAGGTGAGATGAGGAATGGTATCCTTGAAAAAATATGTTCATTTTATTTATTTCCAAATAACTGGTTAGGCAGAAAATGTCACCAGAGAAAATGTCACCCAAGGAGATTCCAAAGAGGTGAATCTCAACTCAGAATGAGTGGAGTTCTTTTATTATTATTATTATTATTATTATTATTATTATTATTATTATTATTATTTGTTTAAATTAGTTATACATGACAGTGGAATGCATTTATGCATTTTGATATAACATACATAGATGGGATATAATTTCTCATTTTTTCTGAGTGTATATGTTGCAGAATCATATTGGTCATGTGGTCAAATATATACATAAAGTAATAATGTATGTTTCATTCTACTATACTATCCCCACATCCCCTCCCTTCCCATCACTTCCCTCTACCTAATCTAAGGTAACAATATTCTTCTCTAGTGCTCCCCGCCCTGCTTTATTGTGAATTAGCATCCGCATATTAGAGAAAACATTTGGCCTTTGGTTTTGTAAGATTGGCTTATTTCTCTTAGCATGATATTCTCCAACTCCATCTATTTGCTGGCAAATGCCAAATTTTCCCTCCTCTTTAAAGTTAAGTAATATTCCATTGAGTATATATACCACATTTTCTTTATCCATTCATCGACACCTAGATTGGTTCCATAGTTTAGCTATTGTGAATTAAGCTGCTATAAACATATGGCTGTGTTTCTGTTACATGCTGATTTTAAGTCCTTTGGGTATAAACCAAGGAGTGGGATAGCTGGGTCAAATGGTGGTTCCATTCCCAGTTTGAGTGGGGTTTTTGATGTACATGATGGAAAAGAATTTCAGCACATGTCATATACTGAGGCACAAATAGATTTATTTAATAAAGCAAGGATTATACACTTAAAGAGAGAGAGCGCCAGCCAAGGGATGTATCAAGAATGAAAAACTACCTCTTAATGTGGGATGTTAATATTTATAGAGGGACAGTAGTGAGGCAGGAGGCTAGAGATGACAAGATGGCAAAATATACCAAGATGCTGATTGGTTCACGAGAAATGTACCAACTTGTGTCATCCATATTGCTATGAGATCTCTTGTCCTGGCTTGATAGGACCACCCAGGTTGATATGGTAACTCCTGCCCTGGCTTTATAGAACCAACCACATTGCTATGGGAACTCACACTGTGGGCATCAATAAGACCAAGGAAAGTAGTGAGGCCAAGTACCACCCCGTCTTTAAATCTCCTACTGAAAGTAGATATAAGTCATCAGGTTCCTGGTCTTGGGGCCTAGAGCCATTCTCTCCTGCTAGGCCCACTCTGTTTTATAGACAATACTTTCAATAAATCTATAACCTGGTTGCTTCTCCCATGAGTCTTATTAAATTCTTTGCTTAAGAGGCCAAGAACTTGGACATCAACTCAAGGCTCCTCCAGTAATAAGCCATCTAAGAGGTTAACCCCTCCCCAAGCCCTCTAAGGTCTTTATGTTTCACTGATCTACTTGCCTTATCTATGTTTTTCAACCAGAATCCCTGATGATACTATGCTCAGACTGAGGAGCAGTTGGTCTCCCAGGGTATCCCTGAGGACAATGAGAAGGCATCTCTTTTAGAGACAGTGAGAAATCTTTAGTCCAATAGGGTAAAGAGCCCAAGACTCTGCTAGATCTTTCAATGGGAAACTCTCCCCAGATAATTGTGAGATCTCAGGTAACTCTCTGTGTAAAAGATCTGGGAAAAGGGGAGTTCACCAATCATTTGCCTGATGGGATGGAAGGTCTACTTGCCCTCACTACTTTAATGTATATTTGCCAACTACTATTATTTCACCACATTTCTCCTGGTAATCTGCCTAAGGCCAAAGGACATACTATCAGAAGGCATGAGATGGATAGTTAAGATTGATGAGGGTGCCTACTGCTTAAAGACTCCCATATCAAGATAATCCAGCTGTGAGTTATAGTTAGAATTAGCCTGTACCAGACTCAAGACAAAGCTCATCCTCATAGGCACATGGTAAAAAACATCCATCCACCCCAACTCTGTGGCCATCCAAGGGCATAGTTCAGCCATGGAAAATCATGCCACAGATCTCCATTTCTATTGTGGTGATTAAGCCTGGCCCTATGAGTCCACACTCTTTTTTTTCTTTTCTTGATTCCTCCAGACTTTTATGACCAAACTATCAATTCCTTCTCTCCTGAGATATGCTCAATACCTACTTCTAGAGATAGACTTCCCCTTTTGCACTATTAGATCCTCCCTACCTCTGTTGGAAGGTAGGGGCTTACTGACTATGATAGTTTCCCACATATTAGAACATAGTCTAGACCAGGATGATTATTATTGTATATTTTATTACTTAAATTTGATAGAAAAGTGGAAACAGAATTTGGATTGCTAGAATACAGCTAAGTAGTTCCTGGCTGTATTCCAGCCAAGTAGTTCCTGATACAGCAGGCTGGGTGCCTCTTAGCCTCTTGGGTAGGGAGGTCAAGTTTCATTGGAATTCTGAAAATAGTCATAAGGAATTCTGAAAATAGTCATATGATATGACTACCAAAGTTGGGTATTACATCCAGGAATCCCTTGCATTGTTGTTAGCCATTGTCATTGGAGAAAATTCTGCTTCATCCTGAGGTTAAGAAAGCACCCCAGAGACAAATAAACTGGGACTTTCTCGTTCAAGTCCTTTGTGACAACTTCTTATCCATCTCCCAGACTTAGGTTTCATCTGACTCCCTGTATTTTGTAATCAGTTCTTTTCTCTCAGGCTAATCTATAAAGGTAACCATCTTTTCAGCGAGGGACTTAGGAACCAGAAGGGAATCACAATATTAGAGAAGAAATATATTCTAGGAAACATTCAATAGTGGCACTGGTGCTCACTAAGGGCAAGAGGTATCTGGTCACCTCGGCCAGGATCCCCAGAGGATGCCCCAGAGATAACTAAGTCAGAGATATCTCATTCTTCCTAAGGAAACTTCAGATGGTATTCTGGTCAGCTTTTTCACTGCTGTGACCAAAAGACCTGAGAAGAACAATTAGAGAAGGAAAAGTTTATTTTGGGGCTCATAGTTTTAGAGGTCTCAGTTCATAGACAGCCAACTTCATTCCTTGGGGCCTGAGGTGGTAGAATATCATGGCAGAAATGTGTGACAGGGGAAAGCACCTGGGGACATGGCAGCTGGAAGCAGATAGAGCTCCCTTCCCCACAGACAAAAAACATACACTAAAGCCATACCTGAAATGACCCACCTCCTTCAGACATACCCTACCTGCCTACAGGTCATCTCTATTGGGGGATTAATGTGCTGATTAGGTTAAAACTCTCAGCCCAATCCTTTCACCGCTAAACTTTTTTCCATTGTCCCACACGTGAAATTTTGGGAAACACTTAATATCTAGACCATAAGAGATGGAATTTGGAGTCTATTCCCTAGATCCTTAGGGTTCCCTTTTTTAAAAAAAAAATTTATAGACAACCATGGGAGAAACTACCTCTGTACCACAGGAATCCCCTCTTGGCTGTATTCTCCATTCCTGGGACAGTTTCAATACTGATAATCTGAGGAAGAGATGTCTCGTCTTCTATTACAATACTGTTTGGCCCCAATAAAAGGAGACTCTGAACAGTGGCCCTTTAATGGTAGCCAAAACTATCCTTCCATTGGATCTGTTTTGCAAAAACAAGACAAATGGTCGGAAATCCCATATATCCAAGCTTTCATGGCCTTCTACAAAAGCCCTTTACAATGCAAAAATCCACCAGTCCCCAGAAAAGACTCTTGCTCTCTCATCTCTGATCCAGATTTCATGCACAACCCTTTACTGATTCACCCTCAAGTCTCTCAGGGGGAACACCAACAACTCCTTCCTTACCACCCAATAAAGGAAATAGATCACCATTCCCCTCTTTGTCCAAACAACATTCACAGTGAGACTACCTTCACAGTGAGTCCTTGGTACTACACAAGGACTCTTACCCCTTAGGGAAGTGGCTGGAGTCAAAGGGTCAGTAAGAGTGCATGTCTTTTTCTCAGTTGCTCATATCCAATAATGTGAAGAGTGGCTAGGAAAATATTCCAAGGACCCAGATAATTTTGATGAGGGTTTTCAAAATCTATGGTCTTTGATTTAATCTGGTGTGTTTTTTCACTGTTAGACGAAAACTTATATTTGGTGCTCGTGGTTTTAGAAATCCCATGCACAGATGGCTAACTACATAGCTCTGAGCCCAAGGTGAGGCAGAATACCATGATGGAATGATGTAACAGAGAAAAACAGAACTTGGCACCAGGAAGCAGAGAAAGACTGCTCCACCCACTAGAGATGATACAAACACCAAAGATATGTCCCAGTGACCCATCTTCTCCAGCTACACCCTACCTGCCTACAGTTACTACCCAGTTAATCCATTCAAGTGGATTAATGCATTGACAAGGTTAAGGCTCTCATAATCCAATTATATCACCTCTAAACTTTCTTGCATTGTCTCACACATGAGCCTTTGGGGGACATCTGATATCTAAACCATAACCTGGAAGAACATTCAAATTATTTTGACAGTGTGCTATATATCCCTTTTTAAGAAAGAGTTAACTACTGAAGCAGCCTGTAGGGAAGCTGATAAAATCTTTGCTGACACCTGAACTAGAAATTACCCCAGGGCCAAAAATGTCCCAGTCAATTACCCCAAATTGGACTATAACACTCAAGTAGCCATGAGTAGGGCACATGATAAAAGCCCACTTAGTAGGAATGGAAAAAGGCATTAATAAGCCTTTTAATTATGAAAATTAAGGAGTATTACCCAGGAAAAGTATAAAAATCCAGCAAACTTTTATGATTGCCTAGAGGAAGAGTTCTGAAACTATACCAATATAGACCCTTCCTCAAGAGAAGGGGTTGCTTTATTAGGTCAATATTTCATCAGCCAATAAGCTCCAAATATTAGGTGAAAACTTCAAATGGGATCCCAGACTAATAAGAACCAACTATTAGACTTCACCTTTATGTTCTACAACATCAGGGATCTAGAGAAAGGTAAAAAAGACCACACTAAAGAAAGGCAGCAATCAGAACATCAACCATAATTGGCAGTGCCCTCAGAACCCATAAGGTGTCTCGAGGGAAAACTGGAGAGGCCCCAAGAAAAATCTCTTGCTTTAAGTGCAAGGTGCTGTACATTGACCAAAGATTGCTCCAAACCACTGCCAGGTCCTTGTTGCATGTGTAATAACCCCTGGCTCTGGAGGATTGAATGCCCTCGTTCCAAAAAGGGGACCCGTCAGACAAGACTCTAACTGCACAGGTGATGCTAATGGAGACTATGAACAACTGAGGATGCCTGGGACCGTTGCTGAGGCCTCTACTCAAAGATACCACCATCACCTTCAAGGAGTCCTAGGTAACCTTGGATGTCATTGGTAAGCCAATTTAATTCCTTTTAAGGAATTAAGTGAGTAACTGAGGCCAGTTACTCAGTTCTAGCCACTCATGCAGAAAAGCTTTCCTCCCAAACCACCATGGTGGTAGGCATAAACAGAAAAAAAACAAAACAAATTTCTTTACTCCCCCATATCATGTCAATTTGGACAAAAACTTCTCATGTGTGAGTTTCTAATAGTTTCTAGCTCCCCAATCCCTCTCCATGAAAAAAACTTCATGGAAAAACTGAGAATTATCTTACAACTGGGATATAGACCCCAAGCCATTCTCATAGCTACAGATAGTACTCCCACACCAAATGTCATTGACTTGTAAGTAAATCCACTGGCCTGGTATAACGGGAAGGGCAATTTATACCTACCTGGTATATATAAACTTAAAAGATCCCACCATTACCTTAACACAAACAATATCCCTTGAAAGAAAAATCCAAGGGCTGGGGTTGTGGCTCAGTGGTAGAGCGCTCGCATAGCATGTGTGAGGCCCTGGGTTTGATCCTCAGCACCACATTAAAAAAATAAATAATAAAATAAAGGTATTGTGTCCAACTACAATTGAAAAATAAATATTAAAAAAAGAAAAAGCCAAAAAAGTTCATCATAGATGAACTAGTTCAACATGGACTTCTTAGACATTGCCAATCAATTTTTCCTGTATTAAAACCCAGTGAAGGGCTGGGGATATGGCTCAAGTGGTAGTGCGTTCGCCTGGCATGCGTGAGGCACTGGGTTCCACCCTCAGCACCACATAATAATAAAATAAAGATATTGTGTCCACATAAAGCTAAAAAATAAATATTAAAAAAAAAACAGTGGGGCCTGGGCATAGTGGTGCACACCTGTAATCCCAGCAGCTCAAAAGGCAGAGGCAGGAGGATCTCGAGTTCAAAGCCAGCCCAAGCAAAAGTGAGGTGCTAAGCAACTCAGTAAGACCCTGTCTCTAAACAAAAGACAAAAAAATAGGGCTGGGAATGTGACTCAGTGGTAGAGTGCCCTGAATTCAATTCCTGGTACCAAATAAACAAACAAACAAAACTCCCAAAATTAAAAACAACAACAACAACAACAAAAAAAAAAAAACAGTGGAGGACTAGCCAATTAGGCCGAGGTCCCTGTATACCCCTTTGTTACTGACCCCTATTCCTTATTATCTTAAATGCCAGGAAAGACCACCTGGTTTACTGTGTGGAATTTCAAAGATGCATTTTTTTCAGTCCCTCTATACCTAGTAACCCAATATTTCTTTGCTTTTGAATAGAAAAACCCTTTTAACAAGGAAAGATAATGATACACATGGACAGTCCTCTCTCAATGGTTTAGGGATAGCCCTTTTTTCTTTACCTGAGGCTTGGCAAAGGACTTAAAGGATCTCCAACTTGAGCAGGGAGAGATCCTTTAGGATGTGGATGACCTACTGATATGTAGTTTGACAGAAGAGGTCTTCAATGCACTCAATTTTCTAGCATAGGGGAGATATCAGGTATATAAAAAAACGCCTAAATCTCCAAACAAAAGGATCAATAACTGGGATATATACTTACCACAGGAACCAGACAAATCTCCCCAGATAGGATAAAACCCATTTATGAATTAGGTCTACCAGCTACCAAACCATACTTGTGATCTTTTTTGGATATGGTGGGCTTTTACAGAATCTGGATCCCCAACTTCATCCTACTGAAAAATCTCTCTATGAGGGGACCAAAGGACCAGATTCAGAGCCTATAGAATGAGATCCAGAAATGAATTTGGCCTTAGATCTCTAAAACAGGCTCTAAACCAGGTTCAGCCCTAAGAATTACCTAATTTGACAAAATCTGTTATCCTCTACACAGCAGGAAAAAAAAGGAATAGCTACTGGAGTCCTAACTCAAAACCTGGGCAATTAACCTAGACCTTTAGCTCATTTCTCAAAACAAAACAACAAAAAAACAAAAAACTAGATGGAGAGGCAACAGGGTGACCAGAGTACTTGCAGATACTGGCAACCATAGCTCTCTTAGTTGGAGGAATCCATTAAGATTTCCTTAAGACCATTCCCTTGAGGTACAAATTTCTCATCAAGTAAAAACCATCCTAGGAAAAAAATATCACTTATGGATAACTGGAGAAAGGCTTACAAAATATCAGGCAATACTCCTAGATAATCCTGAAGTCAGGACTTGTAACATTCTTTTTTTTTTTTTTTTTAGTTGTAGATGGACACAATACATATATTTATTTATTTACTTACTTACTTATTTATTTATGTGGTGCTAAGGATTGAACCCAGTGCCTCACATATGCTAGGCAAGTGCACCCCAGCCCCAGGACTTGTAACATTCTTAACCCAGCCTCTTGAATGCCCACTAACCTCCCAACAGACTGCTCCTGTGAAGAGGTTGTTCTTCAGAACTACACCAGTCAACCTGATTTTGTATGATAGACCCCTCCATAACCCTGAAGAATGGTTTACTCACAGTAGCAGTTTTGTCCAAAATGACCAGAGAAGGGCTGGTTATTTAGTAGTTAGTGTACATAAAACCATAAAGGCTAACCCTCTGCTCCCAGAGACTTCAGCTCAAAAGGCCAAACCCATTCCTCTAACAAGAGTCCTTATAAAGAGACAAAATAGGTATTATTGTATATACAAACCCTAAATATGCCTTCATGATGTTTTATGCTCATGCAGTCATATTGAAAGGAAAGGGGTCTCTTAACAGGTCAAAAATCCCCACTCAAACACAAAGAAAAAATTCTACAACTACACTTTCCCAAGGCAAGAGCAGCCATCCATTGCTGGGGCACCAGAGGAATATTTCAAAAAATATCCATAGAACCACAAGAATGGGAAGTTATTTTCCATGTATGTACAATGTGTCAAAATACATTCTATTATCATATATAACTAAAAAGAACAAATAAAAAATTAACAAAAATATATCCATAGGCAGAAAAATGGCTGATAAAGCAGCCAAGGAAGCGGTTCAAGAGGAAATAACAATCCCTGTCATGGCCTTATTCCTCTTTCATGAAGAAAGGCTCTACCCAGTCTACAACCCTGAGGATAAACAGACCAGAGCTCAAAGACATGGGGATTGGTGGGAAAAGGATGGTCAAATGTTATCTACCTATCCCTACAGTGGAAAGTCCTTACAAGATTCTTTTCATGAGGGAAGAGAAGCCACCCTTGAAATAGCCACTTGGCCCTTTTGGGGTCTCAAGTAACAGATATGGTGAGAAAAATTTATAAAGCTTGTCCCCTCTGTTATTATAACTTGAGGCTGAAGATTACCCTTTATATAAACGCATTCAGCACAAGGGAGCCTAACCACAAAAGAACTGGCAATTGGATTGTACCTAATTGCCTTTCTGCTGAGGATTCAAATTTTTATTGGTACTGGTGGAATTTCAGGATCACATCTCATGAAGTAGGAGGTAAAGGATGACAAAATGGTAGATTATACTAAGATGTCAGCTAAGTCACAGGACAATGTACCTGCTTGTGCTGCCCATGTTGCTATGGGAACTCGCATGTTCTAGCCATCAATAAGACCAAGAGAAGTGGAATGAGGCAAAGTACTACTTCTTCTGAAGTCCCCTACTGAAGGCAGATATAAACCACCATATTCCTGGTCTTGGGGACTAGAGCTATTCTCTTCTGCTAGGCCCACTCTATTTTACAAAGTGTACATTCACTTTCAATAAATTTATGCTCTGGTTGCTTCTCCCGTGTGTCTTGCTCAATTCTTTGTTTGAGAAGCCAAGAACCTAGACATTGACTTGCCTCTCCTCTAGTAACAGTAGCTAGGGGTTGGATTCAAGTTGAAGTCCAGGCACGGTTAGACAATTCTGTGCTAGTTTTTCTTGGACTTGAATATTGACTTCATCTCTCCTTTGAAATTCGTAATTTTTCCCCTCTGTATCCCCAATTCCTCTCAATAATTCATTTATGTTTTTATGTGGTGCTGAGGATTGAACACAGTGCCTCACATGTACTAGGCAAGTGCTCTACCACTGAGCTACAACCCCATATGTCCAAGAGAAAGAACTTGATATTTCAATACCTCTGTTCAAGGCCCAAGCTCAGGACCAGAATGCATTTGTAGCCATTCAAAGATAACATCACAAGACTCTTTGGATATGTAAAGGTAGTCACAGAGCTAAGAGGCGGGGATGAAAAACTAAATATCTCTGAATAAGAAAGTGAGGGGAATTGGTTCTGTAAAGCCTACAGTGAAGGGTCTTATAGGAAAAAGAATGAGCAACACAGTGAGATGACTGAAAGGAGCAAATATGTAATATTCAGATTTCAGTTTTCATTTGCTTGCTTTAATGTCATAAATACCATTTGTTCTGCTCAAACTTTTAGCAAAGCCTGTGATTGTTATGGTTTAGATATGAGGTATCCCCCAAAAGCTTATGTGTAAAATAAATGCAAGAAGGTTCAGTGGCAAAATGATTAGATTATGACAGCTTTGACCTTATTAGCTTTGATTGATATGGATTAACTGGGTGGTAAGTGTAGGCAGGTAGAGGGTGGCTGAAGAAGGTGGGTCACTTAGGGCATGTCTTTGGGGTTTATATTTTTGTCCCTGGAGTTGGTTGATGATGAATTAAAACTCTGAAACCATGAGCCAAATAAACTTTTACTTCCCTATATTGTTCTTATCAGGTCTTTTGTGCACAGTGATGAATAAGCTGACTAAAACACTGACATATTTTAAATACTGGTGTGAATAAGCCTGTGTTTGTGTAGTGTGTGGTGGGGGAGTGAGGAAAGGAAAGGGAGAGGGACGAAAAGAAGGGGGAGGTCAAAAAATCAGGATGATCACCTAGACTGAACTGAAGTAATGACAGACCAGGTAAAATGAAGAGATTGAACCAGTAATTGATACCAATTTGGAGGAAGCAGAAACTGTGAACAAGAGGAAGCTTTTTAAAAATTAATAGAAATAAAAAAGCTACCCTATCTCAAATTTCCAGGAAGACTGGGAAGGATGTAGGGTTCCCACTGCATAAGACATATATTCAAACTAATTCTATTTTACCTCACAGGATGAGTACTTCAACAGACATCTGGGGCACCAATGTACCATATGTATCCTATGCTCTGTGTGCTGCTTCAGAACCTGGTAGAGGATGGGTAAGAGAGATGCTTGATAATGAAAATATAAGAAAAGAAAAGAAACAAGGGAGGAACAGAAGATCTTAATTGACCTATTTGGAAGTGAGTCACTCAAGGACAGGTTTTCGTGTCTTATTTCATATTTACTTTAGCTTAATACTACATATAGCAGATACTCCAAAAACTTAAAACTACTGAGAGAGAGAGAGTGAGTTTCAAAATTTTCAAAGAAAAAATTGGGAAGAAGAAGGAATGGAAAAGAGGAAAGTAGATAACGTTGGAATACCACAAACAACTTCTGGTTTTTAAATCACTTTCCATTTTTTTTCTTTTTTTTTATTGGTTGTTCAAAACATTACAAAGCTCTTGACATATCATATTTCATACATTAGATTCAAGTGGGTTATGAACTCCCATTTTTATCCCAAATATAGATTGCAGAATCACATCGGTTACACATCCACATTTTTACATAATGCCATATTAGTAACTGTTGTATTCTGCTACCTTTCCTATCCTCTACTATCCCCCCTCCCCTCCCCTCCCCTTCCATCTTCTCTCTCTACCCCATCTACTGTAATTCATTTCTCTCCTTTGTTTATTTTCCCATTCCCCACAACCTCTTATATGTAATTTTGTATAACAATGAGGGTCTCCTTCCATTTCCATAATATTTCCCTTTTCTCTCCCTTTCCCTCCCACCTCATGTCTCTGTTTAATGTTAATATTTTCCTCCTGCTCTTCCTCCCTGCTCTGTTCTTAGTTGCTCTCATTATATCAAAGAAGACATTTGGCATTTGTTTTTTAGGGATTGGCTAGCTTCACTTAGCATAATCTGCTCTAGTGCCATCCATTTCCCTGCAAATTCCATGATTTTGTCATTTTTTAGTGCTGCGTAATACTTCATGGTGCATAAATGCCATTTTTTAAATCCATTCATCTATTGAAGGGAATCTGGGTTGGTTCCACAGTCTAGCTATTGTGAATTGTGCTGCTATGAACATCGATGTGGCAGTATCCCTGTAGTACGCTCTTTTAAGGTCTTCAGGGAATAGTCCGAGAAGGGCAATAGCTGGGTCAAATGGTGGTTCCATTCCCAGCTTTCCCAGGAATCTCCATACTGCTTTCCAAATTGGCCGCACCAATTTGCAGTCCCACCAGCAATGTACAAGAGTACCCTTTTCCCCACATCCTCTCCAGCACTCGTTGTTGTTTGACTTCATAATGGCTGCCAATCTTACTGGAGTGAGATAGTATCTTAGGGTGGTTTTGATTTGCATTTCTCTGACTGCTAGAGGTGGTGAGCATTTTTTCATGTACTTGTTGATTGATTGTATGTCCTGCTCTGAGAAGTGTCTGTTCAGGTCCTTGGCCCATTTGTTGATTGGGTTATTTGTTATCTTATTGTCTAATTTTTTGAGTTCTTTTTATACTCTGGATATTAGGGCTCTATCTGAAGTGTGAGGAGTAAAAATTTGTTCCCATGATGTAGGCTCCCTATTTACCTCTCTTATTATTTCTCTTGCTGAGAAAAAACGTTTTAGTTTAAGTAAGTCCCATTTGTTGATTCTTGTT
This sequence comes from Callospermophilus lateralis, assembly GCF_048772815.1. Lineage (NCBI taxonomy): Eukaryota > Metazoa > Chordata > Mammalia > Rodentia > Sciuridae > Callospermophilus > Callospermophilus lateralis. The sequence goes on from NC_135306.1 coordinate 36,559,390, forward strand.
ATTAACTCTTGTGCTATGGGTGTCCTATTAAGGAATTTGGAGCCTGACCCCACAGTATGTAGATCGGAGCCAACTTTTTCTTCTATCAGACGCAGAGTCTCTGATTTGATATCAAGCTCCTTGATCCATTTTGAGTTAACTTTTGTGCATGGCCAAAGGAGGGGATTCAGTTTCATTCTGTTGCATATGGATTTCCAGTTTTCCCAACACCATTTGTTGAAGATGCTATCCTTCCTCCATTGCATGCTTTTAGCCCCTTTATCAAATATAAGATAGTTGTAACTTTGTGGATTAGTCTCTGTGTCCTCTATTCTGTACCATTGGTCCACCCGCCTGTTTTGGTACCAGTACCATGCTGTTTTTGTTACTATTGCTCTGTAATATAGTTTGAAATCTGGTATCGCTATACCGCCTGATTCACACTTCCTGCTTAGAATTGCTTTTGCTATTCTGGGTCCTTTATTTTTCCATATGAATTTCATGATTGCTTTATCTATTTCTACAAGAAATGCCATTGGGATTTTGATTGGCATTGCATTAAAACTATAGAGAACTTTTGGTAATATCGCCATTTTGATGATGTTAGTTCTGCCTATCCTCCATTTTTAAAAATTATGGTGTCTCAAACATTGAATATTTAAGTTTGAATCACAGCAGTTAGTGAACGTTTCTAAGGAAAGAATGGGTGGGACCTTAATGGATGGGATTTAGATGCTTTGGGAGCTTTAAATGGAATGAAAGGTTAACATTTAAAAGACAATGTCCCATTGTGTTCATTACTTCCCAGATCCTAATCCAAATACATTAAAGCTTGTTTATTTTCTTACATTTACATTTTAATTGTTGTTATTTTGTTCTTTGTGTGTATGATGCTGGGAATATGCTAGGCAAGTGTTCCTGCTGTGTAAAGGCCCTTACATCCAAATTTTTAAAAATATTTCTTTACATCATTTGGCAAAATCTCAAAAGTATAACCTTTTGTTTTAGATGATCTCTCTTCCCTTTTTGTCCTTGGAACACAAAATTCCTCTGAAAAGGGAGAGAACTGTTTGCTTTTCTTATCCCCCATCAATCCTTGAATACAGCTAGGTACATCATTGTCCAGTTGGTTCCACATTCAAGTACCCCCCTCTTTTGTGCTATTGGTCCTTTTCACCTACTATCAATCATCTTCTTAGGGTGACCAATTCATTCTGGTTTGTCTAGGACCTTCCTGGTTTTAGCACTGAAATGTCTAGAGCCCAAGGAAGTCCCTCACACCTGGAGAAGCAAGGACATTTCCACCTTCTTGCTCTGCTCATTAATACTTACCTCCTTTAAAAACATAGAAACATTGTTTGATATTTTGAAAGAACAGCGAAGAGGGCTGTATAGATAAAGGGCTATATAGATAAAGTGAGAGAATAATAAAATTTGTTGTCAGGGAAGTTGAATGGGGGTAGAAAATGTTGGCCCTTATAGGCCATTATTCTGAATGATGTGGAAAAGTCATTGGAGTGTTTTAAGCAAAGGAGTGCTCAGATCTACTTAAAATGATCACTTGGACCACTGTGTTGAGAACAAAGTGTAGTGAAAAGCAGGGAAACCAGTTGATGGTTGTTACAATAATCCAAGCAAGTTATGACAGCAGTTTGGACTAGGATGGGAGCACGAAAGGGAGTGAGAAGTGGTCAGATTCTGAATGTAGTCTGCAGGTAGAGTCAGTAGCATTTGCTGGATTGAAAATAGAAAGTAAAAGAAATGGAGTAGTCAAAAGGGACACCAAGGTTTTTTTCTTTAGGGCCTGGAAAGATAAAGTTTTTTTTTTTTTTTTTTTGGTACTGGGGATTGAACTCTTACTGAAATGATGAAAGAAGGAGGCTTATGGGGTGAAAATAAGAAGTTAGGTTTTGATGGTGTTAAGTTCAAGCTGTCTTTAAAACATTTAGGGTGGAAGACAGTTGGATATACCAATTTAGTATTCTGGGGAGAGGTTCAACTTGAAGATAGGAAGTGGGAAGTCATAAGTGCACAGATGGTTCTTGGAACTTTGGAAGTGAATGAGATGAGTAGGGGAAAAGAGAGCATAGTCCTTGAAGAAGAAGGAAAAGGCTGCTGGAAGATTGAGTAAGATAAGGGCAGAAACCATGGATTTAGTATGATGAAGGTCATTAATGACTTTGATAAAGCTAACTGCAGTGCATTGAATAGAAAGTAGAGACAGTGAGACTAAATTATAACCACCCTCTTCTAACAATCGAGAAAACATGCATTAAAGGTACTTATCTAACCCTCTAAATGAAAACATGAGGAATATATCAATATCATGTCCCCAAGGGCAGTTTTTTAATTTACTCAAAAACATTTCAGATATAAAAGACTCTACTTTTATACCTGAAATGTTTTTGAGTAAATTTAAAAAACACATTTGTATATAGGAACACAATGCAAGGTACAGTTTAAAGCCTTTAAATAGTCTCTCTCAATGTCCCTAACTGTGGCCTTGGCACAAATTCCCAACAAAAGCCAGTACAAAAAGCAAAGCATTTGAAGACATTTTACCTTTTTGTCTCAATTTCCATGGTTACTTCAAAGTTCATTAAGACAGTCTTCTCCTCCCTGTTTCTATGACAATGCATTTTCCTTCCACTACCTCTTTGACTATTTTGCAGTATGATGTAGTAGAGTTATAATGACCTAAATTTAAACCCCAGAATCAATACTTATCAAATGTATGGCCTATGGCTAATGAGATAATTGCTCTGAATTTAGTCTCCTCACCTCTGACATGCTTTACACATAATAGGTTCTCTTTCCCCAAAGCAAGGCTTGTATCGGTCTGTTTATGCTTTCCCTGAGTGGTGATCTTATAATGTTTCTTCTCTTCTAAAGCCCTGACTCCTAAAACTCTATTCTTTTTTTAAAATATATTTTTAGTTGTTGATAGACCTTTTTATTTATTTATATGTATGCTAAGAATTGAACCCAGGGCTTCACACATGCCAGGCAAGTGTGCTACCGCTGAACTCCAGCCCTGTCCTTTATCTCTATTCTGAATATGAATTCAAGAATGCACTTTTGGAATTCCCTCTTAGTTCACTAGCATCTTAAAATAAACATGTTCCAAAATGACATTCATCACTTTCCCTGATCTTAAATATTTTGTTCCTCTGATTCACTATCTGTAATGTGTTCATGAAATCCAGGCATCACCTTTAGTTCCTCCTCTGGTCATCTGCCAAGACCCATATATCCCATCTGAGGGTCCCTTGAAGCTATTACTGCCTTTCTATTGCAGTAAATATTGTCACAGATTTTTAATATTTTCCCCTGGATCCCATATCTTGCTATTTTCTTCCAATTGTTATAATCTATCCACTGTAGCCCTAAATCAGACCACTGATGATGTCGATTTATCAGTCGACTCAAAAACCTTCAATGGCTCCCTATGGGTTACTGAACAAAGCCTCACATCCAAGATGCTCCAATTTGAACCCAAACTACTCTTTTATCTTTCTCTCCCATTACTTACCTTGGTTAAAACTAGCCTATAGAACCAACGAGCCTGGAGGTCCCACGGGTCTGCTTCTTGCTTCAACAGTGTTTGGACGGAACAGAGCCGGGGACTCCCTTTTCTTCCAGCTTCCAACCGCCTTCCAATCTGGTCTCCATTTGCAATCTCCGGGACCATCTGCTCGCCCAGGACCTGCTTCCAGGACCAGCCAACTCCGTTTTTTGTGGTTAGCTCCTTCTTGACGACCAACCATGACCTCCTAGATTCGTCAGAATTATTCCACCGAGGTGGAGGCTGCCGTCAACCGCCTGGTTAATTTGCATTTGCGCGCCTCCTACACGTACCTCTCTCTGGGCTACTATTTCGACCGGGACGATGTGGCTCTGGAGGGTGTGGGCCACTTCTTCCGCGAGTTGGCTGAGGAAAAGCTTGAGGCCTCCGAGCGTCTCCTCAAGATGCAAAACCAGCGCGGCGGCAGCGGCGCCCTCTTCCAGGACGTGCAGAAACCTTCTCAAGATGAGTGGGGCAACACCCTGGACGCCATGGAAGCTGCCTTGGCTCTGGAGAAGAACCTGAACCAAGCCATTTTGGATCTTCATGCCTTGGGTCCTGCCCGCACAGACCCACATCTCTGTGACTTTCTGGAGAACCACTTCCTTGATGAGGAGGTGAAGCTCATCAAGAAGATGGGAGACCACTTGACTAACCTCCACCATCTGGCGGGCCCCCAGGCTGGCCTGGGCGAGTATCTCTTAAAGACTCACCCTCAAGCATGACTAGAGCCCTGGAGCACAGTGGCCTTTGATGGGGCTCCTTTGCATCTCCTGGCATCAGGGCTTTGGCCTGAGCCTCTCCCTCTAACCCCTCGGCAGCTTTTTAACCACCATGGAGCCCCTCCCAAAGCCTTGGACCAAATAAAAATTAAAGCTTTTTCCAGCAAAAAAACAAACAAACAAACAAACAAACAAAAAAAAACTAGCCTATAGAATGGAACCACCATTTGACCCAGCTATGCCCCTTCTCGGACTATACCCAAAAGACCTAAAAAGAGCATACTACAGGGACACAGCTACATCAATGTTCACAGCAGCACAATTCACAATAGCTAGACTGTAGAACCAACCTAGATGCCCTTCAATAAATGAATGGATAAAAAAAAATGTGGCATTTATACACAATGGAATATTATGCAGCACTAAAAATAACAAGATCATGGCATTTGCAGGAAAATGGATGGCATTAGAGCAGATTATGCTAAGCAAAGTTAGCCAATCCCTAAAAGACAAATGCCGAATGTCTTCTCTGATATAAGGGAGGTGACTCAAAACAGAGTAGGGAGGAAGAGCATGAGAAGAAGATTACCACTAAACAAGGAAGAGAGATGGGAGGGAATGGGAGGGAGAAGGGGAATTGCATGGAAGATGGAAGGAGACCCTCATTGTTACACAAAATACATATATGATGGTGTGAGGGGGGAGGGAAAAAAAGAGAGAGAAATGTCACAGTAGATTGGGTAGAGAGAGGTGAGGGGAGAGGAGGGAAGGGGAGGGGGGATAGGGAGGACAGCAGAATACAACTAATACTAGTATTGCTGTATGTATAAACATGGCTGTATAACCAATGTGATCCTGCAATCTGTACACGTGGGAAAATGAGAATTCATACCCTATTTGAATCAAATGTGTGATATGTCAAGATCATTGTATTGTCTTGAGCAACTAATTTATTAGTTGCTCAAGACAATACAATGATCTTGACATATATATGCCACTGTTCATACCATCCCTTCCAGAGATCCCTCCTCTAGCTCCGTCAAAATCTTCCAGGGTAGGGGTTGTGGCTCCATGGGAGAGTGCTTGTCTGGCACATATGAAGCACTGGGTTCAATCCTCAGCACCACATAAAAATAAATAAATAAAATAAAAGCATTTTAAAAAAATCCTCCAGGGTTAACAAAAGCCAGTGTAAATTCCATGAACTTTTCAATGGAGTTTCTCTGCTCTAACATACAGAAAAATCTGCCCACTCTTAACTCCCACAACTTTATTGGTTTATTATCTCAAAAGTAGTCATATTTTCTTCCTCAAAATTATTTTTTGAATTTAATCTCCTCTATCATATTAGAGAATGGGACCATTTCTAATTAATTTCTGTGTCAACCAAAGCCACAGCACAGGGCCTGACTTCTAAGTAAGTGATAGGCTGAAAAAAAAAAAAAAAAGTTGAATCAAGAATGAAGACAAGCAATAGATAATATGTTAAAAAATATAACCCAAAGAAAACTTTTCTAAAAATTACTTGTTACAAGCTGTCTCCTGCTGATAACTTTAACAATTACTATAGAGAACACAAACATTATCTGGCGATGTTTAGAATCAGCTCTGGAATCTGCACATCTCTCAACTGAAATCAATCCAAAGGCACATTTCCTTCACTGTCCTACTTAATAAGATATAAATGTGGCAACCATGAAGTCAGGTGCTCCTGTGACTTAACAAAATCCAGCATCTTAAACTATAAGGGAATTTCTGGGCTCTACATATCAATTATTTACCTGTGGCCTAAGCTCTACTAATCTATTTCACTCCAGCAGGCAGCACATTTCTGATGTTATCAGGCCAATAAACTGTGGGAGCTTAAGTCACACCAGGCTGAGGATCCTTGTTCCCATATGTCCCCAGGAAACCTTGGCTTTGAGACCAAATTGGGGATATCCCTGCAATGCACTGCTAGCTGGAGTTGTCGGGTAGTTTGCTCTTATATCATATGGAGATAGGATATAAGGGGAGTCACAGAGGAACAGACTGAGCATGTCTTAATTAAACTAAGCCCCAAGTAAACAGAATTGCTTTACATTCCCACTAAGAATGTCTGAGCTGGGAGTCATCCTGGATCTTGGATTGCCTCTTAGGGTCACTCTGATACTGGAAATTGTGGAATTTCAAAATTGGAAGGGCACTGGGAGATATCTAATCCAACTTTCTACCCAGAGTAGTCTTTCTTATGTTCAGCCATCTTGGTGCCCTTGCTTAAATAATTGCAGTAAAGAAATCACTGTCTCTCAAGATAGCTTTTCCATTTTCACACAGCTCTATTTATAAATCCCTTATTTTATTCAATATCTCCTGACTCCTATAAACCCTGGAAGCCTACAAGAGTCAACAGTAGAGCCTGCTCAAGTTGTATTTTGATTTCTCTCCAACTGGTAAGCACTGAGATGAACAAGAACTCATCCCTTCAAGCATGCAACTTTGGATAGTTCCATCCAGCTATCATCACCTTCCATCAGGTAACAATGTGGTCACTGAATTAGGTGCTGGAGTCAAGGATCCTGGACCCTAAAATCTGGCTGATCTATTTTCTTACTATATGGGTGGTAGCCAATAAAATTAATTATGAACACTTTTCTTTTTTCTCAGTACCAATCTCTGAAATTTTAAAGATTTTTAAAAATTTTAAATTTTAAGGCAAGCTTTCCCACTTGCCCTAATTCTCAAACGCATGCCATTCTGATGTTACATAAACTCGATCTCTTTTAGGAATTTCTTTGCTCCAGTATATCTGTCAGGAATTTCCAATAACCTTTCTGGCATTCGCTCTCTGTTTTTTAATTCCATCCCAATAAATATAAATTACAGTAGTTTATCCAGACTAATGCTGTCTAAAGCAAGAGTAACAGTCTTGCACATCACAGTTCTTGCAATAAATCAAGCACGTGGCAACTCTTCTGAAACTCTAATCTTACAGAGAATCCTGACGCTCCCTGAATTGAACCCTTGATGAACTTCTTCTGAGTCACACTTAGTAGTCAATTGTATTATTGGTCCTAATGTGGTGCTTGATAGTCAGGCTATAGGATCCAAAAAAAAAAGGCACAAAGAAATTTGAAACAGAAACTTTACACTCACAGAGACATGTCCTTGAAAGGAAGTTAACAAGAACTGACATTAATGTCAATGGAAATATTCCCTGTAAATAATCTACCTAAAGAGGATTTATAAATATGCTAAGATTAAACTATAGCCAAAGTAAATCTCAGCATGAAATTTAGGGTTCTCTTTAGAAAGGAACGCATGAAGTTAAAATATAACTAATATAAGTTCTACTGCTTGTGTGTATGTGTGGTAATAGGGATTGAACCCCTGGGGCACTTTACCACTGAACTCCATTCCCATCTCCCTTCATCCTTTGAGACATGGCCCTTGCTCAGTTGCTTAGGCTGGTCTTGGACTTGAGATTCTCCTGCCTCAACCTCTCAAGTGGCTGGGATTATAAGTGTGTGCCACTGCTCCCAGTTTAGAGATGCTCTACTTTTTAAAACTAAGCAGTTGATTACTGGAGAGTCAAGGAAGCACAGTTTTTAGAGAACTGAAAAAGAACATTTATCACTGCCAGGGGAAATTTTTCTTGGATTATAATGTTTACCAAAGTTATTTGGAAAGAAATATCACTAGAATACTATCAAATCACTAGAACACTATCAAATACCATATTTTGTTACACAAGAAGGTGGGGTAGGGATGGTGCCACATGCCTGTAATCCCAGGTATTTGGGAGGAGGATTATAAATCTGAGGCCAGCCTAAGTAATTTAGTAAGACCCTGTTGCCAAATAAAAAAAGGACTGGGGATGTAGAGCATCCCTGGGTTCAATCGCCAGTGTTACAAATCAAACCAAACTAAACCAAAACCATACTAAACCAAACAAAAACCTCATAAGAGCTATAATTCTAGGATCTCTAAATTTAGAATCTTGGGTGGAGTTGTCCACTAAAAGGCAATGCTGTGGACATTATGATAGTTCTCATGGTAATGAGAAGTCCTTAATTAGATGTCTTGGTAGTAAATAATTCTAAGAAAGAGTGCTGGATGTGGGAGTACATGCCCCTAATCCCAGTGGCTCAGGAGGCTGAGATAGAAGATCACAAGTTGGAGATCAGTCTTAGCAATTTAGTGAGTAAGCAATTTAGCAAAACCCTGTCTCAAAATAAAAAGGCTGGGGATAGAACTCAGTTGTAAAGTACAACTGAGTTCAATACCCAGTGCCAAAGGGAAGAGAGAGAGAAAAGAGTGAATTGATCACCTGGGACATGGTCATTTCTAAGACAAACTGTAAATGGAATTTCCTAGATAGGGAAACTCAATATTGCAAAGATGCAAATTATTCCCAAGATTAATATACAAATTCAATGCAATACTAATCAATGGGCTTTAAAAAACTGAATTAATAATTTTAAATTTTTAAAATACTGAACACAGTGGCACACACTACTTGGTAGGCTGAGGCAGTAGGATTACAAATTTGAGGTCAGCCTCAGCAACTTAGCAAGACCCCATCTCAAAATAAAATAAGAAGGGTTGGGGATGTAGCTCAGTGGTAGAGCACCACTTGCCTAGCATCCTGGAAGCCCTATGTTCAATCCCTAGTACTGCAAAAGAGAGAGAGAGAGAGAGAGAAAGAGAGAGAGAGAGAGAGAGAGAGAGAGAGAGAGAGAGAGAAAAGCCTTAATCTTTCAAATAATTTATTATGGCAATTTATGGGAAAATCACAAATTACAATGATATTTACAAACAGTAATATCTGAAAATTATTTCTCTCTCTCTCTCTCTCTCTCTCACACACACACACACACACACACACACACACAGTACTTGGTTGGTCATAAGAAATTCAGTGTAGCAGGGAAGACATGAGTAAACAATTGCTATATAGTGTGATGGATAAGGACAGAGTATTTTGGAAGTACAAGGACAAGGTATTATTAAACTGCAGGCAAGGTTCCTTGGAGTAGATTTTGAGTCATGTCATAAAGTACAAGTCAGCTTAGTTAATATGGTTGATTGATAGGTTTTTCAGGCAGAGGTGAGCAACAGCCTCCCATGTGAAAGGGCATGGAGTGAAAATACTATAGAATGTAACTGAATAATTTAAAAGGTAAGTTAGTATGATCAGACTTATGATTTAGAAAGATATAGAATTAATGTATAGTTTGGCTGATGGCCAAGAAATGAAATAAGATGGTTCTTATAATCCAGAAAAAAAATGAATAAAGTACTGGCAGTGAGGATGAAAAAGGGGTTGCAGTTGACAATGAAGAGGAAAAATCAGGTTAGATTTTATCCATTTTTTAAAATTTATTTTTTAGTTGTAGATGGACACAATATCTTTATTATTTTTATGTGGTTCTGAGGATTGAACCCAGTGCCTCGCATGAGTAAGGCAAACGCTCTATCACTGAGCTACAGTCTCAGCCCCAGATTTTATCCATTGCTTTTATTCACCAAAGTTCATGATCTGGACTTCAATTTTTAGGCTCAGATATTTGGTTTTGGCTGTTCACTGAGCCTGAATCTATTACTCAAACTAACTGTAAGGTTTCAGAAGCTGAGAATGGCAAATGATTATTTATAATGAAATAGATAAACTATCTCAGTGACTGGGATATTTACCTTGGTACACTCACATATTTCTCTTCAAAAAAAAACAGAAACCAGGCACAGGGGTTCATGTCTGTAATCCCAGCTACTCTGGAGGCTGAAAGAGGAGGATTGAAAATTTGAGACCAGCCTCAGCAACATGGTGAGACCCTATCTCAAAATAAAAAAATAAAAAGGATTGGGGATGTATCTCAGTGGTAGAGTGCCCCTGGGTTTGAACCCCAGTACTGGAAAATTTTTTTAAAAAAAGATATATATGAGAAACCAATTATAATCAGAAGCCTGCTTGGTGAACAAGAGAAATTAAACTGTGGTGTATTTCAGATATTTAATAGCATCAAGCCATAAAGGAGAGGTAAGGATGTTTAGGTTTGAGAGCTATGATCTCTCCCATGGACAAAACTGGGATAGGCATAATCAAAGTATGCTTCTCACTCCCTTGTTTCTGTGTTTCCATTGCTAACTGATAGCACTTCTGTGAATTTTCTTTAGGTAAATGCCTTTTGTCAAGTCATAAAATATGTCCAATTTGGATTTTTTAAATATTATTTTCTTTAGTTGTAGATGGACACCATAATTTTATTTTGTTTATTTATTTTTTTAATGTGGTGCTGAAGATCAAACTTAGTGCCTCACACACGTGAGGCAAGCACTCTGCCACTGAGCCACAATTACAGCCCTGGATTTTTTTTTTTTTTTTAAATTTTCAGTACTGGGGATTGAACCCAAGGGTGCTCTACTACCAAGCAATATCCCCATTGCTTTTAAATTTTATTATTTGTTCTTTTTAGTTTTACATGACAGTAGAATGTATTTTGGCAAATTACAAATACATAGAGTATATTTTATTCTAATTAGGATCCTATTCTTGTGGTTGTAAATGATTAGAGTTATCATGATCATGTATTCAAATACAAGGCTAGAAAAGTTATGTCTGATAGTAAGCTACCCTTCCTATTCCCCTCCCTCAGCCCTCCCTTTCTTCTTCTTTGTCAAATCCAACCAACTTCTGTTCTCCATCCCACACCCTCCCTTGTTGTAAGTTAGCATCCACATATCAGAGAGAACATTTGGCCTTTGCTTTTTTGGGATTAGCTAATTTCACTTAGTATGATATTCTCCAGTTCCATTCGTTTACCAGCAAATGCCATATTTCATTTTTTCTTTTGGCTAAGTAATATTTCATTGTGTACATATACCATAGTTTCTTTATCCATTCATCCATTGAAGGACACTCAGGTTGTTTCCATAGCTTGGCTATTGTGAGTTGAGCTGCTATAAACATTGATATGGCTGCATCACAGTAGTATACTGATTTAAGTCCTCTGAGTATAGGTCAAGGAGTGGGATAACAGGGTAAAATGGTGGCTCCATTCCAAGTTTTCTAAGGAATCTCCATACTGCTTTCCGTGTGATTATACCATTTGCAGCCCCACCAACAATGTATAAGACTACCTTTCTTCCCACATCCTCACCAACATTTATTGTTACTTATATTCTTTATGCCATCCTGCCTGGAGTGAGATGGCATCTCAGTGTAGTTTTAATTTGCATTTCTCTAATTGCTAGAGATGCTGAACATTTTTTTCACATATTTTTTAACCATTCATATTTCTTTTTTCTGTAAAGTGCTCAGTTTCTTTGCCCATTTATTGATTGAATTGGTGTGTGTGTGTGTGTGTGTGTGTGTGTGTGTGTGTGTGTATGTGTGTGAAGCTTTTAGAGTTCTTTGTATAACCTGGAGATTAATTAATTAAATTAATTTACTATCTGAGGTGCAGATAGTAAAGATTTTCTCCCATTCTGTAGGATCTCTGTTCATATTCTTGATTTGTTTCCTTTGCTGTAAAAAAGCTTTAAAAAAAGCTTTTCAGTTTGATACCATCCCATTTATTGATTCTTGATTTTACTTTTAGCACTTTAGGAGTCTTATTGAGGAAGTCAGGTCCTAAGCTGACATGATAGAGAGTTGGATCTACTTTTTTTCTAGTAAACATAGGGTTTCTGGTCTAATGCCTAGGTCCTTGGTCCACTTTGAATTTTGTGCAGCATGAGCAATGGGGGTTCAATTTCATTCTACTATATGTGGATTTCCAGTTTCCCCAGCACCTTTTGTTGAAGAGGCTATGTTTTCTCAAAGATATGTTTATGGTGCCTGTATCTAGAATGAGTTAACTGTATTTATGTGGGCTTACCTCTTTATCTTCTATTGTTTCATTAGTCTTCATGTCTGTTTTTGTGCCAATAGTATGCTGTTTTGGTTACCATAGCTCTGTAGTATAATTTAAGGTCTGGTATTGTGATGCCTCTTGTATTGCTTTTCTCGATAAGAATTGTTTTGGCTATTCTGGGTCTCTTATTTTTCCAAATGGATTTCATGATCGCTTTTTCTATTTCTGTGAAGAACATCATTGAAATTTTAATAGGATTGCACTTAATCTGTATAGCGCTTTTGGCAGTATGGCCATTTTGACAATATTAATTCTGCCTATCCAAGAACATGAAATATCTTTCCATTTTCTGAGGTCTTTTTCAATTTCTTTCTTTACTGTTCTGTAGTTTTTATTATATAGGTCTTTCACTTCTTTTGTTTGATTCCCAATTTGTTGTTCCCTCCCCCACACCTAGGCTATTGTAAAAGGGGATAGTTTTCCTGATTTCTTTTTCAACTGATACATCATTGGTGTATAGGAATGCAATTGATATATGGCTGTTAATTTTATACACTGCTATTTTGCTGAATTCATTTATGAGTTAATAAAGCTTTCTGATGGAGTTTTTGGGGTCTTTTAAATATAGAATCATGTCATCGGCACATAAGGGTAGTTTGAGTTCTTTTCATATTTATATCACTTTAATTCTTTCTTTTGTCTAATTGCTCTGGCTAAGATTTCAGAACTATTTTGAATACAAGTGGTGAAAGAGGGCATCCCTACCTTGTTCCATTTTTTAGAGAGAATGCTTTCAATTTTCAGCCATTTAGAATGATGTTGGCCTTGGGTTTAGAGTATATAGCTTTTATCATGTTGAGGTATGTTCTTGCTATCCCTACTTTTTCTAGTGTTTTGAGCATGGATGGATGCTGAATACTGTCAAACACCTTTTCTGTATATATTGAGATAATCATGTGATTCTTGCCTTTTAAGTCTATTAATAATTTAGACTTAACAGACATATATAGAATATTTCATCCATAAACAAATGAATACACTTTAATTTTAGCAGCCAAGGAACATTCTCTAAAATAGATCACATCTTAGTCCACAAAGCAGCTCTTAGCAAATACAAAAAAATAGATATAATACCTTGTATTCTATCAGATCACAACGGAATAAAATTAGAAAATAATGATAAAATTAAAAAAAATAGAAGTTACTCTAACATCTGGAGACCAAATAATATACTATTGAATGACCAATGGATAACTGAAGAAAACAGGGATGAAATAAAAATACTTAGAGGTAAATAAGAATAGTGAGATTCCCGGGTGCCCGGAGGTTCCTCCAGAGGACGCCAGGTCACCAGAGAAGCCAAAAATGGAATGGAACCCAGAGGTGCTTAACCACCAGCCCCTTTTAGATTCTTTGTTTTGAGACAGAGTCTTGCTACATCTTCTAGGGTCTGAAACTCCTGAACCGCTGGGGTTACAGGTATTTAGGAAGAGAGGAAGATGGCTGCGAAAGGAGTGCAGCACCCCCGTGTACTGCGTCACTGAGCAGGAAAAAGACAAGGTAGAATGGATAAAAGCTAGCTTGTTAGGAATTTCCAGCAAAGTTGGGGTGCTCCGAAACCTAGAGGAAGGATTTCCATTGCATAAGGACCTGCTACTGGAGCTCAAACGCGAGAGATTTGTCCGCACGGAGGGTCACACTGCGTATGCAGCAAATCGCCCCACGGCCAGAGTCTGTGGCGCTCGCTGGGAAACGACGGTAAGATAACAATGCAAAGATACAGCGCTACGGATTCTGCAGGCTCCCGCCAGCTGTGCAAATACTGTACTCAGAGCTGAATTCTGGGCTTGAGACGGGGAAGGAAGCCATCCAATTCGGTTCTCCACATCGGTCAGACCACAGAGGAAGCCAGCGGCCACCATCTTGGAGAGCTGACGTCATCATCTCGGTTTTTTTTGTTTGTTTGTTTGTTTTTTTTTTTTTTTTTTTGACTGATAACAGCTCTTTCAGCTATAGATCAGCGGGGAAAACTTAAGGGCCCCTCCCAGCTCTCCTGTGAGCGCAATAGCCAGACCGAGGGCGGCACGGGAGCCGGCGGCAGCCGCGGCTGCGGCGAGGGAGCCGGCGGCAGCCGGGGCAGCGGCACGGGAGCCCGTGGAAGCCGCGGCGGCGCTGGCGCAGGAGCCGGCGGGAACCGCGCGGCGCGGGACTCCCAGCTACCGCTCCCACCAGTGCTGACAACTGAGGTCTCTTGCACCGACTCGCCTCGGCGTGGGACTCACGGCTACCGCTCCCACCAGTGCTGACAACTGAGGTCTCTTGCATCAGATACGGGGGCGTGGCTACCAGAAGGTAAGCAAATTTGCTGGGGGTTCTCAGCCCCAAGCTCTACAAACTTAGGGCCTGAGGGAGGCAAACAAGGAGAGTGTGCCCAGGCACTAATGAAACAGCTGCTCCATGCGTGTGCAAGGTAGGCGGAACTGTGACCACCGACAAAACAGGCCCAGAGGCCGGCCAGACACATCGCCCCGCCCCGGTTGGGGGAGGGGCAGAGCTGCCGGGCGCCTGCAAGTTAGGCAGACCTGCGAATCACCAGCTGAACAGACCCAGCAACCGCGGAGCGGCAGAGCCACCCCCGGGCCTGCAAGGTAGGGGCACTTGCCACCCACCGGCAGGTCAGGCCCAACAAACTGCGGAGGGGCACAGCTGCCCCACGAGCCTGCTAGGTAGGCAGAACCCTGACCACCGACAGAACAGGCCCAGTGGCCCGCCAGATACATCGCCCCGGTTGGGGGAGGGGCAGAGCCGCCACCAGCGCTTTTTAGGTAGACAGACCTGCAACCGACAGACAGAACAGGCCTAGTGGCCAGTGGAGGGGCAAAGCCGCTGCTCACGCCTGCAAGGTAGGTGGACCTGTGACCACCGAAAGAACAGGCCCATCGAAAGTACAGGCACAGCGGCCTCCCGGCGTGGTAGGCACATTGCCTCAATTGGAGGAGGGGCAGAACCACCGCCAAAGCCTGCGAGGGAGACTTTGCAGCTATACAAGAGCAATATAAATATATAGGGGGAAAAATCAATAACACAACAGTTTCACCAAGCAGAAAGAAACGCGATCAATATGAAAAGACAAGGAAAGAAAGGACCACAAGCAATGCAGGTCAACTCAACTTTAGAAGAGGTAATATCTGCAGCAGATGGAATGTCAGATAAAGAATTCAGGATATACATGCTTCAGATGATCTGGAGTCTCAAGGAAGACATTAGACAGCAAAATCAGACAATGAAAGACCACTTCGACCACTTTGACAATCAATTACATAAACAAATCCAAGAAGCTAAAGAGCAATTATACAGGGAGATAGAGGTTATAAAAAACAAACAAACAGAAATCCTGGAAATGCAGGAAACAATAAACCAACTTAAAAACTCAATTGAGAATACTACCAGCAGAGTAGATCACTTAGAAGATAGAACATCAGACAATGAAGACAAAGTATTTCAACTGGAGAAGAACATAGACAGCTCAGCAAAGCTGTTAAGAAACCATGAGCAGAACATTCAAGAAATATGGGATAACATAAAGAGACCAAACTTAAGAGTCATTGGGATACAGGAAGGTACTGAGGTCCAAACCAAAGGAATGAGCAATCTATTCAACGAAATAATACGAGAAAACTTCCCAGACATGAAGAATGAGACAGAATCCCAAATCCTAGAAGCCTACAGGACACCGAATGTGCAAAATCATAAGAGATCCACACCTAGACACATTATAATGAAGATGTCCAACATACAGAATAAGGAGAGAATTTTAAAAGTTACAAGAGAAAGGAAGCAGATTACATTTAGGGGTAAACCAATCAGGATAACAGCTGATCTTTCAACACAGACTCTGAAAGCTAGAAGATCCTGGAATAACATATTTCAAACACTGAAAGAAAATGGGTTCCAACCAAGAATGGTGTATCCCGCGAAATTAAGCTTCAGGATGGAAGATGAAATTAAAACCTTCCATGATAAACAAAAGTTAAAAGAATTTGCAGCTAGAAAACCATCTCTTCAAAACATCCTCGGCAAAATATTACAGGAAGAGGAAATGGAAAATATCAATGAAAACCAACAGCGGGAGGTAGTACAGTAAAGGGGGGGGGAATAATCAAAGAGGAAAACAAACCATGTTTAGTAACATAAATAAACAAATATGGCTGGAAGAACAACCCATATCTCAATAATAACCCTAAATGTTAATGGCTTAAACTCACCAATTAAGAGACACAGGCTAGTAGAATGGATCACAAAACAAGACCCAACAATATGCTGCCTTCAGGAGACGCATTTGATAGGAAAAGATATACATAGACTGAAGGTGAAAGGTTGGGAAAAATCATATCACTCATATGGACTTCGGAAACAAGCAGGAGTGTCCATACTCATATCAAATAAAATAGATTTCAAGCCAAAGTTAATCAAAAGGGATGAAGAGGGACACTACATACTTCTCAAGGGAACCATACAACAACAAGACATAACAATCATAAATATATATGCCCCAAACAATGGTACAGCTATGTTCATCAAACAAACTCTTCTCAAGTTCAAGAGTCTAATAGACCAACATACAATAATCATGGGAGACTTCAACACACCTCTCTCACCACTGGACAGATCTTCCAAACAAAAGTTGAATAAGGAAACTATAGAGCTCAATAACACAATTAATAACCTAGACTTAACTGACATATATAGAATATACCACCCAACATCAAGCAGTTACACTTTTTTCTCAGCAGCTCATGGATCCTTCTCAAAAATAGATCATATATTATGTCACAGGGCAACTCTTAGACAATATAAAGGAGTAGAGATAATACCATGCATCTTATCTGACCATAATGGAATGAAATTGAAAATTAACGATAAAAGAAGTAAGGAAAAATCATGCATCACTTGGAGAATGAACAATAGGTTACTGAATGATCAATGGGTTATAGAAGACATCAAGGAGGAAATTAAAAAATTCTTAGAGATAAATGAAAACACAGACACAACATATCGGAATCTATGGGACACATTGAAAGCAGTTCTAAGAGGAAAATTTATTGCTTGGAGTTCATTCCTTAAAAAAAGAAAAAACCAACAAATAAATGATCTAATACTTCAACTCAAAATCCTAGAAAAAGAAGAGCAAAACAACAGCAAAAGAAGTAGAAGACAAGAAATAATTAAAATCAGAGCTGAAATTAATGAAATCGAAACGAAAGAAACAATTGAAAAAATTGACAAAACTAAAAGTTGGTTCTTTGAAAAAATAAATAAAATCGACAGACCCTTAGCCACGCTAACGAAGAGAAGAAGAGAGAGAACTCAAATTACCAGCATACGGGATGAAAAAGGCAATATCACAACAGACACTTCAGAAATACAGAAGATTATCAGAAACTATTTTGAATCCTTATACTCCAATAAAATAGAAGATAGTGAAGGCATCGATAAATTTCTTAAGTCATATGATTTGCCCAGATTGAGTCAGGAGGATATTGACAACCTAAACAGACCAATATCAATTGAGGAAATAGAAGATACCATCAAAAGACTACCAACTAAGAAAAGCCCAGGACCGGATGGGTATACAGCAGAGTTTTACAAAACCTTTAAAGAGGAACTA
This sequence comes from Callospermophilus lateralis, assembly GCF_048772815.1. Taxonomy (NCBI): domain Eukaryota; kingdom Metazoa; phylum Chordata; class Mammalia; order Rodentia; family Sciuridae; genus Callospermophilus; species Callospermophilus lateralis. Next base: position 36,577,159 of record NC_135306.1, read on the forward strand.
ATACCAATACTTTTCAAGCTATTTCAGGAAATAGAAAAAGAGGGAGAACTTCCAAATTCATTCTACGAGGCCAACATCACCCTGATTCCTAAACCAGACAAAGACACTTCAAAGAAAGAAAACTACAGACCAATATCTCTAATGAACCTAGATGCAAAAATCCTCAATAAACTTCTGGCGAACCGGATACAAAAACATATCAAAAAAATTGTGCACCGTGATCAGGTAGGATTTATCCCTGAGATGCAAGGCTGGTTCAATATACGGAAATCAATAAATGTTATTCACCACATCAATAGGCTTAAAAATAAGAACCATATGATCATCTCGATAGATGCGGAAAAAGCATTCGACAAAGTACAGCATCCCTTTATGTTCAAAACTCTAGAAAAAATAGGGATAACAGGAACATACCTCAATATTGTAAAAGCAATCTATGCTAAGCCTCAGGCTAGCATCATTCTGAATGGAGAAAAACTGAAAGCATTCCCTCTAAAATCTGGAACAAGACAGGGATGCCCTCTCTCACCACTTCTGTTCAACATAGTTCTCGAATCACTGGCCAGAGCAATTAGACAGACGAAAGAAATTAAAGGCATAAAAATAGGAAAAGAAGAATCAAATTATCACTATTTGCAGATGACATGATTCTATACCTAGCAGACCCAAAAGGGTCTACAAAGAAACTATTAGAGCTAATAAATGAATTCAGCAAAGTGGCAGGCTATAAAATCAACACGCATAAATCAAAGGCATTCCTGTATATCAGCGACAAATCCTCTGAAATGGAAATGAGGACAACCACCCCATTCACAATATCCTCAAAAAAAATAAAATACTTGGGAATCAACCTAACAAAAGAGGTGAAAGACTTATACAATGAAAACTACAGAACCCTAAAGAGAGAAATAGAAGAAGATCTTAGAAGATGGAAAAATATACCCTGTTCATGGATAGGTAGAAGTAACATCATCAAAATGGCGATATTACCAAAAGTTCTCTATAGGTTTAATGCAATGCCAATCAAAATCCCAACGGCATTTCTTGTAAAAATAGAGAAAGCAATCATGAAATTCATATGGAAAAATAAAAGACCCAGAATAGCAAAAACAATGCTAAGCAGGAAGTGTGAATCAGGCGGTATAGCTATACCAGACTTCAAACTATACTACAGAGCAATAGTAACAAAAACAGCATGGTACTGGTACCAAAACAGGCGGGTGGACCAATGGTACAGAATAGAGGACACAGAAACCAATCCACAAAACTACAACTATCTTATATTCGATAAAGGGGCTAAAAGCATGCAATGGAAGAAGGATAGCATCTTCAACAAATGGTGTTGGGAAAACTGGAAATCCATTTGCAACAAAATGAAACTGAATCCCTTTCTCTCGCCATGCACAAAAGTTAACTCAAAGTGGATCAAGGAACTTGATATCAAATCAGAGACATGGCGTCTGATAGAAGAAAAAGTTGGCTATGATCTACATACTGTGGGGTCGGGCTCCAAATTCCTCAATAGGACACCCATAGCACAACAGTTAATAACTAGAATCAACAAATGGGACTTACTCAAACTAAAAAGTTTTTTCTCAGCAAAAGAAACAATAAGAGAGGTAAATAGGGAGCCTACGTCCTGGGAACAAATCTTTACTCCTCACACTTCAGACAGAGCCCTAATATCCAGAATATACAAAGAACTAAAAAAATTAGACAATGAGATAACGAATAACCCAATCAACAAATGGGCCAAGGACCTGAACAGAAATTTCTCAGAGGAGGACATACAATCAATCAACAAGTATATGAAAAAATGCTCACCATCTCTAGCAGTCAGAGAAATGCAAATCAAAACCACTCTAAGATACCATCTCACTCCAGTAAGATTGGCAGCCATTAGGAAGTCAAACAGCAACAAGTGCTGGCGAGGATGTGGGGAAAAGGGTACTCTTGTACATTGCTGGTGGGACTGCAAATTGGTGCGGCCAATTTGGAAAGCAGTATGGAGATTTCTTGGAAAGCTCGGAATGGAACCACCATTTGATCCAGCTATTCCCCTACTCGGTCTATTCCCTAAAGACCTAAAAAGAGCACACTATAGGGACACTGCTACATCCATGTTCATAGCAGCACAATTCACAATAGCAAGACTGTGGAACCAACCTAGATGCCCTTCAATAGACGAATGGATAAAAAAAATGTGGCATTTATACACAATGGAGTATTACTCTGCATTAAGAAATGACAAAATCATAGAATTTGGAGGGAAATGGATGGCATTAGAGCAGATTATGCTAAGTGAAGCTAGCCAATCCCTTAAAAACAAATGCCAAATGTCTTCTTTGATATAAGGAGAGTAGCTAAGAACAGAGTAGGGACAAAGAGCATGAGAAGAAGATTAACATTAAACAGGGATGAGAGGTGGGAGGGAAAGGGAGAGAGAAGGGAAATTGCATGTAAATGGAAGGAGACCCTCAGGGGTATACAAAATTACATACAAGAGGAAGTGAGGGGAAAGGAGGAAAAATATAAGGGGGAGAAATGAATTACAGTAGAGGGGGTAGAGAGAGAAGAGGGGAGGGGAGGGGGGAGGGGGGATAGTAGAGGATAGGAAAGGCAGCAGAATACAACAGACACCAAAATGGCAATATGTAAATCAATGGTTGTGCAACTGAAGTGATTCTGCAATCTGTATATGGGGTAAAAATGGGAGTGCATATCCCACTTGAATCAAAGTGTGAAATATGATATATCAAGAACTATGTAATGTTTTGAACAACCTACAATAAAAATTAATTAAAAAAAAAAAGAAAAAAAAAAGAATAGTGAGACAACATTTTAAAATCTCTGGGACACAATAAAGGCAGTTCTAAGAGGAAAGTTCACTGCATGAGCTCATTCATTAATAGAACAGAAAATCATTAAATAAACAACCTAACATTATATCTCAAAGCCCTAGAAAAAGAACAAACTAACACCAGAAGCAGAAGACAGGAAATAATTGATTTTAGAGCCAAAATTAATGAAATTGAAACAAAAACAATTCAAAGGCTGAGGTTGTAGTTCAGTAGTAGAGCACTTGCCTAGCATGTGGAAGGCCCTGGGTTTGATCCTCAACACCACATAAAAATCAATCAATAAAATAAAGGTATTGTATCCAACTACAACTAAAAAATAAATATTAAAAATTTTTCAAAAAAAATCAATGAAACAAAAAGTTGGTTCTCCAAAAAACAAACAAAAAAAACAAAATTGATAAACCCTCAGCCAAGCCAATGAAGAAAACGATTTTGAGAGAAAACCCAAAGTACTAAAATTCATGATTAAAAAGCAAATACCACCATGGACACCACTGAAATACAGATGATAATCAGAAGCTACTTTGAAAATTTATACTCCAATAAAATAGAAAAATCTTAAAAGACATCAACAAATATCTAGAGACATATGACTATCCAAATTGAATCGAGAGGATAAAGATAATTTAAACAGATCAATTTCAAGCAATGGAATTGAAGACACCATTAGAAGCCTACCAACAAAGAAAAGCCCAGGACTAGACGGATTCTCAGCCAAGTTTTACAATACTTTCAAAGAAGAACTTAAACCAATACTCCTCAAATATTCCATAAAACAGAAAAGGAGGCAACCCTTCCAAATTCTGTGAAGCTAGTGTCACCCGGATACCAAAGCTACATCAAGGAAGGAAAACTTCAGACCAATATCCCTGATGAACACTGACACAAAAATTCTCAATAAAATACTGGCAAAATGCATGCAAAAACATACCAAAAAGATAGTGCACCATGATAAAGTGGGGTTCATTCTAGGGATGCAAGGTTGGTTCAAATATGAAAATCAATAAATATAATTCACCACATCAACAGACTTAAATTTTATTTTGAGACAGGGTTCTCACTAAATTGTGGAAGCTGGCCTTTAACTTGTGATTCTTCTGACTTAGCCTCCTGAGTAGCTGGGATTATAGACCTGCACACCATACCTTGATCTGTGTTGATGTTACAATTTAATTCTCAGTTGTAGGTCTGATTTCCCTTATTTCTAAGAGTTTAGAGGTGGGAGTAGAGGAATAATTAATCTTTGATTCTCCATTTACTTCCAGCAAACTCAAGATGAAAGAGAAAAAGAAAAAACTGATATTAATGAGACAAGTTGTAATACTGCAGATGCAAAGTGTACAGTCTGAAATTTGAGAATGTGTTTATTAAATTAGATTTCTATGAAGAAGAAAACAAATTCAGCACGGCTATTGTGACTGTCATTAAAATCACATGGGAAAAGGACTGAGAGATATCAAGAGTAGTGGTCACATCATGATTCATCTTACTATAATATCAATAATTTCAGTTAAATCAATAAACTCAGTGAAAGTGTCTGCTAGATTACTTCTCTATTTTATTTTTTAAACACTTACAGATCAGAAATGCTGTCACCTTTAGCTTTGCAAAAGACTTTCACCAAGGCTTTCATAGCACGGCTTTCTGTTTTATACTGCTTCAAAGTTAAATCATTTACCTGTTTGACTCTAGTCTTTTTTTTAAAAAAATTATTTTTTAGTTGAACACAATAGTTTTATTTATTTTTATGTGGTGCTGAGGATCGAACCCAGGACCTTGAACATGCTAGGCAAGCGCTCTACCCCTAAGCCACAACCCCAACCCTGACTCAAGTTTTTAAAGAATATTCCTCTTATTGCCCTTTAAAAAACACTCAAACACTACTCCCAAGTGGGAACTGATACCATCAGTGGTGATAATCAAAGACTTTCTATAAAAACCTTATGTTCAACTTTGTAATTTTTTCCTCCCACCTTTGCAGCAAAAATAGTCTCAGGCTAGGTCAGATGCAAATCAAGTCTGAATCCTTTACTGAGTTTCTGAAGATCCAAACTTATAAGAAGCATCTTGGAGGGCTTCAGTTCACTACATTAATGAATGCCCTAAAAGTACAAGCTCTGTGGGTGGAACACAGTACAGTGTAGTAGTAAGACCACTACTGGTAGTTGAATATTGAATATCTCAGAAGATATGAGCTAAGCGCTTACCTGAAAATAAAGGTTTTATGTATTTCATCCCAGAGAAACATCACCTAAGAATAAAACAAAAACTGCTTGTCAGTTAGTCAAGTGCCTGTTGATATTATAATAATGCCTACCATTCATAAAAAATGTATTGTGTGCTGGACAGCTTACTAAGTGCTTTACGCAGATCATTATGTTTATTTTTCATTAAACCTGGGACTAACAGGAGGTTATTATTCTTTTTCACAGATGAAAATCCTGAAGTTCAAGAGTTAGGTCACGGGCTGGGGATGTGGCTCAAGTGGTAACACGCTTGCCTGGCATACGTGGGGCGCTGGGTTCAATCCTCAGCACCACGTAAAAATAAAATAAAGATGTTGTGTCCACAGAAAACTAAAAAATAAATATTAAAAAAATTCTCTCTTTCTCTCTCTCTGTCTCTCTCTCTTAAAAAAAAAAAAAGAGTTAGGTCACTTGCTCAGGGTCATATGATGAGAATGCGCTAGAGTTAGAATTTGAATCCCTGCTTGACTGTTCTTGACACTATTCTAGATCAGCTCTTAAAAAGTTGGCCACAAATGAAAAGATTCTGAAGGGGTTTCTAGGGCTGTAATTGAGAACTGGTCAAACACAATAGTTCAGAAGGAGTATAATTTACAGCCTTTGGTGGACATCTACTGCTCTACTCTGTCCCCACATTTGGGTATCCCCTATTTCTTTACTTTTTGCCTGAAAATTTCTTGAGCAGTCTTTCCCAAAAGTGTGGTCTACAGACCACTGGTTTCAAAGACATTAAGTCTTTATGAAACATACATATATCTGGTCCCAACTCCAGATAAATCAGACCAGAATCTTTGGGAGACCCAGAAGATTTGCCTAATAACAAAAGAGCTAAGGTAACCAGAAAGAAGTAAATGGAAATTGCCTTACAACAAAAGAGCTAAGGAAACCAGAAAGAAATAAATGGAAAGCTAGCCTCCATAGCAATCAATTTGACATTGGGCCACACTAGTGTTTGAAAAAAACACAGGACAGAGATCTCCTGAAAAGACTTAGGGTTGTTACATTATTTTGGAGTTGGAAAAGGTCTTGGAATCATCTACTCCAATGGATCTTTTAAAATTATTATTTAATTAATTAATTTATTTTGGTACTGGGTATTGAACTCAGGGCACTCAGCAACTAAGCCACATCCCCAGCTCTATTTTGTATTTTATTTAAAGACAGGGTCTTACTGAGCTGCTAAGCAACTCGCCATTGCTGAGGCTGGATTTGAACTCGTGATTCTCCTGTCTCAGCCTCGTGAGCCGCTGGGATTATAGGCGTGCACCAATGCTCACCACCTACTCCAATGTTTTTTTTGTTTTGTTTTGTTTAAATCTTCATGAAGCCTTAGGAGTTGTAAAGTGTGATATGAGAAAAAGGGTTTGGAAGTCAGAACTTAAAGTACTAGAAAAGCTATTGTAGAAGCTCCACTGGTATGCATTTTGTAACCTGGAGTTTTGTGTAAGATTATTTATTTATTTCTTTTGGTACTGGGGATTGAACCCAGGGATGCTTTACCACTGAGCTACATCCTAGCTCCTTTTTTATTTTGATACAGAGTCTCATTAAATTTCCTTAGGCCTCACTAGGTTGCTGAGGCTGGCCTGAAACTTGCAATTCTTTTGCTTCAGCTTCCTGAATCGCCAAGATTACAGGCATGTGCCACCATGCCTGGCTTGTGTAAAATTTTATCTGAATAAATGCTTTTGCTTATTTAAAAACACAAAACCTTGGTAACACCTGGGGAATTAAAAAAAATCTCAAGGTCTAACATGCATTCTAAACTAATTAAATCAAATTTCGTGGGTTCATCAGTGTTTCATCACCCTGAGTTTCAAATTCAGAAAGTCTGCTGTGGGGCCCCAGAACTGGCATTTCTTAAGGATTTGGGTGATGTTGCTACTGTTGGTTCAGGACACATATTTGGAGAACCACCATCAGCATTTTTTTGGTACCACATGATTCCAATGTGTAGTCAAGCTGAGAACCACTGCACCAATCTAATCTGTATTTCTTCATCTGAAATAAATGCAAACTAAAGGCCAAAGAATTTAAAGGCTATTAGGATTAGGACTAGAAATTATATATATATATATATATATATATATATATATATATATATATATATATATAAATAAAATTATGTTACCTCACTTTTATAGAGCTCTCTGAACTTTTAAAGAATATTTCATACATTCTCTCTTTAGACTCTTACAAAGACACTGAAGAGTGGATATAGCAAAACTTATTAGATCTAGCTTAGAAATGATGAAATCAAAGGTCTTAAGTTAATTTATGACTTAGAGACAGGACCAGAATTAAAATTTTTGTCTCCTAACTTTGTGTTTAGTGTTATAAGACATTCATTCTCTCAACCAGTGTACAGTCTTCTTGGGAGGATAGAAACAACTAAAATATTGTGCTGTCTGGCTTATCTTTGGACTAGCAAGTTGAAAACTCGAAGTGACTGACTTCAAGTACTAAGTTCAATTCTGTAGCTTCTTATAATTTCTTTCTGACTATGGCTAGTAATTTTATGAAACCCAAGGGATTTGTATACAGCTATTGTATCTCTAGGTAAGGCCATGTGGCTGAAAAGAATCCTGGGTCGAGGGTAGAGAAGGAAGAAGAAAGATACAATTTCACTGAGGTTCATTTCATATTCTTCAAAGTAGACTTAGCAGAACACTGGGAGATTCCAACATAAAGAACTAAACGGGTAATTTACAAAAGGATATTCACAGAAATAATTATTTCCTTTTCACACTATTTTAATAACTGAGCAGTTCACAATTTATGTTGTTGCATATGACTACTGAACACCAAAGTGACATGTAGGAAATATTCATATGTATAATTCAAAGCAGTGGAGAAGATTACAGATGGACAAGAATGTTCAAAGACAACTTTTTATGAGGAATACATCAGATATTGCAAAATATTGCCATCAAGATTTTATTATAGAAGATAATGAGAGGCTGGTGTTGTAGTTCAGTGGTAGAGCACTTGCCTCGCATGTGTGAGGTACTGGGTTCTATTCTCAGCACCACATAAAAATAAATAAAATTAAGATCCATTGACAACTAAAAAAATTTTTTTTGAAGGTAATGAGAGAACCAGGAAACTGGGTTTTATTTGTGGACTAAAAAAGTTGGCTAGAAATAGTCTAGCATAGTTTTTCTCAAACTTTAGCAGTCATCCGAATTATCTGGAAGGCTGGGTCCCACCCCTGAGTTTCAAATTCAGCAAGTCTGCTGTGGGGCCCCAGAACTGGCATTTCTTAAGGATTTGGGTGATGTTGCTACTGTTGGTTCAGGGCACATAATTGAAAAACCACTGGTTTAGCATAAGGTTCACAACATACCACAAGGAGGTATTCATATATGCATACACATGTTGCGAATTATGACAATTTACTTTTCTCTTTATTATTAACTATATAAATTATACTCTCTGCACCAAAAAAAAAAAAAGTCCACAAATAAGAATACATCAGGAAGAAGTTAAAAGGGTAGCAACATAAGGAAATAGTCTGGAGCACAAATAAATAAGTTTGTGAAATAAGTATGTTTGTGAGTGTTTGCAGGGACAACGGTAACATGTTAACAATTAGGAAACAACATTGTCTTCTGAGAGCCTAATTTCCTATGTTAAGGCAGATGTGAGTTTTATTTCTTGTATTTGAGAAAAATCCCTTTGAACCTCTCTATACCTTAAATGTTACCCAAGGTTCCATCCTCATTCTTTTTTTTCCCACTGCTCACTTTCCCTGATTTTTCTTAATTGCCCCTGGCTTCATTTACTATTTATATCAATGGTTATTAACTTTATTCAGGTTAAGAAACTCCTTTCAGAATTTGATTAATGCTAATGATTCCTTCTTCAGAAAAAATATACATATAGGTCTGAAGGTACAGCTCAGTTGGTAGAGTGCTTGCATACAGCATGCATAAGGCCCTGAGTTCAACTCCCAGCATCACAAAAATAAATAAGAAAAATATACGTACATGCTTATACAAATACATTTTACACTTTATTCAAGACATTTAGAGTCAGCCTTTCAAGTCCATAGGCCTCAGATTAAGAAGTCCCTATCTGTATACTAATGATTTAGTAATCTGTGTCTTCAGCCTAAATTTTTGTCCTGAATAGTACTACATATCCAAACATCTACTTCATATCTGTATTTGTATGTCACACAAATGCTTCAAAGTACACATGCCCTGGAGTGTGATCACTTAATGGGTGTGGGATTTTCTTTTAGGTGATGAAAATACTCTGTGACTAGGTAGTGGTGATGGAAGTACAATACTGTGCATGTACTTAATGTCACTGAATTGTATACTTTTGAATGATTTAAACTGAAAATTTTCTATAATGTGTTTGCTACCACATTTAAAAAACGACATGTACAAAACTGAAATCTTTATCTCTATTCACCACTTCTCACATACACCAAATCTTTCTTTCTTTTATTTCCTCTATTTGGACATCAGTTACTAGTGTTACCTTGTGCTTACTTGCCAAAACTAAAAATCTGAGAGTTATCTTTGACAATGCTCTTTTTTATTTTCCCTAACTAGTGATTAATCATAAAAGTTCTATACATTCTCTTCACTAATAAAGAGTTAACTTGGAATAATCATCCACTTACCTCTATCCCCATGGTTTTTCCCTAAATTCAGTCCACCATGGTTGGTAGCTTCCTAGTCTACAATCTTATACCCTCCTGTCCTCTACCCTCAAGCCCACTTCATTTGACTCTTCATTGTCTACACAGAGTTATCTTTCAAAAATGCTATTTTTTTTGGGGGGGAGGGTAGTGCTAGATAGAGATCAAACCCAGATGTGCTAGGCAAGTGCTTTACCACTGAGGCTATATTCTTAGGCCCCAAAGCATTACCTTTTGCCATTCTTTTTGCATAAAAACTGACCATTATCTTTAAGATAAAGTCTAAATTCCTCTTCATGACCTGGTATCTGCTTACTTTTCTAGTCTTATTTCTCACCATCCTCCTGCCCTGAATCAACTCTCCCAATATAAAGTACCTGTAATTCTCTGATACAAAGTACCTGCAATTCCCAGCACATCAGCAACTTTTTATTCCAAAATGCACATACTACTTCAGATACCCAGAACTCTATTTCTTGCAATTTATACCTAGCTAAGTTCTATTGGGTAAAATTCAGTTTACATTCATGATGAATGTAACTTCCTTAGGAATTCTTCTCAGAGGAGAAAGGTTAGGGCATTTATTTACCATGAGCTCCATAACACCTTCTATGTTCACCTTTACCTTAACACTTATATATTAATTGAAATTATCTTTCCCTTAATTAGATCACATTTTCTCCAAGGGTAGGAAACTACATACCAACATATCCCCAGCACCTAAATCAGTGTTCAGCATTTGGTATGTTCCAAATAAATATTTTTGAACAAATGAACAGTTGATTCCCTAGTGAGTGATAGGAATTCTGATGTTAGAAGTCACACAATTCTGAAGGTCTTCCCAATGACTTAACTTATTCCCATTAAAAACCAAAGTCATTATAATGGATTACAGAGCCCTATAGTTTCTGACTTGATCCCCTATTATCTTCCCCTTCACTCAGATCCAGCCACACTGAGCCTTGCTCTGGAATGCTGATTTCTACTGACTATATCACTCAACTCCTTTCCCCCCTAGACTTCTTGTATTGTTTCTGCCTAGGGGAGGCACTAGCTGGAAAGTAGAGGTCAAGAGGAGAAAGGTTAGGGCATTTATTCCTTGGCTTATTCTCTGCCTTCTCCAAGTTTTTTCAGTGTTTAGTAAGTACTTATGAGCATAAGTACTTCTGACAGGTAGTCTCTTCCAGATTTGAACTCTAACTGAGCTCTGGCAACAAAACCCTCTCTCTTTTCCTCTTCAGGCCTGGGAGTATGACTGACTCACCACTATTGATAGTCACTGTGATATTTCACCATTCCTTGTTAATCCCTTTAGCACTGATAAGACCCCTTGGTTAAACTCTCTTCAGTTAAACCCTTTTGAAGATACCAACCATATTTCAGACAAGAATCTGATAGATTAGAAAACAATGGCCTCTCCTTTGAACTTCCATTCAATTTTTAATATCTGTAAAAGTTGCCTCCTTTCCTCTAATCTAAAGCTTCCCTTTCTTCCAAGTCTAACTGGTCTTTAAAGTCTCTCTAAACACTCCACTACTACACAGCAATATTGTTGTTGACTGCAGTTGTGCTGAATCTAGAATGACATTAGCACTCTGTTGTCCTCTTAGCTCTATGACTGTTCAGCTTTGTGGGTCTAGCTTTATAGGTCTGGTAATTCCAGCAGGCAATAACCTCATCAGGGCTAGGAAACTTCAGCAATTGGGATTTCAGAGGACAAACATAATTTATCTGGAAAGAACTTTGGAGGTTACCTTGTTTATCTTCCTAATTTTACAGATGAGGAGATTCAGGTTCACACAGAGGAAAAAAGTCTTTCTCACACAGCTATATAGTGAGCTAGTTAAGTCTAGAATCAAGATTCTTTTTACTGGGCTGAGGCTATAGCTCAGTGGCAGAGCACTTGCCTAGCATGTGTGAGGCACTGTGTTTAAACTTTAGCACCACATAAAGATAAATAAAATAAAAGCATTCTCTCCATCTACAACTACAAAAAAAATTTTTTTTAAAAGATTATTTCTACTGCTTCATCATGCTGGTGATTCGGCACTGGGTACTTAGTTGGCACCTAGTATGCTGATACCTACTCCCAAATTTATAATTTGGGAGTCTTTGCCTCTTGTTCAATGTGACACCCTGTGCCTAGAAGAATACCTAACACATAGTAAGAGCTCAACAAATGTTTGAACCTGAGACCCAACAAGACAAATTCCTTAAAATTAATCAGAATGTTATCATTTATAACAACAATCCATAAACATGTAAAGAAAATGTATAGTTTCCAAAATCCTTTTACATATGTGTTTATTTCATTCCTCTGAGGTAGCCATGGCAGGAATTATTAGTCCAAGTTAACAAAGGCAGGACACTGAGAAGTTAAAGGTCAAAGTCTCCTACTATGTAGCAGAGCAGAGACCAGTAGTCATGTCTTCTGTCTCCTGCTTTAATACCATCTCTGCTATTCTATGTTGCTTCTCTTCTGAGCACAGGAAGATCATTCAGGGAGTTAGTTATAATGAATATGTGGGTCACACATATATGTGGAAAGAAGTGATTTTGTCTTATAAATCCTTGATTATAGGTGCTTCTGATTAGATAGTCTGCAGCCTACTTTTTTTTTAGATGTTGATGGATCTTTATTTTATTCATTTATTTATATGTGGTACTGAGACTTGAAGCCAGTATCTTGCACAAGCTAGACAAGAGCTCTACCACTGAGCCACAACCCCAGCCCTGAAGCCTACTTTTGATACTTGGAGATGTTATTTTTTGAGGGGAGGGTTACCACTGGAATGAAGGAGACTACTTTTGAGACATCTTTCAGTACAGAACAGAATTAGGCCCTTTCATAACCAGGTGTCCTTGGCCTGGCCCTATCAGTGGGGGAGGAGAGGAGGGAGAGGGAGGGTGAGAGGGTGAGCATGTGAGGGCTGGCAAATTGGATTTCTTCATGATCAAATGAGCCACAGAGCTAGCTAGCTTCTGATATTTTGCTTGAATTCTCTTACCAAAACCACTTTGGTACAAATTTCACCCTGGGTTCTAGGTTTTAGAATGATCTGTGATACTAATCAGAGCACTACAGGAGCCAAAGCCAACCTAAACATATTATCTAGCCTTTGGATTTCAGTTCCTATTAGGAACTCAAAGTAAGAAAATGACTCAAAGTTCTACATCAGGAATTGCAAATACAAATATCTACTAGATGCCAGCAAAGTAACATAAAGCCCAGCGTATGAAAACAAGGAGAGCTGGGCATGGTGGGCACATCTGAAATCCCCATCATTTGGAAGGCTGAGACAGGAGGATTGCGAGTTTGAGGCTAGAGGGTACAATTTAGGGAGATCCTGTTTTAAAATCCAGGATACAGCCTTTTGGTAGAGCATCCCCTGATTTCGTTCCCCAGTACTGAAAAACAAAACAAAATGTGCAGTATTTGATGACTTTTAACAGTTACTTCTTAACTCCAACAACTTGCTTTGTGGAATGGGAACAAACAGATTAAAAAAAAAAACAAAACCACATCCTGGAAATCTGCATTTTAAAAATGTGAAATCTGATTGAAAAAAAGTTATTTACCAATACAGATCTGCAATCCTGCTACAAACCCACAGGAAACCAGCCAGAACTTTACTTTTCCCAATTGAGTAGGTATCCTGTACCTTAAGAGGGAATGATAGCAAATGTGCCACTTCCATATCAAGAGTGGGCAACGTTTATGCCTTCTGAGAATCTGGATAGTGCTGGAAAAGTGGACAAACTGCCCGAGTTAACAGGGATGTGCCACAGATGGAGACTTGGGGTATCTGCATCATGGAATAACTGGACAAAAGTGTGCCTTTTGGGAGGAGTTATTTAGGGAATAAAGACCCCTTTGCTAGTGTGTGAACAAATACATCTTTGGAAATGTCTGGGAAACCCGTATATGGGAAGGAAACAATGACCTCAGGGAGTGTTGTGAGAACAGTTCTCAAGAAAGGAGGAGGAGGAACAGCTACTGGGAAGTACAGAGATGAATGTAAGGTATAGAGTCTCCTAGGAATGTTGGGAGGGAATAGGTGATAACTTCTCCTTGGGCGCCCCCTTTGAGCGCCTCTTGCTTACCGTCGCAGCAAAGCCATCGACTCCAGTGACCTCCATCTTAACGCACCCTTCTGCGCAGGTGCAACAGAGCCCTCCCGACCACGCCCCTACCCTCCACGAGCCCGCCTCCAGCCACGCCCCCCGTTTCAGGTGCAGGTTCTGCTAGATTTTCCCCGAAGGCCTCCAGCAGCTGTAGGTCAGGCTTGCATTTGAGCTCCATTTCAGTGCAGGACTCTGGGGAGATGAAATACTCATACTCTGCCTTTGGCAGACCGTGGCATGTTGATGGGGGACAGACAAGTGAAGTATAACACTGCTGTGGGGAAGGTTGGTCGTGTTCCCACGATTTCCTTAAGATGTCAAAGACCGGGAGGCGGTGGAAAGGACTGCTGGACACTCCAGCAAGGGGGTCAGAATGTTCAAGGGCACTAAGGAGTTCAGGTGATGTGTGTGTGTGTGTTGGGGGGGGGGGATGGTCCTGTAAGGACAGCATTTCAGACAACTGCAGGATGATGTGTGGGGTGGTGGCTGCTGTGCTGTCCTGTAGGGCCTTGGAGTTTCAGCCTAGAGGATATGGATAACCACTGAATAGTGTTAATAGGAAAGAGACTTAGAGTGTGAAGAGGGCAGGGGAAGAACAGAGGCAGGGAATTATCACCCTAAGAGCAAAGAGGGGAACTAAAAGCCACTTATAGTGTGAACTGAAGGGAGACATTGGGTTCAAGGGATAATTTTGAAGCTGAAATTTTGATGCAAGAAGGTGACTGGTTTGGGAGAGGAGGAGGAAGTTTTTACACGACTTGGCACCTGAACTGTGAGGATCTATTTAGCAAGCAAATGGAAAAGGAGCTAGTTCCCCGCTCCAGGTGATGACAGTGCAGGCTGAGAGAGTAGGTGAGACATTTTTCTTGCTTCTGCTTTTTGGATTCCCATGTCAGGAAGTCTCACTTTTACCTTATTTACTCCTCCATGCAATAGTTTTTTCAATGTAGCTCTTCCTTGAAAAGAATCTAAAGGAAAGGCAGTGTGTATTCCTAGGCCTAACCCTTTGGCCATGGCAGCCTCAGCCCTCAGCATCTTTTCCTGGTAGGATCCTGCCTTATCTCATAGCCAGGGCTATGGTTTGTCCTAGTAATCCAAGACAAAGGAAAGAGGAAGCACTGGCACACATCATCTACTTTTCTGGACCTTTTGCAGGAAGCTGATACCTTCCTATAGATGACTTTAATATATGATTCTATTAAACTGGTTGGTGGTCTCAGGTCCAGGCCAAGATACTAGCCCACTTGCTGCTGTACTACTTGGTGCTCATTCAGAACTACTTTAGGCTCTATCATTTGTGGGAACAGGAAGGGAGAATGAGTGTGAAGCCACTGGGCCAAAAGCTATCATTATATAGGATGATTGTTTCTATAGTTTTCTACCATTCACATAATTACCAGACTCCAAAGGCTGCTATAAGATAATTTATTACAGACTAGCCTATAATTTCCTGTAACAATGGCACATACAATAATTAAAAACAGCAAAGATGCTTGGTTTCTTGTTTCATGTATTGGCCAGTACAGCTGTGGACAATGCTGAGTCCTCAGGAAGTTCAGGAGGTTGCTATTGAGGAAATCCAAGAGGATCATGTCACATCTCTGAGCAAGGGCCTGGGAAGTCCATCTGACCCTCTGCAAGAATTTGTCTGACCTCCCATGGAATGTTGAGGCCCTCTCCATCCGGTCTGTACAGAGGGATCAGAGTCCAAGCTCCTTCTGTAGGGTTGAACATCTATGAGGGGACCAGAAGCTGACCCTGATGACAGGGAGAAAGGCCAAAGACTAGAACTTTCTGCAAGAAGGAAGGCAGTCAGAAGACACAGCCATAGATAAGGACAACCCTCTCTAGTTTCCACAAGTTTTGGCTTTATTCCGGGTCTACCGAGAAGAAAACCCTTCAGCTAGCTCTCAGGTATATACACAAGAGAACAACCTCTTGTGTCTTCAGGATCACTCCCCTGCCTATAGAGGTGAGGTAGGGGACTCTGGGCAGATGGCCCCTGATATGTGAGTTCCAAACAAATAGTCTGCTCAGGGCTCTGAAGCACCATGTGAACTTGTTTCTATTCATGACAGATAAAATCTGAGGGAAGAGATTAGCACAGATCATTTCCAGAAAGTATCTTGTTCATTTTCAAAGCCTTGTTCTCATTGGAGCCATACAAAACCAGTAGATTCTGCTCAAAAGACATTAAATTCTATTCTGTGTGCTCCTTCCCTTCCCATTCTCCAATATAAATTACACAGCTCAGCAATATCTATAGGCTCCACTGACTATCTAGCCAGCCAGGAACAAACTCCAGGTCCTCTAAACTTGTTCTTCTAATACTTGGAATATGAGTATCTAACTGGATAAGGTGTGGTTTGGAGAAGTATAGACATGGGAAGTGGAGCAGAGGGGTATCTACCAAGAATGACTGACACTTTCTGAAATGTCTGTCCCTCTCTCTTTGTGGAAAATTTCTAAAGGCAGTAGCTTCCACAGTCCAGCTCCTAGTACCACAAACTGGCTACTCAGGAATTCATGAAGCTTTTTGTAAAAAGTCATACTCTGAATGTCCCCCAAATTTCCTTAAATATACTTAACCAAAGAGATCAGCCTCTTTACTACAAGGACCCTAGGTTGGATATATAGCTAGCCTCCACTGGCTGATTTGTGTAATAGGTGCTGCCTGGTGGACACATACACCAAGAGTGTTCAGCTGCCTTCTTCCATGGAACGTGACTCTGATTTGAGTTTCACAAACTCTCGGGCCACCTCGTCATTGCTCCTCTGAGACAGAATCCGGAGAATGGTCATGCCTGTCTCATCCATGTGGATCTTCCGGCCCAACGGGCACCAGCAGGCACAGCTGCCCTTGGCTGCCACATCCCTCAGAGGCATCACAGCCAGCCCTAGCACGCGATCCTCCCGGGCAAAGCAGTAATCCTTCACACATATCTGCAACTCATAGGCCTCTGGACCCTCTTCATTTCCCAGGAGGCTGTGAGTACAGGGTAGAAGGCAGGAGGCCAGAGCTGAGAGTCTTCAGCTGAACTCATCCCAGTTTGTCATCCAGTCCCTCCTCTCCCCACCTCTGCAGTCTTACCCCCCAGGGAACCCCCATACTACACTCCTGCAGGTTTCCCATCCCACAACTTACAAGTGAAATGTCTCATTATACTTGGGGGCCCAGTTGTTGCTCTTGGATTTGGTTGTGAATTTCCTCTTCTTATCACTTTGGTGTGGGCCAACCATGGTCACTTCCACAAAAGGCCGGAACATACCTGCTGTCTGCCACTTGAGATCACTGGCAGCCACCACTGCCCAAACAAGAGAAACCTGTGAGTGATCCCACCAAGTATTCCCAGTTCTTAAGCCCCAGGTGACATTTCCCTTGGAGGAAAGTTGAGGTGCAAGGCTGGGATGGGCAGCCCCTGCCTTCAACTGATGAGTGAAATTACTGGCAAGAAAAGTCAGACTTATAAGTTTACACTGCTCACCTTTCACTGTAACCTTGTGCTCCCCAGTACCAGGGTGTGTAAATAAGTCCACCTGAATAGAGACTTCTCCCACAGGATCATCCACACCAGATGCTGAGGAACAGACAAATGGATAATTGCCCATTGGAGAAATCTAAGTCTTTAGGACCAATTATTCCAGGCAACACTGAGGGTTTAGGGGGCCACTACCCTATACCCTAAAGCAAGAAACAATCACCCACAGTAGCCATGGGGAAATAAGCAATGGGAGAAGTGAAAGAAAGGAGATAAAGAATTAGGAGATAAAGAATTATAATTATACATTATAACACAAGTTAAGATGACAGCATCTTAGGAGAAAAACTTTCTTAAAAAATGTACTAGGGATATCTCAGGATCCCCAAACTTCTATCTCCTAGGCTGAAGAATTTTTCATTAAAAAATATTGGGGAGGACAGTGCCATTACCCTACATTTACCCCTGTGTGTGTAAACTATATCCACCCTATAGTGTCTCTTAATAGAACATTATGGGTCCCTTCTAGACAAAAGTAGCAACCTCCTACTTATCCCAAGGGTTTCTGGAGGCCCCTACTTGGGAGGGTGTCCTCACTGGAAAGACTTTGTCTTACTTAAATCTAGGCCCCTTCACAGAACAACTCTTTATAGTCTCAATCTGAGAAGTCAATGTGAAGGTTCCTCTTAGCAGAGGCCCCACCCTATTTTGAGAAAACAACACTACTCTGCACCTCAGATAAATCCCTTCTTTGTCCTGAGGTGGAGAGGTGAGAAAATTCTGATTACAGGATGGGAGTTAATAAGAGAATGCCTTCCTGGGCTATATGAATACATCGCTCATCTCCAAGACTTAAGATAGACTTCTCAAGTCTTGAGAAGCTCAACACCTGGTTCAGCTTCCCCAGCATAAGCAGCTCACAGGAGGTCAGTGTTATCTCATGTTAGATTCATATCTTCAAGATGTATAACATACCCTTTTCCGGCCGAATGTCCTCATTAGCAGTAAACCTAATACCTTTCCCATCATATACTGAGTGAAGACAGGCAAGTCAAAAGGTTGTAGCAGCAATAGGACAGAAAAAGAAGAATTGTTAGAGGCTAAAGGAGTTATGACATTCAAAGCAGCACTACAAATACTGTGGGGAGCAAAAAGATGGAGCAGGGTGGAAAAAGAAGTCCAAGAGCTGGGTTCAGTGTCCCAGTGTTTCACATTAGACTTCTCTGGATGGAGATCAACTGAATCATGGGCAGAAGCAGTTGTAAAATATAGAGAGAAGGTATATAAGACCAGCAGGGTAAGAGGTTGTAGGCTCTAATTTCCTAGGCCTTTAAATGACAAAGAAATGGGTAGAAAACATACATATATACTTGTTCTCCCTGTAGGTGTATCCCCTGCCACCTCCTCTGTGCCTCTTCTAGTTTCCTCTGTTTTTAATCTAGATTACACAACAATGGTTCTGAAAAATCTTTTTAGATAAACTCAAATCTTCCGTGCTATTACAGACCTTATATAGATAATCAGTTTTGTAAAATTTCTCCCTGACCCCTTTAGCCAGGCTGATCCCTGCTTCTCTTGCTCCTTTGACTAGAAATAAGAACAGACATGAGAAAAGATATAGTATTACAGGGTGTCCGTCCCCACAAGACAAGGTTAGCTTCATGAGCTCAATAAACATACACTGGCCAGGTGATGTCTGGGGAAAGAAATTTCAGGTCCATTTCCCAGGCCCCTATGATTCTCCTGCCTTGTGTAAGTATGGATTAGGGTAAATACTGAAATCCCCTCCAGAAATCCTGAGATTCAGGTTTGAAAGTCCTCTGAAGAAGAAACCCCTAAGGGCTTGAAGATCCTGACTTCTCAGAAGCAGATAAGTAAGGGAGGAAAAGGTGGGGATGCAAAGCTCTTAGGCCCTTACCCTGGGCAGTCTGGGAGCGCACAAAGGTCTTGATGAGAGTGTCTGTAGTCTGTGTGTACAGAGATAGAGCATAGCGTAGAGACTGCAGATCTGGGCTCTTCTCCAGGAAGGTTTTCTTTAGTCCATTGCCTCCTGCGTGGAAGTATTGCTGAAAGATAAATGAGCACTTGATTCACCCTCTCACAGAGTGGCAGTTCCCCAGCTGTTCTCAGAGAAGCCAGGACAGTTTCTAAGGTGAAGGTCCTCTTTGGGGTGTCTGGCAGGAGCAATAGGGTAAAGCCACATTCCTGGAGGTAGTGTTTGACAGAAAGGTCTATCTGGTCAGGCACAGATATAGGAAAAAAAAAACATTTCAGGCAGGGAGAATAGCCAAAAGGGCTTTTATCCCTCTGAATTTAGGGAACTTGATACCTTGCCTAACTGCCTTGAATCACAGTACACATGGACCTGCCTTATTACCACCTTGCCAATCTTAAGTGTCTTGAATTTAAGATCATATCTGATTCTCTTTCTTTGTATCCTTCAATGCATAGGGCCACTTATTTGAATGTGGAGTGGTAAGAACCTGAGGGACACCTAGTCTGGCAGGGTGGAATGCTAAGGCCAGGTGTGTGTGTGGAGGTAAGACTATCTGGAAAGGGGGAGGTCTCCACCTTGATGGTGTCCAGGGCCAGGTCGAGGACAGCACACTGCTTTGGAGTGAGATTCCGTGTTTCTTCTCGCACCATATGGTCCTGGAACCCCAGAGAAAGCAGCAGTAAAGGACAGCTCAAGTCCTTGAAAGTCTTGGTTCAACTGCCAGCTCATGGCTGTATGTTCCACTCCTCTCCTCCCCTTCCTCTTCAATCTCCAAAGCCCAGATAGCCTTCCTCCCATGGTACCCTCTCCCCAGCTTCAGGAGGACCCCAAATCCCAAGAACCTTGAGTTTGGAAAGATGGCTCAGCTCCTTGGCAGCAGTGAAGATCAACTGGGTGCCCTGGGCAGAGAGTGGATCAGTCAAAAGCAGGGGACTCCAAACTCCATCAAGAAGTGGGAGTGGGAGACAGCAGGAGGAAGTGGGAGGGAGGTGTCCTTACCGTCTGGTCTGTGAGGGGTGGCAGAACAATCATTCTTTCCATTGTGTTCATCACCACCCGCCAGAGCTCCTTCAGGACACGCTTCAGAACTGTCTTCTCACACACAGTGGCAAAGAGTGTGAGGCTGCAGGTCCAGTCAACAGGTGAGGCCATGCTGAGGGTCCAGGAGTCCCCATCCCCAAGAGGCTCCTCTGTTTGGTGGCCTCTGTTTTGCTTCTCCCCAAAGAACAGTCCTAAATGCTGTACTCACTTGCCATCCAGAAAGTCCATGAGAGGCCGCAACACACTATCTGCATCCTGAGCCACTGAAGCCCTGGTGTTGGGGGACGCATTTCCTGTGCCCCGAACCTGGCCCAGGATATCCGCCATTTGTCGAACACACTCATCAATCCGCACCTGGAAGCTATACATGTACCTACAGTGCAGTCCTCCCCTGCCCCCATACCTTGACCCTGGAGCAGCACCAGCTATTCGAGCTCATATGTCTAGGCTCACAGCATAGCTTCAGCAGGGACAGTCAACAGGAGCAGAGGGAAGACCAACATACCTGCAGCTGGCTGAATGGGTATGGGCAGGGGCTCTGGGACTGGCCAGGGATCACACCTGGCTCCAAAAGCCATGTTTGGGATCACTGACCTGTTTCCAAACACCATGCTGAGCTCATCCAGAACTGTATTCAGTTTCACCTGCAGTTCCTTCAGACTGTCTGCAGCTTCAGGATCTAGCTGTATCCACAGAAAGTAGGTCTGGCTAGGCTCCTTCTCTTACCCTCTTCCCTTCTGAACCCCTAATCCTCTCTCCTAGGACCTTACCCCAGTGCCTACTCTTCCCTCCTGGAACCTTTTCCCAATGCCTGCTCCTCCCTCCTAGGGCTATAACTCAATGCCTGTTCCTCCCTCCTCGCATCTTATCCCAATGCCTACTCCTTCCTAGAGCTTTACCTCAATGCCCTTCTTAGATCAAGCCAGCCCAGACCCCAAGCTAACCTCCTAACATATCCCTAATCAATAAATAGCATAGTCTGTGGCCAGAGAGTTCAGGAATAACAGGAAAGTATGGTGACCCCAGGCCCTAAGACCTACCTCCTTGCCTCCCATGGCTTCAAACATTTTCTCCAACTGGACCCTCAATTGCTGCATGTTGTTCATCAGGATGCAGGGCTTCAGGGACAGATAAAGCCATTGAATCTTGGCTCCTTTCAGCACAGGACCCACTAGGCTAGGGTCCCTCCATTTAACATTGTTCCAAAGCCACAGGGACTTTACATATTACATGGGTCTCTCCCTAAGCACTAAGATTTGGAGCCAATTCAGACAATTCTCCTTGAATGAATACTAGAAGCAAATGTTTTTTCCTTTAAGTTGGATGGTATACAGATATTCACAGTATTACCTTTTATAACTCCCTGAATGTCTTCAATTAAAAAAAGATCAAGCAAAGATCTAGCTTGGTAGAGGATAAAGCACCAAACTGAGGCTCAGAGGAACTCAGTCAAGTTCTTATTATCTTGTAGTATGGGTCTCAAGCAAAGCTTGGGAGGGACCCAGAAATCAAGAGCATCTGAGGATAACTTAAAAAGCCAGGAAGGAATCAAATGTCCTTCATTTCCTTTCTTTAAATGCCCAGGGCCTGACCTTACCAGCTTCTCTTTTGTGCAATAATCTGGGAAGTTCTTCGATAAGATGTCTGCATATTCCATCAGCACTTTCCCGATGGTCTGAGAAAAGAGGAGGAAAGAAGAGGAGTGGGAACCCTTTGTTCTCCCTGAAAGGATCTTGCCTGAGGTTGTATTTCTCATTCCAGAACAATAAGATCAGGGAAATAAAGGGGGAATCTCACACAAAGAGGCAAAATGTCCTCTCAATCGAAGAGTAACACTGAGACAGGTCTATCTTCCCCAGACACAAGCAAATGGCAATGGGCTAATGCTAGGTTTTACCTGAGGTCCTAGCAGAGAGGGGCTGAATAACGACAGAGAGTAGGTTGTACATACAGTGTTGGTAAGGGAAAGGGGGAGAGGGTCATGGTCACCTTAGCAAATCTCCTCATGTAGTGGGCAAGGATGTTGGGGTCTGGGCATTCCAGCTTCCGGATGATCTCAAAGCTCTGATTGAGCTGCGTGAAGATGTCCACCACAGAGCAGGAAAAGAGTGCATGCTCTGATGTCTGCTGGAACTAAGGAAGGCCATACACAGGGGTCACCATCCACAGCTGCTACCTTTTCTCAAGCATATAGGGTCTGAAAGAGCTCTAGCCAGCAGGGGTGCCTTAGTGGCCCTCCATATCCCTCTTATGGACTCTAAAAGGGCAGGGACAGCCAGCCTGGTGGAAGACCAGGAACTTCTACCAATAACTAAATGCTGGGAGACCTGGCCTGGCCCTGGTGCAGTCTAGGCTTCCAACTTACCCCATCCTTCTTATCTCGTTCCAGGGCCCCACGCAGGAATTCAAGGGATACATCCTCATTCTCATCCAGCCACTGTAGCACAAACTGCTCAAACCACCTACAGCCAGAGCAGGAGAATGGAGGGTTGAAGCTAGTGGTTGGCATATGCTAAATGCTTGAGAGCTCCATCAGACTGGCAAGACATGTTTTGGCACTCTTCTCTTTCTACACTAGTGCCCAGAATGAGCAGTTCCAAGACTGGCCTGCTGAAATGAATAGAGGATACCAGCCCCATCCACTCAGGGGGCCCTCTTCCCTCCCTCTGTACTGCCCACATGACTTACACTGGGTACTCAGGCACCTGCCCCTGGAGGGCAGGCAGATCCTGCACATATTCATTGTGGAGCCACTTCACCTTGAAGTGCAGGTTCATGTAGTCAGCACTCTTACACAGCCGGTCTTTCTCATGCTCTAGTGAGGGGAGGGAGGCTGGATCAGGTCTGAGCAGCAGAGGCCATGGTTCCCAAACTTTTCCAAGGTAACAGAGCCTGTCAGGTGGCTCTACCAGATGTCTCAGAAGACTTGTGATTCCCAACCTCCTTCTCATAGCCATCTCTCCAACCTTAGAGAGTAGCTATTCAGCTACTCTCTAAGAAACGGCCCAAATCTTCTCTAGAAATAAGCAATTTCCAGATGAAGCCTATAGTCTTCTTGTTCTAACTTTCAGAAGTGCAGAGTGAGGTCCCTGGCCTCTGGTGAAGAAGAGAAAGGGCTGAAGTTGCTAATGCTGATCATTGAGGACACAGCTCAGGACTGTAGAGGGACAATGGTTTTCCAGATTTTTAAAGAAAATATTAGTAGCCAAGCCATTCCTCCAGGCAGGCTTAAATGCAGAGATGTGAAGTTGTATATGGCATGAATGGATTAATGACAACTACACAGATTCAGGGAAAACCAAAGTAGGAAGTATAGTCAGTTTGGAAACTATGGAAACACAGCCAGAAGCAAAGGCCATCATGCTGCAGAAAACAGACTATTATTATGGATTTTGAAGGTCACCTAGCTGAATCTCCAGAGACTTCTAGAAAATCTAGGATTCAGATCACTCACTGGGCTCAGAGTCCAGAGCACTGGCCAAGGTTCTCTTCATTCCCCACCCCCTAGAGAACTGAAGCATTAATTTCAATAATAAAAGCCAACTGTGTGGTGGCATAACATAATGGTAAAGGCAAGCAAATGGGGGAAATACTAAGCAACAGAGAAGAGGCTGGTGTCCTTGGGGACTATGTTGCTCAACTTTGGGATGCCATAGATGATGTTCCTCCAAGTCAAGGCAGAACATCCAATCTGGGGCTGCTAGCTCTTGTAAATTAGTATAGCAGACACTTGGGGAGGAAATGGAAGCCTGGGATTCAGCTGCAAGAGACTTTTGTTCCCAGGTTTTTCATCTCTTGGTACTATAGGCAGCACCATTCCAACCTGAAGTTGCATTTGCTGTCTCTTCTATGAAGCAGTGAGCAGGAAAAGGAAAAGGTACAAGACTAGAGGCAAAGGGACAACAACCAAAAGTTCTTACCACCAGGAAAGAGGACTTTTCGAATACGAATGACAGTGGTTGCTTGTGACAGAGCAAAGACACCAATGAGCACCAAAGAGTGGAAAACTCAGGGACATAATAGAGACCCCTCTTCTCCACCCCAGCCCCTCTGTCCTTGAACCAGTTCTAAACCTAGAAATTTGAAAAGGCAGCACCAGTGGCCCCTTCCTCCATCCTGTAACAACTCACTGGAAGTGGGGGCAGGGCTGTTCCTAATTCTTCCTTCCAGCCACCTAAAAGTTACTATATTTACATATAATTCTTACTTTCTCTGTCAATCCATTATCTGTTCTCTGGATCCAGGTCCCAATTTCTATAATAAACATTAACTTCTGTGGTATAAACACTAATGGATGAGTGTTAAAACATGTTCAACGTTCTAACAAGGTCCAAGGAAAAAGTTGCTTGAGGTTGCTGTTGCTGCTGGTGGTGGGGATTAATCTGCCAGAAGGGGTAATCTTGTTTGCATAACCTTCTTGCCCTGACTTCTGCTGTGCTCCTTCCATTTTTCATCCTTAGAAAGTTTTTTCAATCTTATGATTTTAACTATCTAGTCTGATGATATATCCCCAAATCTCTCTTTGGTTCTGATAATTTTTAGGAAAGGTTTTGATGCAACGTTTCATTGTGCATAATCTAACTTTAGTCTCCATCTCTCACTATCTTAACATCTCCAGGTGAAGTTGAACACAGTATACCAATCAATCTTATCCTCTTGTCCAATGCTGAGTATTATCCTAAATTCTTTCTTCTTCCTCTATGCTCACATCCAGTTAAATCACCAACCCCTGATGATTTTACCTCCAAAATGTCTCCATTTCCTTCAAGTCATACTATTACCTGCCTAGGTCTCATCACCACCACCTGGATTACTACGACAGCCTCATTCCCCTTCAGGTTACTCTCCATAGTGTAGCCATAGTGAGTGGCCTTTCCATGATAAATCTGATCATGTCAATCCCTTGTTTAACATGCCAGTGGTTCCCATCTGCCTCAGGATGAAGTCCAGAAGCCTAAACATGGCTTACAACCTCCCTTATGATTTAATTCTGTCGTGTCTCTCCATCCTCATCTCTCACTGATCTGTCTACTCTCTGAAATGCTAATCAAACTGAACTACTATTTCCATAAATTCATCAAATTGCATTCTTAAAGTACATTTACTCGATTATATATAAATTATACGCCAATAAAGTCTATTTAGAAAATACTTGGTAAAGGACAGCATCTTAAGTTGTCGTTTCACAATCATCATCAATGCTGTCCTTTTATTATCCAGGTGCCTCTCCTTCATTTGCCATCCATATTCTAGGAATCACTAGGTCTAGCAATCACTTCTTTTAATGTCTACTGAAGGCCATTTTTCCCTTTCCATTCCTCTGCTCTAATCCCAGGGCCAGCCCTTCATCCCTAAATTGTTACAATAGCCCTTCACTATCTGTGTTCTCGGCTTCCACCTCTCCCTGTTCCAGCTGCTCTGTTTTACAGGAGTAAAATCTTGTTAAAATTCTACTTTGTGTGGGGTGGCTCATGCTGTAATCCTAGGAACTTGGGAGGCTGTGGTAAGAAGAACACAGTTTGAAGTCAGCCTCATTAACTTAGTGAGAAACTGTCTCAAAATAAAAAATAAAAATAGTTTGGGTGTGGCTCAGTGGTATAGAGTACCCGGTTTCAATCCTCAGTACTGCAAAAAGAAAAAAAAATTCTGTTCCCATTGATCTTTGCCTATAATGGTTTCCTATTGTTTTTAATTTTAATATTTTTTCAGTTGTAGATGCACACAATGCCTTTATTTTTGATTTGTTTATTTTTGTATGGTGCTGAGGATTGAACCCAGTGACTTTCATGTGTAAGGCAAGCATTCAACCACTAAGATATATATACCTCTAGCCCCCTCTTATTGTTTTTAATGGCTTATTCAGTACTAAGTGCCAGGCAATGTGCTAAAACTATATCCTATATACCTCAGTTGTTTCATCAGCTCAATGAAATCCATGCCATCATCACTCCCATTTTGCAGATCAGAAAAGGGGAGCTCATAGAAATTAAGCAGCTCTGTCCAAGGTCACACTGCTAAATAAGTAGTGTGAGACTTGAAACCAATACAGTTGTTCATTCTCTTAAAGCAGTTTTTAACTTCTTTTGTGGTTTATTTTGTTTGTTTTTTATAGTACCAGGGATTGAATGCAGGACTTCATACATGCTAGGTAAGTACTCTACCACTGAGTTACTTACCCAGCCCTTTTTAAAATTTTTATTTGGTGAGATACAGTCTCACTAAATTCCCCAGGCTGCCCTCAAACTTTGTTATCCTCTTGCCTCAGGTGCCCAAGTAGCTGGGATTACAGGCATGCCCCACAGTGCCTAGCTGGTGCTTGTTTTAAACATTAGCAGAACTCCCTTTGTAAAGATATCTCACCTAGAACCCTATATATGATTGATAAAAAAAGAAAGTTGATTGCTGGCACCAGGAAAATGCTTAGAGCCCAGCCCCTGGGTTTCCCCTTTTAAATTAACTTAGCTCTTCAGATATTTTGGTCTGAAAAACTCTTCTCCATCATGCACTACCCCTTATTTATGGAAATGATTTATTTTTCATGGTTATTTATGTTTTCCCCCAAACCCACTGGAGCTGGAGTTCTTCAAGAACTGGAACCAAATGCATCAAATTTGGTGAATGTTGCCTGAAAGAGGACTGGTGACCTTCTCGCTAGACTGAGAGGTGAATGTGTATGCTATAGCCTTGGGACAGACCCAGGGTGGGCAGGATGCATCCCCTGCTCTGGGGCTGAATTACAGAATGCATGTGTGTAGTCTGTGGTTTTCACAAATTTAGCACAGATCTTCAAGGTTTCTTTCAACCTCAAAATTAATTGCTTCTAAACCTCATTAAGTTTTGAGAATATGAGTGTTAGCCATTTCCTCTGCAATCCACCCAAATAACAGATCCAGACTCTACTATGTGCTTGCCCCAGGTCCTCCTCCTCCTAGATCTACTTTAGGGAGCTAGACTAACCTATACAGACAGACAGGAAAGACAGCTAAATAGGTGAGCACAGATGGGTACAGGTGGGAAGATGACGCAGGTAGGGAATGATATCTTTGTGGACCAAGGTGGGAATTGAAAAAAAGAATAAGCTAAATGAATGAGATGAATAATAACATCTGAGGCCCTGCTCTATAGGAGTAATAAGGAAAGAACTGGCTTTGTCACATTAATCCAGATCAGCTTTCTAGAAAAGTCAGGGCAGTCAGTGCCCAGTATGAGAAAATAACAACATCTAGCTATGTATTTAAAGTTCTCTGATTGTTTAAAATGGTAAGGATAAGTTTCACAAGACCATTCTCTTGGAAGCTAACTTGCCTAGTTGGATAAGGAAAAGGTTTGCTTGGAAAGAGGAGTCCACCTTTCTGGGAATGCCCACCATGGGATGAGTTGATCTCAGTGTATCCTACATCTACAGGGCCCCCTATTATGTTTCCACACAGAGCCATTTCCATTATTTCCTTTGGCTTTAGCTCTGCCCACCCAAAGTCTCCTAAGGTCCACCTCCTACCATGGCTAGAATCCCTCTAGTCTCATTGCACCATTTACCCAGAACTTATAGTTGCCCAGGAGAGGAATGGACAGCTTACAAGGTGCTTGGGCTAGGAGCCTTAAACCCACTGACTTGGGCAGACCCTTACCCTCTAATGCGTATTTCATGTCTTGGGCAAACAGATGCCACATCACTTCTGCGCTGACTTTTCCCACATTCAATTCCTGAGGAAACCTGAATAACAGAAGAAACTACAATCAGGGAACAGGGCAAGAGTTATTTGATATGATTAATTCCAAGATGCCCTACTACTTGGGAGTTCATACTGAAGAGAGGAGAAGCCAAGGGAATGGAGCTAGTTTCATATGGAGAAAAGGAATCCAGGGACTGATAAGACAAGTAAGGGCAAAGGGGATCCCCTGAGGCAAGGAGGGTCCAGGGGAGAAAATGCCCCAAAAGAAAGGAATTGAAGCCCAAAGGAGGGTTGAGGGTGAAGGCAGGTCTAAGCTAAATAAGGTGGAGGAGAAAAGGCAAGGGGGTGGGCTCTGTGAAGTCCCACTTTAATCATAATGGACAGAAACATACACACATGGTCTCTGGATCCCCTAGGGCTCCCAGCAGCCTCTCACTCCAGGGAGGCTGGCTCAGTCTGGGCAGAGCCCCCCCATTATGTTTCCACACCTGTCTCCAGAAACAGTTACCCAGACAGATACAAGGGACAGAGGGACAGACTGACGGACAGGAGGAAGAGGTGGCACTGTAAACATACAGAGATAGGAAAGAAAGAAGCTGTTAGACAGATGGACAGAGCAATCACCAACCAGACAGGGTCATGTAGGGTAATACTCACTGGTTCAGAACAGGTGTATAGGAATTTTTATCTTCCTCTATGATTGACACAATGAGTGTGATGAGTTTGGGCCAAAAATCCAGGTTCCGAATGCTGGGACCTTGTTCCTCTAGAGGTAGCTCCTGCTTCTTGTTCCAGAGTAGACAGTGAGACAAAAGAATTGGAGAGTATCTTAAATCTTTCTCTTTTTATTCCCCATCCCATGCCCCTTCCTCTAGATCAGGGACCCTTCCTTGAGCCTGTGTTCCATAAGACTGTCCCTGTTCCATGAGAGGAGTGACTACTGGGAGGCCCTTTTTCTCTTGAAAAGGTCACTTCCCAGGCCCAGGGTACTGCTCTGACAAGCTTGGTCAGTCCAGTCCAGGAGACATGAAGGTTCCCTTCCTTCTCCTCCTCATTTGCTCCAGTAGATGACTCCCTGGATGAAGTGAGCTTCTCTCTAGTTTCCCTAAGTAGGTATAGTTCTGCAGACACCCTCTTCTAGTGGTATCCCTTCTCTGAGCACCCACTCCCCGCCCTGCCATACACACATATCTCAGCTCTGAGAAGCTCCTTCTAATTCTATGTGAACTACTAGCCAGACCTTGTATGCTTTTTGGCCTAACTTTCAGGAGGGTAGTCTTCTATTGACCCACTAAAGGTCATTGGGGAGAAGACCTGCATCTAAGAAGCTAATTGCCTAGCTGGATAAGAAAAAAGTTTGCTTGAAAAGAGACAAGGGAAGAGTGGATCTCAGGAAAAGAGGAGCCACTTCACATTCAGACCGCAGAAGGGACAAGTAGGAGTTTCTATAGAGATATTGGAGTGGATGTTATTTCTCACTGGGACAAAGGCAAAGGTGAAGCTGCCCAGAATGGCAAGAATAGGGCTTTTATGTGATGTCATGTCACTGCAAAGTCTCTAACAGTCCTTAATAAACCTGGATCACTAAGAAGTTACCGGAAACCAAGACAGAATCTAAATCCTATTGATTCTACCTCATTAAAATCACTTATATACTTTTCTTCCTTTTACTTTTTCTGAAACAATCCTGGCTGGCTCATTCAAGGATCTCCTGACTGGTCTTTAAATTTTACTCCAATACCTCCTCTAGGTATTTAGTGATCTTACTATAAGGGAAATCTCAGTGTTACTCCTCTGCTTAAAGTCTTTCAAAGGCCTTCAATTATGTTTAAACTCCTTAGCTTGACACAAATGTTCTTCAGAATATGACCTCTCTCAACCTCATGTCTTATCACTTCTCTTTCCTGTTGAAGCCAGCACCACACCATGATCACTACGTCCTTATTATGGTACCAGGCACTCTAAGAACTTTACACATTATTATCTTGTTTGATTCTCAGAATAACTCCATTGAGTAGAATTATTTTCACCTTCATTTTCAGGTGATGAAACTGGGGGACAGCAAGGTTTTATGATTTGCTCAAGGTCATATAACTGTAAATAGCAGAACCAAGATTCCCACATAGCTGAATTCCAAAGCCTGATGCTGTAACTATCCTAATTAAATTGCTTTTATTTTCTTAAATTAGCATACTCATGTACAATTTTGCACTATCAAACATTCTATTTTCTTCACATGATATCCTCTCCTCATTCCTTCCAGCCCCTTTTGGAAGCTAAGTCTTACTCCTTCCTTAAAACCCAGGTTGAACTTTACTTCTGTGAAATGTTCCCTGACACCCCTAGTCTGGTTAAGATACTACTTCTCTGGGGTCCCAGAGCACTTTCTATGAAACTCTAGTACAGACCTATCAGAGAACTACAACTACAATAAAATATAATAAAAATAAAAAGAACAATAAATGTAGCAATTTGCTTCCATCTCCAGTAAACAATAAACTCCCCTAAGGCAGAGATGTGTCTTACTCAATTTTACATCTCTAATTGCCTATTTGTTAAATGAATGGATTGATGATTGAACCAATGACTGAAGGTCAGTAATGAAAATATTAACAATATCAAAGTTTTTCCCCAGTGTAAATATTGAACAATAAGAAAATTAGAATGAGAAAAAGAAAAAGGCAGATAGCAAAATAAAAAAGACTAAAGCAAGTATTTGTATAATTTTCAGGCCCTCTTCAAAGTCTACAGTTTATTCTCATGCTGGAGCACAGGGACCAAATATTCAAATCAATATCTGCATAGTTGAAAGATCAAAAGTGATGATGGTTTCCCCCCACCACAAGAGAGAATTCATAGATGGTTAACAGAGGAACCCAGAATATAGTAGCAAAACAAGGACCCCCCAGAAAAACCTCCCATAGCTGTCAGAACCAATTTTTATAAACCTTAAAAGAAGGAAGCTTTAAATATATGACTGCTGCAAAAAGCACATTTGGGAATGAGAGGAAGCAGCAAGATCTTAGTCTTTACTAAGGTTCTCCTAGGAAGCATTAAAAATAGAATTAAAGGATAAATGCTCAATAAATTTAGATCAATAGAGTCCTATTATTTTGTCCTATTACCTTTCAAAATCTATCTCAAATGCCCCTTGTTTTATGTAGCTTTCCCTCATATCTGATCAAGAGTGACTTCCTCCTTGGAATCCTTTCATCCTTATCTCTTTAAAAGTGACCCTTCTAACAGACTACTTTGATTACAGTTACATATATGCTGATAAGACTGAACTTACTAAAGGAGTACTGTGCTTTCCTCAGACCTGGCCTAGGACAGACAAACAACATATTATTTGTTAAACTGAAGGAAAGCTACTCTGTACGGCTATCAAGATATTTCTAAGACAGAAATGGTAACTGAGTAATTGGATCTAGAAGGAAGTCCAGGTTTTTAAATGGGGGCCAAGGAGTCTGGGAAAATATATGTAAAATTTGAAGGATCTAGAAACAGATAGTGTCATCAGGCACTGATTTAGGATGCCAGCCTAAAACAGGTGAAACAGCACAGCCTCACAGAAGGAGCAGGTTGGCCTTGAGAATTAGATGGTGAATTATACCACAGAAGACATTGCAGACAAAAGTGACCAGAGAGAAAAGTTAGACTTTCATGAGCCAGGAGTGCAGAGGGACAGCAACAGATCTCAGGGGAAGGCAGCACAGACCTTATAGTGATCACTATGAGTCAGAACAAAATTAACCTTCAGCAAAAAAAAATGACCACAACAAACTGAGAATTCCACTACTGAACACCTCAACTGTGCTTAAATATAGGTTCACTTTCTTTAGCACGAAAGTAAAACTTATTGCTATTTCTGTTCAACTCAGGTGTCACATTTTGTCCAAGAGTCCCTGCTAATCCACAAATGTCTCACATGGTTTAGATATTTCATAATCTATAACTCATTTACCCTGAGCACATCAAGGACTTTGTCCTGAGCTCCTTCCACTATGCTTCTTGCAAAAAAAAAAAAAAAAAAAAATCTCAGGCTCCAAAGAGTTATAATCAGCTGGCCCCACTTAACCCCAAATTTCTTACCAGCTGGTACTGGCGGTTGTATAAGTCATGGCAGTTGTTGAAGATATACTCATATGTGGAGTTCAAACAGGCCTTCACACAATCCTTTACTACCTGGCTGGCTCTTGGAGGGCTCTGCAGTTCTTGTACCTGTTGATTGATAGAAGAAATACAGGCTCAGGGTCCTGCTCACCTATGTATGATATCCTCCCCAGCATATCCCAAACCCACTACAGAGTCTTCAATTCATTTCTGTGTTCCTAGACCTTGCTCTGTGATGAAATTGCCAGGAAAACTGATGGGGAGAATTTACAACTCATCCTTGTTTTCCTACTGTCTATGTACTCTCTCAGAAGTAACCCAGGGAACAGATGTATGGAAATGTAAGCTTAGAGAATCCTGTATCCACCAGCTCTGCCCAGTGATTCTTACTCTCCTGTGGTCACATCCTCAGCCTGGCAAATCAGCCCAGTTCATCCTTACCTTCATTCTGAAGAAAGTAATGCTGGTCAGCAAATCCACTGTGGATTTTAAATCCTGAAGCCGCTCAGGGCTCCCAGCAGGGAAATTATTCTGTTACAAATCAAGCAAATGTAAGAGAGGAACAGAGGAATATGAAAATTTTTTCTGCCAAAATTCAATCAAAAGTAATCCACTGAGATTTTCTATAGTTGAGCTGGGCAAAACAAACAAACATACAAACAAACAAAAAAAAACCTGTAATATTAGAGGTCTCCCTCTTTCTTTTCAAGAACCTAAAGACAGGTCCTTCCCCAAAGTAGAGATTAATACTCCACAGCTCAGAAAGCAACACATCCTTCCCACAATCCTACTTTCCATGCAATGTTTTTGTTCAAATGAATACCCCCACCCTACCCCCCACACACACAAACACACACACACACACAGTTTTCATGGATGAAGGTTCTTACACCCAGTGAGTTCTTCAAAAATTACAATCTAACTGTATATCCTGGAATATAAGTGTAGTCCCACTACATTAAGATCAATCTGAGATCTAGGACCTGTACTTTCATACAGTAGACCCTATTTCTTCTACTATTCTGGAGCCAGATGGTAGAGCTCTGAGCAGAACTTCTTTGGAGTGAGATCCTTAGGATTTTCCTGCATGCCTTACTTCATTCCTTTTGGAATGTGTTTTAGAAGAAGCTGCATGCAGGAGTGAAAGGAGGAATGAGCCACTCTCCACTTTAAGAGTCAGTTTGTTATGTTTTTGTTTTTTGATACTAGGAATTGAACCCAGAAGTACTTTACCATACTGAGCTACATTCCCAGCCCTTTTTATTTTAGTTTTGTGAGATCCTGCTAAGTTGCTGAGGCTGGCCTGGAACTTGTGATCTTCCCGATTCAGCCTTGTGAGTTGCTGGGATTATAGGATGAGCCACCGTGTCTGGTTCCCAAGGGTCAGTTTTAAAACTTTTGAATGGTTACTTATATGCCAAAAATAAGATATACAGTCATCTCCCCATTATTTTTGCAAATGAAGGACACTGGAAGTACATATAAAACCTCACTTTTTTTAAAAGTTTTTTTTTTTTGAGGTTGTTTTTGTACTTACTTTTTAATGTGTGTACAATGCCTTCTCTGTAAATTCACAACATTTAAAGTGAGTAATAAATCCATTCTAAAAAGATGTAACTTAGGAGGAGCTGAAAAAAACCCCATTTCCTTTTCCTGCCCCATCCAATATATCCACCTTTCTACTACAACTATCTCCTCCCTCCATCCTAGGCATGGATATGACGTCACTCTGATATAAATTACTTGCCCATGCCAAGCTACTTTTTTCTCCCCAAATGACATTCTCATGCTTCCCCTGAAAAATGAGGAAAGTATGACAGGCTTCCCTATGTTACTCATACAGGCCTCAGACTCAAGATCCTTCTGCCTTAATCTCCCAAGTAGCTGGGATTACAAGCATGTACCACCTAACCTGACAAGTTTATAATTTTTTAAAGGACACTTTTAGACAAGATTATCTTCAGGAAACTCTCTAATGGGAATGTTATCAGAGAGTCTATAGAATAATGTTAAGTGGTGTTGGAAAGCCAACTGTCTGTAACAAACAACCTGATTTTATAAACTTCATGGTCCTTGGAGTTAGGAGAACCATAGCTGTCAGTAATACTGGCCACCCAGGAGGGTGTGATGACGGACCAATTTTTCCTGTTTTCAGCCTTTATAACCAAGATTGGCCTATGTCTCTCTACTGAATTTGATATTATCTATCATCCCACCTCACAGCCATGTCTTCACTTACTCTGTATGTAGAGAGGTCTATCCTCAGTGAGTTGTGCAGCTGGTCCAGAAGTTTTACAAATCTCTCTTTCTGAGGGTGAAAAAACAAATATTGAGGAAAAGAGACAAAATCTATTCCAGAGACCCTTAAACTACATCAGAAATAGAACTATTTCTGGGTGAAGGGTATGGAGGAGACATCTGGCTGGCAATATTTCCTACCCCATCTCTGCCCATGGGGAGAACTAACAATGTAAAGGAAAAAGAAGAGGGGTGGTTCCTTTCCCATTTCTTAGCTGTTCTGTCTCAAACTATGGAATCTTCTCACACTGATGAGGGGAAAGTCAAGTCCCTGGAAGGGGAAACATCCCTTTCTATATCCAAGTTGACAGGACATTATTCATGTATTTCTATATCAGTCAGATAAAAAAAAAGTGTCAAGCACATTCTCCAACTTGTTCCTGAGTTCTGAGGTCTCTTGACTTATCTTGGGATAATGCATAGCAATTATATAGCCATAGCCTGGCAGTGAAGATGGAAGATATAAATGGTGAGGCATTTAGAAGACAGTCAGACATGAAGAGTCTCTTTTTATTTTTGGGTACTGGGGATTGAATCCAGGGGCCCTTAACCACTGAGTCACATCCCCAGCCCTTTTATTTTTTATTCTGAAACAGGCTTTGAAGTTGTGATCCTCCTGCCCTAGCCTCCTGAGTTGCTGGGATTACAGGTCTGTGCACCACCGTTCCTGGGAAGAGGTCTCTTTTTAAACAACTTTCTAATTTACCTTAATGTATAATTTTTAATTGTTAATTATATAATACATACTATTTTAATATTGATTTTCATAGAAAAAGTATAATTTAGTGTAGGATCATGTACTTGAAAGCTGTTCACAGCATTTTTAGTACTCATGTTAATTATATGTTTAGATATAGATACTGATTATGTCAATTCATGATGGAATGAGACAAAATGAAATATATTTGAATGGCTTAATCAATTATATCATTTCACCTACAGAAAAAACCTATCAACAATAACAAAAAAAGTGATTAGTATCAAAAAGCAGGGCTCATGGACTCAATAGATGGGGCAATATAAGCAATTTTATCCCTACAAAGGGATCCTCTGTGATGGGTCAAAAATATTTCTTCTGGTTTATAGCAAATTTATGTCAGGTGACATTATGAGTTAATGATTCAACGTCTCTGGTACTTTAACCCAGAAGAACATAACCTGGAAAGGGAAAATAGTCCAGGTACACACTGTCATCCTCACTTAAGACATCATCAGCCTTATATTATCAGCCTTATATTATTGTAAAATTTTTAAGTCTGATGCAGAGACTAAATAATATCAAGAAAGGTTCATTTGTGGACCTGTAAGATTGAAAAACATGGTGACTTAGCCAAGTTGTTAACCCAGAGAGTTCTGTCTGAGACCAAGTAGCAATCCTGCTAACACTACAGTGGTGCTATCATTTATCTATGTCTGAGCCTAGTCAATTAATATAATCTACATATCCATAAGGAAAGAAGTTTCATCTATTAAGGTGGCAACTACCTGGGCTGGGGTTGTGGCTCAGTGGTAGAGCGCTCACCTAGCACGTGCAAGGACCTGGGTTTGATCTTCAGCACCACATAAAAATAAATAAATAAAACAAAGATATTGTGCCCAATTACAACTAAAAAATAAATATTTTTAAAAAGGTGGAAACTACCTGAATTTTAGGCACATTGACTCCACATAACTGGCTAGGAAAAATCAAATTTTTATTAATTGATAACAAATAGGCATATTATGTGTTTATATCACACTCACCCCAAAGTTGGAGGCTGCAAAGCGGTCAGATGCAGAGACATTGGTAGAGGCGGTTGTGTGGGCATAGTAGGCATTGATGTTGGCCAGTAAGGTGCTCATAACTGCTGGCACACCAGGACACATGTATTTGGATGACAAACATGCAAAATGCCTGAAAAACACAACATCTTCATTCTCAAAGACTCTGCAGAGCTTGCAGCAAAAGCCAAGTAGAAATTCAATAAGGTTGTGGAATCAATGATGCATAGCCAGGGAGATCACAACTCTTTGCTTATACAGGGCTGCTTCCTGTG
This sequence comes from Callospermophilus lateralis, assembly GCF_048772815.1. Taxonomy (NCBI): domain Eukaryota; kingdom Metazoa; phylum Chordata; class Mammalia; order Rodentia; family Sciuridae; genus Callospermophilus; species Callospermophilus lateralis. The sequence goes on from NC_135306.1 coordinate 36,613,681, forward strand.
TACAGTTCTAGGGGTAGGCTCACCAATACTTCTCACAACATCAATTATGAACTCCTATTAAGGGAGTCCAGGTTGACTCTGTACACAACTGCTTTCCCTATAGTTTAGTGTCCTCTTCAACTCCCAGGCCAGTCTAGGTCAGCTTGTTGGTCACCCCCCCACATATATATGAGGATACACATGCCCTGTCTATTCAGGCCTGTAATGTCTGGGCAGGTGTTTGCTTGCGTTCCCTCTTATGCCCTTTTCCATTCCAATTCCTGAATTTGGGAGTAGACAGATAAATATCTTCTTTGAGACACAAACACACTTCCTTTCTTTGCCTTGAGGCATAGAGTGAACTAAAACATCCTTGCATACTACCCCACACTAAACACCTGTCCATCACATCCTTTTTCCTACAGCCACCCCAAGAATAAGTAGTCAATTCCCAGAGCCCCAGGAGAGCCTTACGTCATAGCCTGATATATGGACTCAATGCCATAGCGCATGGCAAATTCATCCACAATTTCTTGGGCTGTCTCATCAAAGTACACCTTCCATGCATCATCTCCTCGAGCCTCAGGAATCTGGACTCCTCCACTACTCTGAATGTCTGTGAGATAATGGAAAAGGTTCTGCAGGATACGGAACAGAGAAAAGGGAAGAGTTAAATAGAGATAAAAAAAAAAAAGCAAAACCAAATACTACTGATAAAGTCCAAGAGAACATTAATAGGATCCTTAGTAATTCTGTCCTTTGAGTTACTGCTTGGTGCCTCCTGAGGCCCCAGCAACTGAGTCTGGGCTCCATCCCTCCCTCAGCCTTCCTGGATAGCACAGAAAGCCAAGGAATAAATGAAAAACAGTCTCCAGATCCTCAACCATCTAGCAATCCTCAATGGTTCCTCACTGCTTTCTAGCCCCAGCACACCTCCACACACCTACAAAGGGCTGGCTCACCTCATGGAGGCATGTATACTGCACATGGTACGGGGCTACCTTCTCCTCCCCCTTGATCTCCACATTGATCTGTAGTCGAATAGCTCCCGAGACGGCTGACTTGTCTGTCCTCTTCTCTAAGGATGAAAGAAGACTGGAGATTAACACCAATACAACTACAGACAGTGCAAACAGCCCCATTCTGGCTTAACCCAGGAAAAAAATGGCAAGAATCCAGGAATTTTCCCAATAGGGTGTACTTACTATAGTTACCATACAGTTCACAAATACCCCTATACTAGCTAGATAAGAGAACAGAAGTAGTTAGAAAGCTAAAGGCATTAGGGATGAGAATGAAGACTAAAGGGCCTTCTGCAACCTGAAGAATGTTTAGCCAGAGTGAGTTCCTACCACCACAACTTCCCTATCATCCATTCCTACCCATAGTCAGCTCTCTGAAGATAGGACAACTTCTGTAGAGAGATATGCTTTGGGGATTAGTGATTTGGTAGATGGGAGATTTGCCCAAATCCCCTTTTGTGCCCTCCTTTCCTAGCAACTTCTTCTGGTCTGGTTCCTCACCCAGATTGTACCAGACATCCATCTCGCCACTCAGTGTCCGAACCTCGATGATGGTTTGGCCAAGGAAATCATCAGACTCTCGCTTTAGCCGCTGCTTTACTCTGGATTTGATGTCATCATCCTCATCCCACACACGTACCTTAATGCGGTCAGAGGAGTTATGGCACTCACTGTAAGAGATTTAGGCAGGCTCTGTTAGGGAAAGACCAGTATCACCACTCCTATCACTTCAAATTCCCTCCCAAGGACTCCAAGATGGCCGCGAATAGAGTGCATCACACCCTGTGTACCGCGTCACTGCACAGGTGAATAATGAGTTAGAACGACAAAAAACTATTTTGTTAGGAATTTACAGCAAAATTGGGGTACACCGAAACCTAGAGGAAGGATTTCCAGCACCGAGGTCTGGTAATTGAGTCTCAAACACGAGCCAACTGTGCGACCGGAGACCGAGGCTGACTGATCCACACGGTCCGCCCCGCGTCTACCGACGGCAGGGCGCCACCGAGAAGCGACCAGCAAGCAGAGAGAAACAGTGTTACGGATTCTGTGGAATCCTGCCAGCTGTGCCCTCACTGAGCTTCAGGCTGAGTTCGGGATTTCAGACGGGGAAGGAAGCGGTCCAGTTCTATCCCCCACAATGGAAACTCCACCAAGGAAGCCAGTGGCCACCATCTTGGAGAGCTGACGTAACCACCACCAGTCTCCGACAGATTGCAACAATAAAACAGGTGTGTGTTACTCAGCCCATCTCCCATACAGTGGGGAATTCGCATAAAATCTCTCCTAGGCTTTTCGGGGGAGGGATTATCAGAACGAGCCTACATAAAGACGCGGGGAAAGGTGGAGACATCTGACCTCCAACTCCCCGTCCCATCAGCAGCAAAAAGGAAACCTGTCTGGCCAGCGCTGGGGGAGGGGCAAGTGGAAAAAATCAAAACAATAGAGTGCCGGGGTTCCCAACAGCCACCCTCCACACCCAGCAAACTGCAGGCCCAGAGTACAGTTTGAACTGCCAAGAGGCATCACACAGGGGAAAACTGGGCTAGCAGGAGAAGCCAGGACTAGCAGGAGAAACCAGGGGACTAGAGGCCAGGCCCTTGCGACTGGGCGGCTGGAGATCGCCCACCCGCCAGCGACAGCCCATCCGCTGCCCGCGTGACTGGGCGGCTGGAGACCGCCTGCCGCGACCGACCGTGCAACTGGGCGGCTAGAGATCGCCCGCCCGCCGGCGACAGCCCGCCCACTGCCAGTGCGACTGGGCGGCTGGAGACCGCCCGCCCGCCGGTGACCAATCGCCCACTGGCTGCCCGTGCGACTGGGCAACTGGAGTCCGCCCGCCTGCCGGCGACAGATCGCCCGCTGGCTACCCGCGCGACTGGGCAGCTGGAGACCGCCTGCCCGCCGGCAACCACGCGGCTAGACCCTGAGGTGCAGCCCAGAGACTCTAGGAAGAGGTCTATAGCCAGGCCTTCATGAAGTAGCCAATCGGGAGCTGAAACCAATCAGAGAGTCCAGTCCCACCCCCACCTTCGGACACCCCGGCAGGGAGCCTGGGGCCCGCCATAGCAGAGAGGTGAGGTCACTGGAGCTCAGTCGTCGGAATTCCTTCCCAGCGGAATCCACTTTAACCGGCATAGTCTACCATCACAATGGAGAGACAGCAGAGATATACAAAACTAAAAAAAATCTATAGGAGAGAGCAGAAACACAGCAATCAGATAGAGCTGGAAAGTAACGTGAACAACATGAAAAAACAAGGGAAAAAAGGATTACAAACAATGCAGGACAACTTAAATCTACAGGAGGACCTAGAAGCATCAGAAACATGGATAGGGAAAGAACTCAAGGCATACCTAACTCAGATGCAAAGGAATATTAGAGAAGACATGAGACAGCAAGTCCAAGCAATGAAAGCATATTTTGAAAACAAATTAAACAAACAAATTCAAATGGCAAAGAACGAGCTTTACCAGGAGATAGAGATCTTAAAAAAAAAATCAAACAGTAATCCTAGAAATGCAGGAAACTATAAACCAAATTAAAAACTCAAACGAGAATATTACAAATAGACTAGATCAAGTAGAAGTCAGAACATCAGATAATGAAGACAAAGTTTATCAACTTGAAAAGAATATAGTCAACACAGAAAAGATGCTTAAATCTCACGAGCAATCTATTCAAGAGATATGGGATGTCATAAAAAAAAATTTGAGAGTCATCGGGATAGAAGAAGGCATAGAGATTCAAACCAAAGGAATGGACAACTTATTAAATGAAATAATTCTAGAAAACTTCCCAGAGATGAAAGATGGAATGGATTGCCAAATCCTGGAAGCCTACAAGACCCCAAACATTCAAAACCGTAATAGACCAACTCAAAGACATATAATTATGAAGATAGCCAACATACAGAACAAGGAGAGAATATTAAAAGCTACGAGAGAAAGGAGGCAGATTACATTCAGGGGTAAACCAATTAGGTTAACGATTGGTTTTTCATCACAGACTATGAAAGCGAGAAGATCCTGGAACAATGTATTTCAAACGCTGAAAAATAATGGATTCCAACCAAGAATACTGTATCCAGCAAAATTAAGCTTCAGATTTGACAATGAAATTAAAATCTTTCATGATAAACAAAAGCTAAAAGAATTCGCAGCCAGAAAACCAGCACTGCAAAGCATTTTGAGCAAAATACTACAAGAAGAGGAATTGAAAAATAGTGCCCAAATCTAACAGCAGGAGGTATATCAGTAAAGGGGGAGGAAAATAACCAAAAAGTAAAAACTAGCCAAACTAAAATAAATAAATAAATAAACATGACTGGAAGTACAAACCATATTTCAATTGTAACCTTAAATGTTAACGGCCTAAATTTACCAATCAAGAGACATAGGCTACTAACCTGGATCAAAAAAACAAATCCAACAATATGCTGCCTTCAGGAGACTCATATGATAAGAAAAGACATACACAGGCTGAAGGTGAAAGGTTGGGAAAAATCATACCACTCACATGGCCCTCGGAAGCAAGCAGGAGTGGCCATACTCATATCGAATAAAATCAACTTCAAACCTAAGCTAATCAAAAGGGATAAAGAAGGACACTATATACTGATAAAAGGAACCATCCACCAACAAGACATAACAATTATCAATTTGTATGCACCAAACAATGGTGCTGCAACATTCATAAAACAAACTCTCCTCAAGTTCAAGAGTCAAATAGACTACAACACAATAATTATGGGTGACTTCAACACACCGCTCTCGCCATTAGACAGATCCTCTAGACAAAAGCTGAATAAAGAAACTATAGAACTCAATAGCACAATCAATAACCTAGACTTAACCGACGTATATAGAATATATCAACCATCATCAAGTGGATAACGTTCTTCTCAACAGCACATGGATCCTACTCAAAGATAGACCACATATTATGCCATAGGGCAACTCTCAGTAAATATAAAGGTGTGGAGATAATACCATGCACCATATCTGATCATAATGGAATGAAACTGGAAATCAATGATAAAAGAAGGAAGGAAAAATCCTACATCACATGGAAAATGAACAATATGTTACTGAATGATCAATGGGTTACAGAAGACATAAAGGAGGAGATTAAAAAAAATTCTTAGAGACAAATGACAATACGGACACAACATACTGGAATCTATGGGACACAATGAAAGCAGTTTTAAGAGGGAAATTCATTTCCTGGAGTTCTTTCCTCAAAAAAAGAAAAAACCAACAAATAAATGAACTCACAGTACACCTCAAAAACCTAGAAAAGGAAGAGCAAAACAACAGCAAATGTAGTAGAAGACAAGAAATAATTAAAATCACAGCAGAAATCAACGAAATTGAAACAAAAAAAAAACCATTGAAAAATTGATAAAACTAAAAGTGGGTTCTTTGAAAAAATAAATAAGATCGACAGGCCCTTAGCCATGCTAACGAAAAGAAGAAGACAGAGAACTCAAATTACTAACATACGGGATGAAAAAGGCAATATCACAACAGATACTACAGAAATACAGAAGATAATTAGAAAGTATTTTGAAACCCTATATTCCAATAAAATAGAAGATAGAGAAGATATCAATAAATTTCTTAAGTCATACGATCTGCCCATATTGAGTCAGAAAGACACACAATTTAAACAGACCAATAACAAAGGAAGAAATAGAAGAAGCAATCAAAAGACTACCAACCAAGAAAAGCCCTGGACCGGATGGGTATACAGCGGAGTTTTACAAAACTTTCAAAGAAAAATTAATACCAATACTTTTCAAGCTATTTCAAGAAATAGAAAAAGAAGGAGCTCTTCCAAATTCATTCTATGAGGCCAACATCACCTGATCCCGAAACCAGAAAAAGACACTTCAAAGAAAGAAAACTACAGACCAATTTCTCTAATGAACTTGGATGCAAAAATTCTCAATAAAATCCTGGCGAATCGAATACAAAAGCATATCAAAAAAATTGTGCACCATGATCAAGTAGGGTTCATCCCTGGGATGCAAGGCTGGTTCAATATATGGAAATCAATAAATGCTATTCACCACATCAATAGACTTAAAGATAAGAACCATATGATCATCTCGATAGATGCAGAAAAAGCATTCGACAAAGTACAGCATCCCTTTATGTTCAAAACACTAGAAAAACTAGGGATAACAGGAACTTACCTCAACATTGTAAAAGCTATATATGCTAATCCTCAGGCTAGCATCATCCTAAATGGAGAAAAACTGAAGGCATTCCCTCTAAAATCTGGAACAAGACAGGGATGCTCTCTCTCACCACTTCTATTCAATTTAGTTCTTGAAATACTAGCCAGAGCAATTAGACAGACAAAAGAAATTAAAGGCATAAAAATAGGAAAAGAAGAACTTAAATTATCGCTATTTGTGGATGACATGATAATATATTTAACAGACCCAAAAGGGTCTACAAAGAAACTGCTAGAGTTAATAAATGAATTCAGCAAAGTGGCAGGATATAAAATCAACACGCATAAATCAAAGGCATTCCTGTATATCAGCAACAAAACTTCTGAAATGGAAATGAGGAAAACCACTCCATTCACAATATCCTCAAAGAAAATAAGATACTTGGGAATCAACCTAACAAAAGAGGTGAAAGATTTATACAATGAAAACTACAGAACCCTAAAGAGAGAGATAGAAGATGATCTTAGAAGATGGAAAAATGTACCCTGTTCATGGATAGGCAGAACTAACATCATCAAAATGGCAATATTACCCAAAGTTCTCTACAGGTTTAATGCGATGCCAATCAAAATCCCAACGGCATTTCTTGTAGAAATAGATAAAGCAATCATGAAATTCATATGGAAAAACAAAAGACCCAGAATAGCAAAAGCAATTCTAGGGGCTGGGGATGTGGCTCAAGCGGTAGTGCGCTCGCCTGGCATGCGTGCGGCCCGGGTTCAATCCTCAGCACCACATACAAACAAAGATGTTGTGTCCGCCAAAAACTAAAAAATAATAAATATTAAAATTCTCTCTCAAGGAAAAAAAAATCAGTTCTTTAAAAAAAAAAAAAAAAAAGCAATTCTAAGCAGGAAGTGTGAATCTGGAGGTATAGCAATACCAGATTTCAAACTGTACTACAGAGCAATAGTAACAAAAACAGCATGGTACTGGTACCAAAACAGGCAGGTGGACCAATGGTACAGAATAGAGGACACAGAGACCAATCCACAAAATTACAACTTTCTTATATTTGATAAAGGGGCTAAAAGCATGCAATGGAGGAAGGATAGCATCTTCAACAAATGGTGCTGGGAAAACTGGAAATCCATATGCAACAAAATGAAGCTGAACCCCTTTCTCTCGCCATGCACAAAAGTTAACTCAAAATGGATCAAGGAGCTAGATATCAAATCAGAGACACTGTGTCTGATAGAAGAAAAAGTTGGCTACGATCTACATACTGTGGGGTCAGGCTCCAAATTCCTTAATAGGACACCCATAGCTCAAGAGTTAATAACAAAAATAAACAAATGGGACTTACTTAAACTAAAAAGTTTTTTCTCAGCAAGAGAAACAATAAGAGAGGTAAATAGAGAGCCTACATCCTGGGAACAAATTTTTACCCCTCACACTTCAGATAGAGCCCTAATATCCAGAATATACAAAGAACTCAAAAAATTAAACAATAAAAAAAATGTGGCATCTATACACAATGGAGTATTATGCAGCACTAAAAAATGACAAAATCATGGAATTTGCAGGGAAATGGATGGCATTAGAGCAGATTATGCTAAGTGAAGCTAGCCAATCCTTAAAAAACAAATGCCAAATGTCTTCTTTGATTTAAGGAGAGCAACTAAGAACCGAGCAGGGGGGAAGAGCATGAGGAAAAGATCAACATTAAACTGAGATGAGTGGTGGGAGGGAAAGGGAGAGAGAAGGGAAATTTCATGGAAACGGAAGGAAACCCTCATCGTTATACGAAATCACATATAAGAAGTTGTGAGGGGAAGGGGGGGAAGGGAGAGAACTGAACAACAACAGATGAGGTAGAGAGGGAAGATGGGAGGGGAGGGGAGGCATTATGTAAACATTGTGAATGTGTAACTGATGTGATTCTGCAATTTGTATTTGGGGTAAAAATGGAAGTTCATAACTCACTTGAATCAAATGTATGAAAGATGAAATAAAATAAAATAAAGTAAATTTAAAAAAATAAAATAAATAAAAATTTATTATCATTAAAAAAATAAATAAATAAACAATAAGATAACAAATAACCCAATCAACAAATGGGCCAAAGACCTGAACAGACACTTCTCAGAGGAGGACATACAATCAATCAACAAGTACATGAAAAAATGCTCACCATCTCTAGCAGTCAGAGAAATGCAAATCAAAACCACCCTAAGATACCATCTCACTCCAGTAAGATTGGCAGCCATTATGAAGTCAAACAACAATAAGTGTTGGCGAGGATGTGGGGAAAAGGGTACACTTGTACATTGCTGGTGGGACTGCAAATTGGTGAGGCCAATTTGGAAAGCAGTATGGAGATTCCTGGGAAAGCTGGGAATGGATCCACCATTTGACCCAGCTACCGCCCTTCTCGGACTATTCCCTGAGGATCTTAAAAGAGCGTACTATAGGGATACTGCCATATCAATGATCATAGTGGCACAATTCACAATAGCTAGACTATGGAACCAACCTAGATGCCCTTCAATAGATGAATGGATAAAAAAAAAATGTGGCATTTATACACAATAGAGTATTACTCAGCACTAAAAAATGACAAAATCATGGAATTTGCAAGGAAATGGATGGCATTAGAGCAGATTATGCTAAGTGAAGCTAGCCAATCCTTAAAAAACAAATGCCAAGTGTCTTCTTTGATATAAAGAGAGCAACTAAGAACAGAACAGGGAGGAAGAGCATGAGGAAAAGATTAACATTAAACAGAGACATGAGGTGGGAGGGAAAGGGAGAGAAAAGGGAAATCATATGGAAATGGTAGGAGACCCTCAATGTTACACAAAATTACATATAAGAGGTCGTGAGGTGAAAGGTGGGGGTAACAAGGGAGAGAATTGAACAACAGCAGATGAGGTAGAGAGGGAAGATGGGAGGGAAGGGGAGTGAGGATAATAGGGGATAGGAAAGGTAGCAGAATACAACAGTCACTAATATGCCATTATGTAAAAATGTGAGTGTGTAACCTATGTGATTCTGCAATTTGTATTTGGGGTAAAAATGGGAGTTCATGACCCATTTGAGTCAAAGGTATGAAAGATGATATATCATGAGCTTTGTAATGTTTTGAACAACCAATAATAATAAAAAAAGAAAGAAAACTAAAAAATAAATATTAAAAAATTCTCTCAAAACAAACAAACAAACAAACAAATTCCCTCCCAAAAGATCTATCAACTGTATTTCAGAGCCTGAAAGAGCAAGAGGAGTCAGGGGCCAGTGATACTAAAGTTCCCAGCTATCCCTTAGCTTGAGTAATTGTGTGTGTCATTATCTAGTCCTTATTACCTTGAAACAAAGAAGGAGAATGTGTAATCAGGGTCAATTTTGACTTCCTCTGCAGCTGTCTTAGCAATACTAACAGAACAATAGCTAGACATGCCAGAGACCTAGGAAGCAACTACTTTGCTCCCTCCCCAGCTCTGAGACATGAAGTCAGTAAAGGTGCTAGATGTTTTTGGTGGGTCCATCTTATCTGTTTGTTAGCTCTCTACGTAAATCCTCATCTTTTCAACTATGTGCCTGGTGAACTTCTATTTTCCTTTATTATTCCCTTGAATCACCATCTCCTCTATGGTGTTTGCTTTGGATAAGGGAACTGCCCAGGTTCCAATCATGTTCTCTTCCCCAGAAGTTGTTTTCTGGATGCTGTTCTCTCACCCAAAAGTTGTACTCAATAGACTTTGCTGTTTCTTTTTCTATGTTCTTATAATATCTTTTCACATTTCTGTTAAAATATTTCAGTGTAACTACTGCTGTACTGAAAAATAATGGACCAATCAACATTGAGCTTCTTGAAACCAGGGAGCGTCTCGTTCACTTTGATACACACAATAGTGTAGAGGGTCTTATACAGAATAGGAACTTAAGTTTATTTACTAAAAGTGAGCCAAAATGACCACAGAGCCAATTCACTTAAAATTAGTCAGAGAGTCAAGCAGAAACCATTCAGATTCTCAAGGAAATGGTTGCTTCTTCCAAAAACTGTTGCCCTGGATTAGAGATTAATTTTACACCACAATTCTCTTCCACACAAATTCTATGAGGAGTCAACAGAAGATGGCTTCTACATAGCCATCTTCTTAGCTGATTCAGATCCAAAGTCCTGATCCCTAAGCATTAAAAGTGGGATGATGAAGCATCTGGATTCTCCAGATATTAGTCCAACTCCTAGGCCAGAGTTCACTATTTTTCAAAATCAACCTTTACTGTCATATAAAATAAACTATAAAAAATGAATTAATGGAAAAAGAAAGGAGGTGAAAGCTGAGACAGGAAGAAAAGTTTCTCCAAAGGGAAATGGAAACTTCTCCAGACCCCAGATTTCCATCTTCAAGTCAGCATTATCCAGTTATAGGACAAGGACATTCTTTCCTCACTCCTTAGAACAACCCAAACCTAGCTGAGTAGGGCAGCACACATCTGTAATCCCAGTACTCAGGAGGCTGAGAAAGGAGGATCACAAGTTTGAGGCCAGCTTCAGCAATTTAGTGAGGCCCTAAGCAACTTAGTGAGACACTGCCTCAAAATAAAAAATAAAAAGGGCTGAGGACATAACTCATTAAATGCCCATTGGTTCAATCCTCAGTGTCCAAAAAAAAGGAAAAAAGAAAGAAAGCCCAACCCTTCCTAGACAGGGTGACAGGGCTGAAAAGTACAACAGGGTAGTTAGAAAAAGAAAAATGGGGTACCCAGAGGTCTCATAAATAGCTCAGTTAAGAAAAGGTATGGGCAAAGTGCTATGTCTAGACAAAGAATGGCTGCTGCCCAAGTGAGGAATGTGGGAAATGGGATTTCTTCACTGCCTTTGCCTCTTCCCAGGACTCCAGAAAAGCAGGATGTAATGCTGCTTCTAAAATACACAGTCTCAGGTAAGACAAAACCCTCTGAAACTTACAAATGGAACTTCTCCTCCCAAACAGGATTCAAGTTTCCAAAAATGGTCTTGGTACGCTTCTTGGTTTTACCAACTTGCACAGTCACATAAGGGTCACTGGATCCTGTTTTGTCCTTGGCTTGTAAGCCCTGGGCACACACCACTGCAACCCAAGCACATACAGGAGGTTTCAGATTAGACTTCAGAGTAAGTCAGGAGCCCTCACTTGTAGGCTCTTCCCTTTGAGCAGCCTCCCTCTTCCTATGCTCCTCCATAGCTATAGAGGAGGCCACTGCCTTTTTCTTAAAAACTAGCCCTAACAATTCCAGCTCCCTACCCAAACCCTAAATAAATAACAATTTACCCCTCACTGCTACATCCCTCTAATGTATGCATGCTTCAGTTCCACTAACCTGGTTAATGAATTACTAGTTAACTATTCCCTGGTCACCTATCTCTCCCTTCCTCCCATTTTGAGCTCTTATAATATCAAACTGCTAACCAAGTGGACAGTGTACACATAATACATAATCCTTGTATTATGGTTCACATGGTTTGGAGTTGCCAATCTTGCCTCTTCCAGCACTGACTGAGTCTAGATGAGGAGGAGTATTAAATAATGAGGCTCTCCCTCTTCCCCTTAGTTCTGTCTTCTTTCCACCCAGTCACTTGCTCCCTCATACTCAAGATGCTTCTTCCCCAGGCTCCTCCCCATAGCCCAGGAATCCCTGCCCCCTCCAATTTTTGCCAGCTCACCAGTGATGGTAATCTTGGCTGACCATTTAGAAGTGCCATCCAGTACACTCTGCTTCACTGTTTTCATCTGCTGCACATGGGCTACTTTGCTCACTGTGAAGACATCCCTGATAACTTCAAAGATCTCCGGCTTATTTCGCTCTCGGATCTTCATGCGGTCCTTCATGGCCATGATAATGTTCTGTGTCCGGTCCTCAGCTCCATGTTTAGAGCTCTTTTCTGCAGCCCCTGAAAGATGACCAGATAGAAAGCAGGATTAACCAACAGACCATCTACTAGACCAAGGTTAAGCTGGGGAACAGTGCCTGGGCGAAGATGTATAGCAGTGGGAGAAGCATAGGGAGACTGGAATATCTCTGGGAAGAGCCAGTCACTATGGGGCCTGCTGCTTGGCCAGTGGAATCTGCAACTCAAAGGGTAGCAAAATCTGGATAATTGTGATGGGGGTTCATTTACTATTCATTTGTATATATAGGTAAAATTTTCATCAACTCTCCAACTCAAAATAACACCAACAGATGTCTGAGTTATCAGGGAATGGTGGTGGATGAGCTTAACACAACCTATCTCATCCATGTCAAGCATGATACCAATCCCAGAACTCAATGTGGCATAACAGTTGGGCTCTGTCTTATGCCTTCAGTGTGGTATTATAAGAAAAGTATGGCCTTTGGTGTCAGACAGACTTGGGTTCAAGTCCTGGCTCTACCATTCCTAGCTCATGAACTAATTTTTTTCCTAAGGGGAGATAATGATATTTATTTCTCAGGGTTGAAATAAGCATTATTTCAGACAGTATATGTAAAAACCTAGCCCAGAGCCTGGTGGCATCTACAGGTACTCAATAAATGGTCACTATGATTATTTTTCCCTTTTTTCTACTACAATCCTTAAAGTTTTCAATACTATGGCTTGGTTCTGGGTAACACCTGGGAAAACTGAAGGAGGAAAAGAATACTTTCCAACCTCCCGCTCCCCTGCTTTTTCTGGGACCCAGCAACAGCTAGTACTAGTCTGGCAGAAGGGGAGCAGGGAGACAGAAGCTTTGGGCGATACAACTTCCCCTGACAGGAGATAGCTGTTTTCCTGTTCCCATTCTCCCCACTCCTCATGATAATACAAGTCACATATATAGTTTCTCTTGGAAGACTGACACACTGTCCTGGACAATAGACTCCATCTATTTGAATTTTCTATTCTATTGTCTAAAACCTCAATCTACATACAAAGAGTAAATGATTCCTTTTGTGGGTTCTAGGGTTTAGACCTCAGGAAGTTCCTCTGTGAAGCCTGGAACCTCATGGAACTCACCCTCTCTTCTTATTAGTTTTAGTCCCTGATTAAACAAGTTCTAGTCATTTAGGAAATAAGGCTACTGTATACACTATTCAAGTTTAGCCTCTATGATCAACTCAATCCTGGAAGAGATTCTAGCTGTCAAAAGAATATAGAAAGCTCAAAGAATTTTTGCTAAAGGTGCTTAAGAGGGTACTATAAGATTTGTTATCTGGAAAGGAATCACCCCTTGAGTTTGTACCCTACCTTCTCTGAAAAGAATCAGATGGACTGGTGGTTTAGCCAACATAACTCTCCACTGCAAACTATTTTGCAGAGGCTCTATTGCCCTGACAGTCCAACCCTCATCCCACAGGGGCACTCACGCTGCAGGCAGTCGGCGTTGAGCAGGTCCTGGCACTTCTCATGACACTTGACCCCACACTGGCTGCAGCGCATGCCTTGCCGGGCAATGCCCCAGAGTAGGCCTTCACATTCATAGCAGTAGGTTGGGGTGGTAGCTGACCAGACTTCAAAGTTGTGTGGTGTGGTACATGAGATGGGGTAGATTAAGGCCTGCAGGGTTTTCTTATATACATGGGATTTCTGAAAAATACACACCCAATTATCCACCTGTGATTTTAGGACTCTGCGGGGAGATGCCAGAACAGAGACTCTGTGGGACAATCAGGACCCTGGTTTTTCCTCTGGCAATGGAAAAGATATGCTAGCCTGGCCTAGCCCATAGCCCAGCCTAGCTGAAAGAAGCTCTGAATATAGTATGTTCCTGGTCCTCTAACACAGGTTAGACCTGATGCTGGGTCTGAGCCTTATCCTAACATTCACGCTTTCTGGGGAAACAGAGGGTACCAGGCCTACCATAAAATCCAAGTTCGGTTGTCAACCCTTCAAAATGAGACTCTAGTCTGGTCTGCCTCTCCCCTTATAGAAAACTGGGACTTGTTGCTATCAATATGTTTCATCAGAAATGTGTGCCCTATATTCTTGAATTCCCAGTTAGCGCAGCCACACCAGAGATGATCACCAGTTCTGAGGCCAGTGAACTTGTGAAAGCCCACGGGTCACTTACCAGCTCTTCATCCTTAAGAGAGGTACGTGTAGCCATTGCAGAAGTAATCCCTGCCTTCCGGGACTGGACCAGTGACTGTGAGAGAAGACTTGCTGTCAGCTCTGGCCATGACCAAGAGCTGGCAAAACCCCAGGGAAGGAGCTTCAGTGACCAAAGTCACTTGACTATCACTCCATTCTGTTTTCACTGTCACTCACAAGTACTGCCCCTGGGCAACAGGTAACAAGTATCTCAAGTTCTGAAAAACCCAAGGCCAGCAGGAGACTGTTCTAACACTGTTAGAAACAGCACTTCCTTCGGGAAATCCACAATCAAAAGGATTTCTCCTCTCACTATCTTTAGGTATCCTACCCCACAGAAACTCCTTGTTTATATGAAGGCAAAGGAAAATGAAAAGCTTAGAATGATAGAAGGAAACAAGTTATAAGAATAAGAGAGGCACACAATTCTGTCAGAGTCACATTCAATGACTATCACTAGAAACAATGATTCTACGCTAACCCCTATTCCCTGGTACCTCCCCATGCCCAGTCCTTGGGGGACTATAGAGGCCAGCAGCCCAAATGATCAGGGCACTTGGCAAGGAAAAGGGCAATGCAGTCTCAGTCAAATCCAGCAAGGCACAGAATTAGGTCTGAAAGCCAGGGCTGTCTTTTTAGCCAGGCTCTTGAGTAGAGGGATCCCTTGTGTCTGCCAAGCCTAACCTTTAGGGAGGCAGCTCCTGAGACACCTGGTTTCCTTAAGGCAGTGGGCACTGGGCAGACACAAATCATCGTATCAGGCTAAGCAAAAAATCAGCTGGGAGAGGCCCAAGTGATTTGGGATATGGACTCAGAGGACAGGGAGGGGCTCTGGAGACACTCACCATAGCCTGCATCGAGGAGAGCAGAGAAAGGAACAACATGATGTTAAAGCCCCCAAGGGCCTGAATACTTTCAGAGGCAACTGAGAGATCAGTCCCCATAGTATAAAGTAGGAAACATGTCCCAACCCCATCTGTCTCTATCCAATTCAACCCAGACAGCTGACCAGGGCCCAGGGTCTAGAGCTCCTACTCTAGAGTTAAGCCACAATAAAAGACAGACAAGGGTAAAAGACAGAGTAGTAAAAATGAGACATGAGCTAGATACTTGCTGGTAGGTAAGGAGGGAACAGAGGATGAGAAAAAAGAAAAGAAAGATGGGATGAGAAATAATAAAGTAGGGAGGATGGTAATAAAGAGATGACATCAGATTTTACCTTCCTCTGGCTAGATAATGGAAGAAAAAGAGGGGAAAAACGAGAAAGAAGATACATAAATGATAGAAAATAAAGGAAAGAAAGAAGAGAAAAATATCAAATGACACTTTCATTCAGCCAGCTAAGGAGGAAGAAACCAAAGGGAGAAAAAGAACATGGAATGGAGAAGAAAGAAAAGGAGTGAATAGAAAAAAACAGAATGGATAGAATAGGGAGAAAAAAGGGAAGAACCAGGAACAGTAAATGGAAATAAGGAAATGGTTTAGATCTTACTAAATCTGAACCCTTATACTTTATATTGAGCTTTAGGACTCTGGGACTCTGAGACAGCCTGGGCTCTCCCCTACCCCTGTGACCCACAGACCATACAAAATTCCTTGAGCTGATCCTGCCTCAGAATGTACAACATGGAGTGGGAGCTTCTGGTTATCCTAGAGGTCCCAAGATTAACTTTAACTTTTACATCTATTGCAATATAATCCTACAAATGTTTATCATTTCCTCTCAGTGCCAGACATTCAGTTAACAGAGAGAGTCTACAAAGTTTATGTCTTAGGATAACTTTCAGTTGACTTCCAGAAAGCTCCAGTCACGCTCATCACATATACGCTCAATAATCCATATCAAGGGCTAGAGGCAGTTTACAACCCAGGGCATCAAAGAGAGCTATAGAGATTTCTAGAGGATTAAGAGACCTAAAGAAAGACCCCAGAGTCCAGCTCTGAGGGTCTGAGCCACAAATGTTCCAGGCAGGAGCTTGACCTACTAAGGTGCCTGGAGCTCTATGGAGTGAGGCATAACAAGGTCCCCTTGAAGCTATTACAAAGTCTTAGGAAGGTTCTAAATGAATAATCATCATACCAATGATGATCTGATCTGGAACACTAAATGGACCATTTCCAATTCTGATAGCTTGCCAAGATCCAATGAAGATTACCCCAAGGATACTGCCTAATCTTACACATGAGTCTTCACTCACCAGATCACTGACAAGTGGCAATGGCTTTTTTCTGCGTAGGTCTGGCATGCTGTCGATGCCATAGAGCCCTCCAGCTGGCCTGAGGAAGGAAGGAAATGTGTTAGGACCTTCAGCCCTGACTTGAATTACTAGCAGGTTCAGAGTTCCATTCTCCTTTATCTCTTCTCCCCAGAGGAAGATGAACTAATCTTCATCATGTGCTTTCAAAAGGATAAAGGAAGACAGTAAGTAAGGGAGATAAAGCCACAGAAGGAGCAATGGAATATGCTCTTGGAATGTCGTTAAGGGTCTCATGTGGTTTTAAGCAAGGACTGAGAGCTCCTTTATCCTACTGGAATAGTTAAGATATATCTGTTTATTTGAAGGCACTTGTGCTTCTGAAAGCAAGTTAGAAATTGGTGGTCAAGAGGACTCCTGCTCACACACAGGCCAAAGACACTGTTCTCCAAACTCTTGTTTCTACAGAAGGAGCCTACTGCCAATGTAAGCAAGACTATTAAACAATGACATATAGAATGGGAACCTCTCTATCCAAGAGTAAATGAATCATCAGTTCCGTCTACTGAGTGTCCTTTAAAAAAAGGGGGAGGGGGGCTCTCCATTGAGAGAGAAGCTCTCCTAATCAAATTGAAGCAGGTGAGGGGGGATGGAAAATTACCAAAATACCATTTGGTGTGGGTGGTGGGAAAGTTCCACTTAGGAAGAACAGCAAAGGGACTCTGAGAGTCTGGCCTAGTCCTGTGGACACATTAACAGAGACTAGAAAATATTATAGCTAGAGGAACTGTAAATTTCTAAAATTTGTATACTTCACTATACATATTAATTTTGTTATTTGTGTTATTTCATAACTATATGCAATAAAAATAGAATGTTGCCAACAGAACATCAATCTTACATTAAGATAACCTGGATTTTAGTTCCACCTCTCCTAATTGCCTATAAATCTTCTGCCAATACTCCTTCTTCTCTCTGGGTCTTGGTGTCACTTCCATAAAATGAGGTGGATAGGTTACAAAATTTCTCTGGCATTTTGGATGCTGAAACTCTGATCCTCAATGAAAAGAACTCATATACTTAGTTTCAATGAAGCAATAAAGAAGGCAGGGAAGCTGGGCTAGAAACTGCTGGTTTAAAAAAAGTCTCATAAGAATAAACAGGTACTTCAAGCAATATAGGCAAATAATGGAGCCACAAAATGGGTCAAGGCCAGGAGCTGGAATGGTCAACTCAATATGTTAATTCTAGTAAACTAGCTCCCTGGGCATTAGCAATGGACTTTGTTTTTAATGAAATTACCAGTCCAAGGGAAGTTCTATACTTGTGGCAGTTTCTAAGGATTATGCTGAAGGAAAGAGAAGACAAAAGGGAATTTTTAGAAATCCTTTACATGGTTCCATTTAAGAATAAGTTTGAATATGTTCTATTGGCATGGGTATATTTTAAAATTATTAGAAGAAAAAAAAAAACAAAGTTCACTGAAGAAGAAACTGCTGCCACAAGCTTAGTACTAATTCTAAAAATGATAATATGTACCCACTTAAGCCAAGAAGTTTTGAAACATAAATAATCTTTTGAAAAAGAGACAGAGGTAGCTCAGTCACCTGATTTGACTCTTGATTTTAAAAAAAGACCCATCTCGGGGCTGGGGCTGGGGCTGGGGCTGGGGCTCAGTGGTAGCGCACTTGCCTAGCATGTGTGAGGCACTGGGTTTGATTCTCAGCACCACATAAAAATAAATAAACAAAATAAAGGTCTATCAACAACTAAAAAAGTATTTTAAAAAAAAGACCAGCCACAAAATAAGAAGTATGTAAAAATATAGTAGAGGGCTGGGGATATAGCTCAGTGGCAGAAAACTTGCCTAGCATATGTGAGGCCCAGGGTTTGATTCCCAGAACTGGAAAGAAAAAGAGAAACAAAGAAAAAACAAAAGAACGAACTAGATAATTTTATGATCTGATGTTCTTCCATCCACAGAAAAGAGGAGGTGATTACTGAGAATTCAGATGTCAGAAGCCTTTGTAGGGCAAAGGGAAAAGGAAGGTTAGAAAACTAATTGGCAGTGTATGTGGGGGAGAGTGAGGCCCAGGGAGGCACTTAAACTCCTCTCTCTCCTAAGAACAGTCAGTCAGTCACAGGCAGCAGTCCAGAAGCTTAAAATGACTCTCTAGTGCAGTCACATGAGCCTGAAATTCCCAGACAAGAAGCACAGACTGCACACACAGAGCTCAGAAGGGATGTGACTTAGTCTTGACTACAGTGGAATGGAATAAGCAGGTGACTCACAACAGCTGAAGCCCAGAGAGTACTCTAATCAGCTATACCATCAACAATGAAATGGAAAGAAAGTGTTTCCAAATGCTGGTTTTCCCCCCTAATGTCCTCATTTTTTAAATAAAAAGTATATCGCCACTCTGATTCAATGGATCAGCAATCAGAGAGGCAAGGATGGGAGAGTCCCAAAGCTCCCTCTCCTATCCCAGGGAATTCACAGCAAAGCTCCCTCTTCTGCCTTTAAGAATCAGCAGTTCTCTCTCCTGTTCCAGGGAACCAATCTACGGTGGAAACTTTTCCCTCCCTAGGGTCCAGCTTATGGAGCTGCCTCCACTGTTTCCCAAGGGAAAAGCAAAATGCAGAGACAGGCAGCATATAATCCATAGGAAACTTGTATGGAATCACTTACCCTTCTGGAAGCCACTGAGGCAGAGAAGGGTCACCATCATCTGGAATCTTTTAAAAGAGAAAAACATGTTAGATCCTAGGAAAGAAGGGGCATTCAACACATAGCGATATAGCCAGCCTGATTCTAAGCCAATAATCTATCATCTGAGTTAATAAGCAGCCTGCTGAAATGAACAGTACTTGTTTTCCTTCTCCCTAGTGAATGGTAATGATACAAGGCCAATCCCACTGAGATTCCAGGGCTAAGGTCCACTGGGAATGTGAGAGCTGCTGGAACTCACTAGTCAAGCCACTGCTATTGACAGTAGTAGTCCAAGCCCAAGAGAAGGGCATTCTTAGGCTTCCAGGTCTCACTAAAGCAAAAGGGCAACTTCATATAGAGCTGAGTCTTCTTCCAGCCACATTAGCTCTTTTGGCTAAACAAGAAGTCAATCTAGTCTTTCTAGATTCCCATCTCAACTTGTGATTTGAAGTTTGGGTTTCTTGAAGCCCTAACTCACTGATACTGAGCAAAAAGGCAACTTCATATAGAGCTGAGTCTTCTTCCAGCCACATTAGCTCTTTTGGCTAAACAAGAAGTCAATCTAGTCTTTCTGGATTCCCATCTCAACTTGTGATTTGACAGTTTGGGTTCCTTGAAGCCCTAACTCACTGATACTGAGTACTCAAGTATAGCAAAAGCCCAGGGCAAATTAGACTCTTGGGTTATCATTCTGGTAAATTTTATAGGTCCAAGAATATAAAGTTGAAAACTGAGGTACCAAATCAAGGAATGAACAGTTAAAAAACACTTTTTAAAGGTTTCTGCACAAAACAAAACAAGCCAAGTCTTTCAAGCAGTGCAGAGAAAAGAGTTTCAAAGCTGCCAGGGCACTCCAGAGAATCAATGGCACATGATTTTCTGGCACAAGAAACCTAGTGCTAGCAGGTCTGGGGCTTCTTGCCCATTCTTGTTCCCCTCCACCACAACAACTTCCTTTTCCTCCTAACTTCCCTAGAGCAAACAAGCTCCAGAAGGAAGGAAGAAGTAAGCTGCTTAATTTTGGATGGGGCAGGGGGTGGATGGGTGGGTACATGTTTGGGGACAGCTAAAGAAGGGAGAAGTTATGGACTGGATTGAATGAGGCAAGACAGAACAAAATAGAAAGAGATAGGGCAGGGCTAACAGGAGATGGAAAGGTGGGCAAGTAGGATGGATCAGTAGTAGGCTCAGATTTGAGTTTTTAATTTAGGCCAATTCCTAGTAAGATGCTTCTTACATCGTCTATGCTTTAAATCAAGCTTATCTGTCTACTGCCCACACTCTTATTTCTCCTCTGCTGCCTATCCTGGTTGTGAGTTGTGATACTGGTAACAAGAGGGTCAGGCCTAAAAGGCATCCAGAAGTGGCTGAAGCAAAAGACAATGGGTACAACAGAAGAAACAAAAGTAGGTGTGAAATAATGTTTGTTCCTAAGGCTGCTTGGGGACAAGGGCAGTGCCGGGCATCAGGTGAGCCCTTCTCTAAATCCCCAGATCCTACCAACTAGAACTGATCTTCCCTTTAAAAACAGCTGCTGTACTGAGCAGACTCTTATTTCCTTTTTAATTCCCAGAATCAACATCTGCCAGAACTATTAGGCTTAAGTCACAAGAAGTCTTTGCAAGCCAGGGCCAGATCATGTGCATTTCCTATGCTCAGAAGGGACAATAGTCCACAGAAGCATACAACATGCACACATAGCACACTGAAGGAAGGAAGGGAGTGGGAGGAGGTCTAGACAAAGTACTTATAGGAGGTATATTCATGGACACAACTTGCACCTGAAGGAAACAAGGTGAGCATGAATCCTGAGTTTATGGCTTCAGAACATGTGTACAAACACATCTGAGGAAGATTCACAGTGTTCACTAGGGCCCAAGTAATAGGCAAAGCAAACCCTCACTAAATTCAAGAGCCAACGCTGACAGGCAAGAAGCATTAGTATAATAGGCATTCACAAGGCTTCAGGGAACCACACACAGTCGACTGGAAGCTTGTGCCCATGGAGAGGTCAGGAAGCCTGCTCAAAAACACAAAGCAATTTCACACTTAGGGCCCCAAGCAAAGGGACAAAATGCCTGTGGCAACTTTTGCTCTCAAATACAAAGTATGTGCGCATGCTGGGCTCAGCCAGGGTTTATAGTGTATGCCAGAGTCTGCAGCAACAGGCAGAAAAGAAACACACACTGTGTAGAGTAGGAGGACAATCAGTGTCTGGGGAAGTCGGACTGAGTACAAGTGTAAACACACACATGCTACATTGAATGTGCACCTGTGCCAGTATACACACACATTCTCTCACTGAGCTCCAGGTGTGTCAGCTGGAGCACACACAGCACAAAGCATGCATACAAACTTCTTTCTGGAAAACAGACTATCTGCATGAGCCACAGCTCAGAGGCACAGATCATGCACACATACATACACACACAGTACTCAGAGGGCAGGGTGGAAAACAGACACAAAAAGGACCCAAAGGGCCATAGGCACAACCTGAAGGGCTTCTCGCTTTCCTTCTGCAAAGGAGAGAAAGAGGGGGGGGGGAAGGGGTATAAAGGTTAGTAGATTCAGTCCTATAGCAGGGAACCCAAAGAAAATGCTAGTTAATCCTGAGGGACATGGAGATGAGGAGAAGACCTCTGGATTTCTGGGCAGGCCAGCGCCCAGCTGACTGGGTCCTAGAATTATTATTATTCTTTCTTTTTACTACTTTTTTTTTAGTTGTAGATGAACAAAAAGTATATTTATTTTTATGTGGTGCTGAGGATCGAACCCAGTGCCATGCACACGTGAGACAAGTGCTTTACCACTGACCCAGCCCTGGGTCTCAGAATTTTTACCACCTTTGTTTGCCAGCCTCTGGTTTTTATTTATTTGGGGGGGGGGAATGGGGGGGAGATTAGGTATTTAACCCAGAGACAGTTTACCACTACATCCTCAGCCCTTTTTAATTTTTAATTTTGAGACAGGATCACACTAAGTAGCTTAGAGTCCCACAGAATTGCCAAGGCTGACTCTGAACTTGCAATTCTCCTGTCTCACCCTCCTGAACCAGTGGAATTAGAGAAGTATACCACTGTGCCCAGTATTGTCTCTTATTTTAATTTGAATATCCTAGAGGCTACTTAAACCAAACAACATAGTCTGCTTGAGGATTCCACTTGTTTTCCCCTTTGCAAAGTGGTTTGCATTCAGGGTCAGGATTGCCAGGGTCACAAGACCAGGTTTGTTACCAAGAACTATTCCAACAGACTATCTGAGCTACTGAGTCCTACAAAGCCATGTAAGCTTACTCTAGATCTGGAATAAGTCCTCAAATCCCCAAGGCCTGATGGCTGAGCCCTTTCCATTTTGTAATTCAGAGCTGGTCATGCATTTGTCCAGTGAGCCCTAACCTGTTTTCCTAGTCCCTTTAAATTAAGAGAGACCAAGGTATGGCCTGGGGTCAAGGTCAGAACCAAGATGCTAAAAGGGTAGAGACCCTGAGGCACGAATTGGCTGTTATCCTAACAAAAGTTGTCGGGGAGCCACCTTGAGTAACCACACCTTCCAGTCCTGTTGCCAAGGGGACCTGAAAGATCACTGTCGTCTGGCACCGTAGTGCCATGACTCGTGACTCAGTTGTCCCCCACCCCATAGTAAAGAGGTTCTCTTTGTGGGGCGTGCCTCTAGGGTTGAGTTACACTCACCTGTTCCCTTGTAGTCCTGCCCCTTCTGGTCTTTTTTTGGATAGAACTTTCTAAGAATAAGAATCTCCCCCAATAAAACCTCACTTTTGAAAGTGTTCCCTCTCTCTTGTCAGCCTCTCATGACTTTCTCTTGCTCTCCCTTTTGGGGAGCCTGAGGCCAAGAGCCGGGGAAGCCATCCTGAAGCTTGTGTAAAGGTAAGTTATGTCTGTGTGTTATTTTCTGTCCCTGCAGATTCACACAAGCGATCTTAATTCAGCTGCCTGCGCTGGTCAGGGGGGTGGCAAAAAGTTGCAGTAATCTGGAAGATTACTATAACCCCAGGTCTGGTAATTTATCAAATCCAGAAAACTACTTTCTTTTTTTTGTTTTTGGTACCAGGAAGTGAACCTAGGGACATTTTACCACTAAACTACATTCATCCCCAGTCCTTTCTATTTTCTGAGGCCTTGAACTTGTGAACCTCCTGCCTCATGCTCCACAACTGCTAGTATTACAGGTGTGCACCACTGTACCCAGCCCAGAACAATACTTTCAAAGGAAGAGGACACTTTCAGAAGGACTCAAGCAAACTATAATAGGAGACAAATAATGTCCAAAGATTATTCCCTTTCTAATCATCAGGGACTTCAGCACCCTCTAGGCCACACATGGAGCTTCCTGATCTAAAGACAGTATACAGATTAAGATTTATAAAACTGTTTTCTATTTCTGAGTCCTTCCTGCTCAGACTAGGTGAAAAGTGTAATTTGGGGCACAACTATAACCAGAATGATCCTAAGTTGTCAGAAATGGGCCCTAGCCTGAGTCAAGGTACAATAAAAGGTTATGCCTTGTTTAGGGTGCTTTGGTTTCCTTAGTTTCTAAATTGCTCATGAAAGCTTTCTCACAATTGTGTGTATAAGCCCCATATAAGCATTCTTCAGAGGACAGGTATATAGGTAAATAAATTCTAGAGATTTTTTTCAAGTGTGTCTACTTTGCTCTGACCCCACCAGGTCTTGCCCTGGTGTTCACCAGCTGGGGACCCCTGAGAGGGTGAGTGTGCTCTGCCCTTCTGGCCTCATTGCCCAGGTGACAGCACTAATCCTTCTTCCTGGCAAGGTCAGAGTACGATCTGGAGGAGATTTGGGGGAATTACTGAAGTACTTTCTTGTTGCTTCTGTCCTATGTATCACATTCAGTGCCAACAACTTGGAATATAGCAAGTTGATGGCACAAGCTATATTTGGTCAATAGTAGTATGGGACATGACTCCAAAAGCATGGGAAACATAAGCAAACAGACTAGAACAGTCTCAGTTTAAGTGTGTCAACATCCATTTTATCTGAACATTTATCATTAACTTCTCAGTGCTAGTGGCTGTTCTAGATAGAAAATGGAAACAAAAAGATGAACGAAACAGAGTCCATCAGCTGAGAGGGAATGATGCCAACTTACCCAGCTGATCCTATAAGGGACTTCCTCCAACAACAGTTTCTGTAATCTGTCCAAGTTAACACAGATAACTCCTGAAAGGGATGACAGCAGCAAAACAAAACAAAACAAAACAAAAAAACAAACTAGTGTTGCCTGGTAGAAAGTATTCTCCATGACTCACGTTGATCTTGGGTAGGAAACTTGAATCATATGGTCACCATTGTTCCCACCTCTTCTTTTGCATGGTGCTTCAATTGTTGACTGTAACCATCTAAACATTTTCTTGACAGCCTTTTCTGTTGAGGTTATGTCTTATAACACTATGCAAAGGGTAGGGGAGAACAAGAATCTGAACTGCTTCTTAAGAGCTTCATCATCCACAATGTTTTCTTTGTAAATAGAAGTCTCTGCCACTGAATGGAGCTAAGACAAACAAAAAAATTTCAAACCAGGCACAGTGGCACATGCCTGTAACCCCAGCTACTTGAGAGGCTGAGGTAGGAGTTTTGTAAGTTTAAGGTCAACATGGGCAATTTAATAAAACCCTGTCTCAAAATAAAGGCTGAGTATATAGCTCAGTGGTAAAGCAGTTGCCTGGCATGCACAAGGCTCTGGGTTCAACTTGCAGTACCACAAAAATAACTACAGAAAAGAATAACAGCAGTCCATCCACTGGGGCCCATCAGCTCTCCTCATTTCCCCGCTTCCTTTTCAAGACCCACTGATATCACATCACTAATGAAAATGAGAAACCAAAAAACTAATTCACAGTTCCCAAATTTTCAAGCTATTTATGATGACCCAATATGTACCATGTCCTGAGAGAAGAATGAATTCAAGACTAGGAAGCCTTCAGAACAGTGTAGCAGAATGACACTTCTTGCAACAGGGACATATCTCTTCCACATCTACATCCCACTCTCCCCAGTATATATTCTGTTCCCTTTGAATAAGAAAAATTAGGCATGGAACACTTTAACTGACCCTATGACTCAAATTGGAAATGTTTCTTTCCTCCTCCACTGTCTTAAATACATTTTTCATATCATGTCAAAGTTATTTTGGTTGAATCCTGTTCCCCCATATTTCCCCATATTGCCTACAGAATAAAATCTAATCAGTTGACAAGGCCAGCAAGGTCTCCCATGATTTGATTCTCCCCCACTCCCTTCCTGACATCATAGAAGCTTACTATAAAGTAATTGCCTTGTTTCCCAAACGGTCACATACTCAAAATGCCACATATTTACTCATTCTGTTCCATCAACCTTAAACAGCACTGTAAGGACTTCCCTAATGCCCACCCAAGCAAGAGTTCAAGCCCCCCCTAGTGTAGCTAAGTTCTACTCATCCTTCTCATTGGTATTTATAATATCATGCCTAGACAAATTCTACTAAAATACTGATGAGAATCAGAGCAAATAAATGCAGATTTTTAACCTCAACTGAGTTCTCAGTATCATCTGGCAAGTTCCTTCCATCTCACTAGTAAGATCTCTCTTCTACTTCTTAAAGTAGTTATACTTAACCTTCAGATCCCTACCTTACCCCAGCACTTTAACAACTGCCTATTGAATAGCACCTGAATATCCCATGCTTAGTTCAAATTCAACATGTCCAAATACTAAATTTACATTTTCCACTTCTAAATTCCTCCTCCTGTATCTGAGACCTAAGACCTCTCAGCCAGACACTTGATTTCTCTCTTTCCACCCTATCCCTATCCAGTCAATCACTCAGCCCTCTATAGTCTACCTCTTAAATATCTCTGACATTCTCTCCGTCTCTTCATTCCAAACTGCCACTACCTTAGTCTATATTGGCATTGTCTATTATCTATAACAAGACATCCCAGGCTGACCTCCCTGTCCAGTGACTTGCTCCTCTCTAATCCATACTCCACACTGCCTTTTTTTCCCTCTCCCTCCTTCCCTCTCTCTTTTTGTACTGGGGATTGAACCCAGAGACACTCTACCTCAGAATTATATCCCCATCCTTTTTTATTTTTTTTAAAGCCAGGCCTTGAACCTGCTCAGTTTCCAAGTAGCTAGGATCAGAGGTGTATGCCACCATATCCAGATAACATTTTATTTTCTTTCCCTTTTTCTAATACCAAAAATTTAACCCTGGGGCACTTTACCAGCCCTTTTATTTTTGAGACAGGGTCTTGCTAAATTGCTAAAGCTATGCTTAAACTTGTGATCCTCCTGCCTCAGCCTCCCAAGCTGTACCATGTACCACCATGGCTGGCCTAGATCACATTTTTTCTTTGCTTAATTGCATCAATGGCTTTACTATAGCTCATAATATGCTTCAACATTTGTACTTTCCCTACTAATTAAACCTACTTTTCTTCCGTTCTTTTTCATGTGTCCCACCCATTGCCCATCATATCTTTAAGATCCTGCACATCTACCTTTCATACCCCTCATGTCTACTGAGTAGACCAGTACTTAACTCTTTAAGAGTTACCTCAAATATTAATACTTCTATGAAATTAATCTGCCTTCCTCAGAAAGGCAGAATTGGACAACTCTCCACTGTGTGTCCATGGTACTCTGTGTGCACTTCTGTGACAGTATGTTGTCAATACTATCTTCACTGCAGTTGTCTATATAAACATCTTCCTTTATATTTCTTGATAACTGTGAACTTCTTGAGAACTTTTTTTTTTCTTTCAGTACTGGGAACTGAATTTAAAGGCACTCTATCACTCAATTACCCAAGGCCTTTAATTTTTTTTTTTTTTTTTAAGATAGGGTCTTGCTCAGTTGCCTAGGCTGGCCTCCAATTTATAATCCTCCTGTTCCAGCCTTCCAAGTCACTGGGATTACATGGAGCTATCATGCCAGGCTTGAGAACTTCTTATGAGCAAAGATTCTGTAAACTTCTTGAGAGCAAGCATTATACATCTGATTTTACCTTTATAGCTTGAGAGATAATCACAGCTTTTGGCATTTGTATGTAGTAAAAGAAACCTGCATATTTTAGGACTTAGAAAACATCAACTAAAATAAAAACAGAGAAAATATAAATCTGTTCATCAGTGTCCTGTACCATTTTCCAGAACCCAAGGAACTGCCATCCTAGCTATTCAGTTTGTCCCAACCATTGGACAAACAAACACTTTTCTTGTTAATAATAATTTTGTGCTTCTTCATTTCCTAAAATGCTTTAGGATCTTCCCACTCAGATTTATTTTTCATTTTAAGTTGTAACATCTATAGAACAATTGCTTTGCAAAAAAAAAAAAAAAAAAATCCCTAACTCCAACAAGTAATCTCAGTCTTCTAGTTAATCCATTTTATGAGAAATTGACATAGTTGCTCACCCACACTTCTACCAATATGCCCAATAAAACAATCTTAACTCCATTGGACTTGGGAGTCAAAGACTTGAGGTACTCAACTTATTTGAACCTATTGTTCCTTATCTATAAGAAGGTAAGAACAGCTACCTCCCAGGGTTATTGCAAGGATTTAAATACTAAGAACCTAGTACACATTAGGCAGTGTTCTTGGTGCTAGTGATGCAACAGTAACTAAAAATATTCCCGATCTTAAGAAAATTTTATTAAAGTAGAAGGAGCAAACTGTAAGTACTGATGATAAATATGATGGTGGGTGACACTAACCAGACACTTAATTTTATCTTAGTAAACGCATTTATTTCTCACAACAACCCCACTGAGTAAATAATATTAATATTTCCATTTTTGTTATTATTGTTGATTAAACTGAAGATCAGAGAGGTTAAGAAACTTGCCCCAAGTCACAGCAAGTGGCAAAGCCAAAATTCAAAACAGGCATTTCTAGTTCCATTTCTTAACATAGTCATCAGGAGCCATTATCTTTTTTCCCTTACCTGAATTTTTTATCACAGCCTTTATCACATGTGACATATATATACTATGATAATATGTATACTATACATATAGTATATATATGTATAATATATATACTATGATAATATGTCACATGTGATAAAGGCTGTGATAAAAAATTCAGGTAAGGGAAAAAAGATAATGGCTCCTGATGACTATGTTAAGAGTTGATATTAAAATTTTATTAAATGTTATCTCATTGATAAGATTACATCTAAGCAGAGACTTGAAGGAAATGAGTAAGGAAATCACAGAGTCTTAGGAGAAAAGTATTCAGGCAGAACATAAATCAAGTGCAAAGCCTGAGGTGAGACCATAATTGGTGTGAGGAACAGCAAGTTTGCAATAAAGTGTCAGTTCAAACGGGCCCTTAGAAGAACTTTGTTTTTCATCCTGAGTGAAGATTTTATTAAAGTAGAAGAAAATAAGTGAGACAGAAAATCACTAGAAGGTTTTG
Organism: Callospermophilus lateralis; assembly: GCF_048772815.1. Classification (NCBI taxonomy): domain Eukaryota; kingdom Metazoa; phylum Chordata; class Mammalia; order Rodentia; family Sciuridae; genus Callospermophilus; species Callospermophilus lateralis. The sequence goes on from NC_135306.1 coordinate 36,642,313, forward strand.
AGCAGAGAAGTAATATGATCTGACTTATGTTTTGTAAAAATTACTGGAGAGGGGCATGCACAGAAAAAGGAAGACCATTTAGACTACTGCAATAATCTGAATGAGAGAAAATAGTGGCTTGGACAAGGATAATAGTGGCAGAAATAGTGGCAAAATTCAGTATTTTTTTTTTAAAGGCAGAGAAGACTGAATTGGATGAGGGTTGTGAAGGGGGGGAAAAAAAAGTCAGGAATGACTTTGCCCTTTACTGGTAAGGAAGGCCTACAGGAAAAGTAGAGAACTGGGGAAAAAGAACTCTGAGATGCCTACTTAGATAAAAATGGGAATGTTACATAGGTTTGGAGTCTGGTATTTATGGAAGATGTATGAGCTGGACACATAAATTCAGTATGCCTATAAAGCTCTAGGGATTGGAATATTATCAACTAGGAAGTGAGTATGAATAAAATAAGGCAGGATTGAAGCCAGGGATATTACAAGGTTGAAGAGATGAGCAAGGATTAGCAAACATAACTAAAAAGGGATAATGAATAATGGTGAAAGAAAACAAAGACAGAGAAGCATTATGAAAGCTAAATAAAGAAGTCATTTCAAAAAGAAAGAACTTGCTGGGCATTGGGTGCACACCTGCAATCTCCAGCCTCTTGGGAGGCCAAGACAGGAGGATCACAAGTTTGAGACCTGCCCAGGGAACTTAGTGACACCATCTCAAAATAAAATAAAAGGGTTGGGTGGAGCCTGGGTTCAATCTCTTGAAAACTGAGAAAGAACTGAGGCAAGAGAATGAAAGTCAATGGAATAGAATTGAAAATTCACTTATAGTCACTTGGTTTTTCACCACAATGATAAGGGTGCTGAGACCATTCAATGGGAAAAGAACAGTCTTTTTTTCTTTTTTTTTCCTTCTCTCTCTCTTGGTACTGGGGATTGAATCCATTGCTTCATGCACATTAGGCGAGTATTCTGCCACTGAGCTATATCTCCAAGCAAGATGGTCTTTGTCTACAAACCATGCTGGGCAACTAAATATCCATAGGCACAAAAAATGAGGTTGAACCCCTACCTTACAACATACACATACACACGCACACACACACACACCCCTCAAAATGGATCACAGATCTAAATATAACAGCTAATACTCCGCTCTAATTAAATATAACTCTCAGGGGGAAAAGAAAGATTAAATCTTTGTAACTAAGGATTAAACAAAGGTCTCTTAAATAACAACACAAAAATTTTAATCAACACAAGAAAAAATGGATAAATTGAATTTCATCAAAATTTAAAACTTCTGTGTTCTACTTCATTCTAATTGTGATGATTATTGTTTAAAAAATAAAAACAATGGTTGAGCACTGTGGCACACGTCTGTAATCCCAGTGGTTCAGGAGGCTGAGACAGGAGGATTGCAAGTTCCAAGCCAGCCTCAGCAATGGCAAGGCACTAAGCAACTCAGTGAGACCCTGTTTCTAAATAAAATACAAAAAAAAAGGGCTGGGGATGTGGCTCAGTGGTTGATCCCCTCTGAGTTCAATCCCTGGTACTTCCCCTCCCCCACCAAAAAAGGTCTTACAATAAAAAGAAGGACATCATCAATTGTGTCAAGTTGCTGACTGACTGCTTAAAAGGAGGATCGAAAATGAATCCTCACTTTGGCAATATGGTGGTCATCTGGTGCTCTTGACCAACTACTCTGGTGGACTGGCAGGAATGGAAAGCACAGGTAAGTACTTAAACAATGCTAAGCACACACACAAAAAAGATGAAAAATAAGAACTCAACTTAATGATAAGCTACAAATAGTAAACTTGGGCCCTAAAAAGTCTCAAATATTGCAGTGGAGAAAGCTGATTTATCAAATACTTTGTCATGGTTAGCAGCCACTGTGATTCTGAATCAGTTTACTAGGTTAGGGAAAATGTTCTGGTAAAATCTATAAAAGGAGTATGTTGGTGAGAGCCTGGTCTGTATGCTTACCCTGCTCTATGGAACAGTGATAAAGTCAGAACCAAACCAGCATGGAAGGGTTATGGAAGGGATGTATGTAGTAAATAAATAATGGCACTCCCTCCAGCCTTCCCCCTGTAGACCTCAGACTATTACCACATCTTGCTTGCCTCCCCCTGCCCTCTCACCTCTCGGTACTGGGGACTGAATCCATGGGTGCTCTACCACTGAGCTATATTCTGAGCCCTTTAATTTTATTTTCAGACAAGGTCTGAAGGCTGAGGCTGGACTCAAACTTGAGATCCTCCCACCTCAGTCTTGCGAGTTGCTGGGATTACAGGCATGAACCATCATGCCTGGCCTGACTTGCTTTCTCAGTGGTGCTTCCCAAATCTCCTTTTCATCATCACCACTGCTATCACCATCTGCTTACCTCAGGTACCACAAGCTCCTGCATCACCTAACAGGATGTCAGGCCAAAAAGGGCATTTCCAAGCTGAAGAGTCAGACACAAGTACCCTTGATGCTCATGCTAGTATCAGCTCCCACCAAGCTTTAAGGAGTTTGTAAGGAATTACTGCCTCGACAAAATAGGCTATAAAGCTAAGAAGAGAGATCCTTTACAGCAATGAAATTTCAGAGATCTTTCTGGAAGAAGTGATGTTTTGGCTGTTGTGTTGAAGAACAAGTAACTTTTGCTAGGCTGAAATGGTAAACACAGTACCTTATGTTAGAAGGAAGCATATATCTGTGAATATGCTGAGAATAGAAAGAACAAAGCAAATTTGTAAGCCAGTAAAATTTCCTTTTAGGAATTATATAGGGGAATAATGGGAGATATGCCTGAAAATGTATATACCGATTTTAGTAACCTTGAATGCCAAGTGAAGGAATTTAGACATTTTTGTTGTTGTTGGACAGCTGTAAGGAGTTGCTCTAGGGATATTTGAAAGGAAGAGTGATATGATTTTCTTAATTTAACTTTAAAAACTGAGTACTACATTCATATGATTTAAGTTCTAAAATATATATAAGAGGATGTACAGTGAAAAATCCATTCCATCTCATTTGTTTTCTCCTCTAATACCTTTCCCCATGGACAATCATACACAGACATGCATCACATAATGACATCTCAGTTAATAATATAATGCATATACCATACAGTCTAGGTGTATAGTAAACTATATGATCCAAGTTTATGTAAGGACACTATAATGTTCACACAATGACAAAAAATCAACTAACAATGCATATCTCAGAATGTATTCCTGTAGTTAAGTGATGCAAGAGTTTCTTTTGTGTCTTTCCTTAGATATTCTATACATACACTACAAGCAGACACTATGGGGGTGTGTGTTTCTTTCCTTCCCCTTTTTATACAAATGAAAGCATCTTATACATACTATTCTGCTCTATGCTTTTCACATCAAGATATCTTAGATATTTTTTCATTTGAGTCAAGAGCTACCTCGTTCCTTTTATAGCTACATGATACTGTATTCCACTGTTTGGATATGCCAATAATTTATTTAACTAGTATTTAATGAACTTAGGTTGTTCTTAATCCTTACTATTAAAAATAATGCTTCAAAAATACTCTCGTACATATGTCACTTTCACATGTGAAAATGTATCTGCAGGATACATTCCTGAAAGTGGGGCTTAGGGCCCAAAGGATATATATATATATATTTGTAATGCTGATGAATTTTGCCCATTGCTTTCCTTAGAGG